>NC_080423.1:73647924-74847924 GCF_029873635.1 Malania oleifera
GTGGCTAGAGCGATGGCTAGTTGATTGGATAGATTTCTGTTTTGTAGTGACTAGAAAGATGAATTTTCCAACCCTACTCAAACTGTTCTCATGAGACCTACTTTTGATAATTTCCATATTGTGTTGGAATCTAGCAGGATTTCATGGGTCACACTCCTTTTAGGTTTGAGAATATGTGGTGGACCATGCTTCTTTTAAGCCTTTAGTGAGAAGTTCGTGGGAAGAAGACATAGGGAGGGGTTAGGAAGGGTTTAGCCATACTCGGAAGGATGATTTGCTTGAAGTATTCCATGAATTTTATGGGAATGGGATTCTGAGAAAGAGCATTAAATCTAATTTTATTACCCTAGTGCCTAAGAAATCTAGGTCTATTAAAGTAGAGGGCTGTAGACCTATTAGCCTAGTCTTCAATGTTTATATAAGATTATCATCAAAGTTCTAGCTAGTAGGCTGAGTGCAGTGTTTGATAGATTTTTTTTTTTTGGGGGGGGGGGGGGAGAGGGGGGATGTAGACAAATAGTGGAAACCATTTTGGTGGACATTGAGGTGGTGGAGGATATTTGGAGGAGGAAGAAGAGGGGTTTCATATTCAAATTGGATTTTGAAAAGGCTTATGATTGAGTTACTTGGAGTTGTTTGGACAATATCTTTACTAGATAGGGTTTTGGTGAGTGGTGGCACCCGTGGTCAAGGGGTTGTTTATCCAATGTGTTGTTCTCCATTGTCATGAATGGGGAAACTAAGTCTTGGTATAGAGCTTCTAGAGACATTTGACAAGGAGACGCACTCTCACCAATTTTTTTTGTTCTAGTAGCTGATATGTTGAGTAGAATGGTGGATAGTGCTGTGAATCGGGGCCTGGTGAAATGTTTGAAAGTGGGAGAGAGGGTGTGGTGGTTTCTCATCTTCAATTTTTTGGTCATACCATTTTCTTTCTAGAGGAACATAGGTCCACTCTTTTGGATGTATTTTGGGTATTCTCCATGTTTTTGAGAGGGTGTTAGGGCTGAAAATAAATTTGTGGAAAAGTGGTCTAGCCAACATGATATGCCTCTTGAGTGTGCTAGGGAGCAAGCTTCAGAGCTGAGTGTGGTCTTTTAGGGTGGCCTTTGAGTTATTTTAGGAGTCCCTTTAGGGGGCAATCCTAGATCCATGGATTTTTGGAATTTGGTGGTGGGAAGAGTGGCCAAGAGGTTGGATGGTTTGGAGGGGGCACTTTTTTCCCTTGGGAGCATAATTACCCTTATCTAGGCTTGTTTATCTAGCATTCCATTGTGTTATTGGTCAATTTTTAAAATTCTAGTGGGGATTGCGAATAAAATTGAGAAAATAATGAGAGATTTCTTATAGTTAGGAGTTGGGGGTTTTGGGGATCATTTAGTTAGGTGGGAGGAGATTTGCAGGTCAAAATATGATGGAGGTCTAAGTCTTGGAAATTTAAAAACATCGCTCTATATGGTGTTTTCCCTTAGAAGATCATTCCCTTTGGCATAAAGTGATTAAAAGTTAGCATTGGTTGGATGTGAATAGTTGGGATACCATGATACCATTGTTAGTTTGTGATGTTCTTTGGAAATTCCATGGAAATATATTTCTTATATTTGTCCCTTATTCACTCACATTAATTTTGTTGTGGGAGGGCTTCTCAGATTCACTTTTGGAAAGATTCCTGGTTGGGGAATGATGTTCTATCCTCATCTATTCCTCATGTCTCCCGATTTGACTCAGGGAAAGAAAGTATGATTTTTTTTTCATAGTGGTTGATTTGGGTAGCCCTTTGGTTTCTTGGAACTTTTATTTCGGAAGATCTCTTAATGATAAAGTGATGATGGAACTTTCCTCCTTGTTGTTTTTGAATCATAGTCATCTTTCTTTGGATTGGGATACTCGGTCTTGGGCTTTGGATCTTTCAAAGGTTATTCATATAAACTTTTTTTTTTTTTTTTTTTTGAGTTTTTGACTTGTTCCAACTCTTGCTTTCCTTTATTTTTGTAGAAATCCCGAGTTTCTTGGAGTGATTTACGGGATATTTATGTATAGAATTGTCTATTATTGAGAGCGATTATTTTAGGAGATTGTTTCCATCTTTAGCGTACCCGATTGTATTATAAGTATAATGTATCGACTTGTACAAATTATTCATTCAAGAAATACAGAAAACCTATTCTGATTTCATAGTATCAGAGCTAGGGTTTCTATAATCCTAGTCAACGATGGCAGAAGGAACCGTCAATAGTATAGGGTTGAGCACCTCCGAAGCTCTTGACGGCGAGACTAAAGCCACCTCCACCTTGACTTCGAATGGGCTAGACAGCTCGTCCTTTCCACTCTCAGTGGAGAGACTGAACGGAAAGAATTTCCGTGAATGGGCTCAGTCAATCAAACTCGTGATTGACCACAAAGGAAAGTTAGGCTACCTTACCGGCGAGAAGAAGAAGCCCGCCTCAACTGACACTGCAGCTCTGCAGAAGTGGAAGTTCGAGAACTCCATGGTGACTGTGTGGCTGGTGAACTCCTTGAAACCTTCAATCGACAATACCTATCTGTTCCTACCGTCAGCGAAGGACGTCTGGGATGCTGTCCGAGAGACATACTCAGACGTTGAAAGCTACTCTCAAATCTTTGAGATCAAAACTCAGTTATGGCAGATGCGGAAAGGAGAAAGAGAAGTCACAGACTACTATATAGAGATGACGAATCTTTGGCAAGAACTCGACCTGAGCATTAAGGAAGAATGGGAATGCCCTGGAGACAGTGCCCAATACAAGAAAAGACTCGAGAATGAACAAGTCTTCGAATTTTTGGCGGGACTCAATTGAGACTTGGACGAGGTGCGAGGGAGGATTTTCGGCCGACGTCTTCTGCCTTCAACTCGGGAAGTTTTCTTGGAGGTGAGGCAAGAGGAGAATCGGCACAAAGATGTGTTAAAGGAGCTGATTCTGATCGGAAACAATGGGCCCGAAATGTTTGCCCTCATTTCAAGAGGAACTCCTGCTGGGACAAGCCAGAAAATGCAAAAAGGAAGACCCAAGTGTGAGCACTACCGCAAGTTGGGCCACTCAAAATATAATTTCTGCGAAATACATGGGAAGCCCGCAGATTGGAAGCCGAGACAGAATCCCAAAAATCGTGGCTACCAAGCTGCCATTGATAACCCAGCTGAGAAACCACAAGGTGAGAAAAATAATAATTCCACTTCAAGTGGCGCATTCAATCCAAAACAATTGGAGCAACTCTATAAAATGTTCTCTACCATTCAAACATGGGGTCAGTCTTCCACACGTATTCCTTCTGTTTATTTAGCCCACCAAGGTAATTTTTTGATAGCCTTAAATACCATCTCTCATTACAAATCACCAAAGATAATTGATTTTGGTGCTTCTGATCATATGACCGATACCTATCATCTGTTCTCATCCTATTCACCTTGTACTGGAAATTTGACAGTTAAAATTGCGTATGGATCACTCTCATCTGTTGCAGGCAAAGGGAGTATTTGAATCTCTGACTCTATAACTCTAGAATTTGTCCTACACGTACCTAGGTTCTCTTGCAATTTGCTATCCATTAGCTAGTTGACAAAAAATTCCAATTGCTATGCTAAATTCGTTTCCTCTCATTGTGTTTTCTAGGACCTATCATCGGGGAAGACGATTGGCAGTGCTAAGGAGTGTGAGGGACTTACTACTTTGAGGAGGCGAATATGAATGAACAATGTCAAACTGCTATTTGAGATTCTGTATCTGTTTCTAGGGATAGTGAAATTTTGTTATGACATTCTAGGATGGGTCATCCAAATTTTCAATACTATTTCGTTCCATTTGTTCAAATAAGACGTCTTTTGATTTCAGTGTGAGATTTGTGAACTTGTAAAACACCAACGTAATTCCTTTCCAGAATCCACATATAAACCATCTAGACCTTTTATTATGATTCACAGTGATTTATGGGGGGTCCTCACGCTTTTCAATTGCACTCACACGAAATGGTTTTGTTACTTTTATGGATGATCACACTTGTATTTGTTGGGTTTACCCGTTGAAAGTTAAATCTGAAGTCCGTTCCTATTTTTATCAATTTCCACTCCATGATTCAAACACAATTTCAAACTCACATTCAAATCTTACATACTAATAACGGTAAAGAATATTTCAATAACATCTTGGGAAATTATCTTCGAGAAAATGGAATCATCCATGTGTGGATACCCCTCAACAAAATGGGGTTGCTGAATGCAAAAATAGGCATATTCTTGAAGTAGCTCGGGCACTGATATTCACTACAAATATGAAAAAATATTTTTGGGCCAATACCATTTTAACAGCTGCATATATCATTAATAGAATGTCTAGTTGGGCTCTTTCTTTTGCCACTTTTCTCCAAAAATTCCAAGAATGTTTTCCTAACTCTTGGCTCAACTCCAATCTTTCCCTAAAAATTTTTGGGTGTACTGCATTTGTACATGTTCATGCTCACAATAGGGATAAATTGGAACCTCACATCATTAAGTGTGTTTTTATTGGTTACTCTCATACTCAGAAAGGCTACAAATGTTATGATCCTGTCACAAAAAAATTGTTTGTTAGCCTTGATGTCACATTCTTTGAAACCACTCCGTACTTCCAAAAGCCCTCTCTTCAAGGGGAGAATTGGAGTGAAGATCGGTTCTTTGATTTCTCTGTTAATGAATCTATGTCATACACTGAGTTTGTCAACACCACTGTCATTACACCATTCCTTGATTTGTCATGTACAAAAGACCACTTAAACTCAGGGGGAGATGTAGAAAAATAAAATAACAAGGAGATACTGGTTTACTCAAGGAAGCCAAAATCAAAGAACAGGGAGAATCTCATACCTGAGGCACCAAGAGAGTTGGAACCGGTGATAGCTTCGAGCAACCATGAGTCCACGCCCAATCTTGATCAGGTAATAGATCCAAATGGCCATGAGCTTCCTTCTAATAAGTTTGCACCTGATGACATCAATTTACCCATTGCTCTCAGAAAACAAACTAGGTCATGTACTCTCCAGCCCATTTCAAAATTCATGTCTTATAAAACTCTGTCTACAAGGTTTCGTGCTTTTAGCTCTAACCTTGACAAGATAAAAATTCCCAAGAATATCCAAGAAGCCTTGGAGATTCCTGAATTGAGGGAAGCCGTCATGGAGGAAGTGCGGGTCCTGGAAAAGAATGGAACTTGGAATGTTATGAATTTGCCGAGAGGGAAGAAGCCAGTAGGCTGCAAATGGGTCTTCACAGTGAAATATAGAGTTGATGGGACAGTTGAACGGTATAAAGTCCGTATTGTTGCAAAAGGGTTTACACAGACCTATGGTATTGACTACATGGAGACGTTTGAACTAGTGGCAAAATTGAATACAGTTCGGGTTCTCCTTTCCTTGGCAGCCAACTTGGATTGGCCACTTTAGCAACTTGACATTAAGAATGCATTTTTAAGTGGCAAGTTAGAAGAAGAAGTCTACATGATGATACCACTAGGTTTCAGTAAGAAAGGTGAAGAAAATAGAGTATGTAAACTCAAGAAGTTCCTGTATGGACTCAAGAAATCTCCTAGAGCATGGTTCGACAGTTCCAACAGTATAAAAGTGGGAAGAAAACAATTTTGATTGTGTATGTTGATGATATAATCCTAATTGGAGATGACATAGTGGAGTTGGAAAGATTGAAGAAAGTTCTAGCTGCTGAGTTTGAAGTTAAAGACCTAGGACAAATGCGGTACTTCTTGGGAATAGAAGTTGCTTGATCAAAAAAGGGTATCAATGTCTCTCAGTGAAAGTATATCCTTGATCTCCTAACTGAGAGACTCCCATTGAAGCAGTAAAGAGAGTTGAAGACTGTGGAATATCGGTTGAAAAGGAGAGGTATCAGAGATTGGTTGGTAAACTAATCTATCAATCACATACCAGACCCGACATCGCATTTGCAGTAAGTGTGGTAAGCCAACACATGCATTCACCAAATGAGACTCACCTAGAGGTTGTGTACAAGATTCTCAGGTATCTCAAGGGTTCTCTGGGCAAATGACTCTTCTTCAAGAAGTGTAAAAGCAAGGAAGTAGAAGTTTTCACAGATGCTGATTGGGCAGGATCAGCGGAAGATAGAAGGTCTACTATCGGATATTGCACCTTTGTATGGGGAAATTTGGTGAATTGGAGGAGTAAAAAAATAGAATGTAGTGTCTCAAAGTACTGCTGAAGCTGAGTTCGGGGCAGTTGCACAAGGGATATGTGAAGGACTATGGTTACAGAAACTTTTGGAAGAACTACAGATCACGGTCAAATTCCCTATCAAACTCTACTGTGATAACAAAGCAACCGTCAGTATCTTTTTTCAATCTAGTTCAACATGACAAGACTAAGCATGTAGAAGTGGACCGACACTTTATCAAAGAAAAGGTTGAAGAAGGAACCATTTGTATGACTTATGTTCCTTCCAAGGAACAAATAGCAAACATCTTTACCAAAGGGTTAGCCCGACAAAGTTTTGATGATTGCATTTGCAAGTTGGATATAATCAATATTTATGATCCAACTTGAGGGGGAGTGTAGAAATCCCAAGTTTCTTGGAGTGATTTAGGGGATATTTATGTAGAGAATTGTCTATTATTGAGAAATATTATTTTAGGAGATTGTTTCCATCGTTAGCATACCCGATTGTATTATAAGTATAATGCATTGGCTTGTACAAATTATTCATTCAAGAAATACAGAAAACCTATTCTGATTTCAATTTTCAAGTATTTGGAAGGTAAAAGCTCTCCCAAAGATTAAGGCTTTCATTTGACTGACTGTGTTTAATAGAATCAATACTAATAATCTGTTGCAAATTAGGAGACTTTTGAAGGTTTTATCTTTAGATATTTGTGTGCTTTGTTCTTTGAATTCCAATTCGGCTCCTCATTTGTTTTACATTCTGATTTTTCTTGGAACATCTGGAATTCGTGTGTTGGGAGAAGCTTGGGTTTGTCCAGCAACGGTGTATGGAATGTTGGCTATCTCATTTGAGGGCTTCGGAAGGAAAAAAGATAGGACTGCTCTGTTAAAGCTGGAATTTTGCAGTGCTGTGGAGTTTATGGTTGGAGGCTTGGAGCTAAATGCACAAATTTTTCTGGGGTAAAATTGAGCAGATGGTTGGTTTGGGATAAGATTCACTATTTGGCTTCTTAATGGTGCGTTGGCTCTGGTTGCTATAAGGGAGTGAGTTTCTCAGAAATTCGGCAAGATTGGAGAATTGTTCTTTCTTTTTTATGGTTTTTTTCTAGAATTTTTTTTGAGACGTCTTATTCTCCTCTTTGTAAATTCTTCTATTTCTAATGAAATCTATTCTTTTTCTATTAAAAAAAAAAGAAATTTATTATTATTCTTGTTTTGGAAATAATTTTCATTATTGGAGCTCCAAGTTGGAGGCGTGTGTGACAGGCTATTAGCTTTTAGTCATATTGGTAGAACATGCCACAATAGGAATTAGTAAAGAAATATACGTTCTTTTGGAAAGATATCAGGATCCATTGAAACCTCAAAAAAAATTATAGCAAGCACAGATGTATTTCCACTGTTTTGTTTTCTTCAATGTATTACAAAAAAAAAATACTTCCTTGAGGTTTCTTTTGCAAAGCTTAATTCGCAGACCTCCCCATTTACAGTGTTTGGTTATCTTGTTCAGAATGTTTGGATGCAATAAAGATAAGATGTAAAATATGTAATTGACTGAAATGCCCTTGAGTAAAAACAATTCATAATTTATACAAAGTAAATAATGTGTAATTTTTATTTTTGATACTGCTATATACTATTTTATATTGAAATATTATAGCAATTGAGAAAAAAATAGGTGTTTTTTGTCTTCAATTTTCTCTGTCCAATTCTATCTTGGAAGTTGGAAACTGAGTGGTCCCGTTGATCTAGATGCTTATTTCTATGTTTTAAGGTCAACCATACAGCTGATGGGCATTTTGAGGGAAATGCCAAATGTCTGTTCCGTTATTGCACGAAATCCAGGAACCAAACATAGCCTTCGGTTATGTTTGGTTTAAAGAATAGATATTGCTAGGGATAAGATATAATACAGTGAGAAATTTGGGAATAGAGGTATGAGTTATTCGTTGTCTATTCCTTATTGTTTCATCTCACATGTGAAAGGAATAGACGTGGTGAAATTTGGGAATAGCTAATCCTTGTCTATTCCTTATTATAGATTCATTAAAAGTTTTAGAATTTGTGTATGATAATAACATATTTTTTTAATACAAACTATAGTTCTTATATTATAACAACTCTATTCATGAGAAATTCATTCCGTGAACCAAATCTAACCTCAGGGTTTGAATATCCTTTCCAGAGATTCCATAACCTATGATAACAGAGTCTCAAAAACAGCATAGATGTAAGATCTAAGTGCAATTTTGTAGAACCTGGAGCAGTGCACTAAGGTCTTTAAAATAGTGTAGATGTTCCATACAATGTCAACTTCCCCTCTGAATTTTCAAGGGATAGTTTCTTTTTTTTTTTTCTTCCTTTTACAGGGCCTTTCATTTGCAAGGCTGAACTTTTGTAGTGATCATAAACCCTTAAGGGGGCGTTTGGTTTGTTCCATTTTCAAAATTCTTGGGAACGTGATGCCCATTCCCACGTTTGATTATGGGAATCTGATGTGGTAGGCGTGTTCACTTTCTTGGGAATAAAAGGGATCCCATGAAACATGGGCATTCCCACCTCCTGCTATGGATAAGTTTTATGGGAATTCTAATTTTTGGACCAAAGTGCCCTCACTAATTTGGCTTTTGGAGAACAATGCGCAATGATATGATATAATCACACATGATTATTATATTTAAAATAATAAATTATTAATAAAATAAAAGTAAAAACTTTGAATTAGTATAAATAATTATTGTTAATTAGAAAAAATATATATAAAATTTTAACTAAAGATATAAATTATTTTTAAAATGCCTATTAAAAGTCTTCTTGACATTTGTAATTTATTAAATAGAAATAATATTATTATTGCCCTCAATTATTTTGGTTAATCATTATTAAGTGTTAAATGTTTTAAATTTAGAGTTGTTGAACATTTTAGGATACCAATTTTTAGGCATAGCTCCTGTAGAAGATAAGGGGGAGAGTTGACTCAAATGGTTTGGGCATGCCAGTGAGAAAGAGTGAATTAGCTATTGTAGTCTGTGAAGCACAGTAAAAGGAGTAGGAGTAAACCTAAAATAACTAGGAATGAGATAGTAAAAATTTAATAGCCCTGAATTTGTTGAAGGAAATTGTCCATAATCACATAAATTGGCGGAAAAGGATTCATGTAACCAAGCCCACCTAGTGGGACTTAAGGCTTGGTTTTGTTGTTGTTGTATTGTATTTTTAGTAGATTTTTGGGTTGAAAAATATCATTGTTCTTCATATATTAGCTACACACATGTTGAGGGTATGATGGTCATCTTCTTAAAATACCTGCTAGGATTCTCATGTTGAACCAAACACTGGCATGAGAATCCTATGTATATTCTTGGGAATCTTACAACGTGAACCAAACAAAAATATTCCCACAAGTCAAACAACCTTTTCCTTGGAATGAGATTCTAGGAATGTTATTCCATGGGAATGTTTTTGATGCTGCGAACCAAACAACCCCTCAATGTTTAAGTTCATATACTGCCAATTCTTAGTTAAAAAGATATTACTAACAAGACACTTCCAAAAGAACATTCTCAGTATATCTATTGTCATACATGGAAAAAGGCTGATAACTTAACTAGCATTAAATTTTATATGTTGGCAATAATAAGCATCCAACCTGAATTCATCAAAAGGGTATTTATGAAAAAGGTTAGATTCATTGATTACTAATCCCAAAGTAAATTTCTTCCTACACTAGGATCCCAAAGACACTTCTTTTTGAGAAATGTGTCTTTCTTCCCCCAAATTAAAATACCATTAAATAAATTTTGTTTAAATTTCCTTGTTGAAATGATCACATAATATTAATGAAAATATTTATTTGTGTTATTAGTACCGCCTTCTATTCTAATATTAGGAGCATTATTGTCACAAAAATTGACTTGAAATATTTATCATAGAATTTCTCCCACCAATTGTAAAGCCACCATTTGTGAAACCAACAAGGCTTAACGGAGAATGCATGGAAATATAATGGTTTGGGAGGTTTTGTGTGTGCACAAAGAAAACTGAGTATGTTTGATATGTTTATTGCAGTTGAATGATTTTTATTTTTTAAAAATGATTTTTAGTATTGATTTCCATATTTACTACAGGAAAATGGATATCATCTACTATTTCTAAGTGCCCGTGCAATTGTTCAAGCATATCTTACAAGAAGTTTCTTACTCAATCTGAAACAGGTACTATCGCAATGTTTTTATTAGTATTCTTTTGCATTCATATTGAATTTATTTTTACAATTTTATTTGAATACGATAATTATTGAAGTTATTAAAATGTGGAGGGGAAATGATAATTCAGAAGTTTCTCGTCAGCATTTGCCTAATTGTTGCCATTAAAAGTTTGTCATGCAATGTCTTCTAGTTTCAATATTGGCTTCGGATCCTTGCTTATGTGGAACAATTGATTCTGTATAGATACCTGGATTCAATAATAGGGGCTATTAAGCTCTCGCAAAGGTTGTTAGAATTGGGATCCTATGTAGGATTGTTGGAGGGGTCTGCAGGATTGGATCGTGGATCATAAGATTCTGCTTACAATGTGAAATAAATTAAAAACTTTGGTATTTCACATTTTACGACAACTGTCACTAAAATAAGCCTAAAATCTTGGTAGTAAGTTTAAGAAATCAAAACAAATTTGAGGAATATGGCTAACTTGCTACTAAGACCTAGTTGGTTTTTCCTTTAACAATTTTGACTCAAAAAAAAATCTGAAAAGCTTTTTGTTGAAAGAAGAACTTTTTGTTAGTTGAAAAGAAAAGAAGAAGAAAAAGAAAGCTATATGCTCTATACTTTGGGGGAAAAAGGGCAAAAGGAAGAAAGTAAAAAACAACAAAAGTAATGCGTAACTGCTACGAGACTGAAACTTAAGCTCTTAACCTGTCTGTACAACTTCCTATTTGTTGAAGCTCTCCACTGAACTCAAAGCTCTCAGCTAGCCTCTACTATTGCTAGGAGTAGTGCCAGCCTGCTAATAGACAACTGTGATTTGCCTATCTAGAACTCTAAGCTCTCAAAGAGCTTTTGACTTCTAAGGAAGAGAGCTTTCAAGTGATAGTCAACTGCTCACTTGACTTGGATTGAACAAATCCCAGGACATGCTCATCACTTTGCCCTAATTTTGATGCATTTGGCCAAATTGGACCAAGTTTTGTGTCTATTGCAAAAGTAAAATGTTTGGGCCAATAAAAATATATATTGGGCCTTTTTCTTTAAAATCCTTAACATAAAAAATCCATATTCCATTGCACAAGTAGTACTGGTAGGATCCCACGTAGTATTGCGATCCTAAGACCCTGAGGGTCCAGATTGGTTGCTACTGGGATCCTACTTGATTAAGACTCTTCTTAGGATCTGGATCAGTTTGGCAAGTCTGGATCGTACGTGTAGGATCGCTAGATCTAGATTGAGATTCTGATAACCATGGCTCTTGTGATGGTTCTTTATGTGCAGTTGGTATTTGACTCTTGGTTTAGATTAGGTTTGGGCGTAAGGTGCTGCTAAATGCTAAGAAAACTATATAAAGTGAAATTGATAACACTTTCATGCTTGCAGGACGGAAAAGCTTTACCAAATGGACCTGTTGTCATTTCACCTGATGGTTTATTTCCCTCACTGTACCGAGAAGGTGCGGTCCTATTCCCTGGAGACTTATTTTGCTCAGTGAAGAACTGTTTTGTTGTTGTCTAACATGTGGAACTGCTTTAGCTTGTATTATTTTTTGCCGTATGGCTGTTTATGGTTACAGCTCTAGGTGGGAAATGCTTTTACAGCTTGAGCAAAATATGATATCTGTTTGGTTGTTTACTGAAGAAGTCATTTGCTTTGTGATAGAATCAAGACAAATAAATTCATATGACAAGATATGTGCTTATGTCATAGATTTTTCTGTATTTTTCTAAATAGATTGGTTGCCGTTATCTTTTCATTGAACAAGCTTTGGTGACGTGCTCTTGCAGCTTGTAATCATCAGCTCTCACCAACAATGTGTGAATTCAACACAAACTTCAAGAGGGAACTTTTGTAATTTAAAACAAAGTTTGACATCCATTTTTAAACTTGTCTGATCTTTTGATTTTTGAACTCTTTACTGTTTTTCTTTGGTCTTGAATAAAATTTCTTTACTATGTACTTTTAGTTGTTACTGGTCATTTAGTTAGCACTACAGCCATGTTCTTAGTGTGAGTAGGTAATGGTGGTCATTGTTATGTACATGACACAATCAATAAAGAGGGAGACCTATGCTGTGATTAGGTTTTCTAGTTCACTAAACATTCTTAGCATGGTATAGAACTTGATCCTAGAACTTAATCCGTAAGTGTTGCAATCACCACTACACTGAGCCTTAAACTTGACAACCCTATACATGTCTGGCACTGTAGGACGGTTGCCCACACCACTGCAGGGTGCTTTGGGTAACTGTGGAGAGGATGATGTGGTAGTCCTACTCCATGCAAGTGTGCTTATTTTGGACGAGGGTCATATGATTGAATAGTGCTAGGATCTTCATGGTAAGCCTCCCACTTGTTGCCAATGCTAACCATTAAAATTCTATTCCTATTATGTGAGCCATTGCCGAGCAATTGTATTATGCCTGTCTTAAAGGAAGAGTATTCGAACCTACTGCAATATTAGGCATCCCATCAAGATTCTCTTCCCATTGTTTTCTCTCCCACTGCGTGTGGGTCAGAGATTTTGCTGCCATTGACCATATAACGGGTATAGTCAACTTATTTTCTGCTGTCTAGTAATTTGAAAACCTACCTTTCATTACTTGATGGTCCACTACTAAGGAGAATGATGACGTTAGATCTTGCTTCCTCTCTCTCTCTCTCTTTAAATTTTTATGTTCCAAGATTCCCCTTTTAATCTCATGTCTGTTTTTAAAATTAAAAATTAAAGCTAGAATTAACAGATTCCCCTTATTTATTGTTATTCAAAACTTTTAAGGCGAGGAAGACGATTGGTGGAGAGTAGGAGACTGGTGCACTTTACTACTTTGAGTCCCTATCTCCTTTTTTGCATGCATTGTTGCTGGTTCAAAACTTCAAATTCACGCCTTGGTCATCCTACGATGAACAAGTTAAAACAATTGATTCATACTTTGAGTTCCATGTCTAGTCTTGATTGTTTTGTATGTTGGGTAAATGCCATAGTGTTCATTAGCTTCTTGAGTCAATAAACAAGCAGTCCATAGAAGATTTAGGGTTGGGGTTTTAGATAAGAACAATGACAAAAAAATTGTCCCATTTGAGGGAGAATACTCATAGGATGAAGGCAGATGATCTCTTCCTTATTTTATCTGAATGAAGGGCTCCTTATTTACAACCTCTGTCAGAAAAGTGAACTCCTGAAAAATGATCAATGCATGGAATTGAAGAGTCCTGAAATTTGGGAATCAACTAATGATAGAGCTTGCGAATCTACTTTCAAGGGTGTTGTGAGTTCAAACCTAGTCCATTCTCTTGGGAATCAAACCCCTAGAACCCCTGTACTCGTACAACTTTTATTGAAAACTTGTAGTTTCCTCTCGTACCTAATTCATTCTCAAATCATAAATCCTTCGATTTGGGACACGATGTCTAGAAACAATGCATGTGAGACATGACATTTACATGTGTAATTTGCCTGTTCCATAGGGAGTCATAAAGGAGGGTTCTTCCTTACCCCTAGACCTATTAGAAATGTGGGGGATAACCTAGAAGCCCAAGAAGTCCTAGAAGAGTTGGACCTTTCTTTGGTTAATTCAAGGGTTGAGAGGATCATGCTTAGGAAATGGGATTCAAGGGATAGAAAAAGGTTGAGAAACTAAGGAGGGAGTTGGGGAGATTGGTTATCTCGGTTAAAGGTAAGTCCTAGAGGGCCTTTGTGTGTAAAAATGAAGCTCCTTTCTTGGAATGTGAGAGGTCTATGTAGTTGGGACAAGAGGAGAGTGGTTAAGGACCTATTATCTAGCGCCACCATTGATGTATTGTTTCTTTAGGAAAATAAGCTGAAAAAATAAGCTAAGAGAAGTTGATTCTTTCTTGATAAGAAGTTTCTAGGACAATAGAAATTGTTATTTGGGGCACTAAAATGGCATCCATTAAGGAAGTCTTTGAGGGGTTATATTTTCGCGGCAAACCTCCTAGGCATTCGTGGTGCAGGATGAGTGGTGCTTCACTTCTATGTATGGTCCAAATGTCATCAAAGAAGGAACCAATTTCTTGAAGAGTTTGTAGATATTTTTGGTTTGTGTAGTCTTTACTTTTTTTTTTGTTTCTCTTTTTGTGGGGGGGAGGGGGAGGGGTTTCAATGTGTTTGTCTCAAGATCCTTCCTTAGGACCACTATGAGCATGGGAAAGTTTGACTTCTTTATCTAGGACTATGGGCTTTGAGATCCCCTTATTGATAACAATCGATTCACTATGTCTGAGAATAATGAGCTTGAGTTGAAATTCCTAAAATCTAAGTTGAAAGATTGGAACAAAGAGACTTTTGGGAATGTCACAAATGCAAAAACTTGTATCCTCTTCGAAAATCTAACTTTGGTGAGGTATTGTTTGGTTTGATGCACTGGCCTCACAATTTTGTCCTATAAAAGGCGTCTCACATTGTTGGAGCCTAAACCAATCTTTTAAGCCCAAGATCTCCTTTTGTACACATTTGATGTGGGATCATGACATGCTCTCCCTTCTGATCTCTAACGCCCTCTTCAGAGCAACTCACACCTTTGTGTAAGATCCACTCACATGATAATACTCCTAGGGTGGCTCTGATATCAAATGTAATGGTCTTGGCCCAACTTTAGTGAGGTATTGTCTGCTTTGACACACTGACTTTATGATTTTTGTCCTATAAAAGACGCCTTACATAGTTGGAGCCTGAGCCAACCTTAGAGGCCTAAGATTTCCCTTGTATAGAGATGATGTGGGGTTGTGAGTTGTGACAATAGGCTAGAGGATTGTGGTCTTCTTGAGGAAGAGGATAAGAGCAGGAGGGCTAATCTTAATATTGAGTTAGAAGTGCTCTTATTGAGAGCTCTCATGTGCTGGTGCCAGAAGTCTAGGGCGAAATGGGTGAAGGAGGGAAATTGTAACTGGGGTTATTTCCATAGGATAGCGAATGGGAGGAGGAGAAATAGTTGCATCATAGAGTTGATATTGGATTCAAGCTAGGTGGTGAGAGGTCAATCTTAACTTGGAGTCGAGATTACTAACCTTTTTGAACTTTTGTTTTTTGAAGAGACACCAAGTATATTGATGGTGAGAGGCCTTGGCTGGAGTTTGCTTGGTGCCTAAAAGGCCTTTGAGGCAGAAGAAACCCTGTCAAAAGTCCTTGCTAATAGACATAGACTAGTCTTGGGGGATACTAGGGGATACCATCGTCATGGCACGATCTACATTTATCCATGATAGATGAATCTTAGATGATGTGCTGGTGGTTAACGAGATGGAAAAGGACATTAGGAGGAAGGGTAGGAAGGAGCTTCTCTTAATTTGATTTTAAGAAAGCCTATGATATTGGTCACTTGTGGCTTCTTGGATAAGATGTTGGGTATAAAAGGCCTTTGGGGCCTGTGGAGAAAGTGGATCAAGGATCAAGGGATGCCTAAGCTCAATCCACTTGGCAGTCATTGTCAATGGTCAACCTAGGGAGTGTTTTAGGGCCTCTACGGGTCTTAGACGAGGGGCTTCACTCTCTCCTATTCTATTCACCCTAGTTGCATACACCCTTAGTAGGATGCTTCTCCATGCTCAAAGAGCAGAGGCATTAGAGGTCTCCATGTGGGGAGGAGGGTTATGGAGGGGCTTCTCTTTAAATTGGATTTTGAGAAAGCCTATGATATAGTCAATGGGGGCTTCTTCAACAAGGTCTTGTATAAGAAAAGCGCTTTTGGGGACCTAAGCTTGACCCACTTGTCATTGTCAATGGTCAACCTAGAGAGTGGTTTAGGGCTTCTAGGGGACTTAGAGGAGGCAATCGACTCCCATATTTCCTATTCACTCTAGTTGTATATGCCCTTAGTAGGGTATTTCTCTATGCGCAGGGGGGAGGGTGATTAAAGGTCATCATGTGAGGAGGCAGGGATTGTTGATCTCTCACCTCCAATCTTTTGATGACAGGTGGCTCCTTCTTGAGGACAATTAAGCAGAATTGCAGGAAGTCATTTTGTTGCTCAAAATATTTGAGCATATTTTGGGCTTAAAAATTAACGTGTCCTAGAGTGGATTTCTGACATCAAGATGGGGGTGAGGTTCTTTTAGAATTTCAAATTGGTAGTGAGTCATGCCTCCCATTAATGGCCCCTATCCTAGCTCAGCCTCCCTCTTGGAGGTAACCCAAATTCTAAAGCCTTTTGGGACCTAGTGCTAAAAAGGTTGTGTAGGAGATTGGAGGATTGAAAGAGGGCATACTTTTCACTTAGGGGCTGTGCCACTCTCATTAGTATTTCCTTCTCCAACATCCCAATTTATTACCTCTCCTTGTTTAAAATTCCCTCAAAAGTAGCAAGGTCTTTAGAGAGGTTGGTGTGTGATTTCATTTGGTCAGGTCTGGAGGAAGGTAGGAGGGACCATCTAGTTAGCTGGGATCTAGAAAATTGATATCTTTCTAGCCCTCAACAGTCACACCTAAAATTCCTTGGACATCACTCATAAGGTTAGGATTGCAACATTATTGCTGGAAAATTATGAAAATTGTTCTCTGTTAAATGGAAAGATTATGTAGAAGATACTGGATATATGTAGACTCTTGGAAGAGTGCTAATTGTAGTACTCAAGAAAATGCTACTGAGACAAATGCATGGGCAAAAGCAATGTAAAACCCATGGGCAAAATATGATACCCATGTTCAACATATATAATTTATCCAAAATATATTCACTTGGCAAAGTTAACCAAGAAATAGAAAAAAATCAGAAAGTTTCTAACACAAAGAAAACTTGAATACAATAATAGTTAGACTAGATTACAGGAGGTCCAATGCACATTTTTTGACCCACATCAAATTTAAATTCTATGCCTTGTGTCCTTGGATCCCTAAGCATGCTTTTCTTGAGCCTTGAGTTACATTAATTGTTACTGAAAAATTTGAGGACTTCTGCCATTTTAAGAGTGCAGTTGGTTGCTCCCTAGTTGACCATTTTCTTCATCCAAAAATCATGTAGCCGCAATGGTTTCTTTGCCATATTGACTCTCCTCACTTTATGCAAGGCATCAATTTAATTAATTCTTAAGGGTGAATGGGTGTTATTATAGCCATACACCTACCAGTGACATGTGGATTACTGACAACTTTCTTAACCAGTTCATCCCTTGAGTATGTTTTTGGTGCCAATATGTTCCAGAAGTTGTGCATATGCTGATAATGACTAAAATACTGCAATGAAGTACTTAAGCCTTATGCTCATCCATGGACATTTTAGTTCAAGTTTGATATGTCATGTGAATGGTTTATATACTCTCCATGAGGTGGCATGACTTTGTGTCACGGTCCGCCTTTTTCACACCGTTGTGAAGGGCCGTGCGGCGCTAGCTAAAGCACTCTTGCTTAACTAGCCAGCCTTTTGTTTACCAACATTCATCCACGAAGCACTTTCATTAACATTCAATCAGATAGCAGCGGAAATAATAATCAATTCATGAAAGCCGTGGCAACCAAGCAGTAAATATTGAAGCAAACGTAATTCATTAACAAATCCTCCGTTGACATGTTGTACATAGCGAGGGAGGCAAGTAGGCTAAGCACGTTGACAATTGCTAGTGAGTTTTACAATGATTGATGAACACTCACCCTCCCCTAAAGAGCTTTCTAGGCCATTCTCACTCTAGCACTAGGAAACATCAAAGTGACCGAGGAGTCATACTGCCTTACTTGGCTTACAATGAAAGAAATACTAGAAAATAACCCTATACTAGTATTTACATTATGGAAACCCATCCCAAACACACGAGATAAGCGGTCATAGGCAAGCATAATGCCCTGAACAAGCTTAGCCCGTTACATTCTCCCCCACTTATGTGGTCGACGGCCTCGTAGACTTTTGGCGATAGGTACACTTCAACTTTGTCCACGAATGGCTTCAAATCTTCCACTGAAATCCAGCTGATTTCTTTGTCATTAAGGCATTTCCACTCCACTAGGAACTTCTGCCGCTTCTTCCTTGAGGATATGAACTTTCTGTCTGCAAGGATCTCTTCAACATCATGTCTGTCAGGTTGCACTGTCTTCAACTTTGCGCTGTTTGACTGACTTCTGCTCAGGTTGTTGGTGTTGGCGTTGAATGGCTTGAGGCAGTTGACATGAGACTGCGGTCTTCTCTCCTGATCTGCCCACTTCTTCATCTGCTTAGAAGCCTTCTCCAGATAGGCTTGGGCAAACTCTGCATTCTTTCTCCCTTCGCTGGTGTGGATGTACGCCCTGGGACTCTTTCGTCTGTACGGCTCGCCCACTGTGTGAGGTAACAGCGGCAGCTGGTCTATAACAAGCACAAAAGGGCTCTTGTTGGTTATTGAGTGCCTTTGGGCGTTGCCACAGAACGGAGCCACATCAAGTAGTTGCACGCCATTCATCTGGTTGACGTTGACATAGTGGCACAAGTACTCATCTAGTAGCTCTCTGAATCTCTTCATCTGTTCGTCTGTCTGTCGATGATAACTCGAAGAGATGTCAAGGTGTGACCTGAATATCCTGAAAAACTCTGTTAAGAAGTTGTCAGTGAACATTAAATCTTGGTCACAAAGAATAACTTGGGGAGCACCCCAATATCTCACAATAGTCACAAGGAACAATTGTGTCGTCCCCTCTGCCGAATAGTACTTTGGTGCGGCTATGAAAGTACCATACTTCTTCCGCTCCCCCTTGTCTTGTTGGCAAGTGAGACAAGTTTTGATATAATCAACCACATCATCCCGCGTGTGTGGCCACTAATACCTCCCCAGTAGTCCTGTCATTGGAGTCATTCTCCGCGAATACCCCTTAAGGAACTTCCTATAGAAACTAGTAAGGCCAAGAAAGGAACGCAACTCCTTCACTATCGTGGGGATCTTCCGTTCTTGAATCATCCTTACCTTCTCCATACCCCTCCGGATACGACCTTGTTCAACGACTTGACCAAGGAATTTGTTGCTCCGCCGAGCGAAAGAGAAATTCTCCTTCTTCAAATTCAGACTGTTTCCCTTCAGCCTGTCGAACACCTTCCGTAGATGCTCTTCATGTTTCCTCTGAAACGACACCGATGCTCCCAACGGTGTTTTGGAAGGGCGAACACATCCCGCTTCCACTTCATCAAGCTGTTTCCCCAACTCTACTATCTCTGTAGGCGCAATCCAACATGGCCTTTTAGCAGGTGGTTTCACTCCTGATAACAACTCGATCTCTTGCTCCACAGTCCATCGTGAAGGCAAATTTTGAGGCAGCTTATCCGGCAACACCTCCTTATCCTTATCCAACACCACTTGGATGGTCGTAGGCTCCAGCTCTTGGCCTACTTCTTTGTCTACCACCACCGTGGCTAGACGTGTCTGCTCACCCTGACCCAATCCTTCATTGAGTTGTATGGCTGAAAGGGACTTCCCTTCGTCTCCTTTCGTTGCAACGACTTGCACCATGCACGAGTGATCTCCCATCAGACACAGGGAACTAGCCGAAGGCATCAGCACTGCCCTCGTCCCCATTAGGAACTCCGTTCCTAGAATGACTGGATAGTCATCCAATGGAACTGCTGTGAAATTCGCATGACCTTCCCACTGTCCAAGCTTTATAGCCACTTGCTTGGCTACTCCCAGAGTAGGCTGGGCTACAGAGTTAACTGCTTTCACGCGTCCTGTATCCTTCTCTAAGGATAAGTTGAGTCTTCCTGCTTCCAACTGCGAAACAAAATTATGAGTAGCTCCCGTATCCACCATAGCGCGAGTACTCTTCCCATTTATCCTCAAGTCCACAAACATTAACCCTTTTGCTCATATAACTTTTGGTATTTTGGCCTGCTTTTCCAATGCATTCACTAACCGCACTGAACCCACCCTCGGGGCATCATCCTCTTCCCCATCGTCTTCCACTGCCTGTTCTACAATGGAAGCCTGTAAGGCATTAAGTGATGCTTTGTGAGGGCACTCAAAAACTCTATGAGGACCTCGACACAAGAAACACTCAATTTTACTCTTCCCTTTTCCATTGGGTGTGTTGAACCCTCGAGACGACGAAGCTTCCTGTGAAGTTGATGAATTAGGGTCGGCTCCCCCACTCTTGGGTTTGCCATTCTTGAAAGACTTTCCACCGTTTCCCTCTTCGCCAAACCATTTGGACGAAGTGGTCTCATCACCAGCGTAGTCTGTCAAGCGTTCTGCAGCCGCTTGTGCAGTTGACAAGTCTTTAACCCTTTGTCTATGAAGTTCAGTTCTTGCCCACGGTTTCATCCCCTCTAGAAAATAGAACAACTTGTCCTTCTCCGACATATCCCGAATATCCAACATTAAAGCAGAAAATTGTTTCACATAGTCACTGATTGACCCCGTATGCTTGAGATCTCTCAGTTTTCTCCTTGCATTATACTCAACGTTCTCAGGAAAGAATTGGGCCTTGAGCTCTCTCCTCAAGTCTGCCCAACTATCAATCACACAGCTTCCATTTTCAATTTCTCTATACTTGGTACGCCACCACAGTTTGGCATCACCAACCAAGTACATGGTCGCAGTATCCACCTTTGCCTGTTCTGAGGCCATCCTCACAACGCGAAAGTACTGCTCCACATCAAACAAGAAGTTCTCTAACTCCTTGGCATCTCGGGCACCCCCATACGTCCTGGGTTCTGGCACCTTGGTCTTGCTAACTCCTGGAGTGTTGGAGTTCCCCATAGCAAGAACCATCACATTTACCTTTGCATCCAGATCTGCCATCCGGGCTTGCAAAATTTCCACAGTGTGGCGAAAGTCCTCTAACATGTCGCCTATCAAACCTGCTTGATGTTTTTGTGATCCCCTCACTTCATCAACAACTTGGCTCATCTGGGCCACCTCCGCGGCCATAGTGTTGGCTGACTCTTCAACCTGTGCTTCCAGCACGCTGATTCTCTCAGCATTGTTTGGTGCCATGGTCACTTACCAAAGCTTTCCAAACCCAACAACGAAGGCAATCGAATTCACGTAGCAACTCAACCTTGGGCTCTCACCAAGTGTCACCGACTTGGTCTCTGATACCAAATGTCACGGTCCGCCTTTTTCACACCGTTGTGAAGGGCCGTGCGGCGCTAGCTAAAGCACTCTTGCTTAACTAGCCAGCCTTTTGTTTACCAACATTCGTCCACGAAGCACTTTCATTAACATTCAATCAGATAGCAGCGGAAATAATAATCAATTCATGAAAGCCGTGGCAACCAAGCAGTAAATATTGAAGCAAACGTAATTCATTAACAAATCCTCCGTTGACATGTTGTACTTAGCGAGGGAGGCAAGTAGGCTAAGCACGTTGACAATTGCTAGTGAGTTTTACAATGATTGATGAACACTCACCCTCCCCTAAAGAGCTTTCTAGGCCATTCTCACTCTAGCACTAGGAAACATCAAAGTGACCGAGGAGTCATACTGCCTTATTTGGCTTACAATGAAAGAAATACTAGAAAATAACCCTATACTAGTATTTACATGATGGAAACCCATCCCAAACACACGAGATAAGCGGTCATAGGCAAGCATAATGCCCTGAACAAGCTTAGCCCGTGACACTTTGCCATGCAAAGGCACTGGATATTACCTTGGTCATTCCTCATTGCTAGGGCTGCAAATGAACTAGGCCACTCTTGGAGCTTGGCTCGGTAAGAGCTCGTTCATTATATAGATGAGCGATTCTGAAGCCCAACTTTGAGGCTCTTTTTATAAATGAGCTGAACTCGAACATGAACAGGGGGCTTCATTTTAGCTTGTGATTTACTCAGTTACAGGCTCGGTCTTTTAAATAAGCCGGTATTAGGCTTCTTTATGGCCTCGTTTAATGAGGTTGAATTGGTCTCAATTAATTATAGTGGGCATAAAAGTAGGGGCTGTTTGGGTGTGGGCTTTTTTAGCCTTGTAAAGCTTGATATGTATTGTTGGCCTACAATTTAATAGCTTAAGCTTTTAAGTAAACTGGTAAGCTAACATGTTATTAGAGCTGGGTATCAGGAGTTCCTAGGTTTTGGTCTTGTTGCCTGCATTAATTGTCTATATATTCCCTATAGCAATTGTTTATCGTTTGTTTCTATCTCCACATGCTATCAGGCTGCACATGCGGGAAAGTGTTAAAGCTTGATAAAGATTGTTGGTTTACAGTTAAGCTTTTAGATAAAGTAATAATCTAACAAGGCTAATGTAACCTGAATTAAGTGATAGGACCAATGCCTCAGGTCAATAGGCTGTATTGGTGAGGGCAAATAAACTCCAAGGCAGTATTAGTAACCCCCCCCCCCCCCCCCTCCTTTTTGCACCTTTTGCCTAACAAGACATCAAGAGCCTCTTGCCTCTCATAGTGAGAGGGTCTCAAGAACCAAATTGTTTGTGAGCATCTCAATATTGGCTTAGTAGGGGTTCGTCAACTCAATTCATTTGCATAATGAATATATTCGCTCACTTTTTGCTTTGCTCAGGAATATTAAATCCTTACTCACAATCTCCTCCCAAGTTATTTTTGGTACCCCTACCCCTTCTACTGTCCTCCACAATAACTAACTCACTCTTCTTCACTAGCACACTATGTGGTCTACATTGCGATTGTCCATACCCCTTCTACACCTAACTTACCGCGAATATGTTCATTCCTTAATTTATCTTTCAATGTTCATTCCTTTGTCTCATGTTGCTTTTCATTATATTTTATGCCCATCATTAGAAGCTTTTTTATGGTTTATTTATTTATTTATTTTATTATTATTATCATTATTATATTATTATTTTTGTTGTTGTTATTGTCATCGTCATTGTTCTCATTAGCTGGCTATTGGATTCTCTGTTCACGTGTTTATGCCATCTACCTCTTTTTCAAAAGGCAAAAACAAGCTTACATTTTTTAATAAAATTATTGTTGATGACAGTGATAAGAAGAGCACCTCATGAGTTCAAGATTGCATGTCTGGAGGTAAATATCAGAAGACTAAATCCCTTAAGTGGACATAGAATTCAAGTTTGGCATGCAGTAAGGACCTTTTCCAATGTCTTCAATGATACATGTTTCATAACTAATATTTTGCAGGATATAAGAGCACTCTTTCCTGCTGATTACAATCCATTCTATGCCGGTTTTGGCAATAGAGATACAGATGAGCTCAGTTACCGGAAGATTGGGATCCCAAAGGGCAAAATATTTATTATTAACCCTAAGGTATATGCCACTCAACTTTTCTTCATGGTCTGCGATTTAGGGATTCAATATCTTTTTTTCCTACTTGGAGTTGAATCTTTTATTCACAGGGTGAAGTGGCCATTAATAATCGCATTGATGTGAAATCGTACACCTCTTTACACACACTCGTCAATGACATGTTCCCACCGACTTCTTTGGCCGAGGAGGTAATGGGTTTGTATTCCTCATATTTACTGAATAAGGGCTTGGAGGGAAGGCAGGAAAGAAATAAATAAATTAGTGAAAATAAGGATCGGAGTTCGTTTTTACCACTGTAATTTTATCTTCTTGCCATTTGATGACACCCATGGTATTCAACTATCTGCAGGAAGATTTCAACTCATGGAATTTTTGGAGAATGCCTTTGCCAGAGATTGACTCATAGGTAACAGCTGTTATAGGGTTTCCCTTCCTTTCAACAAGATGATCTGTGCATTGAGGTGGCTTGCAGTGTATATTCACAGAGCATTCCTCCCAGTTTGCCCCATATTTGTTCTGAAATTTTGCTCCTTGTGATTTATCAGTGTCAATGTCTTCTTCAGTAATTGGTCTCTTGTGCTAAAACTTGGGGTGTTAGGTCATAATTCTCCATTTCTGAATAAAAGTTCTCACAACACATAGCCAATGCAATTTCTTTTCTTTTTGATTATTTCAATTTGATTTTTTCGGGGCGGTGTATCGAATCCTAATTTCTCCCCCATAAAAGTTAGTATAAAGGATTCTTGTTATTGCTGCTGCTGCTGTTCATCGCGATGTTTTTTAGGTGGGAAGCATTTTTTTGGGAGTTAGAAGAGTTCTCCAAGGAAATTATACTAAGTACTGGAGCTAATAATTGAGAAAAAGAAAGGAAAAGAGCAAGAAAAAAAAATTATTTTAATTTTATTTTTTTGGCTCCATAAAAGTTGGTACGAGGAAATTATATGAGGTGCTTAAGTTAATATCAAATAATATTAATAGTAAAAATTTGTTCAAGTACGTTAGAAATTATTATATATATATATATATATATATATATATAATTGAAATTTTATACGCTAATTTATTTTATATTTAATGTTTCATTTTTTTGATGACCAAACAAAAAATGTGTATTTTTATTCATATATTTATATAAACATACAACACAGATATAAATATAATGGCAAGGTTTTGTTAAGGGAATGTTCATACATAAGAATAAAACGAAATATATCAATAAAGGGTTTCATGCATCCAATGCTTGGTACGTAGGGAGGGAATTAAATTTTATGGAAAATTTGTGAAATTATAAAGTTCTATTTTATTTCATTTTGCTCTGTTCTTGCACGTCACATAAATTAAAAGGTTGTGTATTCCATTCAACATGGAATAGAACATAAATAAATATTTTTATGATAAAATTTAAAGTGCTTCTTCATTGTCTCTCTATTTGTAATAAACATTAACAAAAAATTTTATATCATTATTATTTATTTTGTATAGCTAACACTTTTTTTTTTTTTGTAAGAATTTAAATTTTAAATTTTAAATATTTTATTTTTAATATGTTGATAACCTTGTGAAATTTTGATAATCTAGTAGAGAAAAAAAATTACTAGATAAAAAGGACGAAAAAAAAAAGGAGTGGAGAAGGAAATGGTAGATGATAACAAAATATGCTTCCATTTTTGACGACTACTTAAAAATGAATGAAGAAACAAAAATTCCAATTGCACAAATTTTTTTGGGGCAAAAGATAAGTTACTTTATTATCAAAGAGGGAAAGAGGCTAATTGCCTTATACAAAGTTTATATTACATTACCATAAAACCAAAACATAACTGAAAACATATTTTATATTTTTTGATTTGCTATTCTATGTAGTTGATATTAAGATCTATGTCCTTGTAGGTCAAATCATTTATCATTCTCCAAGTATAATAGACCGTTAAAGTCCATGCAAGAGTAACTTGTCTCCTTTCTTTCACATATCTGATGGAATAAAGCCATGTTTGATTTGCATTCCAATCCCTACCATCCTACGTCCACTACTTATACTTGGATAAATTTGACTTGCCCAAACTCAAGTAAAAAACAGGTGGTCCTTGTTTCATTATTAGTCTTGCATATTTGATAAATACTTTTATCGTTCTGCCCCAAGCAACAAATCTTGCGAAAGTTGGAAGCCTATCAAGAATAGACATCCAGCTTTAGCACTACATCTTGGAATATTAGTTTTTGCCCAAATAATAGACGTCCATTGCACCTTTCAAAGTTTTGCTCATAATTTCATTATATGTTGAGGTTGAAGTAAAATTCCCTTTTCTAGTTAAACTCCATTTGACAGTATCCTCAACAATAGGGTTAAGGAAGAAGTTGATTTGATTCTCCTCGACCACTTCCAAATACCATTACGTATAAATGTTTCCAACTTATCAAATTTTGAGACTCTCAGATCATGTTAAATATGAGGCCCATAATAATGAAATAAAGGACTATTTTCATGTCAGTTATCAAACAAGCAGCATATTGTTTTACCATAACCACCTAGTATTTTACAAGAGGAGAGCTAAACTCCTTTATTTTAAAATCTTCTTCCATAACTAGGTTCGGTTAGGAGATTTAACAATTTCCCATACATTTCTTCCTCTAACTTTATAAGAATGAATCCAAATAACTCAAAAGAATTGTTTTGAGAAACACAATTGCCATGCTAGTTTAATTAGAGTAACACTGTTTTAATCAACTAAAGATTTCAAGTCTAATCCACCTTCCTTCCATTTGACTTTACAAGAACGAGAATTCTAGTCATTTCCTTTTCAGAGGAAGGATTTGAATTTTCTTTCCAAATCCTCTAAAATAGAGATAGGCAAAATTATAGTAGAAGACAAATAACTTTAAATACATTGTAAAATTGACATCATTAGCTGTAGTATGCCATCATAAGACAACAAATTAGAGGATTATCTGTTGATTATGCTAGAAATTTTCTTTGAAAGCATTTCATAATCCCATTTATTTATCCTTTTTGAGATTAAAGGAAGTCCAAGGTATTTAGTTGGAAAATAACCTAATGAGAAGCCTAGTAGCTGAGCAATTTTTCTTACTTCATTATCATTTATATTAGAGCGATAGATTTCTAATTTTAAAGTGCTACACTTCAACCACTGATTAAGTAGAATATATCTAAAACTTGCTTGATACAATTAGCTAAGTTGAAATCTCCATAAGCCAAGATAAGAAAATCATCAAAAAAGCACAAGTTCAACTAGTCGATTCTTCTACATTTAGGATGAAAAGCTAATTGCCCATATACAATAGCATATCTTAGAATTTTAGTCAGTCAAATATTCTATAGTTTGGATGAAAGGCCAATTACCCATATAGAGTAGCATGTTTTTTTCAAGGTTTAAGAAGATGAGTAAAAAATGACTTCAAAGAGAAAGACCCTGAAGGATCCCCAATCAAAAGCTAGACATCTGCCCTCATAGTAGGACAAATGTTCTAGAACACTTAGTATGGATTTCAAGGTCTTAAATTTAGATTTTGACTAAAATTTCAAAGATCTAAAAGTACATAAATTTTTATGGGAATTTCGATTTTGATGTTAATTTAGATTTTGGTTTGAAAAGCCAATGGAAATTAGTAGTAAAGCATGAACTTCTTTTATGAAACTTTAGAAATGGTTAATAGACATACTAATGTAGTATAAATTAAATACTTCTATGTTTTGTACAACAACAACAATAAGAAGCCTTAAGTCCAACTAGGTCGGTCAGCTACATAAATTCCTTTTCCACCAATTCACCTAATTGAGGACATTTTTCTCTGTTAACACAAGAGCTATTAAGTCTTTGCTCACTACCTCATTCCAATTTATTCTGGGTCTACCCTACCTTTTTTAATACTAGAAACAATAACTAATTCACTTCTCTTCATAGGTGAGCTACCTGACCTGCTTTTCAAATGTTCAAACCATTTAAGCCGCCCTTTCCTTATCTTGTCATCTACATTTCAAATGATCAAACCATTTAAACCACCCCTTCTTTATCTTTCCATTTGTTTCTTTTCCTTTATTCTCTTTTATTCTTCTCTACCCTGAAATAAAAAAAAATAAAGTAATAAACATTAGTTTTGAACTAATTCTGAAATTCCAATGGTGTCCCCATTTGTTTGAACACCACTTTCCAAACATAATTGTGCAACACCAAGCACACCACAAAATCAGAGCGCCCCCACCCCCACCCCCCCCCCCCGGGGCGGGCAAACCCTAACCCCTAAAATTTATTCACCGTCCCACCACCAATGGAACTCCCCATGCTAGCTAAACTACTCCAATTATTAGCTCTTTGAAAAACCTTACCTTTTATGCTTTTCTTATCACATCACCAACACCATTGAACCCCTCATTCCTTAATCTCCCCTCGCACCAAGTTTCATCAATCGAGTCTTGCTGCCAGCAACCTACACGCTAGCAACCAATGAGTGGGACTTTGCCTAAGTTTTCTCCTAGTTCTAATTTTGTGATAATTTGCTTTTGTCACTATATTTTGGGTTTTCTTCATGATATTTTGACCTGAAACAAGATATATTGATTGTGAACACAATATGTTGCAAGAAAGTCTTATAATTTGATACGAGAAGCAAGAAATTGTCGTTTCCAGCATTAGAAATTAGGGTTTTCTAATGCATTTGTAAGTTCTCTAAGTGAATTTGCTCCATTTCTGTATGATGATGGCAAGTTGACAAACTATTTTTAGTGATTTTGACATATGCTCTCTCCCTCCAAAGTTAACAAGAAAAAGATAGGTGGCAAACCAACATCTTTCAAACTCATGTGATATGCCAAAAACAACTTTGTACTTTGGTTATTGATCTCAGTAGTTGCACAAATGTTGTAATAACCCGAACCTAGAAAATAAATGAAAGGAAAAAAGGAAAAATAAATAAAGGAAAGGAAGAAAAATTTAAAGGGGCAACACAGTGGGGCCTCGTCAACGAGTGCCCTGTGCTCGTCGACAAGGAGATCCCTAGAGTAGGAAATCTCAGACTTACGCATTGGTCGATGAACCCCTTTTTATCATCGATGAGTGTCCTTATTTGACTCGTTGACAAGTCTTATGTTCTCGTCGACGAGTACACGTGGACCTGCAGCTTATAAATAAACCTTCGATCATTTTCTACGCGAAAACCTCTCTCCTCTCACTCTTTCTCTCTTTAGGGTTTCGGCCCTTCTACCTTCTCTCTTCAATTTTGGTCCGGATTCAACCCGATCGGAAAACACCATGGGGTTCTAGGGGCGATTGTCTCCAAGATAATCAAAGCATATTCATGATTTGGAGTTCTTGGGCACCACCCCAAAACTAGGGTAAGGGAGTTTTTTTAAAGATTTATTAGTTATTTAACTGTGTGGACTTGGAAATGTTAGGATATTAGGCATTATGGGGTGGAACTGATTAAGTTAGAATTTGTGGAATACAGGGTTCCATTTTTCGTCCGTTTTAGGCAAAACTTCGAGGATCAGGTAAGGGGAATAAGTTATAACAACTTTTTATTAATTTTGAACCGGTTAAATTCAAGTATGTTAATTTATATATATATATATATATATATGAGTATGATTTTCTAGAATGGTTTAGGCATTTTAAAAATGATGGTTTTGAATATAATTTATATTTGGGAAAAACCGTGTGGCATGAGAATAACCCTTCATAATTAACTGATTGTAAATACTGTTTGGATGTAAATACTTTGGTTGTGAATACTGTTTGGTTGTAAATATTGTCTTCTTGTGAATACTGTCCGGTTGTGAATATTGTGGTGAATTCATGGATGTGTCTGGATGTTGTGAATACTGTTGTAAATGCATTGATGTGTCTAGATGATTTATTTTGTGTGGTTATTTGCGTATTTCACAATATAACGTTGGCAGACCTAAGAAGTTCGTTATATTGCCCTGAGTATAAATAATGATATAACGTTGGTAGGTTTGAGGAGTTCATTATATTGTCATTTATATAAGCAGGGGTAAAATGTTGGCAGGCTTGAGGAGTTCGTTTTACTGATTTACTGTGGATATAGGTCATGGTGAATGTGTAAGAGTGTATGGTGGCTGGGAATGACTTGAGTAGTCTCTTGTGTGGATGTGTTGTGAAGTATGTATATACATAGATCTCTGTGGTATGATTAATGTTGGATGTGCATGGGACATGTGTGTGAATTTAATTGCATGAATATTTATGACAAGGTAAAACTCTTTGCCCAAGGGCTTACTGAGCAAGATGAGTGCCCTAATAAGTATCAGTTGTAACCGCACTTGAATTAAATCGGGCAAGGTTGCAAATGGAATTAGAGCAAAGGGGCATTACATGTATGGGCGTGTAATCTCCCCAATCCTCTGGAACCTTCACTGATAAATAATATTTGCAAAAGTGTGAGTATGGTCTGCTTGTGTTTTGTCAGTTGCAGTTGATTAATAAATGATTGTGTTTTATATTTACTAAAAACTCATCTGCCACACACTATTATAATTTATCCCATCGTTACTAGGAAGTTTCTCACCCCAGCGAATTATTAATTTTATTTAGTTCCTTCAAGTGATTGAGCTTAGAAGGCTCCGGGGGCATGGTTTAGTTTTTGGTAATTTGTGAGTGGTTGCAAGAACTGATATATGTATAGTTTATGTTTTAAATGTCGATTATGTAATATGAAGTGTATGGACGGATGGATACACTTTTTGAGATGTATAAATATTACTTTGGTATTTTATTTAAGGTAGTTATTTTTATTTTCCGCTGCGTCATTGGTATTATGGTATTAGATATGGATGAATGCTCACATAACACCCTAGGCCCCACCTGGCGGGTTCAGGGCGTTACAAATGTAGTTTCTAAAGTAGTCATAGAAGTTAAATTTGGAGAAGTTGAACCTTATTATGAACCATACAAAATTTCCTAGGTGAATAATACCAATTTATAAGTTTATGTTCATTGTTTACTTACTTTCAAGATTAGTTCCATCATGCATGGAGACAATGTAGTGTGGTACTCTTCCACTCCAAAATTGTCATCCCTTTGGACCGACCATGGTTATTTATTAGGAAGGTGAAGCATGATGGACATGAGAATTCTTATTCCCTCTCAATTGACAACAAAAAGTTTTAAGTTGACACCATCATGAGTTCTTCCACTCACCAAGTTGAAGTGTACTACTAGTTCCTTTATTGTAAAATGATGTTGGTTTTTTGAGTCCAATATCTATTTTGATGCTGACAAAGCACCAGTATCTTATGTGTGCTTAAGTATGTGAACAGGTCTAAATTTCAGTACACATAAGATCAAGGGATTTGGAAACCAAAAGAAAAACCAAGATCATATGTATCTGATGCATTCCATGAACAAGCAAAGAAGAAGAAGAAGACTGTTTAAATTGTAAATGTATTTTTATTTTGATTTGGTCTGTAATATAATGCATGACATGCATGATGTGGATGATAAGCTCAGACAACCGTAGACTGACCCTAGGGACAAATACTTTTCACAGAAACTCTTTTCGTAAATTAACTAATTGGTTAGGGTCAAAGATTAGGGCTAAAACGAAGTTTACAAAATGATCAACCGATGCTAGGTTTTTAGGCTTAATTAAAAATCCTAGGTCATAGACTGACCTTAGGTCCTTACATATCACAAGGAAAATCCCCTCAATCTTACAGATTATAATTATGCAAACAAGGGAAAACCATACTTAAAAATAGGACCCATTTCTTAAGTTTGAAAGGACTTTGGGCGACCAAATCTTGTGCATTGAAAATGCCCCGGTCGACCGAATGGGTGAAAAGTCAAAATAGTTGACTTGGCCCAAGTGACCGAACCAAAATGAATGCACTGTTCACGGTTGACCGAACCATGAATGCTGACTTTTTCACCTTCCCCGAGCGCCCAAACCTTACGTTCAAATATACCCCAGGCAACCGAAATGAGAAGTTCAACAAATCAAACTATGAACCGAGTGACTGAACTTTGAGCGTTTGGAAAATCGCCTTGATTCAGCCACCTGAACTTGTCCTCGGGCACCCGAAGTTGAAAATTCAACTTTTCCAATTGTGAGTGTTCGGGCGATCGACCCTGAGGTCTAGGTGACCGAAACTCTTGGGTTGCCATATTTTTAGCTGCGGTAACTGAGGTTAATTAAGGGTTAATTTGCATTAAACATAATTAAACAATTTTCAAAATACCTTATATGTCCCCAACAGTTAGATTTTTTTCCAACTCTATATATACCCCCTCATTTGTCATAATTAAAGAGTGATTAGTATATAGATTAGCAAATTTTCTCTGAACATTTTATTGAGCTAAATGTTCCATACCCCTACCCTTTTTACAAGTATATTGCCAAAAACTCTTTCTTATACTCATTTGATCATATGTCTTTAGAAAGAGCATATTGTCCTCACCTTCTTCATTTGCAAACTGATTGCATTTCGAAACTAGGTTGAGTGTTATTCTTTTGTGAGAATATTTCATATTACTCAAAAGCTTTTCTCTCCCCCATACTTGCATTTGTTGTGTATTGATTTTTGGAGAGTAGCTTAAAGTTTTTTCAATTATATTTTATTTATAAATATTAGATTGGGAAAAACTCTTCATTAGCTTAAGAATTCGCATCCTTATTGCAAGTTTCATAAGCTTGCTTTGCGTTTTGAGAAAATCATTTTTAGCAAGCTTAAACCCTAATATTCATTGTGCTGGATACTTGAAAAATATTTTTGAGATATTTGTTTAGGGTTCTAGAGATGCTTTGAACACTCATATTACAAATACATTATCTTGACATCAAATGTCTCACTCTCACATATACATATTGACACACATATTGTTGAGAGTTAACACATTGATTAATGAAATCTCACTTGAGCTTAATATCTTATCATTCATGAGTGCATTAATTACATTGTGTGTATAGTGGTACATATTTGCTTAATTTAAGAAGCATACTTGTTTGTACGAAAAATTGAATATCTATTGTATTCCCAACGTATGGTCGGAAGAGGGAGACTTACCCTGTGAAAAGTCATAGACTAGTTTAGATCCGATTAAAAGAACTAGGTGCACCATCCTGTTAAGGTGTGGTATTAGGTGTCGCTCCACCCGTTAAGTGAGTTATAGTGGAATCCTCTTACTTATGAGCTTGAGGTGGGGATGTAGGCATTGTTGGCCGAACCCCCGATAACATTTATTGTGCCTACTTTTAATTTCCGCACTTTACATTTCAACACTTGAATGTTTGCGTTTAATTGTTTAAATATTTGATTGGGTTTATGATTGTATAGAAAGACCCTAATTTTGTGCAATATTGTTTGAGGAATCTGAATTGACCTAGGAGAAAGTTTAAATTTCCAATTCACCTCCCATCATGGGAATACATCAATTCCAACAAATGAGATGATTTTATTCATGGTGATGAGCTCCTTACTACTTTACCCAACTCTTATTTTTGAAAGGGGGGGGGGGGGAGGTGGGATTAATGTAGGACAAGAAGCAAGGATTTAAATGGGTTAATTTGACCCAATTTGGAGGCCTATGTCAAAGAATAGGGTCGATTTATTGGGTCTTAAACCACAAGCTTAGTTAATTGTTTAATTATGTTTGTTTACTTCGCTTCTACCTTTGTCTCAACCATGATTTTGGAAAGGATTAACATGAATGATCTGGTCCAGAGAAGAAAGCTTGTAAGACTCTCAGTCTTCACATATGGATTATATGTTATGAATGCAATGAAACAAACGCTAATCTCTTCGTGCATTGCATGGTGGTATTGCAACTTTGGGACATCCTCTTTTTTATGCAAGGGAAGAGTCAGTGGCATTGGTAAAGGTGGGAGAGTTGTTATTCGTTAACTTTAGGGGCTTTGAAAAAAATAGAAATGGTAAAGCTCTTTAGAGCATGTCAATTTCACCATTCTCTAGTCCTCTTAGATTGAAATGAATTCTAAAATTGTTTTAAAGTCTGGTAAACTTGCTCATTAATAAGAGTGCTATTCCTTGCCACCTTTTGGGTGCACTTACTTGGTATTTTTTTTGGGGAATATCATCACCTGATCTAAAAAGAGGTTGGAAGGTAACACTTCTGTAATTAAATACTTGTATTGTAGTTTTTTTTTTTTTTTTTTCTATTCTTTAGATCTTTAGGGAGGATTCCTTGTCCTTCAAGTCTCGCACTATGCCTTTTGGATATTAATAAGAATGTCTTTCTTTTATCTAATAACTAATAGCAGTCAACCCAACTAAGTTAGTTGATTATGATTTTTGGGTTCCTATTCATGTTGTGTCAAAGTTGGGTTTAAGATATTCTGTTACTTTTGTCGATGACTACTCAATGATGTCGCGCCTTGATTTAATGAAATATTTTTCTTAAGTTGTTTAACATCTTTTGTACCTTTTGTTTTTGGAATAAGATTTAGTTTGATTTACTTGTTAGGATCCTTCGTGGTGAAAATGATAAAGTTGTATTTTAGTACCCAATTCACTATTTATATGACTACTAAATCTTGTAGGATCCATGATCATCATGTTCCATGAAATAACCCCAAAAATGTATAATAACAATAATGGTTATTAAAATAAAAGTATTTCTCTGTTAGGATCCTTGATTTCATATTTGATGTCAAAGAAAGATCTTGTCTAAGTGAGTGCTCAAAGACCATTGCGGTTCGGTCGCTCCTTGGAGGTCGGCTTTGTCAAACTGGAATTTCATAGGATAAACAAGGTAGACACCGCTTGTACATGTAAACAAGTACATATACATAAAATAATGTTTTGACTAACATAATTTGTAGAAATAATAATAATAATAATAATAATAATAATTATTATTATTATAATATAGGTACCTATGCGGGGCCCACATGACCGTGTGGGGCCAACATAAATCATGAAGCCGTGTGGGGTCTAGATGAGTCCCGAAACTATATAGGGTCCATAAAATCGTATGAGAACTATTAGAGTTACATAGGACTCACTTGGGTTTCGAAGTTGCGCGGGACCGACGTGAGTTTTTGAAATTCAAACTTAATTCTTTTTCAAATATATATATATACACTAAAGCATAGCTTAAAAATAATAACAATGATAATAATAATAATTTAAAAATAATTAATTAATTAAGTAAATTAATTCAAAATTAATTAAATGGGAGTGTCGACAAGCACTCCCATTTTCCCACCTGATCCCCATCCCTATCCTATACCTAACTCATACCTAGCTCATCCCATACATCCTTTATTTTAAAAAAAGTTATAATTTCACCTTTCTCCCCACACTTTTACAAATTCTATTTTTTTTTTCCCAAAATTTTCCTATAAATAGGAAGCGCTCAACCTTCATTTTTCACAAAAAATTTTCAAAGGAAGAGAATGATTAGTGAATGAAAGAATTAGTGGTAGAGGGATTTTTGTTATAATCAAAATCCTCACTCACCCACTTTTTCTGATCCCATTTTTTTTTAGATATTCATTGTGATCGTATTAAAAGGTTAAGAGATAAGTAAATTTGATTATGTTAGATTTTTATTTAAAATTTATACTCGAATTTATTTGCAAGTAAATTTTGATTATGTTAGTTAGTTTCATAAAATTTTCTTAAGTTTATTTTTATTCATATTTAATTATACCAGTTTTATCTTTAATATACTTGAATTTATTTTTGAGTTAAGAAATGTTCTAAACTCCTCGGATATTTTACAACATTAATTTCTATTTCAGAAAATATTTTTAAACACGAAATTCGTGTGGCATGAGTTTATTTTTTTACGTTGCGTATTTCACGAAAATAAGAGTAAAAATGAGATTTTCATGATATTATTTTAATCGTAAAAATTATATAATAAGATGTTTTCAAAACCCCTTATGACTCAGACGATAGAGAAAATTACGAATGCTTAGTACCGCAGCTTAAAGTTTAAATGGATCAGAGTGCACCTACACTGTTTGTAGAGTGGTTATATAGAGTAGTGGATTTCTCGTAAGTGCATAGCTAGTTCCGGGCCACGACTTAATAAGGAAAAATCTAACTTAATGATTATGTACGTTGATTTAGTTTGGCTGGCCAGCCAGTTAAGTCCAGTCTTCAGATCGCATAATCCAGTTATAAGGGTAAACATGACTTACGACCAACAGACTTAAGGGTGGTTTTTACAATATATATTTATACATATTTAATTATATGTACAGAGTTATTGATGATTTGAAGAAAAAATATATGTTTGTATGAACGTGGTCATTCTTGTATCTAAATGATGATCTAAAGGAAACGTATAAGGAAAATTATATATATGTATATAATTAAATATTTTAGTTATAATTTTAAAGTTAAAAGTTTAATTTAACAATCACAGTATATGGTTATTAAATTTATTATTATAGTTGATGATAAAAATTTTATGCAGAAATTTTTAAATTTACATTTATTTTAGAAACAGTTTTAAAGTTATGGTATTAAATATTGTTTTACGAAATTATAAAAGCTCATTTTCGGCACACACTAATAATAATCTTATTTACTTACTGAGCGTCGTCTCACCCCAATCATATTTTACATTTAAGATAACTCTGAATGACATATCGGAAATCAGGCATAGTAAGCATGCTGATGGGAAAAAAAAAAAAGAAGCTTGATTAGTAGTATTAGTATGATGCCAGATGATTATGTTCGTGTAATTTTTCTTCTTTTGGAATAAATGATTGTAATACGATTAATTAGCGCTCTGGTTTAATAATAATCGAGTTTATTTACTTCTGCTATAAATCAATGGTAAAAAGTAAATATCCCAGATCCTTTGGGTTTTGGGGTATTACATTTGGTATCTGAGCAATAAGTTATAGGTTATGTACACTTCAGAAAATAATTTTACTAGAGCATAAGCATAAACCATGATGTGGGTAAGATCGGGTAAACTAGGATGCTTTTCTTTTACCTATAACCTTGATTAAACTTTAAAGATAAGGTTATGATTTTAAAATAACTCTGGTCTTTTCCCTCAGAATGGACCCGAAGTACAACAACGTGAGTGTTGAAGGAAATGAGAATAATATGGGGACTTGCAATGGAGAAAACATCAATGCTACTACGGTGTTGTGTGATATGGCACAAGTCATCGTGGAATTTCTGCAGAATTCCAAGGAACAGAATGGTCCACCAACCCTTGAAGGTTGTACGGTTGAACAGTTCAATTGAATGCACCCTCCGAATTTTGAGGGAAAATTTGATCCAATTGCTGCAGAAGATGGATGCAAGCAATGGAAGAAATATTACGAGTCCTTCATTGTACGGACGAACAAAAGGTGTTATATTCTGCCTATAAAATGACTGGTGAGGCCAAACGTTGGTGGAACTCGAAAACGTTACTCCTAGAGGAAGCATTAAATCCAACAATCCTTATATGAGAGCGTTTTAAGGAAGTCTTCTTTGAACGATTTTTCCCCAAAACCACCAGAGATGCTAAAGCCAAGGAGTTTTTGGAGGTAAAACAGGGAAATATGATTGTACAACAATATGTGGCAAAATTCGTTGAATTATCCCAGTTTGAATCATATTTGGTTCCGAATGAATCAAAGAAAGCTCGAAAGTTTGAAGAAGGGTTGAAGTCAAGGATTTATGAACTGGTAGTAGTATTCGAGGTCGAAGACTTCTCCAAATTGGTAAACAAAGCAACAAAGACAGAATAAAGTCTATAAAGGAGTGCAGAAATATTCGAATAGAGAGAGAGAGACCCATGCCACAAGGGTTTCACTCTAATAGAAATTAGGGACCTTGGAAAAGAAGCAACAACAACAATAATGTGTGGGCCAAGGGCAAACAATGAGAAATCCAAATAATACACAAAGCACCCCTTGTCCCAAATGCAACAAAATACATAAGGGTGAGTGTCAGGTCGGATTAGGGATCCATTATCAATGCGGTAAATTTGGTCACTTGCAACGAGAATGCCCAAAAAATAACTCCTACAAACCAAATCAACAAGGGAAAACTATCAAGCACCTCGAAACAATAATCAACAGAACACCGCTTAGGCGCGTGTCTATGCACTCACTCCAAAAGATGCAGAAAATATTAATGATGTGGTGACAGGTATTATTCCTACATTCTCCAAGAAAGGAGTAGTATTGTTTGATTCCAGAGCCACACACTTTATCCAAGAAAGGAGTAGTATTATTTGATTCTGGAGCCACACACTCCTTTATATCTACAGCTTATGTTAAAATATGTGGGGTAGAGACTCAGTCATTAGAAACTGAGTTATCTGTGGTTACACCAATGGGAACCTCAGTAGTATGTAGAAAAATACTTAAAGGTTACCCAATTTGTGTTAAGAAAAGAATACTACCAGCTAATTTAGTAGTATTTAGTATGCACGAGTTTAACGTAATTCTTGTGATGGACTGGCTAGCTTCTAGCTATGCTAGTATAAATTGCTATAATAAAGAGGTGGTGTTCAAACCTCCTGGAGAGCAAAAATACAAGTTCAATGGAACTCATGTATGCCCTTCACGACAAATATTGTCAGCCATCCAGGCAAGGAGATTACTCTTGAATGGATGTTAGGGGTACCTAGCATGCGTGGTGGAGGCACCAAGGGAAGAATTAAAGCTTGAGGATATCCCAATAGTAAGGGAATTCTTGGATGTATTCCTTAAGGATTTACCTTGGCTACCTACTGACCGTGAAATTGAGTTTGTTATCGACCTACTACTAGGGACGGCACCGATATCCAAAGCTCCATACAGAATGGCACCTGTAGAATTGATAGAACTGAAGGAGCAATTACAAGAGTTGCTGGACAAAGGGTTTATCAGACCCAGTGTGTCACCATGGGGAGCACCGGTATTATTCGTTAAAAAAAAAACACGAATCGATGAGAATGTCTATTGATTATCGGGAAATAAATAAAGTAACAATTAAGAACAAGTACCCAATACCTCGCATAGATGACTTGTTTGATCAACTCCAAGGAACACCAGTCTTCTCTAAAATCGACCTCCGATCATGGTACCATTAAGTGAAAATCAAGTCAGAAGATATTTTGAAGACTGCATTCCGAACGGGATATGGTCACTACCTAGTTATGCCATTCGGACCGACCAATGCTTTTGTTGAATTTATGGACCTTATGAATAGGGTCATCTAGATCAATTTGTGGTAGTCTTCATTGATGATATTTTGATTTATTCAAAAAATCCCAAGAAACATAAGAACCATTTGAGGCTAGTACTCAAAGTACTAAGTGTAAGAACCCAACCCGATAATTTTGGATTAAATAAATAAGAAAGAATAAGGGAATTAAAAAGAATGAAAATTAGCAGGGCTCGTCGACGAGGCTCATTCTCTCATCGACGAAGTCCCTTCTACAGCTCGACGACAAAATTCAGAGGTTCGTTGACGAGTGAATACCGAGAGATTTTGGGAATTCTAAAATCTCAGGCTCATCGATGAGGCCACACCGCTGTCAACGAATGCCCTTCTTCTGCTTGTCGATAAGTGCTCCAATTCGTCGATGAGGCTGGCTGGGTAAAAGGTTTATAAGTTGAATTTTTGGTTGCTTCATTGCTAAGAAACTCAAATCCTCCCTCCCTCCCTCCCTCTCTCTCTCTCTCTCTAGAACTCGAACCACTCTCTCTCTCTCTCTCTCTAAGGTTTAGGGTCGTCTAATACCCGAATCAACGATTCGACGTTACCACGTGGATCAGGAGGAGAATCTTTACGTTTATAGCGGATAGGATTTTTGGGTTTTGATCCAAAATCAAGGTAAGGGTCCGATTTCGTTTTCGGTTCGGTAAAATGTAGTGGTTGGAATTATATTAAAGTATTGTTCTTCGATTTTTAGGTTTTAGGGGTCTCGTGTCGTTGTTTTGGACCGATTAGTTACGTGTTTCAATTTTTGGGATAAGGTTAGGGGTTTCTGTTTATATCAGTTTTTTTTGTAATCTGAATCAATAAAACGGTGGTTTACGATTATACGAATGTTTTGGTTACTTATTTGGGAAAATATTTCATATGAAATTATAGGATTTTCATTTTATAGTTTTTGTGAAAATTGGTGGTATCAGGTATCATCTCCGTTTCTGTTGGAAAATCATATATTTGGTTAAATGGTAATATAGAGATGACCATACCTTTGATTATGTTATACTGTATTTTCGAATTATCTATTATAAGATTATTTGTTTACCCAAATAAGTGTGGATTGAGCTGGTATATTGAATGATGTATTTTGTGAAAAAGCGTGCCTGTTAACTACCATAGGTTGTGAGTTATTGAAATGAGATATAGGAATGTGAGTTCCAAAATATTCCAGGTTTTGTGAAAATGCCTAGTCGAGATAGGACCGAAGGCCTAGGACAATCAAAGCGTGCTGGTTAAATACCGAAGGCTAAGATATGCGGCATGTTGGAATAATACCGTAGGCGGCTAAGTCAGTTAACTACCGTAGGCTCAGATATCCGGCTTGAGGCCGAGGGTGTGAAATACCACCTATGATTCCGGTTGGTCACCGAAGGGTGTGAGTTTGCACCATGTTTGCACTGGTTGAATGATGTGGGGCTTAGGCTATGCCAGGTTACCGGGGGCTTCATGTCCTGCGGCCGGCTTAGGCCAAAGAGTGTGATGACACTAGACCTAGATGTTTTGGTGAGATGTATACTAGAACTGTATTTTGAAAATACTGAAATTATAAAATGTTTATGTTTTACTGTTGAAATACCATTTATGTATCCACACACCAATATAACCTGTTTCTCCCTTACTGAGAGATGTCTATCCCCTATCGTACAAATGTTTTTCAGGTCTCTCGAGTAGCCAACACTAGTGTCCTAGCATTTCAGGAGCATGGTTGTTGGTTAGCTTTGTAGAAGTACTTGTGTAAGTGCTGATCTTTTGGCCGAGTTGTCATTTTGGGTTATAAAGACACCTTGGGTATGTTATGTATTTTGGGAATTAGATCTTGTTTTCTATAGACTCCGGTATGGTAATATGATGCAATAAGTTGAATTATTCCACTGCGTATATTGTGTATGTGATTGTGGATAGGGTATACGTGAACCCTGCGGGGTCGAACCCTTATATTGTGTAGTATCATGGATGGTTGTATGATACAGGGACATGTTAGGTTACAAAATCACACCCTGGGGCCCATTTTTAGGTTCGGTGCATGACAGCTTGGTATCAGAACCAGGTTTTTAGGTCTTGTAGACTTGGTTAGGCATGATTTTGTGAACATACTAGAGTATAGGATGTAGGAAATGGGTAGAGTAGGTTGAGGGTTGTCTTGTAGCTAGACAAGGAATCATTGGTGATGTTCAGTGTTTTTCCTGGAATGACGATTTCAGTAAAACCACGACAAACCATTGATGGTTTCGTGTCGGTGCGGTAGGGCATACCTGGACCTAAGAGTCTAGCAGTTAACATGATTATTCTGCAATGTTTGTGTTAATTGTGCTATGATATAGGAATGCTAATCTATTCCTATACTATTTTAAGAATGGAGCCCAAGGATAGCAACTGGGATAGTAGCTCAGAGGGGGCTACGAGTGAAGCGTCACCTTCCGTGTCTCGGAGTTTGACTAGGCATATTATGCGAGAGATTGGGCAAAGTGTTAGGGGATTGGAGCATCCACCTACGAATGCGGGTTGCACCATTGAGAAGTTTAGCCGCATGCATCCTCTAACGTTTACTGGAAGGTCCGATCGGATTGTAGTGGAGACCTAAGTGTAAAAGATAGAAAAGATACTGAAAGTTTTGCACTGCACCGACAAGTAGAAAGTTCTCTATGCTATGTTTTAGCTGGCAGCAGAAGCTGAGAGGTGGTGGATGGCTGTGAGTCTACTTGAAGAGCAGAGAACTAATTCATTAGGGATGACGTAGAGCCATTTTAAGGAGGTATTCTTCGAGAGATACTTCCTGGCTTCCATACTTGACGTAATGGCAGACGAATTCTCGAGTCTGACTGAGGGGACCCTAACAGTGCAAAGTTACGTAGCTAGACGCATCGAGCTGTCTCGCTTTGCGCCATGTATGATCTCGAACGAGTACGAAAAGACTCAAAGATTCAAGAAGGGCTCGAGGAAGGATGTTCGTAGACTGGTGGGAATACTGCAGATTCGAGAGTTTCCTGTTCTAGTGGATAAAGTTGCTATAGTTGAGGCTGGTCTCTGGGAAGATAAGGTGGCACAATATTAGAAGAAGAGACCAGTACCTTCTGGTTCTCATCAGGGGCAGTGGAAGAAGAGGAACTACGGTTCGGGTAGTCACCAGGGTACAGAACCATGGGGTCCACATGAGAACCGATCTCACGAGCATTGTATCAGGTGCCACAAATGGCATAATGGATAGCCATTTGGGGGTAATTGCTACAATTGTGGTAAATTGGGCCACAAAGCCTGAGACTATCGTATGTAGATGACTGGTATGCCTGCACCGAGTCAGAACCAGGGAAATAACTAGGTGCCTCGAGGAAACACAACTCAGGCGAGGGTGTACTCACTTACTCCAGGGGATGCTGAACACGCTGGCAATGTGGTGGCAGGTACCATGTTACTGATTTCAAATAGAGTTGTTATCTTATTCGATTCAGGAGCAACCCACTCCTTTATATCTGCAAATTTTGTGAAACTGTGGGGCTGAAACCCAAGTGATGGATAAGGAGTTGTCTGTGGCTACACCATCTGGAAGTGTGGTGATATGTAGGAAAATATTAAGAAACTGCCCAATGGTAATTCAAGCAAGGTTGCTACCGATGAATCTGGTAGTATACGACATGTACGGATTTGATGCTATACTGGGGATGGATTGGTTATCCTCCAGTTTTGCTGTGATTGATTGTCGTAAGAGGGTGGTGGTGTTCAGACCTCCTGGGGAGCAGGAATATGAGTTCGTAGGATCATGTGTGTGTTCGACGCCATAGATTCTGTCGGCTATACAGGTGAGAAGATTACTTTTGAACGATTGTTAGGGGTACCTAGCTTGTGTGAAGGAACCACCTCAAGATGATCTGAAAGTTGAAGATATCCGAGTGGTTAATGAATTTCCAGATGTATTCTCGAAAGACTTACTTGGTTTACCTTCTGATCATGAGGTGGAGTTCGCTATTGAATTTCTGCCAGGAAAGGCGCCGATTTCTGAAGCTCCATACCGGATGGCTCCAGCTAAACTTAAAGAGTTAAAGGAGCAGTTACAGGAACTACTGGATAAAGGCTTTACCAGTATTGTTCGTGAAGAAGAAGGATTGGTCAATGAGAATATGCATTGATTACCGTGAGATCAACAAGGTAACATTGAAGAACCGATACTCGTTGCCTCATATAGATGATCTGTTTGACCAACTATAGGGAACACAAGTCTTTTCGAAGATCAATTTACGGTTAGGGTATCATCAGGTGAAAGTGAGGACTGAGGATGTTGCGAAAACTGCTTTTCGAACTAGATATGGTCACTACGAGTTCTTGGTCATGCCATTTGGGTTGACTAACACTCCGACGGTATTTATGGACCTAATGAATATGATTTTTCATGAATACCTGGACCAGTTCGTAGTGGTATTCATTGACGATATTTTGGTATACTCTAGGAGTCTGGAAGAGCATAAAAACCATTTGAGGTTGGTACTTTAGGTATTATAGGAAAAGAAGTTGTATGCCAAGTTGAAGAAATGTGAGTTTTGGTTGAAGCTGGGTTGCATTTCTAGGCCATGTCATGTCGAGAGGTGGTATCTCAGTTGATCCAGGTAAGATTGAAGCAATGGTTAACTGGGTTGAAATCGAAGAGTATGCAGGAAGTTCAGAGTTTCCTAGGACTGGCTAGGTACTACCAGCGGTTCGTGGAGGGATTCTCTAGACTATCTGGCCCTTGGACACAATTGACGAGGAAGGATATGAGATTTGATTAGACCAACGAGTGCGAGTAGAGTTTTTAGGAGTTGAAACACCGGCTGGTCACTTCTCCGATTTCAACCATCTCATCTAGGGACAGTGGTTTTTTGATTTACAGTGACGCATCTTCGAAAGGTTTGGGATGTGTGCGGATGCAACAGGGGAAAGTAATTGCTTATGCTTCTCGAAAACTCAAGGAGTACGAGAAGAATTACACCACATATGATCTGAAGTTGGCGGAAGTGGTGTATGCGCTGAAGATCTGGAGACATTACTTATACGGTGAACAGTGTGAGATCTTCACATACCAAAAAAGCCTAAAATACTTTTTCACACAGAAGGAGTTGAATATGAGAAAGAGAAGGTCACTGGAACTGATCAAGGACTATGATTGCACAATTATCTATCATCCGAGGAAGGCTAACATGGTAGCTGATGCGTTGAGTCGGAAGTCAAAGCATGCAACAGTATCTACACTGATAGCTCAGCATCATATCAGACAGGATCTTGAAAGCCTTGGCGTGGAGTTGGTAGATTGTAATCATCAGACTTTCATTACTAGCTTGGTGATCCAGCCGACGCGCAGGCTAATGATGAGGAGTTAGTCAAGGTTGTAGAGAAGGTGCAGTAGGGGCTGGCTGCAAATTTTAACATCTCCGAGGGAGGTGTATTGAGGTTTGGAAATAGAGTGTGTGTTCCAAACGATGAGGGGATAAGGATGATGATCCTAAAGGAGGCACATCGTTCCTTGTATATGGTACATCTGGGTAGCACGAAGATGTATCGAGATCTGCACGAATCTTTCTAGTGAAGTGGTATGAAAAGGGATATTGCTCAATTTGTGGAACAATGTCTGATGTGTCAGCAGGTAAAGGCTGAACATTAGAGGCCGGCACAGCCATTGCAACCATTGAGTATCCCGGAGTGGAAATGGGAGCACATCTCCATGGACTTCGTCACTGGGTTACCACTAGCAGTACACGCGCATAATGCAATCTAGGTGATCATGGACATGTTGACTAAATCAGCTCACTTTGTACCTATGAAGGTTAGCTACTCTTTGAGTAGGCTAGCAGACCTATACCTGCAGGAGATAGTTAGAATGCAAGGGTTACCAGTGTCTATTGTTTCATATCAAGACCCAAGATTCACTTCTTGGTTCTAGAAGAGCTTACAGGAAGCACTGGGGACGAAACTTACTTTCAGTACAGCGTTCCACCCCCAGACTGATGGACAGTCAGCGAGGACAATACTGATCTTGGGGGATATGTTACGTGCGTGTGTGTTAGACTTCAGTAGTAGTTGGATTCAGTTTCTACCATTAGTGGAGTTCGCCTATAACAATAGCTTCCAATTTAGTATTGGGATGACACTACTCGTGGCATTGTATGGTCGGAGGTGTCGATCTCCTCTGTATTGGGATGAGGTTGGTGAACGGCAGATATTGGGTCCCGAACTCGTAAAATAGGCTTCTGAGAAGGTTAGGTTGATCAAGGATAGAATTAAATCAACTTAGAATCAACAGAAGAATTACGCAGATATACGCCGTCGTAAGTTGGAATTTGAGGTGGGGGGTAAGATATTCCTAAGAATCACCACGATGAAAGGAGTGATAAGATTCGGGAAGAAGGACAAGCTAAGACAAAGGTATATTGGACCATTCGAGGTACTTGAATGAGTGGGTCTGGTATCCTACAGAATTGCACTACCTCCAATGCTCTCTTGGATCCACAATGTATTCCACGTATCCATGTTAAGAAGGTATGTGTCAGATCCGTCACATGTGATTAGTTATGAATCTTTAGAGATTAAGGATGCTTTGTGTGATGCCCAAATTTCCGTACCAATTTTTTTATATAAACAATAATAAATATTTACATGTCATCAATAATATTTATAAATCAGCCACGTCAACAACCCTGTTACTACCCATATGACCCGAACTGCATTGGCTACCGGGTAAATAGTTATTTCATTATACAACCTATCAGCGGAAGACAATATATTTATCTCATCCAAAATACAATACCCAGAGTATCAACATACATATATACACATTACTATCTCATACCCAAAAACAATACAACCCTAGGGAATCACACCTCCCTAGTCCAAAACTCACCTTGTATATCAAGGTTCCAGCTCCCTACTATCACAGAGCTCTATCGCTCAGTCTGTCTCTGTTCCCTGAAAAGTTTAGATAATTTGGGAGAGATACATCTTAGTAAGAAGGAATAAATTATTCACAGTGTGTGGCAATATGAGTTCAGTTACAACACATTTTCCTTTTCAAATCACTAGTTCATCTGAGAAAATACATTGATATACGTATTCTCATAATCATATAGATATACAACACAAGCTTTTATAAGATTTAAAATCATTCCTCAAGTTCATTCATTTTCAACACATATTTACCCGCGAAGTTCTTGAGAATAGGGAAGATTACCCGCAAATATAGGTAGCTTCCCTCTACCCTAACACGTTATGCATCCGGGTATGGCTACATCTAATACCTATCAAGACACTCACCTTACTCAATAAGCCCTCAGGCGTTGTGTTTTACTTCGCTTTGATTATTTAGATTATTAACTCATGCAATTTCATTTCTCATTTTCGTTTTCATTTCATTTCCATTTTCATTTCCTTTCCATTTCCATCTAGCTCATGTGTGTCTCCGATAAACATTATACCCATGTCTGTAACTTATGGCTGCCCTGAGGATATTCATTACTCCATGCTTCCCCCCATGGCCGAGGTTGTGCGGCCCGAAGGTTGGATCTAACCGCAGTTGGTCGACCCAGTTAGATGAAAATATCATATCATATATCTCATGTCTGTAGTACGACTAGCCGACCTATAGCCCTGATCCAAACTCAGGAGGCACAACAACTCTACTATACAACTTAGTCGACTGTCATGCCACACGCTCCACGAGTTTGTGTGGTTGCACTAACACCACTAGCAATGGTACCGTACTCAATATCACAACCCATCATTAGGGTTTCCATATCCATCCATTAGGGTTATCATTACCACATACCCACAATCATTAGGCGGTATTGGTATTTCATTAATCACATATCAATGATCCCATTACAGCTTTCGCATTTTGCAATGTTTACATTTCCCGACATTTATCATAAGTATTCTCATCTATCCTCATCTCAATCACTATGTTTCAATTCCCATATTGCATTATTCACGTTGCAATATTCTCATTTTCTTATACTCAATTTTAGCATACATTTTTCCAAAATCACATTTCAATATACTCATTTCAATGCTTATATTTCAATATTCATATTTCAATTCTCACAATTCAGTATTCGTATTGCAGAATTTACATTGCAATATTCGCATTTTCATATTCATTTTCTAATATACATATCTCAGAGTTCACAGTTCAAAATTCATCTCATAATAATACAAATATATCTCATTTCACATTCATTTCATTCTCACGCTAGCATGTAACTTATTTCACGTTTTTCAATACTTCTCCACAAACTCAAATCAGTATTCATACTTTCCCATTTTCATAAAAAAAAAAAAAAATCATTTCTATACACGTGTTTATATATCATTTTCATCGTTTCCAGTAAACACAGCGATAGTTTTCATTTCATCATTTTCTCATAAAATACTTATCATCAGGCATAATTTTCAGCATACATCATAAGCCACACAATTTCTCATATGATATTTATATCATAATAATTTCAGGTAAAATACTGTAATACCAGCGATTCTCAACAAAACTGCTATAATTTATTCCTCTTACCCAGCTTACTGAGAGTCTTATTAAAACCCAGATCCTACGCCCCTAGTGCCGGAAACTCAAATCCTGCAATTCGCGTTTTCCCCAAATTAATTAACTCATTTCCCAAAATAATACCCATATAACCTTCCCTAGGCTCTATATACTCCAAATTAACATTTAAACTAATATTTAACACCCCTACCTAGTTTCCTGAACTATGCCTGTAGGGTCTCAAAATTACACCCGCGGCGCTTACCTGAACCCTGAATTCAACAACCCGAATTCAACCTCAGAATGCCCAATATTCTAGCATTTCTAAATCTACATTAATTAAATAATATTTAGCCCCTTAATAATCCCCTTATCCTAATTTTGGGGTTATGCCTACAACAACCCCATGAGAAATTCGCTCCGCTAGAATTTGTAGAGAATCATACCTAGATTCTCGTGGTGGTGTCTGGTCGTCAATTAGGCCTAATATTTACGAGAAATTGAGGTAAGAGTGGGAATTTAACTTACCTCAGGAGATATGCCTACGTTGCTCCTACGACAAATATGCTTCGATAGAAATGTCAGTGGCGGAGAATGGAGTCCATCGGTATTTCCTAGTTTTCGATTGGGCGAATATCAGCCACAAAACTAAGGAGAGTGGGAGAGAGAACGAGGGTGTTGAAGGGGCGTCTTCTTTGCAATTCAAATTGCAGATGCTTTCTGAAGGATTTCAATCCTTTAGGAAGATTTAAGATTATAATATATACTCTTATATATATATTATAATATAATATAATACTATATTATATTATTTTAATTATTATTATTATTAATTAATTAATTAATTTTTTTTTTTTTTTAGGATCATTCCACTAATCTTGTTTAACTATTTTTGGGGTTATTACATTCTCCCCTTATAAAAATCCCATCCTCAAAATTTGCTATACATCACCTTTTCATCCTTAAAGCAGCTCAGAGGTACGTCCACGAGTGAATACTGAGATATTTTGGGAATTCTAAAATCTTAGGCTCGTCAATGAGGCCACACGGTTGTTGACGAACGCCCTTCTTCTACTCGTCGACGAGTGTTCCAATTCGTTGACGTGGCTATCCAGGTCAAAGGTCTATAAGTTGAATTTTTGGTTACTTCATTGCTAAGAAACTCAAATCCTCTCTCTCTCTCTCTCTCTCTCTCTCTCTCTCTCTCTCTCTCTCTTCTCTCTCTCTCTCTCTCTCTAAAACTAGAACCTGAGGTTCCGCTAAAGCTCACTTAACGGGTGGAGCGGCACCGATTACAATCAGGTCAATTAAAGGGGCTGACCTCAACCAACACGCTTTACTAGGATGGCCCACCTAGCTTTCCTAACTAGGTCTAAGCCAATCTGAGACTATTTTACCAGGGCTAGTCTCCCTCTTCAGGCCCGTTCCTGGAATACAACCAATTTGAAATACAATTTTTACGTATAAGGAAATGCTTCTTACACAAGCTGATATGTACCAATGTAATCAACACACTACTAAATGATAAGATATGATAAGCTCAGTGTAGTTTTAGTGTCTACTCTCAAAATTAATGCCAATAATGCAATCAGTACGTGAAAGTGTAAGTGACAGGATCTTTGTGTCAAAATAATATTCTTAATGACAATGTACTAGCAAAGATCACAAGTATATTTCAAATATCTTAACAGAAGTTTTTATCAAAATGAACCGCAAGAGATATTCAACAATGGTTTATAAAATAGTTATTTGATCTTTGTATTAAAATGATAATCTCAATCAAAGGTATAGCAACAAAGATCTTTTAGCACTTAAGCAAATATCTCAAAATATATATTTCTCAAATATAAGCACAAGAGATAATTTGAAAGTGATTTGTAAAATATTTTAGCAATCAAAATCCAATGTAAACTCCTTGAGTATTGCAATGACAATGCAAAACTCAAAGGGTTAATGAAGTATTCCCAGGGAAGACTTATTAGCAAAGTGTCATAGGGAAACTTCAAGCTTAGCTCTCTAATTAAATAACCTCAATCAACAAGAACATGAGAGAATTTAAGCTTAATAAGAAGAACACTCAATCACACTTACAAAGAGATTTAAGCAATAAAATCTCGTAAGAATGAGTGTAGGAGGCTCAAAAATGAGTATGAGAGATTTTCGAATTTCAAAGGATTTTTCCTAATTAAGATTGCTAATCCAATACTAATTATTCCAAATGAGGGGGTATATATAGAGTTCCCTTAAATTATAACTATTCAGGACACATAGGGTATTATTAGTATTGTTTTAAACCATTTTAACCCAATTAACCCTATTTAAATATTTTAACCGCGGTAAAAATATTATGGCAACTCGAGAGCACCGGTCGACCAAAGGCAAGGTTTGTTTGACTAAGTGTGCAAGTTCGATCAACCGAGTGAGATTTGAATTAGAAGTTCAGTAGACCAATCAACTGGGTTCCAAGGCGATTTTTCTTTTCAGCGTGCTTCGGTCGACCGCGAGGTTTTAAACTAACTAGTTCGATCGACCTGACCATTGGCCAAACATACGTGGGAACTCGGTTGACCAGGTGGTTCGCTTACGATTTGGGCTCGGTCGACCATATGGTCAAATGGTTGACTCAAAGGAAGTTCAGTCGACTAAATAGAATGAACTGGGCATGGCTCGGTCGATCGGGTAGTGGTCAAACAGTTGACTTGGTCACTGATTCGATCGACCAACATATTTGTACTTGTGAAGTACGGTTGACCGAACATGCATTTTAAGTGCATTTCTGTTCTATTTCCCTATGCGATCACCTTTTCCATATAACCATATATATATGTGCATGTATGAGTGTCCTATGGTCATTTTAGGCCTTTTTTGTTTGAGCTTACCTATCATATCATGCAGGTGATGCATATAATTATTACAACCCAGAGCCTATTTACTATTACAGACCCATAATGAATAATGAATTTAAATACAACATAAATAATGTCTTCAAGGCTTCCAACTTCTACTTCTTGTGCCATCATCTTCATTTTCCAATTGTATACCTGCACATATCTTCAAAATTCATCAAATACAACAAGTATTTATCATTATCAAAACCGAGCGTGACCTATAAGGTCAACATGCTCTCAAAATGGGATGCACACACACATACACACAAGGTAAGCAAAGCAACAATTCCATGGAACAGGTGCTAACCCTTTGAATTCTCAAGAATGAGAATTTAAAGTTTTATCTTCTCTATACACAATTGAACCCTCAAACCTAATCTCTTTAAAGGCTTTCCTTTATTTTACCTTTTTTAAAAAATAAAATAAAGTGGCAACTCTGTTTTCAAAAACAAAAGTGAACATGTTAGATTAACCAATGACTTGGTGGTCTACACTTGTTTTATTTCAAAATGGCCACCAAGTGTTGACAACCTTACTAGTTCTTCAAAACTTGATGTCAACACGACCATTTATATTTTGAGTTCCAAACATAGTGCATCCATATATTTCAAATAAACATTTTGTGAGACTCATATTTCTCTTTTCTCACAGTTCAATGGTTGTGTTTAAAAATTCAACCAACAAGTAGTCAACAACCCATATTCTATTTTTGCCATATTTCTTGCTTCTTATGAAACCTAGGGTTTCCAGCATTGTATGAACTTAACCATAAACTTTCTTAAGGAAGTTCTAGGGGAATCAAGATTCCAAATGAACATGATAGTATTACACTTCACTTGTTTGATTTTCTATGAGAACATTTAGAATTATTTAGTGCTAATTGTGGTCGGTGCAGCAGGTCCACTATAGGTTTGGTGAGGAGTTGCCTCCCATTATGTAATTACTTTAGCACAAAGTGGGCCTCTAACGGGAAAACAAATAAACAAAAGTTACAAAGAGAAGGATCATTAACCTTTTAGCATGGATGTGGAAAATAACAAACTTCTTTTTTAAAGCAAACATTAATATCTTTTTAACTGATTTGCTCGACGGTTCTTTAAGCATATTTTATATTTTTATTTGTCAAATTTCTTTTGTGCTACATGCATATGCCTTGACTATAGTTGTTTCCATTATTTCAAGCATTAAAAAGTTGGTGACTCTAGTTGATCTTATCATTTTGAGCATCAAAAGGTTAAAATACATATTTTCAAGGATTGTTAATTATGAGCATGATGAAATTTTTTCCATCATTATTTTCTTTCACACATATATTTTAAAACTTCAATATTCAAGAATTACCATTTAATATTAATATTTTTAAAATGTAGATACATTAGCAATTTGACTTTGGTTAAAATTGGCTTTGGGTCCAAATTGGCTTTGGGTTGAAGAAGTGATGTGATCCACATACCAAGTTAGGGCTGAGTCCTACAAAATTAAGGTCTAGTTGCACCCTAATTAGAAAATGAGAGTTTGACTAAATCCCAATTTGTGGGTCTAGAAAGAATGAGTGCTGAGATTGGAAACCAACAATTAGGTGTCAATTTTGAATTTCTATATTTTTGTCAAAAATTTAAATTTTCAATTTATAATTTTTTTAAAATTTTTACATAATGCAATTTTGAATATTGAATTTACATTTTTTAATTTTTTTTTTTAAAAAATGGATTCAGCCGTGTCTCGTGTTTTAGTAAATTGATACCCGGGAAAAATGTGGACAAATTTAAAACAATTTTCCATGACTATACAGGCCCCAAAATATTTTTCTATAGAACTTCTCATGAATCAAATTATTCAACTATGAAAGAAATAAGAGGGGGTGTGAAAGCATATTTTGTTTGTCTAATTATTGGCACCCAAGGAGAGGGGGTGTGAATTAAGTGTTTAAAACTTTGTTGACAATAATTAAGTGAAGAAATTGTTAATCAAGTTAATTTGCGGAAGCAAATAAATACTCACCCAAACTAGCAAGCAAACACAAACAACACCAAGGTTTATTGTTGTTAAGTAAACTTGACCTATGTCATTCCCCAATTAAAGTGCTTGATATTTCTATTAACAAACCAATATTACAATTAATCATGCAAACTGCCAAGGGCTACACAAACTCAAAAATGGCTACAAGCCAATAATATCTTTTGAATATACAACCCAATTCGAATAACAAGCCACCAAAAAACATGGATTCTTAATCTAGGCTATCAAAAATATAAATATAAGATTGAAACATTGCAATAACTAGAGCATATATATTTGGATTTTCATTTTCGTGACCCCCACTACTAGGTGATGTAGTTAGATTAGAACTACTTTTTGGTATGGATATGAATTATTATTATCTCATTAAATATTTTCTGTAGGATATCTGCCGAATAAATACTGAGAACCGTAGCAAATTAGATGCAACACATTGTGGTGGGTCGAAGTTATTTGTGCATCATTGAGCGGTAATTTCTATAAAACTATCTAAGTATTACATTATAAGTGTTATTTCTGTTTACACTTCAAAAGTTGTTAATATGATGTTTTATATGATAATGTAGCGTGATCCCGTCACTAGAGAACTAGAGTCAAGGTCTTCCCTTTATCAGAGAACACATCAAAGGCCATTAGGAGAGTGGTGTCAGGGTGCTCAGAGCAAACATGTAAGTCAATTATAGTATTGAGTTCATTATTGAATTCAAAATGCCGTTATTGTATTGTTATTTAATCATTTTTTGCATTTTTATGACTTAAAATAGGATAAGATGGTCAAGATCAGGGATGCAAACATTCCTGAGGGTAGCCAATCACCCATAAATGATTACATCTGCAATCAGGTGCTTGGGCATCGAACAAGGGGTTACGTGAACGATCTTCGGAATGGATACGTAGCCCCAACAGCATCTTTGAGTGCACTTGCAGCTTCTCGTGCTAAGATGGAGCAAATGCGTTGAGCCGCCAAGTCTCGAGTGGAGGAGCTAGTTGTCATGCTAGACACACTAGAATCTGGGAACCAGATGTTAAAACAACAGGTGTCCAAATGGGATGCGGAGCTAGACGCCATAAAGAGTTAGAAAGCAGAGATGGAACAACTTCTGCCCCAAACTCGTGGAGATGCTGCGGGTGGCTTCTCCTTTCATTATAATACATGTAAATGGTAATGATGGAATACAAACTAGTGGTAGGGTGCTAAGAAAATATGATGTCTCCAGGTCATGGTCCAAAAGTTGGGACTTTGAAAACTACTAGTATTGAAAAAATTTGCACACTCCAATCTTGTGCACAAAGTCATCCAACATTACACTCTTTCCTAAATATAATAATAGAGAAGATTAAAATGACCCTACTTACTTGTGGTTCAGATTCAAACCACCACATTGACTTGGACATGTCGGAACTGGTGGTGCCCAAAAACTCCTCCCTGAGAGATTTTTGCGCACTTAGAAGTGAAGTTAGAATACAAAAAAACTTAGCAAACTTAACGGATTTTAGCACTCATGTGTCCAAGTCAGGCATACGAGGTTCAAATCGAGTAGGATTAGTCTCAAAATGTCCATGACATTGATCTTGACATGCTAGAGCTGACGGCGCCTAAAAATTCCTCCTCGATTTAGAATTATGCACTTAGAGGCGAACTTAGTAAAATTAAAAGATTTTAAACATTAAGGTGTTCAATTCAGGCATACGAGGTCCAAACTAATTGGGGTCAGTCTCAACACATCTTTCACATTAACCTGAACGTGTCGAAGCTAACAATGCCCAAAAGCTCCTCCCCAGGAGCTTTTTGTCCACTTAGAAGTAAAGTTAGAATACAAATAAACTTAGCAAACTTAGTGGATTTTAACACTCTAGTGTCCAAGTTGGGCATATGAGGTCCAAACTGAGTGGGGTCAGTCCCAACATGTCCGTGATATTGAGCTTGACGTGATGGAGCTGACGGTGCCCAAACATTCCTCCCCGATTGAAAATTTTGCGCTTAGAGGCGAACTTAGTAAACTTAGTTGATTTTAATCACTCAGGTGTCCAATTTGAGCATGCGAAGTCCAAACTGAATGGGGTTAGTCCCAACACGTTTGTCACATTGACCTGGATGTGTCGGATCTTATGGTGCCCAATAACTCCTCCCTATGAGCTTTTTGCGCACTTAGAAGCAAAGTTAAAATACAAACAAATTTAGCAAACTTAGTGAATTTTAGCACTCATGTGTCAAAGTCGAACATACAAGGTCCAAACCGAGTGGGATCAGTCCCAAAATGTCCATGACATTGAGCTTGACATGCCGAATAAAAATTCCTTCCCGATTGAAAATTATAAGCTTAGAGGCGAACTTAGTAAACTTAATTAATTTTAAGCACTCAAGTGTCCAATTTGGGCATACAAGGTTCAAATTGAATGGGGTTAGTCCCGACATATCCATCACATTAACCTGGATATGTCGGAGCTAATGGTGCCCAAAAATTCCTTGCCGGGAGCTTTTTGCCCACTTAGAAGAAAAGTTAAAATACAAACAAATTTAGCAAACTTAGTGGATTTTAGCGCTTAGGTGTCCAAGTCAGGCATACGAGGTTCAAACCGAGTGGGGTCAGTCCCAACACGTCCGTGACATTGAGCTTGACGTGTCAGAGCTGATGGTGCCCAAAAATTCCTCCTTGATTGAAAATTATATGCTTAGAGTCGAACTAAGTAAACTTAGTTGATTTTACGCACGCAAGTGTCCAATTCGGGCATACGAGGTCCAAACTGAATGGGATTAGTTCCAACACATCCGTCACATTGACCTGGGTATGCTGGATTTGACGGTGCCCAATAACTCCTCCCTGGGAGCTTTTTGCCCACTTAAAAGTAAAGTTAGAATACAAACAAACTAAGCAAACTTAGTGGATTTTAGAATTTAGGTGTCCAAGTCGGGCATACGAGGTCCAAACCAAGTGAGGTGAATTTTGACTGATCAAACTTAGTTATTTAAAATTGTATAATTTTTTTTAACTGTCTGAATGTCCTATCATTTTGCTATCAAATCATTTTTACTTATAGTACGTATACATATATATTCAAAAAATGTATACTAATTTTTTGTATAATTATTACTTTGTAGGGTTTGTGGCTGTCACAACATTAGGACAATGCAAGACACTACAGTCAGATACAACTTTTGACTTTTTCTGTATTTTTTGTGATATGAACAGAATGAATTTTTGTAATTTAATTTGAATTTGTATTTTTATTTTTATTTGAATTTTGAACTATTTGTATTTTTATTTTGAATAATTTATAATCTTTTAGTAATTCTGGTTTAATATTATATATGTTAAAATGTAATTACAGGTTTTTACAGAAATTAATGAATGAATTCAAAAAAAATTATTTATTTCATAACATTAGTGACAATTTTCAAACCATTGCTAATAGTTGCACCGGTGAGCATTAGACCGTCACCAATAGTACCATTTTTAGTGACAGTTTGAAAACTATAACGAATACTTGGGCTTTAGTGACGATTTTGAACAGAGAAAATGTAGAATTTATAATGACAATTTTAGGCTTTTAGTGACGGAATAAAATCTTCACTAAAACTCCATTATTAGTGACTATTTTAAAATTCGTCACTAATTAGTATTAGCACCACCGTTTTAGGAACCAATTTAAAACCGCCACTAATAATGACTAAACTGTCACTAATAAGTATTAGTGATGGTTTTGGATTATTAGTGACGAGTTTTGTTAGAGTTGGTGTATTCCCAAGAGGGGGGGGGGGTGAATTGAAATTTTAAACTTTTCTCCTAAATTGAACTAGATGTTAGCAGAGTATTACAACCTAGGGTCTTTCTATGCAGTTCCAACTATGCTAGTAAATATAATATACGAAAATTTAAATTAAGTGCATCATTCACATAATAACATACACGCGTGGTAAATATAAAGTGCGGAAATATAAACAAACATACGATATGTTATCGGGGTTCGGCCAACTATGTCTACGTCCCACCTCTAGCTCGCAAGCCCGAGGATTCCACTCATAGCTCACTTAAGGGTGAAGCTGCACCAATTATAATCAGGTCAATTAGCAAAGGGCTGACCTCAACCTTAACCAGGTCAATTAGCGAGGCTGGCCTCAACCTACACGCCTTAACAGGATGGCGCACCTAGCTTTCCTAACCGAGTCTAAGCCAGTCCAGGACTATTCCAGGGCTAGTCTCCCTCTTCAGGTCCATGCCTAGAAATACAACATAAGTGTATTACAATCAAATGGTACAGTGATTATGCTTTCATGTAAAGCATATGTGTACCCAGTTACGTTCAATCACATACACCACCAATGATATAATAAGTAAGCTCAATGTGGTATAATATATCAACTCTCAAATATATTTACTATCGATGTAATTAGTGCGTGAGAGTGCAAACCTATATGATCTTTGTATCACTAGATATTCAATCTAAATGCTCAAGCAAAGATGTCAATAAAGTCTCAAATATTCCAATCAACAGAATATCTCAATCGTGCAAATATCAAATAATGTATATGCTTGGTTTGCAAAATATATTTAATCTTTGTATTAGCAAATAATGTGTAAGTCAATGAATATTGCAACAAAGATCACTATCACATAAACAAATATCTTCTCAAAGTTATATCAAAATAAATACCACAAGATATTTGAAAATGTTTTGCAGAGATTTTGCAATCCACAAACAAATACGAACTTCTCAAGTTATTGCAATGAATATGCAATACTCAGAAGTTTAACACAAGTCTTCTTAGGTGAGACTTATTAACAAAGTCCCCTAAGAATACTTAGGTTTAGCTCTCAAGAAAATAATATCAAACAATCACCAAATAAGGAGAGCAAACCTATAGAACAACCACACTTAAATCACACTTACAAAAGTATTTGAGAAGTAAGATCTGGTAAGAATGAGTGTTGGAGGCTCAAAGATAAGTATTATGGATTTTGGGATTTTCAGAGAATTTCACCCTAATCAAATCTGCTAATCTCCTGCTAATATTAGCAAATGATAGGCTATATATAGACATTAGAAGAATTATAGCCGTTAGGACATGTAGGGTATTATTAATATTGTTTAAGATCATTTTAACTCTAATTAACCCTGTTTAAAAATGTTTAATTGTGGTAAAAATCAGGGCAATCCGAGAGGTCCGGTTGACCAAAACCATTTCGGTCGACCAGGCCATTTTGAACTGACTGGTTCGACCAACCAGACAGTTGGGACTTCTACCGAGAATCCTCGGTTGACTAGGTAGTTGGTTTTCATTTTTGGCTCAATCGACTAGATGGTCAAATTGTTGACCTCAGAGGGTTTCGGTCGACCGGAGGATTTTGAACTACACTAGTTCGGTCGACCAGGACCTTAGTCAACTGTTGACCCAGGCCTGTTTCGGTCAACCAAGGCAGAATGAACTGCCAAGGTCGGTCGACTGAAAGTGCACAATGTGTGCATTTCGATCCTGTTATGATCCACTCAAACCCTAATTAAGTGTCTAACATTCATAGGTGCAATGGTGAGTGTCCTAGGGTCATTTTTGTCCAAATTAAAGACACCGAAAAAGTCCGGTGTCGATCAACCTTCAGTCGACCGAAGGGTAAATCCTAAGGTCATTCTAAGGTCACTTTAGGTTGTATTTTTTGTTTGAGCTTACGTATTATAGTGTGTTTATTACAAACCAAAGACCCTATTTACTATTACAGACTAATTACACAACTGAATATATTACAATTGAAAATAATGATTGGTCTTCAGGCTTTACTTGCTTGGTGCCCATCTAGATATTAACAATCTTAGTTCCTGCACAAAACCTCAAACACCCATTAAATACAATGAGTATTTATTATAATCAAAACCGGGCGTGACCTATAAGGTCAACAAGTTTAAACCGTCCCTAATAACTTTGTTTTTTGTAGTAAATTTGTGTAATCTCTTGTCTAAAATACGTTTAAGGTTAGCTATTTATATCATCTTTTGAATTATAACCATTGTGCGTGTTTTATGACTTAATATTTGGAAATCTCAAAGACTTTCAGCCTTTGCAAAACTTATCTCAAGCACTTTGGTCACCCAAACCAATTAAATTAAGAATTTTAAAACTAGCAGTAGCCATTCGGTCGACCGAACTCTAAGGTTTGGTCGCCTGAACTGAGCCTTCGGTCGATTGAAACATAAGGTTTGGTCACCCGAATCAACTGCGTCTGGTAATTAAAATGGCAGTAGCCATTCGGTCGACTGAACTTTGAGGTTCGGTCGCCCGAACTCCTTGGAACCAGACTAGTGTTCTAATAGTATTGCTTCGGTCAACTGAGCATTTGCCTCAGGTGCCCGAACTTCCTGAAATATAAGTTCCTTCATATTTTTCATTTCAAAAATGATTTAACCTTTTGAAATAACTTTTTGACTTTGTAAAAATATTTTCCAAGTATTTGAAAGTACTTAAGGTCCAACTAGGTCACTTAAGAGCTTCGTCACAATAATCAAGTGAGATGTACTTACATGAATCCTATTTTACAATACACATAACAAACTATTTAGGTCTTCATGTCCTTAAGCTTGGTCTTCATCCAAGCTTCATGTTAACAGTCATACATGATTGTCATGTATGCTTCATGGCTTTCCATTTTGCATCTTCCATTGTAATTTAATATTTTAATACCTGTAACACACTTAATGGCACAATTAGATGTCTTAGTTTTTCATTATCAAAACGAGATTAAGTCTTGTAAGGCCAACAATTTGCTTATTCTTTAGGTAGAATAAAGGCGTTTTGTTGGAAGATTGAAAAGAAAGACAATACTTCTCTCATTCATTCTAATTTGATTATTAGGGAGTGTGCAATTAAGAGAGTACTCTCCACTTGATCTACAAAGGTTCTTTCAATAATAAGGTTCTTCCAATAATAAGGTCAATACCATAAATCTCTATCTCATTCATTTTCAAGTTTTAATTTGATTTTTGTTTGAAGAAGCATGTTTTTACATCCTCAAACAAAATTTATTTTGATTACATGAAAAGTGGAATCAAATAAATAAAAAATAAAAAAAAGAGAGGAGGAAATGAGCAGAGGTGGTTGACTTGCCCTCAGGGCATTCGACTGAACTTCCCTCTAAAATAGTTGTTGTCGCCATCTTGCAAGCAGTTGACTGGCCTTTCTAGGAAAATATGTCTCAAAATTCAAAATTTGAGTTGTTTTTACATGATTGCCTAAAAGTTTGGTGCATGTCATGTGCCCATTTGATGCCATATGTCAACTATCAACAATAACAATTGATGGTTGGTAGTTACTAGTGATTACATTTTAAATTTGAATTTTCAAAATTCAAATTCAAAAAGGAGTTTCCCTCTACTCAACAAGAGATCTATAAAAGGACCCTCTTGGGAAAAGATTAGGGCATGCCCAAGTGAAGGCAAGGTAAGGAATTTTGTGAAGAAAACGATTCAAAAGTTAGTGTTTTGCTTGAAAGGAGAAAGAAAGAAACTTCATTCCTTCAAGGTTGCGAAAAGGGAATTTGGGGGATCTTTTAAAAAAGGTCCTTACTTGATCTATAGAGTGAAAGTGCATTTTAAGGTCATTGCTAACCCTTTCTCCAATGTTATTTCATTCATTTTCATAAGTATGAGATGCATGTTCCTTAGAAGCATGTTCGAGGATTTGCATGAGATCTACTTTATTTTTTCCATGTTTCAATGATGCTTTGAATGTTATTTTGTAGTGTCTTTACTTATCTTTAAGATATATATGATCATGCATGAGAAAAGTGACAAAATTGGACAAAAAAGAAAAATTACAATGCAAGTAGTTGACCAACCCATGCAGGTAGTTGACCGGCCTACACATTTTTAAAATTATAGTCGTTGGGCTATGCACGATTGACCAACCCTTTGAACTTTTCAATAGGCACTCGATTGTCAAATCCTGAGAGGTGTCATTTTGAATATTTTTCATATTTTTCTCTAAATGGACTTGTTTTGAGTTTCTACACTTGCCTAAATGTAGTTAGTTGAGTCTCCTATGAAATTGGCAAGGGGTATCAAGATTTTTTTCATTAAAAAAAAAAATCAAGTTTTCATAAAATGAAACGTGATCATCCATGTTTTTTCCCCCAAAGTATGCAATGGTTTTCTCTTGTTTTCTACAAAACCTTGGAGTCATACACCCATGATGCAGCTTTTGGGTGTTCTACAAGTTTTCAACCAAGATTTCAAGTTGGGTTTATGGTTCTTCTTCCAAAAATCCATAAAATTTTCAAGCTTTTACAAAGTAAAAATTATTTTCAAGATGAGCTTGAGGGGGGAAAAATGGTTTTCAAATGTACAAAAATTGTTTTCAATCTCTATTTTAGAAAGAATCCATTGAAAAATTCATTCTCTAATCAAGAAATGAAGGCATTTTCAAGTTTCAAGTGTTTTGAATAATGATTTTGCAAAAGATCACTCAAAAAGTTTCTTTTCAAAATTATTTTTGAAAAATTTTATTCAAAATATAGATGGCTTGATTCCACTTTTAAGGATATATAGGAAATCAACTTTGTAGTAAATTCAGTCATGCCAAACAAAAAACTCAAAATTTCTTTTATTTGTTTGATTGTTTGCATGAGTGTATATATTTTATGTGTTGATTTTGATTAGGCAATTATAGTAGGGCTTTCATAAGGTCAAGTCCTCTGCATTAACCTTACAATGTCTTCTCAAAAGGGGTAAGGGTTTGGATATTTCTAAAATGAACAAAATCAAAAACAGGAAAAATTGCAAAGGATGGTCAACTGCATTTTCATGCAGTAAACCACCTGGTTTTCAAAAAATCTAATTTATGATTCTTTTCCAATATTCAAGATTTTGTTTTTAGAAAATTCTTTCAAAATGGGATGCACACACACATACACACAAGGTAAGCATAGCAACAATTCCATGGAATGGGTGTTTCAAGGTGCTAACCCTTTGAATTCCCAAGAATGAGAATTTAAAGTTTTATCTTCTCTATGCACAATTGAACCCCCAAACCTAATCTCTTTAAAAAGCTTTCCTTTATTTTACCCTTTTTAAAATATAAATAAAGTGGCAACTCGGTTTTCAAAAACAAAAGAGAACATGTTAGATTAACCAATGACTTGGTGGTCTACACTTGTTTTATTTCAAAATGGTCACCAAGTGTTGACAACCTAACCAATTCATCAAAACTTGATGTCAGCACGACAATTTATATTTTGAGTTCCAAACATAGTGCATCCGTATATTTCAAATAGACATTTTGTGAGACTCGTACCTCGCTTTTCTCACACTTCAATGGTTGTGTTTAAAAATTCAACCAACAAGTAGTCAACAACCCATATTCTATTTTTGCCACATTTCTTGCTTCTTATGAAACCTAGGATTTCCAGTATTGTATGGACTTAACCATAGACTTTCTTAAGAAACTTATAGGGGAATCAAGATTCCAAACTAACATAATAGTGTTACACTTCACTTGTTTGATTTTCTATGAGAACATTTAGAATTATTTAGTGCTAATTGTGGTCCGATTCACTATAGGTTTGGTGAGGAGTTACCTCCCATTACGTGATTACTTTAGCACAAAGTGGGCCTCTAACGGGAAAACAAATAAAAAAAAGTTACAAAGAGAAGGATCATTAACCTTTTAGCATGGATGTGGAAAATAACAAAATTCTTTTTTAAAGCAAACATTAATTTCTTTTTAACTGATTTGCTTGGCGGTTCTTTAAGCATATTTTATATTTTTATTTGTCAAATTTCTTGTGTGCTACATGCATATGCCTTGACTATAGTTGTTTCTATTATTTCAAGCATTAAAAAGTTGGTAACTCTAGTCGATCTTAATATTGTGAGCATCAAAAGGTTAAAATACATATTTTCAAGGATTGTAAATTATGAGCATGATGAAATTTTTTCCATCATTATTTTCTTTCACACATATATATTTTAAAACTTCAATATTCAAGAATTACCATTTAATATTAATATTTTTTAAAATATTAATACATTAGCAATATGACAAATTAATTTTAACAATTGAAAATATCTCTAAAATCCCACTTTATTTAAAAATAAACATTGAAAATTTAATTTTAGTTTAAAATTTTTAAATTTTATAAAATTATATATAAAAGTAAAACAAGAAACTCTTTCTGACTTAGATAAATAGAATTCAAGATTTCTTACCATAAATTAAACTTTGTTATTGTAAAATTAATTAAGTAAAAACTAAATTTAATATATTGGTGTACGATTATTAATATTAGTATTGAATCATGTGTCTCGCTTTATTTTTTCTATCCTATAAGTTTTATATATAGATTTATTGCATTTATCCTATTTAGATTCTTGGAGTTTTATCAATTTTTTTTAATGGCTTGCTATGTTAATGGAGATCACAGTTCACGAAGAAAAAGCTTTATTACTTTTTAAGGCCTAATTAATTATTTTACATTCAAAAAAGATTGAACCTCTTTTGTTATTGACCTAAATAATAGAATAGTCAATTGAGTATTGATGCCATTGTCCAAATTTAGCATGAATTTTTTTTTTTCATTTTAAAAAGTAAATAGACTATTAGGTTTAAAATTAATACTATGAAATTTATTTTACATATAAAAATTAATGATATCTCACATGTTTTATTAATTACACATATAAATGAGATAAAGAGGTCTCTTTGATATCCAAATCTGATGCAAAATCTTGATAATTTTGCATTAAAAATAAAAAAAAAATTTATTAGAACAATCAAAACCTTTGACCCTCAATTTAAACTTTGCATTTATTATGATCTTCTAAAAAGGAAACTCATTCATTAAATATGTGAAGTCCAGTCAGACTAGTTGCATATTTCGTTTAGAAATTTGCCTAAATTAGTCAATTAATTTTTTATTATTCCAATGTACTAATGTACGCGCTATTAGTTGACCGTATGATAAATAATATTTTTATAATTTATTTATAAATTATTTAGTCAAATTGAATTAAGCAATTAGATCTTCTATGTTTACTATTTATTTATGTTATAAGTTAGTAATAATTTTACAATAACATTATAATGATAATGACATAAAACATGTGTATTGCATAGTATTTAAAAAATTTAAAAATAAAATTCAGTAATAATCCTAAGTTTTTGAATATAACATTTTAACCTTCCAAGTTTCTATGCAATAGATCTTAGGTCAACCAATTGAAATAAGTGTGACAATATAATTTTACTATTTGTTCATAAAATTTTAAAATATAGAAAAAATAATAAATAAGAAAAAATACTTTAATAATTTTAATGTTATAAGATGCTTCTTATATACAATATTCGTTCAAAATAAATGACTAAACACATTTTAAAAGCAAATAAAATATAGTTCATTAGTTTCAAATTATAATAACTTATCATACATAACGTTGGAAAAAATGTAAATTAAAATTTGAAATTTATACTTCGTAAGTTAAAATTATAAAATTAAATATTAGTTGTTTTATGATAAAATGTAAATAATAAATGGGTTAAAAAATTAAATTATGTCAATTAGTTGATCATGGTGTGAGCTTATTTGTCTAGGTAGGCTAGTGTGCTAATTTTTTCTAATTTTACCTAATTTTATTTGGGTTGTTATGTAATGAAATATGACATTCAACGAGATTCAGAAAATAAATCAATTCTCAATTACAGTTGAATACTATATTTGATAACATAATAATCTGGATAAAACCAAAAAAAAATTGGTGAATAAACTCTAATGTATATTGACCATTTAATATAAATTTACTTTTTTTGTCCATTTAACATCCACATTTACACATAAAAAAGGACTAACATTAAACTTTACAATTTTAATTTATGGAGTATGAAATTTGAAATGAATTTATGCTTTTTAACACTATGTTTGATGGGTTCCTTAAATTTAAAAATATTAAAGTATTTATTTTATGGTGTGTTTAGTCATTTCTTCTATATGAAAATTGTATATAATAAATATTTTTAACATTATAATTATCTAGTTATTTTATCTAATTTATTAGTAATTTTAAAAATTTTTATTTATCATATATTTTAATTTTTTTGAAATAATAATAGAAATTATGTTGTATTTAACTCATTCAGCTGAGTCGGTTGGACTCATTGATAAGGTTACAAACGAATAAAACTATTCACAAGCGACTTGGAAGTTCGGCTCTATAAAAACTCATTTAGCCTCATTCATTATATGAATGAGCAATTCTCAATTCTAATTTTACAATTCATTAATAAACAAACCGAATTTGAACACGGATGGGCTTGACTCATTTTGACTCGTGATCGCAGCTCAAATATAGGCTCATTTTTGGCTCGTTTAATAGGAGATTAGGTTTGTTTGTAAGCTAGTTTAATAAGGTCAAATTAAAGTTGATAAATTGTAGTGTACTCAAAAGTATAGACTATTTGCATGAACTTATTTAGCTTACAACTCCTCAACCTAGATTTAGTGATAAGGCCAATATTACTAGCTTCCTACATTAGTGGGTGCCCAAAAAAAAAAAAACAAACTCTAACATAGTACTTGTAAAAGTCACTTTTTTACCCCTTTTTTTTCTTGCTCTCTAACAAAATCAAAAGAGTTTCTCACATTTTAGGATAAGAGGTTTCAAAAGAATTAAATCATCTGTGAGCATCTTAATCGCTCAGCTCGATAAGGGCTTGTGAGCTCTTTCATGTACTCAATAAACAAGTTTAAGCTATTTGAACTCGCTCGAGCTTAAGTTTAGGTAAAGATTTAATAAATAAGGTTGAGCATAGCAAAGTTTGGCTTAACACGATTCATTTACAACCCTACCTATTAAGCTAAGTCGCTTATGCAACCTATCGAATTGCATTTTTTTAGGCCCCTTAAGCAATTTATGGAAACGAGAAAGTTGTAGCTGTTGAGAAAGGTAGACATTTCATAGAGGATTTTGGGAGGGTGACTAAAGGGGTGGTGTCGAGTCTATTGTATAAAGGAAATTGCACAAGGTTATTACCATGGAACATGGGGACATAGAAGGGCTTGCTAGATGAGAGTTTGAGCCCCACTTTGGAAGCACTTATTACATAAGCACTTATGCCATTTATCACTTAAAATAAGTGCATGTAAAAAGAAGCAGTGTTTGAAAAGTTCTCTAAAAAAGTATTTTTATAAAAGTGCTAAAAAAATGCCACTTATTTAAGTGGATTTTGAGAAGCTATTTGTGATAGCTATTGGCAAACTTGGCCACCATTCATGCATGGTGGCATGAATGTAATTTTTGCACATTTAATGACAAATTTATAATTTTGTCTTAACTTTCCTTTCCTCCCCTTTCTCTCCCTCTCCTCTCTCCTAAGTAACAGTGGGCAGGTCCTCCATTGACTCTGGATTAGAACTTCACCGCACACCCTCTTCACACCTCCTCACACCCGCCACACCCCATTTTGAGAATTTCACTTGTGAAATTTGTCCCATATTGGAAAAAAAATGAGTATTTGATAGGTGCTTATATACATAGTGTAGCCCAAGACCCAATAGACTTAAGCTTTTGGGTCAAGTTGGTGCTCGCCCATGTTTATCAAGCACACCTTTGGCTCTTCCAGTTTAACAAGTGATATTATAGCCGACAGTTCACAACGCTAGGTGTGAGAGGGCGTGACTGAGGCTAAGAAAGATCATCTAACCTGTCAAGATGAATTGTGTCAAGACGTGGGAGGTAGGATTGGTTTGGAGGCATCATTTGGAATATAATCTGAGACACGTAAGATGATCCACTTTAACAAACTGTTAGAGAATTTTTCCCGTACAGGAGAAAATAACTTCCGTTCAAGGGGAGCAGTTGGAACTCACAGGTGAGGGGGAGTTTGTTGAGAATTCCACTTGTAAAATTTGTCCCACATTGAAAAAAGTGACTATTTGATGAGTGTTTATATACATGGTGTAGCCCAAGACCCAAAAGACTTAAACTTTTGGGTCAAGTTGGTGCTCACCCATGTGTATCAAACACACCTTTGGACTCTTCCAATTTTAAAACCCCCTCCTTGCACCACTAGCCACTGCACACCCTCTTAATTAAAGATGAAGCATAATATTATAAGCCAATATCTAAACACCATTTATTTGATTAACACTTAAATGAACACTTATTTTTTGATATAACCAAACATCACTCATGACTTTCTCAGTTTAACACTTATTACTAGTATTTATTAATTTATATATATATATATATATATATATATATATTAAAAAAAAAAGTTTTACATAAGTGGTTCCAAGTTGGTATATAGTAGAATTTATTTACTAAGGCGAGATGAACCGTTAAACTAGAATCATCATGCTCAACAAAAAATTGTCAATTTGATGAACATCTATACTATTGTTGCCCTATTAAATTTTTTTATTATTTATTATTTTAATAACAATTTTCTTATCGTGAGGAGAAAACTTTATCCATCAATGTTTAATATATCGGTACTTTTAGAATTGAACACAGGCTTATTTAAAAAAATTAATTATTTCAATAAATTTTTAGTTCAATTAACTAGTAGTACATGAATGTTTTATGCATTTTAGTCAAAATAAAAAATTTAGGAGGACAAACTTTGGAGCGTGACAGGTGCTGTTTAGACGAGAGAAAGAAAAAGAAATGTACTCGTTTTCTACGGGACCCAAAATTGCGGAGAAGGAAATTTGCATAGCGGCCAGGGCGGGCTTGTGAACAGAAGCAGGAGGGCTGTTCAGTAATTCCAAGGGTGGAAAGAAAGCGCGAAATCAAAGCAGACGACTCGAGCTAAACGTTCACTTTGCTATGCCCAACCGCTGACTCTTTCATTTTCTCCGCCTGCTCTCACCCCATCGGAACAATTCTACATGGTGCAATCCATCTCTCTGTATTGATGAATTGATTCATTGCCTCCCTGCAACAATCTGCCGCATTGGTTCACGAAATCTCTTCAATCTGCATTTCTCTCTCCCAAAATTGGCCTCAGGAAGAGGGGAAAATGTCGTGGATTAGATCAGCGGTGAACAGAGCCGTCGAAGTCGGCGGCAAGAGCAACCTCACTCGCACCGTTAGGAACTACGCCGATTCCGTCGTTCAACACGCCGGTCACGCTGTCACCGAGGGCGCTAAGATCCTCCACGATCGCATTGTACTATCTCTCTCTCCCTCTCTCTCTCTCTCTCTTCCCCCTATATATATATATATATATATGTGGATAGATAGATGGATGTATATATGTGCATGTATATTGTTTGACTCAAAATGTTGCTTGCGGAACTTAACCGTTATGTTGTTTGTTTAGCTGGGTTATTTATCTTTTACTTCATTACGTTGATTATTATCTCTAGAAGCTGGGTAAGCTTGTTTGTTCCGCTTGTTGGTGTCTGCTTTGATGCTGTTTGAAGATCATTTCAAACTTCAATCCAGCTTATTATCCTTTTTTTTTTGGAAGGTGAATTTTTTTGAAAGAGAAGAAGTATACAACAAAGTTCTAACGAAGAAACAGGGGAATCTCACGACACCAAAAGCAACCAAAAATAGAATAAGAAGCAACAGATTTTCCAATGTCCAAAGACCTTGGAAAACATGGGCTGATATCACTCTCTGCTAGTATTGACCTTTTGTTGCAACACTCCTTTTGCATTCAGCTGCTTCCCCTTCAACATTCCCCTGTTCTCCTCTCTCTCTCTCTCTCTCTCTCTCTCTCTCTCTGCATAGAACGCAAAAGCAGCTTTCTTTGTTGTTGCATGTAAACAAGACCTTTGAACTTAAGATTATCCAATTGATTTCCCACTTCCAAGCTTGAACCTTGGTCCTCTATGGGGAGTTTAAGCTTAATATTTTTAAAAATAAAACAGACTTGTGCTGTGACCTCTCTCTCTCTCTCTTGTAGCGTATGAATAGGCACATGTTAGCTTGAGGTTGAGCATCAAAACTGTTTGTTTATTTCTCAATTGAGTGGTTTTAGATTCTTTTCCCCCATTTCAAAGTTAGTATGTGGACTGTTGGGATTGCTTTCAATATATTTAGTGGTTTGTTTGTTCGAAGAATTTTAATTTATCTTGATAAAATTGCATATAAATGCAGGGGGCTCGGAACTTCCAAAGCTTTAAGCAAACTGTAAAGAGATTGGAAGATGTTTCTGTCTCCTGTAGGGGGCTTGAAAGAATCCAGTTGCTAAGAAGGTGGTTGGTTGCATTAAAAGAAGTTGAAAGAATATCTGAACTTAATGGTGATGATAACAAAAATAATCCTCAATTGAATCATACTTCTGATGAATTAAAGGATTCTCCCAGAAAACCTTTGTTGGTGAGTAAAGTCCTATATTACATCACATTCTTTCCTTTTTCTGGTTTACAATAATCAATAGGACATATTGTATACTGTTATGTTCTTGAGTTTAACAATAGCCAGGAGTTCTTTTGACACAATCAAATTTGCATTTGAATATGTACAAGCTATCACACAATCATATTACGTTTTGATGCTTTAGAAGGTCTTCAATGTGGCACAATTGAAGTTTGCTGCATAGTAATCAGAATGGTTAGCTCTACATTGCTTCTCTATTTTATAAAAAGAAGCATAATCTTTCATAGTGATAGTGTATGCAAAAATCATACTCATCCAAATTATTTTCTTAATATTGTCTTTAAGAATCATGATTAGTGCCCCATGCTGTCCAATGACGATGAAGCCTCAATTTTGATTAAAATATTTCTATGGAAGCATCAATAAATGTGGATTTGAATTGGTTCACATGGATAAATGGGCTTGAAATGTTACTTGATTGCAGTTACTATTACAAATATTGCTGTGGATAAGTTACACATCTATCTTTTGAATATCATGTGAGTTTGTATCATGCTTTTAAATTTCCACAAGTTGTAAAAAATTGTTGAAGTTCCCACTTTCCACTACCCACGAAATCGAAATAGCCATCAATTTTTGTGTTGCAAAATTTCCATTGAAATTTCATCAAGCATATGAAATTTATCAAAATCTTGAAATTTAGCAAAAAATTTCCAAAAATATGACTATGGAACAAAATTTCATTGGAATTGAAGAGTTTTGAAACCCAAATCTGAAATTTCTCTCATAATAAATTTTCTGTGGTATTCAAAACAAAGAATAATAAGAAGGATATGCATGATAACTTTTAAGATTTTGAAATTTTATGCAAAATTGAACTTCAGTTATTAGCGACAACATTTAATTCAACCTTTTAAAAATAGTTTTTTTTTTCATAAAAATTAATATTTAACTTGTTTACATAAAAAAGTCAATCCCCGACCCCATGTCCATAGTTCGTCAGTAATCACTTGGAACTAAGGGACGAGAAAGCTTGGGTGAACCCTAGTGGCCATTGGGGGCCTTCTTAGATGCTTAAGTTAGTGTAGGAAATAAGGGAATAGGATAAGTATGGCTATGATAGATCTTGCTTGTCTTTTTCTCCTATTTCGTTTTCCTTTTATAGGCTTATTAGGGTTAAATGCCCTAACAAGTGTCACGAGCTGGGGTTGTTCAAGACATTTTGTGTGCCTGTGACTGTTTGTTTTGTGCAGATGGGGTGGTTAATCATCATGTAAATACTAGTGTAGATTTTATTCTTTGAGTAGGATGATGCCTTAGTCAAAAAGGGGAGTATGACTCCTTGTTCACATTGATATTTCATGGTGCTAGAGTGAGTATAGCCTAAGAAATGGAGAGGGTGAGTGTTCAACAAACATCGTATAAATCAATAGCCTTTGTAAATATTTTTACACTTTTAGCCTATTGGCTTCCCTTGCTAGACACACTTTGCCAACGGAAATACAATAAATAAATTCTTTAGGGTTCACATGTGACTCGAGTTTACTTTTATGTTTACTTATTGCTTTTATTTCATTGTTCTAAATTTGTTCATGTGGTGAAACTGCAGTTTACTTTCATTTAACTAGTTAAGCTTATGTGCTACAACTAGTGCTGCTAGGCCCTTAACATGGTGTGAAGTGTTTGGCACTTGACATTATGGGAGTGATGCAATTTTCTGCATTCTGAATTTAGTTTTTTGTTTATGTCAAGTGTGTTACTTATGGGTGGTAGGGGTATTTTTGTAAGTTTAGAATTCTAGGGTTTATTTTGGTCAAATTAGCTTTGGGGGGGGGGGGGGGGTTCATTTTGTAATATCTGGGGATACTTTTGTGATGGAAGTTATTTTTGATGGGGCTTTAGAAGACAAGTGGTTTCTAGAGGGGGTTATGTGCAAAATAGGAGTTGGCTTCTCTTGGAGACCTTAGGCCTTATATAAATTGGTGTCTTCAGTCACTTTTCCAGGAAGTTTTTGCATTTTATCTTTGATAAGATTTCTCTCCAGAGCTCAGCTCCAGACCAGCTAGGGTTGTGCAGATTGGAGGTGAGGTTTTTGAGCATTGGACCTTGTAGTGCCTACCCGTCCCTCCATCGCTGCCAAAGACGCAAGAGGTTAGTGGAAATCTGCTGTTACCATTCTGAGACTGTGCCAAAACAGGTATTGATTTGAGGATTACGTTGCTGTTGTGCCTAGAAATTTCTTAAATGCTGAGCTGAAATTCATAGCGGTCATCTCTTTATTATGTATGGATTTAGTGGTTACTTGAGTCAGAGAAGGTTTCTAAAACTCTATTCTGAAATGTCAGTCTTTATATCTGAATTTTTCTTATATTCCTACACCAATTTGCATCAAATTGGTATCAAAGCAAGTTCAATCTTGTGGGCTTATGGCTACAAGGGGTGGAAGGGAAAATAGGGGCTGTAGAGGTAGATATGCCACTGTTGAATTGTTTGGAGAGCTGCAGGATCGAGTTAGACAACATTCTCAGCGTTTTAAACAATCTATGGGTAGTCAAGGCCGCCCAAATGATGGCAATAATGAATGTGATATTTTTAGAGGAGCAAGAAATGGAATAAATGAGCAATTTGAAGCTGAAATTGACAGCTCTAGTGATGATGGGAGTCCTGAAAGGCTGAAAATGAAAGGCTTGCACGACAAAATGAAATGCCTCCAAGATGGGAAGATTGCATTGTACGTGCTCTACAAAATTCGAAGGAGTATGGTGTACAAGTAAATATTTCAAAATTTAATGGTGATGTGGAAGCTGAAGAATTTCTGGACTGAGTTAAATGCATCGAGAGTTATTTTGAATGGAAAGATGTGCCAGAAGAGAGGAAAGTGAAGCTTGTGGGAGCAAAGCTCAGGATACCTGCTTTCACTGCAGGATCAAGTTAGACAACATACTCAGCATTTTACACAATCTATGGGTAATCAAGGCTGCTGAAATGATGGCAATAATGAATGTGATTTTGTTAGAGGAGCAAAAAAATGAAATAAATGAACAATTTGAAGCTGAAATTGACAGCTCTAGTGATGATGGGAGTCCTGGAAATCAACGGCTTGCATGAAAAAATGAAATGCCTCCAAGATGAGAAGATCGCATTGTACGTGCTCTACAAAATTCCAAACAGTATGGTGTACCAGTAAATATTTCAAAATTTGATGGTGATGTGGAAGCCAAAGAATTCGTGGACCGAGTTGATAGCATTGAGAGTTATTTTGAATGGAAATATGTGCTGGATGAGAGGAAAGTGAAGCTTGTGGGAGCAAAGCTCAGGGTACCTGCTTTCACTTGTTGGAAACATTATCAAAATGATCTTGGTGAAAGGAAAATCAAAAGATAGGGCAAGATGGAAGAGAAGCTGAAGGCTCAATTCCTTCCCTGGGATTATGATCAAACCTTGTACCAAAGGGTTCAAAAATTGAGGCAGCATGGGAAGTCAGTCAAGGAAGACACCCAGCGGCTTTCATTGAGATGCAGTCTTGCTAAAACTGACGGTCAAAGGGTTAGCCACTACGTGAATGGTCTCAAAAATTACCATACAAGACCAAGTAAGCTCGCAATGTCCTTGTAAGGTGAGTGATTGCTTTTGGTTTGCTCTAAAAGTTGAGCCACAACTTACCTGCAACATGCCTAAGAAGATTGGGACAGAACGCAGCTGTGTTGCTTCAACTAGTAAGGTGGGTGGCAGCACTAGAGGTGGTTGGACAGCAGCCCGTGCACATCCTAACCACCCAACCAGTGACAATAATGGGAAAGTAGCCCAAGTAAACCAGGGGAAAATGGTGGTGAAATGCTATAGATGCTTCGAGATTGGGCACAAGTCCAACGAGTGTCCAAAGAGGGCTGAAGGCAGAGTTAATCTTGTTCAGGATCCAAAGGCTTATGGCAAAGAAAATTTTGCAATTCTTGAGGACCAAGAGAAGCAGCTGGAAGCTGAAGAGAATGTGGCGGGAAAAAGGATTGAAGGTGATGTCCTTGGTGAGGCTTTGGTCATTCGAAGGTCACTACTTTCCTCTTCATCCAGCAGCAACAATTGACTACATAAGAATATCTTCCGAACTAGATGTACCTGGTGGAAAGCTTTGCAACATGATAATTCACAGTGGCAGTAGTGAGAGTGGTTTCTCAAGAGATGGTAGACAAGTTGGGATTGAAAACTGAAAGACATCCATGGCCATACCGAATTCTGTGTTCAGCAAAGGAAAAAAATTGTCACTTCAAGGTGCCCTTTTAATTTCTCAATTGGTTCCTTTGGAGAATTTGTTTACTGTGATGTGGCTCGCATGGGTGGATGTCATATTCTTCTTGGGCAGCCTTGGGAATATGATGTAGGCACAATCCATGATGGTCTTTAGAATACTTATTCATTTTTTGTGAATAATGGTGAGAGAAAGAAGAAGCTTGTGCTGAAACCGACAAATGATGATGATGTTAAGAGGCAAAAGAATGCTTGTTCACTTACTCTCTTAAATAAAAAGGGTTTGGCTCAAGAAAGTAAGGAAACTGGGTTGATTTACGTCCTCTTTCAAAAGGAAGGGAAGCTGCAATTGGAGTTCCCAAATGATGTCAAGGTGATTAATGAGTTCAAAGATGTGATGCCTAATGAGTTACATGGGCTCCCTGCCATAAGAGATATATAGCATCAAATTGTTACATGGGATCCCTCCTATAAGGGATATATAGCATCACATCAATCTTTTACAAGGTGCTACGTTACCTAATTTTTCCCATTATCGAATGAGCCCAAAGGAGCATGAAGAGCTTCAAAAGCAAGTTATGGAACTTCTTAGAAAGGGATTTCTTCAAGAAAGCCTAAGTCCTTTTGCCGAACCAGCTGTATTTACTTCTAATAAGGATGGAACTTTGAGAATGTATGTGAACAGCAGGACTATCAACAAAATGACCATAAAATAAAGGTTTCCTATTCCAAAGATTGGATAATATGCTTGACATGCTGGCTGGATCTCAGGTTTTTTCCAAGATTGACTTGGAGATTGGTTGTCACCAAATCAGAATCAGGCCTGGAGATGAGTGGAAAACATCCTTTCAGACCAAGGAAGGGCTCTATGAGTGGCTGGTCATGCCCTTTTGGTTGCACCAAGTTCCTTCATGAGGTTTATAAATCAGGTGCTCAGATCTGTCATTGGGAAGTTTGTTGTTTATTTTGATGATATTTTGGTGTACAATACAGACAAGCATAGTCATATTAATCATTGAAGGCTATTCTACAATTCTTGAGCGAAAATAAGCTTTATGCCAAGATCAGAAGTTTCCATGGTTTGGCCACATTTTACGGGAGATTTATAAGGAATTTCAGCACTATAGCTGCTCCTATCTCTGAGTGTCTCTAGGGAGGGAAGTTCTATTGGACTTTGGAGGCTGAAGAGAGCTTGGAGGAGATAAAGAAGATGATGGCCCATGTACTGGCATCAAAGATTGGGATTGGGGCTCTCTTGAGTTAAAAAGGAAGACCGTGGCTTATTTCAGCGAGAAACTCAACAAGTTCTGGGAAAACTACTCTACTTATGACCTAGAATTTTATGCTACTGATCGAGCATTGAAATCCTGGCGGCATTACCTTGTTGAAAGGGAATTTGTTTTGTTTCTAACCTTGAGGCCTTGACATCTCTCAATTCCCAAAAGAAGCTAAGTCAGAGGCATGCTGAATGGGTGGCATTCTTGCAGGAGTACACTTCCACATTGAGACATAAGGTTGGCTTGCAAAATAAGGTGGCAGTTGCATTGAGTAGAAGGTCATATTTGCTAAAAACTATGTCTACTAGTGTTGTTAGGTTTGACCTGATCAGAGATTAACACAAACAAGACCATTATTTTCTTGAAATTCTTGAGAAATTCGCAGCTAGGGATTGTGATGTGTTTGCAGAATTTGTCGGGAAAGATGGGTATGTGTTCAAGGGTGTTAAGCTATGCATTCCCCAAGGTTCTTTAAGGGAATGCTTGATATTTGAATTGCGCGGGGGAGGTTTAGGAGGTCATTCTGGCAGAGGGATAATACCCTAAATTTAGTGGCTGAAAGGTATTTTTGGCCTTCCATGCACTGGGGTGTGTATAAGTATGTTGATTGGTGTTGCACTTGCCAAGTTTCAAAGGGGCAGCAGCAGAATACAGGTCTTTACACTCATTTACCACTACCTACAGCACTGTGGGTTGATGTCAGCATGGATTTTGTGCTCAGATTGCCACAAACAACTAGAGGTGTTGACTCCATCTTTGTAATTGTGGCAATCTGAGCACAAAATCCATGCTGACATACTCCATTTTTGTAATTGTGGATCAATTTTCTAAGATGGCTCACTTTATCGCATGTGAGAAGACATTGGACACAGCCCATGTGGCAGCTCTTTTATTTTGGGAAGTGATTAGGTTACATGGGGTACCAAAGACTATCAGGTCTGATCGAGACACAAAGGTCCCTAGCCATTTTTGGAAGACCTTATGGAAGTTATTGGCTACAAAATTGCAGTTCAGCAGTGCCTGTCACCCTCAAACAGATGATTAAATTAAAGTCGTGAACAGAAGTTGGGGGAGTTTATTTTGGTGCCTTGCTAAGGACAGCATTCAGCAATGGGATTTGATCTTACCACAAGCTAAATTTTCTTATATCAGTACCATTAACATATCTACAGGTCAATGTATTTTCAGGTGGTGTATGGTAGAAATCCAAATCAGGTTGTTGACCTTGTGGATGTCTCTAACTAGACAAGGTCTAGTGATGATGCTTTTTCTTACGCTGCAAATTTAAAAGAAAGAGTCTGAAAAATGCTTGAAAGATTGAACTAACTCTACAAGGCAGCTACTAATCAACATAGGCGGCTCAAGGAGTATTAGGTTGGTGATTGGGTGATGGTTTTCCTTTGGAAAGAGAGATTTCTAGCAGGTTCTTACCACAAGTCGAAAAGTTGAAAGATTAGACCATGCAAAGTTCTGCGCAAATTTGGCCATTTTGCAAAGTGGACCTATTTGGCTTGTTGGACTTGGCTATTTTGTCAAGTGGGCCCATTTAGCCTTGTCCATTTTGTCAAACCTTGTCACATGAACTTATTTGGCCTATTTGATTTGCCATTCTACCAAGTAGGCCTATCTAGCCTTTATGAATTCTTTGTATTAGAAGGTTTGTGGAGCTAACCATATTATTGTGTTCATTGTTTCCAAAAGCTAACGACTTGGCTTAATTTTGGCCCAACAAGGAAATTTACCAAAATGAATTTCATCTTGGCAATTAATGCTGGCTTATATTCGGCCCCAACTCTTGAAATCTTTCCCACTAATCACGTTGTTACTCTTTATGGCCAAATTAATAATCTTTAATATCTTTCATGATCTATTCGACTTGTTCCTTTTTGGTTATTTTTTGCCACATTATTGGAAAATCGACAACAATAAAATCAAACTTGGTTTAATTTGGGCCTCAACTCTTGAAATCTTCCTCACCAACCAAGTTGTTCCTCTTTATGTCCAAATCAATAAGATTTAATGTCTTGTGAACTGTTTAACTTGTTCCTTTTTGGTTACTTCATTCACATTGTTGGTACGTGAGCCTTGATAGCAATGAAATCAAGGTTATAGCCCCCAATAACTGGGACCATGGATTCCATGTAGGGCCTCGCTTGCGCTTGTAGATCAATGTCTATGACCTTGGCTCTAGCCATGACATCTGCCAAGTTAGGTCCACTATAGAGAGAAGGCTCTTGAGTGGAGCATAATTCTTCTCTCTCTATATAAAAACCCAACTCAAATTGAAGATGCTTGGGTCAAGGAATTTGTCACCATTAAATATCTTGTGCTTGAGCAAGATAACTATTATGTGACCTTCTTTTCTTCCCATTGTGTTATTTAGGATCTCTAGACCAAGAAAAGAATCGGTGGAGGACTTGAGAAGGATGGCCAACGCTATTTCGATGGTGGTCATGGTGGATCTAGTTCTTGTTAGCGTCCTGAATTTCTACTCATGGTGTTTCTCTTGATCAATGGCACGCTTGTTTGGGTCACCACCACTTCAAAAACAACAATTTTTTCCCATGTTAAAGTTTGTTTATCATTTTGAGTGTTATGCATCTCAATTGGGAAAACATATAAGGTGAATCTTGCATTCAATCATTATTTTTCTCTTATTCATTTAGATATTTAGGGTCTGTGTAGAGCGAGTAATTTGATTGATCATCAATTTTTGTTGTCCTTTGAATTATTCTTCGTGCATGACTTGGATATATTTATTAGAAGACAGGACTGAATTTTTGAATGCATTTACTCAATTCTTGAGAAACAAAAACTCAATTTGGCATTGGTATTCAAAATTTTTTATATGATAATTCATTTGATTTTGTTCAAAATGAGTTTGAGCCTTTTTACTTGGCCAAAGTGATTATTCATCAAGCATCATGCATACATGCACTGGTAGAATGGAGTAGCTGAATGAAAAAATAGACATTAACTTAACATAGCATGATCTCTACTCCTTCATATGCATGTTCCTAGAACCTTTGTGATTGATGCTCTTCTTATGTTTTCTTCTCGATGTCATTTGGTGCTCTAAGGGGATAAATTCCTTTCTCTATTGTGCACCCAAAAATATCTATGTGCTTTAGTGTGCCTCGTGTCTTTGGGTGCACATGTTTTGTTCATGTTCCACATAGTAGTTAAGACAAATTCTCTCCTTGTGCTGTCAAATGTGTCTTTGTTGCATACTCATGAACTTAAAAGGATAGATAGATGTTATGACCCCCTGCCCCCCACTCGATTAGTGATAATGTCACCATTTTTGAGGGAATACTTATCTCTAGTGCCATGTCCTCCTTGGATGAATCTATGTTGAGTCCACTAATTTATGGCCCCCCCTCTTGTGTTGATCCTCCTCTTCCTACCCTTATCCGTCTTAAGAAACTTTTTGCTTGTCTTCCAAATCCATACGTTATTAATCCAGAGAAATAGGCTTACAAATGATGGAAAGCACGCACCACACATCACTACCACCACGCAGCCACCTCCTATCCATCACTCTCTCGACAGTAGGTTCTGGAGATCCATCCTAGTGTGACTTGGTTTTGACCATTACTCACCAAAAAATGCTCAAACATGTACCGGTAGTCCTTAGTTGCTTAGCCTATTGCTTGTAATGTTTTGGTTCCTTTCCTTCCTAGTCCTATGTGTTCTTTTGCCTTGTCTATTCCCTTTGTTTCTATCCCTTCCGCACGTTAAAACACTTTTGAAAACCCTAGGTGAGAGCATAGAATGGATGTAGAAATGGATGCCTTCACTACTCAAGGGATAGGGGATTTGGTAGATCTTCCTCTTGTTGAGGATTTGGTTAGGTGTAGTGGAGTCTATACCATCAAATATCTTCCATACGACTTTATCAAATGGCATAAAGCTCAGTTTTTTGCCAAGGTGGTATGCATACAGCCAAACATATAGTATTGATTATTTTGAGACCTCTCTTGTTGCTCAACTAAATTTGTTTGTGTATTGATCTCATTGGCAGTTAATTATGATTGGCCATTTTTCTAGTTGGATGTGAAGAATGCCTTCTTTCATGGAGATTTGTAGGAAGAGGTATACAAGGAGCTACCTCCTTGGTAAGGGGGATGATGGTAAAGTATGTAGGTTGCATTAGGCCATTTATGATCTTAAGCTGCCTCCTCGAGCCTACCTTGGCAAATTTAGTTTTATGGTCTTTGCATTTGTCTTTATTCAGTGCTACTTTGATAATTTAATTTTTTTTTATAGGTGTGGTAGTTCTAGCATCATCATAGAAGTCACCACAATAGGATTGAAAATGTTAGCAGCGGCTTCAGTCAAAATTTCAGATCAAGGACTTGGGTACTCGTTATTTTCTTGGTATTGAGATTGTATGGTGTAGGAAAGGGTTCAATCTATCTCAACAAAATTCTACATTGGACTTGTTAAGTGAAACTTGTTTGATGGGAGCTAAACGAGTTGATACCCCATGGATCGCAGCCTGAAGTTGTCTAGGGATGTTGTATCGGACTAGTTAAACGTCAATATAGGCAGCTGGTTTGTAAGTTTATCTACTTGACTGTCAGTGGACCTTACATATCTTTTACAATGAGGGTGGTGAGTCAATTTATAGAAAATCCCAAAAAATCACATGGGATGCTATTTGTAGGATTTTGCGGTATCTGAAAGGATCTCCTGGTGGAGGTTTGATATATAAATGTAATAGAAACTATGATATCATGGGAGACCAATGCAGATTGGGCTGGCTGTGTTGATGATGGAAGGTCTACTACTGGATAATATACATCTGTGGGAGATAATCTTGTTACTTGGTGTAGCAAGAAACAAACTACTATTGCAAGACTAGTGCTGAAGCAGAATATTGAGCTATGGCTTATACAGTGAGCAAATTTATGTGGCTAAAGTCTATTATGTCACAGATGGGATTTTTGGTAATGAAGCCAATAGATATGTTTTGTGATAATCAAGTTGCCATTTATATTGCTAGTAATGCAGTGTTCCGTTAGAGGACAAAGAAAATTGAAGTTAACTATCATTTTGCAAAGGATGTTGTGTAAGGTCGTGGGACTCCCCTTTTGAAACCTATGGATCAGTTAGGCAATGCATTCACGAAGCCTTTATTTAAGCCTGCCTTGGCTAATGGTTGTAACATGTTGGGGTTAGGTGATTTTTATATACCTCCAGCTTCATGGGGAGTGTTAGAAGAGAATATGTTGTTTTAGTAATTAGGTTGTGCTAATGGTGGTATTTTTGTCCTTAAGAATATTATAATTATTAATATATAAGAAGGCAGACTGGGAGCTGTACGGAGGCTCCAAGAAACTGCCACCCAGTCTTTCCTTTTTTCTTTTCTTCTCTTCTTTTCTTCTCTTCTTCTTTTCTTCTCTTCTCTATCTCTAACTTTACAACATATATATAATGAATTAACCATGTCAACGTGCAAAGCGCTTGCCTTTGTCTATGTTTGCCAACCAAGGTCTTAAATTTCAATTTTGACTCAAATTTCAAAGCTCCAAAAGTACGGAAATTTCAACGGAAATTTCGATTTCGATGTCGATTTGAAAAAATAACGGAAATTAGTAGTAAAGCATGGAATTCTTTGTGAAACTTTAGAAATGGTTAACGAACATAACAATATAAGTTTTAATACAAACATATTACAAATTAATTACATCTATGTTTTGTATGAGGTGGAAAAGTTGTAAAATATTATGTGTACAAACATATTTGTAAGATAATGTACATTAAACAAATTCAGTTAATACAAATGAAATTCATAAATCATTTAAATATTATTTATTATTCAAATAATGATAATTTAGACATGAATGGTTAAATAAAATGTCACTCTAAGTTTATTTTTTCATATTATTTCAAAAGCACTTGTAATAATCTTTTGTTTTGGTAAAATAGATAAACTAAACTAAAAGAGAAATTTCACTTCACTCCTAAATCTCTCATTTGAATTCTGATGAAATTTTATTGTATAGTTACAATTTCGACAAGTTTCGCTAAAATTTTGAGATTTCGATAAATTTCGGATGATTCATTGATATTTTGAAGGAAATTATGCAGGATGGAAATTGACTGCCATTTCGATTTTGAGGGTGACGGAAATTGGAAATTTCGACAGAAATTTTGACAATTTCGTGGAAATTTAAGTCCATGTTGCCAACTAAACAAATAGTTTGCTGCTAAAGCATATAATGAATTAATTTTGCACAAATAAGATGTATTTTTTGATTAGTAAAGAGAAATTTTTATTAGCAAGAAATCAAGAGGATGCCATCTTGAGGTACAAAACATCAACCACTTTGTACAGTGTCGCAAACATCAAGGATTACATTATGATCATTAACAATTTGCCCACTATTGCGGCTGTAAACAACAGCAATCCATTGCTCTTTGCAAATCTGAAGCGGAGTAGCTGTAACTTTGAAGGCTCTCCTATTTCTTTCTTTCCAAGCACACCAAAAGATGGCGAGATGGATGAGATTTAAAGCCTTTTGCTTCTCCTTGGTGGCTTTGATTCCTTTTCCAGCCGAAATGTCCCCTTCAAAGGAATTTGCAGTAACCCATTGATATCCAGTCAAGGATAGAACCATATTCCACAAGTTCCTTGTCCAGGGGCAGTGGAGAAGAATGTGGTTGATTGATTCTGCATCAACCATAGAAAAAAAACGTCTATTTGTGACTGTAAGCCCCCTTTTCTGCAGATTGTCCAGGGTTATATTTCCATATGTGGACTCCCAGGAAAAATAGGAAACCTTTGAAAGTGCTGTTGTCCCCCAAATATGAATCCAGGGGGGAGTTGTTGCAATTTGTTCCCATTGGGGAGAGCTTCTTGTTGAAAGATTTAAGTGAATCACCATTTTGGTCGAAAGCCCATTTTGGTTGGTTGGGGATGTTTGGGTAACGGAAATTATGGAGAATGCCTCCTCCCATGTTTGCCAATTAAACAAGTAATTTATGGCCAGAGCATATTTGGTCTTAGTCATGTACAAGCAGGCAATTGTTTTATGCCTAAATTCAGTTCACTGCAAGCAATTCTAGCTGAAGTGCGGTGGGTTTACTTTGCTGATTTTTCATATATTTTACATGCTTCATATGTTAGCTGCTCAGTTAGCTTCTGAAAACTAGCATGTAGTTTTTCTATTTCTTTTGTGCGAGTTTCTTCTAAATGATATTTAATCACTATGGGTAGGTCTTATATTATGATGATGATCTCGGGGTTGAACCAATGAATTTTCACGATGTCTTCCTTCATAGTCAAGCTCTTGAGGGCATAACATTATCAATGGTAAGTTAAATGATTTTCCTTGAAGGTTTGTACCATTTGATTCCTGTTTGGCTCTTGATTGTCTATTGTCTTTTCCTATTAGAGATCTGGTTGCTATTGTTTGGTTGAAGGAATTTGAGTTGTTTCTAAAGGCACATGAAGAGTTCCATTAAGAAAAATGTTTGACAGATTTGTAAGTTGTAATTCAAAACTATATATAGCATGAATCAGCATGTCAAATAAAATATATGTTTAATAAGAGAATTTAAGGACATGATTATTTTGAAACTGCATTATTTGTTGCATTTAAGTCGAGTTGAAAAAACTAAGAGCCCGTTTAGTTGTGCAAAACATTTTCTATTTTCCATATCTTAATTTTCCCAAGAATTAAAATTTAGTTTATTTTTTAGTTTTTCAAGATTCGTATTATAAAGGTAGAAAATAAAGAGTTTATTTAAATGCACCAAACAATTTTTCATTTTTCATTTCTAGATTTAAAAAAAATTATAAAATAAAAGACGACTTATTTTTTATTTTACAAAAATTATATAAGGCAGTACTTGGGATCATGGATTTGGGGGCTTGGATTTTGAATTGCGTGGATTTGGAATACATATAATCCACACAAATTACAGTCTAAGATCTGAATTCATGCTCCCATATGCAAAGAGTTAGAAATCTATAAAATAATAAAAAAATATGTTCCAACTTTTCTATATAATTTTGGGAAATTAAAGAACAAGGTGGCAATTTTTTCACAACTATATGTGCCCTAACAATTTCTTTAGCGTATACAATTTTTAGTGAAATGAATACATACTGGGAATATATTATGTTCTATAAACCTAAATTTTAGATGTGCATATGGAAGTAAGTATGACAGTTAAAATGACATGTAAACAAATATTATATCATAGTTATATATTTAATTTCCCTGTTTTTAGTCATCTTGATTATGCTTTTTATTTTCTTTGCATAATTTTAGGTTGAAGTTTATCTTACAATATGCAATAAAATATGCTAGACAACACAGAAGATACTGAGATGAATACTCAACCACACACTAGTGGACAACACTGACTAAATGTTTGGGAGCTTGGATTTGGAGCATTGGGTATGAATTTGTGTGATTTGGATAAAAATTGATATAATTTGTCCAAATCCATACAAATCCAAATCCAAGGCCTGAAATCCATGCTTGGAAACGTAACCTGAAGAAATTTATTTTAATGTTTGCTGTAGCTCACTAATTTTGGAAGTTTTGCATCTTTAGAAGCAAAGCATTTTGAAAAGAAATTTCATCATAAATCAGCAATGTGTACCCATTTGCATGGCATTTTGTCATCCAAATCACACATCTGGATATGCCTGCAACATGTTATCTGTCTTTATCAAGATAGTTGTAGTTTCTTTGTAGAATATTTATTATAGACCACTTCTTGTATAAATGCTAGTTAGGAGTCATTGGTACACATTTCAGTAACATTATACGAGACTGATGTTCTTTGTTTTAGAAATGAACATATTGTTAAGATGGAAAGGAAAAAATAAGTGAGACCATACCAATTCAAGATGTCAAAATGGAGGCGGCCTGGTGCACAAAGTTCCGTGGATTGGTGCAGAAGTTCCAAAACATTGTCCACTTTGTTCTGGGGTAGTAATCTAGCAATATTAAGATTTATTTCAAAATTTTCCATATAACATTTCATTGCTAAAAGTGGAGCAATATTGTGTTATAATTTAATAGTCATTATTAATCTACTTTACCATGGGAAATCTCTTTTAGATTTGGAAGTATCTCAATGTCCTCTCTTAAATATACGACTACCATTACATGTTTTCCACCAATATAATTATACTCCTAATGTCCCACATTTTAGAGCATGTGCCGCTCCACAACCTTGTTCCTATTCCACAAACTAGAACATATGTTCGAAGTAACATTGAACTAGGTGAGGACAAGAGATCCTCTTAGAAAAAAGTAATGAAAAGTAGAAAATAAAAATAAAGGATGCTTGTGATGAAATCTTGATAGTCCTACCTCCATATTTGATAAATGATTGAAGTCTTCAAGTTGTCTACTTCTTTTTGTCAATTTTTAGTTCCTTTCAAAAATCTGTTCCAACTAAGTTTGTCTAATACCCCAAATCCTAGCCATCACTGAGAACCAAAATCAAACCCATCTTTTCTTGGAGAAGACCCTGAGCATGTTTATCATCTCTACAGAATTTCCAAATGATATGTTTTCATCCTTATAATCGATCTCGTTTTTATGGGATTGATAGTAAGCTGTTGCCTTAATAAATATTCCATTCTCCCTCTTCACCCTGCATGCTGCATTATTTTGACATAAAAGAACTTTCACCTCCTCACCCACCCATGGCCATCATCTCTACTTGTCTTCCTTTAGGATTAACTGTAGGAGTATCTGAAGCATGAGAAGCTTGTAAAGATCTTGCAATTTGTGTAAAAGAAGATCTCAGCACATTTGAAGACAGTATCAACCTCCTCAGTTGGAACACCCTCAGCACATGATCTTCCCTAACATTGTGTTTGGAAGGAGGGAATTGGAAGGCAGGGGAAGTAAGGGTCTAGGATATACATACACACATACATACATATTTATATATATATATATATATATATATATATATATATATATGAAAAGAAAGATTCTAAAGTGAGGAAAGAATATATGAAACACAAGACCAAATTCTTCCCAAAAAGAAGAAAAAAGGGCTGCAATAATACAATAAAGAAAAAATAATCTCCATAACAAAAGTCAATATAAGTATATAACAGAGATCTCTAGTCACAATAAATGAAATGACTCAAAAGAACTCTTGGAAAAGCACCAGCGACAGTGACTACTGACCAAAGTGTGGCATAGAAAACCACTCTATTGCAAAGCGAATCAAGGGGAAGGGTCTTTTATCCAAAAAGTTTCTCGAATATGTCTCTAATGAAATGCATCAAACTGTAGCCATTAAAGCACAACCGTCTAACGTCCTGCCATCTTTGTTAAGAAACACCTTGTCCACAGTGCTCAGTCAAACCCAACATTCCTCTTCAATGTTGAAGAGAAGATTTCACAATTTCCAAGCAGATGGAAGGATGATGCAGAAAAAGATGAGTAACATTTTCACTATTCTGCTTACACAAAACATACAAATCAGGCAATAAAACCTTATTAAGTCTCCTTTTCAGCAAACAGTAGTTGGTATTTATCTTTTTTAAAATAATGCAACAAACAAAAAGCCTTTACCTTTAAAGGAACCTTGGGCCTTGGCCTTCCAAATAAACTTATTCAAGAGGAGAGGATAATCTGTCCATGTCTGGACAAGATATGAGTTGGACGATTTACAATAAAAAAAAATGCTAGAAAAATCAAAATATAAAATTCTCTTATCTGCAGAAAAGAGATACCTACTAAATAGTTGAGCTCAAAGAACAAAATTCATCCACCTCTCTATTATTAATTTTACAAAGGAACGGAAGATTCTGTGAATTGTTAGTCATCCCAACTGTAGAGTTGCATAATAGGAGCTTCACAAATAGTGGAAATATAGCATAACTATAGAAATGCATTACAACGCTAAAGTCCTTCTCGAACCCAATTCAAGAACCATCCCCCACTCTATACCTAGTCAAAGAAATAAACATTAGGATAGATTTGGGAAACAAATTTCTGAGGACTAGCATGGGTAACATTCCCCCTTAGCAGCCATACTGTTCCTATGGAGTCATATTTATTCTTGATTACATTTATGCCAAAGGGATTCAACCTCCAATGGGAAATTCCACAACCACTTCCCCCATAATAAAATGTTTTTGCACACGAAGTTACCTATCCAAATCCTCCTTTTGATTTCAGATTTCTTACAACCTCCCAACTTAGTTGGTGATCTTTCCTCCTCTTTCCCACCCCCAACCAAAGAAAATCTCTCATAAACTTTTCTGTTCTTGCAGCCATCCTAATTGGGATCCTACAAAGAGACAAACAAGTTAATATGAACACTGGATTGACAGTGAAACTGAGGTGATATGACGACCTAAAGAGAAATAGCTATGCTTCCAACCATTTAGCTTCATCTCTTCGCAATTTGCTTAACAATAGAATTCCAAAAAGAAGTAGCGTGGGATTGCCTCCAAATGGAAGCCCTATATAACTCAGAAGCCACTCCTCCTAGCTAAAGGAGCATAATGAGAGATGTCCGTTAAGTTCAAATTCAGTACCAACCAAACTAGACTTCAACAAATTAATTCTAAGACCTGAAATAACCTTAAACATTTGTAAAAAGCATTCTTAAAGATCCTAAAACCATATTTTAATATAATAATGCAATCGGTTTGCTGACGATGATAAACAGCCTACCTCCCCTCCAAACAACACGAAGTCTTGCATATAGAAAGTGTCCTACTCAAAACATCAACCCACTAAGGTAAACAAATAATGGATAACCTTAGCGCGAACCTCTTGAAGCCAAAAACCATGCTATAGGTTGACCATCACTGACAACGTGGAAGAAGAAAGACAGTTCCTAATCCACTCCACTTCCTCCACCTATCCCTAAAACCCTTTTTACTCAAAACGTTGTCTGAGAAACTCCAACTAACTCCACGATAGGTCTTTTCGAAATCCAATTTAACTACAACCCCCTCTTCTTCATTCTCCAAGCATCTGCTATTGCAACCAATGAAACACCTAAAATGTACCTACATCTCAAAGGCGCTACCTGAGAGGGAGAAACTGTAGTACTCCCAATATTCTGGATGACAACTTCAAAATTTTATAGATGCTAGCCATGGAATTTTTTTTTCTTTTTTTGATAGGAAAAATTTAGAAAAAGGAGGAAAAGACATCTCCCAAAAGAGTTCCAGAAAAATCCAGAGAAAGAAAGAAAGAACTAAAAAGACAAAAAATACTTGTGTGGCCTTGGTGTTTTCGTTCTAGCCTATTATGAACTAAATGTGTATGCAGTTTGCTCATCTCTTGCTAGTTACTATTGAACAACACCATACACATAAGAGTTACAATATCAACCTACATCACTAACACACAACCCAAAGATTGTACAAGCAATGTAAGATTCATAAATGCTTTGGTTGAGTTGTTGATCTCAGGATGTGCCTGGTATGGAACCTTTTTGATGGTCATTTGTTCTTTGCTAATGCATGTCTGACCCTTATGCTTGCCTTGGAACTGTCCTGCATATTTGAACTAAACTTGAGGAAAAATGTTAGCATGCTTAAGAACCACTAATGGGTTGTTGTCATCAAAACAAGCTGAAATGAGAACCCTTAGCCACTAGGGCTAAAAATCTCTAATTCTCAAACCTCCTTCCAACTAAGGAAGGCATAGTTTCTTCCAAGCCCGCCATTTACGCTTAAACCTTCCATTTTCCTCTCCCTAAGAGAAAGAAGATAAAATAGAGTTTACCTTCTTTAGAGTAGAGCGAGGTGCGTCAAGCACAGCTAGCAAGTGAGAGGGTATAGATGACAGAATATGTTTCATCAAAATTAGCCTACCACTTTACAACAAAAGATTAAGCTTCCAACCCGCCACCTTTGATTGGATTTTATTAACCAACGATTTAAAACTCTTGCTTTAAGCCGACTAGACACAAGCGGAATGCCCAAGTAAGTTGTAGGAAAGGATCCTTCAAGAAAACTTGAGGTCCTTATAATCTCACAACGCCTTCAAATATTGAGGAGCTTAGAAAAAAACATAGCAGATTTCTCCTTGCTAATACGTTGACCTAACCATTTTTCATACACCTCAAGAGTCTTCAACAAATTCCAAAAGGACCTTGCATCTCCATTAGGAAAAATCAATAAATCATCTGCATAAAGAAGATGAGAGACAATAGGGGCACCAACAGGATGAAAAAATCTACCAATCTTGTCAGACATTAAAGTATGTTGCAGCAATATGGACAGGACTTCTTCCATCAAAATAAAGAGGTAAGGCGAGGGAGGATCCCCTTGTCGCAATCCCCTCGTTGGTTTAAAAAAACCTTTGAAGATGCCATTAAGCATAATAGAGAACCAAGGAGACTGAATACAATTTGCTCTAATCCTACAAAATTTATCTTCAAAACCAAAAGCCACCAGGACGTCTAAAAGAAAACGCCAATTAACTCGATTATAAGCCTTGGCCATATCAATCTTGAGCATTACATTACCACCCTGATTTTTCCTGTGGATCGATTGCGGGGGGAAGATGTAGTCCTTCAGCTTGTTTCGTGTGATCAATCGAAGTTGTTGAGGGCCAGGATTCTGGCTGAGTAGTCGAGTCCAGAGGAAGATAGGGTTTCTTGCATGAACAAAGGGATGATGAAGGCTGGGTGGGTTGGGCTTGGCTTGGGTATTTGATGATTATTATAGTCCTGGGCTGGCTGTTCCTGTTAGACCACTATAAAGGTCAATTAGTCAAGGTGGCCCATAACTGGATTTATGATTCTATTTTGTGTGAGAAGGAAAACCCTCTGGGTAAGTTTCAGCTGGTCCAACTGAATGGGCAGGCCCAAAATTTATCTATATATTGGTACTAATACCCTAGGTGAGTAACAGGTCCACAATTAGAATGAAGCCCATACCCCATAGTCTTTCTTTTAAAACTTGTGAGGTGGTGGGACTTCATCTACATTTGAACTAGAAGCAAGTTGCAATTTTCTAGCGCTTTGATTGATTTCAAATTAGTTCTATGGTGGTTAAGAGGAGAGAAGTTGTTGCTCCAAAATTAGAAGAGAGAAGGAGGTGGAATTAGAAAGGTTGGTTTCTAAAAATCAACTAATATTCTTAAGGGAGATTTTTCTCTTGTTCAAGAGAAGAATGTTAGTGGGCGGGTTTTAGGCATGAAGTAGGGGGAGCTTCTTCTAAAAATCTTAATTCTTGTGAGGATGAAATTCAAGATTTTATTCTTGGTTCGGGGGTAAATTCAGCTGATAAGGGAGCAAATTCAGATAATTTGAGGGGTCAAAAGGTTTTTGTTCGCCATAATGAAGTGCAAATGGGTTTTGAAATGAGGAAACATCTTGAAACAAATTGAGATTTTTTTGATGAGAAAAAAAAAAAAAAAAAAAAAATCTTCAGAGAGATTCAAAGGTGTTTTAAATATAGTGGAGGAGCCAATTGTTGAGAGGGTTAATAGTTGCAAGGATAGAAAAAGATGGGGGGATGTTTTAGATGATGATAGTGCAAGCAGTAGTAATTTTGAGTGTGACAGGGGGCTCAATTTGTCTGTTTGTGGAGGAAATGTATTTAGTCTTGATGGTGGTAAATCCAAGGTTAATAAGGGTAATAGGGAATTTAGTTAACTTGAAGTGTTCGGTGAACTACGATGGGAAGGGCTTAAAGAGGGGTCTTGGCTGATTTTAGTTATTTATTCTTTATTTATATATTGATATACTTAATTTTATTTTTATTTTTGCTTTTTTTTTTTTCTGTTTTCTTTCTAAGGATTTAGTATCTCACTCTGGTTGTATATTCTCTCTTATAATATTTCTTCTTTTTTTTATTAAAAAATTCATTATCTCAAATACTATCTTATATAATTTTTGGAAAATTGGAAAACAAGATGTCTTTCTTGTAATTATTTTGAAATCCATAAATATAATGGGAAAAAGTGTTTTGCACAACTAAGGGTCCATTTGTTAGAAAACCCCTCACTTATGGCGGCGGAAAACCGTGGTTACAAATTTCAGACTTTGGGGCGATAAAAGCAAAATTCCAAGACCCTAAAACTAACTTAACCAACATAAACCAAACCAAAAAACCAAACACCAGCAACCAAAAAACTAAGAAACTAAACCACTAAAAGTGTAATAACACAAAACATCATGAGCGCAAAGAAGGAAAACCCAACAAGTCCAATCGAATCATTCCCCTGACTTGCTGAGGAAGATCATCTTGGCAACTATATGATCGAGAAATACCAGATTCACCCTGTTTGGCAAAGAAATCGGTACTTTTATTTGCCTCCCTGTAAACATGTTCTACTTTGAACTGTATGCCTTTTAATGCTAGCATAAGTTCTTCCCACAATTCCCATAAGTTCCAAACTGAGCACTTCCCATAATTTATCCGTTGAACCAACAAAGCAGAGTCACATGCAATCTCCACTTGATCAAATCTGAGATCTTTGCACAGATTAATTCCTAGAATAATCGCTTTCAATTCAGCCATGTTATTTGTTCCATAACCCAATAATGAGGAAAAAGTTGCTTTAAATAAACCTTTTTCATCTCTTATCACGCCTCCACCACCACAATTCCTTGGGTAACCTCTACAGCTCCCATCCACATTCAACTTAACCCAACCTATCCCAGGTTTACACCATCTGACTACACGAGGAAGACGAACCCCCACATTTTTTACTTGAATATCCAAAGCACGAAGGATTACAATATCCGTGCAAGAAGCAGGTGCACATTTATTTAACTTGTCTGAAATGGATCTCAGCCAATATTTAATATCAAGCCACACAGTTCTCACCGAATCATGAATTGATTCCATCCTGGCTCTACATCGACGAGTTGAGTCTCCAAATGATGAGACTAGGTATAAGACCTACCAAAATGCCTAACTGTGAGGCCCGTCTTGCACAACTGAACTAGACATTAACTCTGCCTTTCCAAGTACTCATTGCCATACAACTAACACCCAACGCCACTGGTGCTTTTTTCCATACCTCCTAAGCAAAAGATCCGGTGCAAAACACATGGTCTAGAGATTCAATCTTGGCATTTGAACAACAATCACATCGAGAGGCCATCTGGACACCTACTTCTTTAATACGAGTATCAACCGGAAGACAAGAAACCAAGACTTCCACATACAAATTGACACCCTTTTTGGCAACATAGGATGCCAGATCCATTTTGCAACTAAGAATTCCTCTTTATGCTCCCTTATAATTTCCCAAGCACTTGTTGTGGTGAATTTCCCATCTGTTGAAGGTTCCCAAATTATTGTATCTGGACCCTCCTTGCAAGAAATAGCAGAGTTCATTACTTCCTCAGCCTGATCTTCACCCAACAGATCCACTAATAAATCAAGATTCCAACCATCTCTATCCCAACAATCTCGAGTTCGAAGCTTATGGTTACTGATTTCCTGAACCTTATCACAAAGGGGTCCGGAGGCTAACCAACGATCAAACTAGAAAGAAGCCGACCCTTCTTTAATTCGAACACGGACATGCTCTAAAACTTCAGGAATCACATGAACAATCGATCTCCAAAATCTGGTTCCTTTCTCTAGTTTCATTTCTCTCAAGTGGTGTTTCTTATACAAATACTTGGCTTTAAAGAATTGAGTCCACAGATTATCCATAGTTAACAATCTCCACACAAACTTCATATGCAATGATTTTTTTACCTCCTCCAAATCCCTAACACCCAGACCACCCTCACAAATAGGCTTACATAAATTAGACTAGGAACACCAATTCCTTTTCCTTTTGTCATTTACTCCACTCCAAAAAAATTTTGATTACATAGAATTTATCTTTTTGAAGACAGTAGTAGGAATGTCCAATACTGCTAATTGATGAACCGCCATTGATGATAATACATGCTTAATTAAAATTAGGCGGTCCCCTTGAGATAAAAGCTTAAATTTCCAACCCGCTATCTTTTTCCTCAATTTATCATCTAAGGGCTCTAAAATACGGGCCGTAAGCCGACCCGATACCAAAGGAACACCCAAATATGTAGCAGGAAAACGTCCTTCCACAAAGCTAGTCGTCCTTAACAGAGATCTCTTTCGAGCAAAAGCAATTCTTTTTGACAAAAAAATACTTGACTTTTCTTTATTTATCAATTGACCAGACCAATCCTCATACTTCTTCAAAGTCTTAATAAGCATTCGAATGGAACTTCTCTTGCCATTGGCAAAAATAAGAATGTCATCCGCATAAAGAAGGTGAGATACCAAAGGCGCCCCACGAGGATGATAGTAAGCCCCTATCTTATTCTCCATAAAATTTCTCTTTAGAAGTCGAGAGAGAACTTCCTGTAAAATAATAAGTAGATGAGGAGATAAAGGATCTCCTTGGCGAAGCCCTCGAGAAGGTTTAAAGAACCCTTTATAAGTGCCATTCATCATAATGGAGAACCAAGGAGAGGAAATACATTCCGCCACTAAACCACAGAATCTTCGTGAGAAACCAAAGTTTTCCAGAGCCAAGTTTAAAAAATCCCAATCGACCCTATCATATGCCTTAGCCATGTCCACTTTGATCATTACATTTTCACCATTAGACTTCTTATGCAGAGAATGAATCATTTCTTGTGCCAAAGAAATATTTTCAAATATACTTCTACCAGGAATGAAAGCTTCTTGTTCCGGAGAAATCAAAGTAGACAATAAACCTGTCATCCTTGCAACAATAATTTTTGAAAAAATTTTGTAGATAACACTGCAAAGACTAATAGGCCTAAACTTGTCAAAACTCTGAGGATTCTAAACTTTTGGGATTAGAACAATGTAAGATGCAGAATAAAATCTAGGAAGAGGGGACCTAGCAAAAAAATCTCTAGTTGCATCGATCACATCTTCTTTTACAATATCCCAGCAATCCTGGAAAAAAACCGAGCCAAAACCATCCGGACCTGGGCTACTATTTCTCAGGATAGAAAGAATAGCATCCCTTATCTCCACCTCAGACGGTTCACGACAAAGATCAATATTCTCTCTTCAGAAACCATAGGAGATATTATATCAATAAGGTTAGATGTTCGATTAGGTCTTACACCTGTTAAGAACGTTCGAAAATACCTTACTGCACCCTCATGAATATCTTCCATAGAATCCAACACTTCTCCATTTGAAAGTTTCAATGAATGAATCATAGTCTTCTTCCTCCTTTGGTTCACAAATGCATGAAAGAACTTTGTATTGTTATCTCCCACCTCAAACCATTTCTTTTTGGCTAGCTAAGAAATACGAATCTCCTCCCTCTTTTCCCACGCTTCCAGCTCGAGTTTAGTAAGGAAAAAATCTTCCTCCATTTCTAGCGAATACCCTTTCTGAAGCTGAGCCTCTAGAGCCTCCATACTTTCCTCCAATTTTTTAATGTTCTGTTGTACATGTCCAAAAACCTGTTTGTTCCAGTTTCGAATTGCAACTTTCGTATGTTTCAATCTACTAGCAAGTCTAACTAAACTCGAACCATGAGACTCTTCCCTCTAGTTTTCCTCCACGCAAGACTTAAAAGACTGGTGCGTGCTCCACATATTCTGATACCTGAAGGGAGAAGGACCATACCGATGCAGATTTCTATGAAATCGAATAATCAATGGGTTATGATCTGAAGTCCTCCTCTTTCCATACTCAAAATAAATATTTGGCAAAACTTAGAGAAGATTCGAATTATAGAGCACTCTATCCAGTTTTGCCCAACTCCGAGAATTACCACTGTGACCATTACACCAAGACATGTTGTTGCCAGTACCAACCAAATCCATAAGACCACAGTTGTCCAAGAAATTGTTAAATTCCTCCACAGCCGATAACGGCCTCATATGACCACCAATACGTTTCGAATCTGAACGGATAATATTAAAATCTCCCGCCACTAACCAAGGGAAATCATCCCTCTTTACAAACTCCAAATCATTCCAAAGTTCCTGACGATCTGTTTGATGACATTTAACATATACAAAAGAAGCCAAGAAAATCTGGTCCACAGAACTTAAAATACCCGAAATAACATGATTAGACATATGTTGTAACTCAAAGTGCACTTCCTCTTCCCAAAATATCCAAATTTTACCCCCCACTGAAGCATTCGCACAAAAATTCAGAAAATTTAAAAAGTCAGCCCATTGCGACATCAGACTTTCATCAGAAAATGGCTCTGAAAGAACCAAAATAGAAGGCGAAAAATTCTTTATTAACTTATGTAAACGATTTTTCGACGTGCCTAAACCTTGCACGTTCCACACTAGAATTGTATTAATCATAAATCAAGTTTCTTTGGATGGATAATAACCCGTTGAGACTTCTTCTCACTTTGCCCATTAATATCCTTCAACTTAACAATCAGAACATGTAAATCATCATCCGAACAAAAGCCTTTGGAATTATTGGTCTCCACCTCCCTATTCGATTCACAATTATGTGGGACACACCTGGCCATGAAGGTACACTTTTGTTCCAAAATTTCTGTAACCATATTGGTAAACGTCATCAACTGATCACGCACTACTATGCCATCTTCCACTATCAGAATATCAACGTCAGGAGCACCCAAGACTGGTTCAACACTCTCCTCCCTCTGCACAATCTCATACTGATTTATATTTTGCTGCAAAGTCTCTACTTCAGGCCTCAAATCTTCAGGAACAAAGTCCCCCTTTTCCATCTCACGTTGCGGAACTGTCTCAACCACTGGCAAAATTTGTGATGTCGTTGCATCCTCTTGAGCCTGAGCCCCCTCTACAGGTTCTTTGATAATGCATGGATCTATCAATTCTCTCTGAACTTCCTTCCCTTTATCCAATTTCTTCACACGCCAAACTTCTTGTCGATTTACTTGTCTACCATATTCCGTATCCTTACTTCTATCCCCAATTTTTTGTTTCCTTTCACCCCCTCGGCATACCACCTTTGAATGCCCTTGTTTATGAAATTTCTCACAATAAAATCCTTGCTTTTCGTACCTCACTTCCTGCCAAATTTTTTGATTTGCAGAAACAACAATCGGGAAAGCATCCACTTGATCTGCCAATAAATCCACCTCCACGCACATTCTCGCACCCGTAGCCCTAGTTCGATTTAGCGTAGCATTGTCAGTTCCCAGGTATCGACCAAACCTCGTGGCTAGAATTTGTAAGTAATCAGGTCTGTACATGTGCATCGGAAAACCAGGGAGAAATAACCATTGAGGGGCCAAGGATGGTTTCTGCTTTAGGTTGAAATCCTTTGTCCATTGAAAAAGACGAAACGGAAATCCAGCCAAAATCCTTCCTTCATGAGACCATCCATGAAGAAAATCTCGTTCATTCTTCATCTGAACCAGTACGTGAAAATCATCCATGAAACTAACAGAAGGGATCTCCGAAAGGCCTCACAACTTTATGATATTCAAACGGATAACATCAATGGATGGTTTAGATCGCGAAAATTTCAGAACCAATGCAAACCTAAAATCTTCCGCCACTTTGTTCATCTCAGCCTCCGAGAATATAAAACCAATATCTTCATCAACATCAACTGGATATCTCATGGCTAGTTTGAAAGAGGAAGACAACGGTTTAACAGCATGAGAACATAATACTACATGGGCATACGACAAAGGTCCTGGACCACCTTTCGAAAGAGACCCCACTGGTGGAGGATCCCCCAAAGGGCTGGCAGGTGCCGCCATCGAATCCTAGACTGTAGGCGTCTTACTTCAACAAAAATTGAAGAGAGACATACCTGATTAAGGATGTTTCAGAGTACTGGTAGAAGAATGGCTTGCCGAATTCAATGTCCTGGAAACCCAGCAGGTGACGAAGTGGGCGACCGTGGGTGCAGCTGGTGACTCTTCTCTCTGGCGAAACGTGCACAACAGGAGGAGGCTGGGGATGTGGAGCGGGAGAGTGGCAGAGTTCAAAGTCCCCGTGGGTGTCGACTTCCCCTGGTTTTGAATTCCCTCACGTTCCCAAACTCGCCGTCGTCTCAACACCGTCATCGCGAGAGCTTCTCCTTTGCAAATCCCGGAAACGGCACAGACCACCCTCTGAGTCTCCTCTGTGAAACCCCGAATAGCACCGAGTCGCCGTCGTCGCGAGGGCTGGGGGTCCCGCCGCTTTTGTTGTGAGATCTAGAGTTCCTGAACTCGCCATCGTCTCGCCCCATCGTCGCGAGAAACTCTCCTCTACAAGTCCCAGAAAAGCCACAGACTGCCGTTTGATTCTCCTCCGCAAATCCCCGAAATGGATCCCTCACTTCTTGAAACTCGTCGTCGTCTTGACACCGTCGTCGTGAGAGCTTCTCCTTTGCAAATCCCGGAAGACGGCACAGACCACCGTCTGAGTTTCCTCTGCAAAACCCTGAATGGCACTGAGTCGCCGTCGTCACGAGGGCTGGGGGTCCTGCCGTAGTCGTCGCAAGAGCTAGGGTTTACAGTAAGCTTAGATAATTGTCCAAACTAATGAAGAAAATTTTTTGTTGAGTCAAATGTACTATACCACACCATGCCTGATAGATACCAACATCCATATACAATACTGTATGATACTCGATGCATCCTCGAGTCTTACAACATTTTACAAGTTCTAAAAACCTATAACATAACCTACAAAATCGAGCTCGTGGAGACGCTCACTCAAAAACATATCGATACCTTGACCTAGTGCTTTCTAATCTCAACTTCGATATGGACCTGAAAAGACAGTTTGTATGATAGGATGAAACACCACTCAGTAAGCGACAATTAAGCTAATAATAGTGTGTGGCTAGCATGCTTTAAGTGTTTAACAAAAACATAACATATATAATCATCGTTTCCATAATTGTAAAATACGTAACCCATTTTCATCATATGAACAACCCCATAGTATATAACAACAATTACATAAATGTACAGATATGCAGGATAGGACACACCCTCAAACTCTATACCATGTATAAATCCCCACAATCAGGGTTGACCGCCCCTACTATCTTAATATAGCCTGGGTGCACGATCAAGAGGCAAACTCACACTAAGACCGCCCTTACTGTCTCAATACAGCCTGGGTTCATATAGATCAAAAGTATGGTGCCCTCACTGGCAATAGATCCGTGCCTACACTATCAGTCCCCAGGGTTCCTAAAGCATATCGTGCAATTTAAGAAATTTAAATACTCTTTTGAAATCATTTCACAAAACACATCATTACGTGAAATCTGACCCATAGCCGTCAAATAAACTTCTTGCATTTTTACAACAGTTCCAGTATTTCACAACATCAATATCTGCCACACAGTTTTCCACATTCAAAAACAACCCGAAAGTAAATATAAACAGTTAATATCACAGTACGGGTTTTAAACAACAAAAACAACATTTCCAACCGGTGAAAAGGTCCAGAATGACAAGTACAATATTCTAAAAATATAACATTTGAATTTGACTGGTTGGTTTTGAAAAATAAAGCCGATTTACCAAACTGAGGCCCGGAAACCCTAAAACCGCCGTAACTCGATATTTAAGAGTTATTTCAACATTTCAATCGATTCATATTGTATAAATCACTGTATTAACATAACCCCCTTCCTTGCGTGTGAATCAGAGTCCGAAACGACCCGGAACTCAAGCCTTAGCTTTCCAAACCCTGAACCTAAACAGTTCAAAATATTGGAACGAAAACCCCGAAACCTAATACTTGAAGAACAACACTTCAGTATAATCTCGTATACTACAAATCTACCGAACCAAAAGCAAAACCGACCCTTACCTCAATTTCAAGAAAAAACTCGAAAATCTCCGAAATGAAATTCTGATTCGTAGAACTTGTAGAGATTCCTTCCTTGATCCATGTAGCGACGTCGGATCGTCGATTCTGGCAACACATGGCTCGGAAATCTAAGAGAGAGAGAGAGTGAAGTTTGTTTCTAGAGAGAGAGAGAGAGAGAGAGAGAGAGAGAGAATGAGAGTTTATAAAGAAAAACCTAACTTAGCCTTTAAGTAATCAAAATAAATATCTCCTCCTAGATATTTATATATAAATATCTCAAAATATCACCTTTCAAAATATCTTCTCAAAAACTCTTCCAAAATATCTCTTTATTTATTTATTTATTATACATTTTCTTTTAATCGGGTTACTACAATCTCCCCTCCTTATAAAATTTCGTCCTCGAAATTTTCCAATTGTTCCTATCACATCGTTTGAACTCTAACTACTCTGTCTCTAAGAAGAGCCAGCTGCCACCCATATAGCAGTCCCATCCCAAATTTATTACCTACCCTCACATATGGCGGAGGAATATCATGGTTACATACAATAACCTAGGAAACTCACATTACAAACTCTTCCAGAGACAATCCACATACCCTTACCATAAGAAAAAAGGGATACACTCACATATCTACATTACCTATCTAACTCTATATATCTTTGAATAGTTGAGGATACTTCTGACGTATCTTGGCCTCTAATTCCCAAGAAGCCTCCTCAACCGCGTGGTTACGCCATAGCACCTATACCAATGGTATCTCCTTGGTACGCAGCTTCCATACCTTCTGATCCAAAATTTGAACCAGTACCTCACCATAAGCTAGCGCTTCACTGATCTCTAAGGACTCATAACTGATCACGTGCAACGGATCTGGCACGTACTTCCTCAGCACCGACACATGAAACACATCATGCACTATAGATAAGGTCGGGGGTAAGGCTACTCGATAAGCAATAGGACCTATCCTCTCTAGGATCTCGAACGACCCAATGTATCGAGGGCTTAACTTGCCCTTCCTCCCGAACCTCATCACTCCTTTCATAGTAGCAACCCTCAGAAATACCATATCTCCGATATCAAATTTCAGTTCCAGTCGACGAGTATCGGCATAACTCTTCTGCCGACTCTGAGCTGATCTAATCCTTTCTCTGATAAGCTCGACCTTCTCAAAGGTCTATTGAACCAACTCTGGTCCCAAAATCTGCTGTTCGCCTACCTCATCCTAATACAACGGAGTTCGGCACCGACGACCATACAAGGCCTCATATGGTGCCATCTCAATACTGACCTGGTAACTGTTATTATAAGCAAATTCTATGAGCGGTAGATATTGGATCCAACTGTTACCGAAATCCAATATGCATGCCCACAGCATATCCTCCAAAATCTGAATCGTCCTTTCAGACCGCCTATTCGTCTGCTGGTAAAACACCATGCTGAACGTGAGCTGTGACCCCAAGGCATCTTGCAACCCCTTCCAGAACCGAGACGTGAAACGTGGGTCTTGATCTGAAATGATAGACATCGGGTCGCCATGGAGCCGTACTACCTCTTGTACGTACAACTTTGCCAACCTATTTATAGAATAGCTGACTGTGATTGGAATGAAGTGTGCCGTCTTCATCAGCTGATCCACCACCACTCAGATAGCATTCTGTTCGTGCACCGTTGAAGGCAACCTTGAAACAAAATCCATCAAGATGTGTTCCCACTTCCACTTGGGAATGTCAAGTGGTTGTAGTGGTCCTTCTGGTCTCTGATGCTCAGCCTTCACCTGCTGACATGTTAGGCATTGCCCAACAAACCCGACCACTTCCCTCTTCATATTACTCCACCATAATGATTCTTGCAAATCTCTATACATTTTTGTGCTCCCTAAATGAACAGTATAGAGAGAGCGATGAGCCTCCTCCAGAATCATCCTCTTTATCTCTGCATCGTCTGGTACACACAACTTGGTGTGGAATCTGAGAAATCCATCCTTAGAGACATTAAAGTCTGAATGTGGTTCACTCTGCAGTTTCTCCACAATCTTTACCAACTCCGCGTCGTTCAACTAAGCAGCTTTGATTCATTCTCGTAAGGTCGGCTGAACCACCAACCCGGCAACAAAAGCTTGGGGATCCCCGTCCACCAGCTCTACCCTCAATCTCTCTAGATCCATCCTGATCTGATGCTGCCCCATACTGCTGAAACTGACGCCTCCACTGACTTTCGACTCAGCGCATCAGCTATCACATTAGCTTTTCCGGGATGATAGCAAATGGTACAGTCGTAGTCTTTGATCAATTCGAGCCACCTGCGTTGCCTCATATTCAACTCCTTCTAGGTGAAGAAGTATTTGAGACTCTTATGATCGGTAAAGATCTTGAACTTCTCACCATACAGATAGTGCCGCCAGATCTTTAGAGCAAACACAACTGTTGCCAGCTCCAAATCATGCGTAGGGTAATTCTTCTCATACTCCTTTGGCTGACGAGAAGCGTACGCAACCACTTTACCTTGTTGCATCAAAACACAACCTAGTCCCTTCAGGGACGCCTCACTGTAGATCACGAAGCCACCATCCCCTAATGGAATGCTTGAGATCCCGACTGTTGCTGCTTTTGGCTCGAAGGACCGCCGAACTTCTTCCAATAACTCCAGCCGGAGCCGAATTGCGAATTCTGGGGAAAAGGCCTCTTCTTCTGACTCGCATCTCTCTCCCCCTCCTAGATGCTGGTTTCAGCCGCTATGACTCTATCCACAAGCTTGTAAAAGCCCTGGACCATCAACGCTGCCACTTGCACGCGTATAGCCTGCTTCAGGCCCCTCTCAAACATACGAACCTTCTTCAGCTCATCTGAAGCCATGTGAGGCGCAAACCGAGATAACTCCACGAACCTAGCCGCGTACTGCTGCACCGGCATCGATCCTTGAGTCAAGTGTAGGAATTCCTCAGACTTCGCCTCATGAGTGGCGATGGGGAAGTATCGTGCGAAGAACACCTCCTTGAAGGTACTCTAGGTAGTCGACACGTACCCTGGACGTTGCTCCTCGACAGCCTAGCTGATTGCCACCATCTCTTAGCCTCCCCCACCAGCTTGAGGGCGGCGTATTTAACCTTTTGTTCCTCTGTGCACTCAGACACCTCCAGTAGATCCTCCATCTCTTGTAACCAGTCCTCCACCGCAATCGGGTTCGGCCCTCCTGAAAATGCCGGCGGATTCGTTCTGGAGAACTGCTGGTACGTGCAGCCTCTATTTGCAAACATCTGATCCTACTCCCTGGAACCCCTCCTAGGTTCCTTCTTGGCCTGCCTCGCTATATTGCGGAGGAACACAGGAGCCTCAGTCTCATCCTCACTGGAGGCATCCAGGTGATTATCGCCTCCTGCCATAATCCCCTTTCCTCTGGGTTCCATCCTGTACACAGGTAAAAGCTGACTTAATCACTTCACATTTAACACAATAAATGCAAATATGGAGCAAGAAAATTAAACAACATGTATTCGAGACACCGACAACCCATACACGCTAGACCGTCTAACCTCTCATCTCGACATCCGAGTCAAGTCTCTCAACCTAGAAATGAAAGCATCGATGAATTTACCATGATTTTCCTGAAATCGTCATTCCCAGAAAAGCACAGAAGACCGTCGAAGGAACTCCCGCCTCCAAGCCTCCAGACTAAAACCCGACTAACTCTCTAACTTTATCTCATTACAGCCAATACTATGGTAATTTACTCACTGACCGTCAAAGTCTGCAGAACCTAGCAAACCTAGGCTCTGATACCACCTGTAACACCCTGGTCCCAACTTACGGCTCGGGTGTTACTGTAGTGACGTCTGCGTACTTGATATACTTCTCAACAGATATATACGCAGTGGAAAACATAAACATCCATCAAACTAATATCAAAGTTCTAATTGCCTGATAGATACATACAACTATTCCAACATCCATATACAATACTGTATGATACTCGACGCATCCTTGAGTCTTACAACATTTTACAAGTTCTGAAAACCTATAACATAACCTACAAAATCGAGCTTGTGGAGACGCTCACTCAAAAACAGATCACTACCCTACCCCAGTCCTTGCTAATCTCAACCTCGATAAGGACCTAAAAAGACAGTTTGTATGATAGGGTGAGACATCTCTCAGTAAAGGACGATTAAGCTAATAACAATGTGTGGCCAGCATGCTTTAAGTGTTTAATAAAAACATAAACATATATAATCATCGTTTCCATAATTGTAAAATACATAACCCATTTTTATCATATGAACAACCCCATAGTATATAACAACAATTACATAAAACAGATATACAGGATAGGACACACCCTCAAACTCTATACCATGTATAAATCCCCACAATCGGGGTTGACCGCCCCTACTGTCTCAATACAGCCTGGGTACATGATCAAGAGGCAAACTCGCACTAAGACCGCCCCTACTGTCTCAATACAGGTTGGGTTCATATAGATCAAAAGTATGGTGCCCTCACTGGCAACGGATCCGTGCCTACACTATCAGTCCCCAGGGTTCCTAAAGCATATCGTGCAATTAAAGTAATTTAAACACTCTTTTGAAATCATTTCAAAAAACACATTATTACGTGAAATCCAGTCCATAGCCGTCAAATAAACTTCTTGCATTTTCACAACAGTTCCAGTATTTCACAACATCAACACCTACCACACATTTTTCCACATTCGAAAATAACCCGAAAGTAAATATAAACAGTTAATATCACAGTACGGGTTTTAAACAATGAAAACAACATTTCCAACCGGTGAAAAGGTCCAGAATGACAAGTACAATATTCTAAAAATATAACATTTGAATTTGACTGGTTGGTTTTGAAAAATAGAGCCGGTTTACCGAACCGAGGCCCGGAAACCCTAAAACCGCCATAACTCGATATCTAAGAGTTATTTCAACATTTCAATCGATTCATATTGTATAAATCACTGTATTAACATAAACCCCATATTTGCGTGTGAATTAGAGTCCGAAATGACCCGGAACTCAATTCCTAACTTTTCGAACCCTGAACCTAAACGGTTCAAAACAACGGCACGAAAACCATGAAACCTAATACTCGAAGAACAACACTTCAGTATAATCTCGTATACTAGAGATCTACTGGACCAAAAGCAAAAACCGACCCTTACCTTGATTTTCAGGAAAAACTTGATATCTCCAAAAAGAAATTTTGATCCATAGAACCTGTAGAGATTCCTTTCCTGATCCACGTAGCGACGTCGGATCGTCGATTCTGGCAACACACGGCTTGGAAATCTTAGAGAGAGAGAGAGTGAAGTTCGTGTCTAGAGAGAGAGAGAGAATGAGAGTTTATAAAGAAAAACCTAACTTGGCCTTTAATCAAAATAAATATCTCCTCCAAGATATTTATATATAAATATCTCAAAATATCTCCTTTCAAAATATCTTCTCCAAAATATGTCCTCCAAAATATCTCTTTATTTATTTATTATACATACATATATATATATATATTTAATCGGGTTACTACAAAAATAAGCCTAAAAATGTGGTAGCAAGTTTAAGAAATTAAAACGAATTTTAAGAATGTAGCTAGCTTGCTAGCTAGCACCTAGTAGGTTTTTCCTTCAATAGTTTTGACCCTAAAAGATTCAGAAAAGCTTTTTGTTGAAGGAAGAAGAACTTTTTGTTAGTCGAAATCGAAAAGAAAAGAAGAAAAAGAAAGCTATATGCTCTTTTCTTTGCAAAAAGATAGGCAAAAGGAAGAAATTAAAAACAACAATGGTAATGCATAACTGGCACTGCTACACGCCCGCAAGGCTGCAACATTAAGCTCTCAGCCTGATTGTGCAACTCCCTATTTGTTGAAGCTCTCTGCTAATCTCAAAGCTCTCAGTTGGCTTTTATGTTTGTTGGAAGGAGTAGTTCTCGCTTGTTGATAGACAATTGGAGATTTGCCTATCAAGAACTCTTAAGCTCTCAGAAAGCTTTCAATTTCAAAGGAAGAGAGCTTTCAAGTTGCTCAAATGCTCTCTTGACATGATAAAACAAATCCCAAGATATGCTTGTCACTTTGCCCTAATTTTGATGCATTTGGGTAAACTAGACCAAAATTCGTGTTTATTGCAAAAGTTTGGGCCAATAAAAATTTATCTTTTATAATTTTCTTTAAAAAATCTTGGACAGGAAAAATCCATATTCCATTGCACAAGTAGGATTAGTAGGATCCCAATTAGGATTGTGATCCTAAGATCCTAAGGGTCCAGATAGGATTCTATTGGGAATTTGGGATCCTACTTGATTAAGATTCTTCTTAGGATCCGGATTGATTAGGCAAGTATGGATCATAGGATCGTAGTATTGAAAGATCTAGATTGGGATTTTGATAGCCCTATTTGTTACTGGCTTATATTATTTATTTATTTTTGGATTTTTATGAAAATTTTTATTTTGATTGTATTTTAAATTCATGATCATTTAAAAAAAAATAGAATTAAATTTTTTTTATAAAATAAATGACTTAATCCAAAAAATCTAATTTCGGATATTATAATATTCTTGCAACAAGTTGCCAAATCAACTAAAAACCATAAGACCGCAAACAGCTGAAAATTGACAAGTGACAATAGAAACAGAAACTGGTAACATTAACCAATGGGTTTTCATTATCTGTTTCTTCCAATAAACAAATGGAAATAGAAAATTGAAAACAGAAACAATACCAAACAGGCCCTAAACAAACTCTTTATTTTCTACCTTCTTAATATGAATCTTAGAAAACTAAAAAATAAGCTGTAATTTTTATAATTCTCTGGAAAATTAAAATGAAAAATGGAGAAGTGTTTTCCACAACCAAGCGGGACCTAAAGTTCCCTAAAAAATAAAATTTTTATTTGGACTGTGATACTTGAGAAAATAAACGTTGATAATGTACTTCAAAAGAGAAGAGTTAATAAGGCCTTGTTGCCTGATGTTTGTTCCCTTTGTTTGAGTGGGGAAATTTGTTCACATACTTTGGCTGTTTGAAATAAATTATTTGGTATATTTGGTGAAAATGGGGTTTGCCTTCCATATTGAAGCCTTTTTGTACTATTATTGTTTAGGGGATTTGGCAAGGGAAAGGATAGGAAAGCTTTGTGGTGGTGCACTGTTATGGCTATCATTTGATGTGTTTGGTTGGAGAGAAATGCTAGAATCTTCAAAAGTGTTGCTACTACTAAAAATTTCTTTGGAGTAGAGTGGTGTATCTTGCGTCATTGTTGGTGTTATGCTGGCAAGTGATTTTTTTGGTCATGTTTCTTTGCAAGACTTGGGGATTGGTTGGCACTGCTTCATTGAGTTGCTTTCTGTTTTTCTGTCAGCTTGTAGGTGGTTTTTCTTGTTGTCAAAGGAGATTTATTTTTTCTCCTTGTTCCCCCCCCCCCCCCCCATTTTTACTTTTTCTGTTGTATATTCTTTTCTATTCTAATACAGTTCTTTGTTTATTAAAAAAAAATAATGAAGAAAGAAAGAAATCCCATTAGCATGAAACTCAAACATGACTTCCAAATGATCATCCTTCACAATACCCAAACAAGGATGAAGAAAAGCCATCCCAACCAGTCGCTCTATGCCTGTTCATTCCAAACACTCTGTACTTTATTTTAGTGAAAAGGTCTTGCTAACCAACAAATTTGTTAAACAGAAATAAGACTCCATCCGGCATTCCAGCTCATCAATCACTGGCCTTAACTCATTCTCCTCAGAAAACAAATTGTTATAGAAGTAGTGACTTCTGCTGCAATAGTGCCTCAATCATGTTTATCCCACTATCTACCTCTCATTTCCTAATATTTTTCTTATTCCCAGGTCAACCCTATGATAGAATGAGGCATTGCAGTTGCCCTCATTACATTACTGTCCTCTCATAACTCCATTCCATCCTCTTCAGTCCCCTAAAAAATATCTACCTCTCAAGTGCAGGCAGTTTGGAGGTAAGGTAATGGATTTAATAATTCTGTATCATGTGTTTCCTTCTATTCCCTCCAAACTCCCCTTGCAATTGCATGCTATGTAAACCGTCCCAACTTGGGGATGTTAACCACCCTGCTTCCACCATTCTCTTCGATTGGAGACCTTTCCTTTGTGCCCCTCAAACTCCAAAACAGTTAAGTTTCTCTTTAACAAGAAGCTATAATTGTTTTGCATGTCATTAATGATATTCAAACATGTTTTATGACTATGTTCTTTACCTGAAAGTCATAGCATTGTGATGTTGTTAACCATGTTTCAACCTTTAATAGTTCATAGTGCTGGTCTGGCTGATTATTTGCTTTGCTTTTTGCCTGCTGATCTGTGGATGTTAACCACAGGTTAACTCTTTTCTTTGACTCAGATTCTTGAAGCACCAAACGAAGAAGAAATTTCTCTGCTTCTGGAGATATTTGGGTGATATTTTCATTCTTTCTGCTTTCTTCTCACTCATAAGCTTGTATTAACATTTTTATTTTTTGGGAAGGCTTGTATCAACTAGGAAAATTTTCTTGAGATAACTTGTACACTCTCTTATTTGAAAAAGTAATGGTAAAGAGGCTAAAATTCTACAGCGCTGAATGACATATGATTTTTTTTTGGATGACCTTGAATTCAGACTGTGCCTAACAGGAGGAAAAGATGTTCACACTGAAATATTGAGCAAGATACAAGATTTGGCCAAAGCGTTCTTGAGCTATCAGGAGGAAGTGCTGGTAAGAATCATAATTCTTTTGCATTCAGCATATATGGGTATTTTTTTCGAGGAATACATATACTGGCATGTTGTTGCTGTAATAATGCATTTAGTGAAAAGCAGAAGACATTCTCTGTTAATCGTCTGAAAAAAATTATTGAGATAAAGAAAATAAAATGCAATTCAAGCACTTGTTTTGTTAGCTTTTTCACAAACAACAATTCCGTCCTGTAGTCTATACCAAACTTGACTTAGGAACTTGTGTGAGACATTTTATTAAGGATCAATTAATCTCAAAGGTTTGGAGCTAGTTTCATGGATGCACTTGTCGCTGCGTGTGAGATGGAGCTAGGATGTTTTTTAGGTGGGAGGAAATAATCTTGCTCTGGGAATATGTTTATAAGGTATTATTTGTTGCTATCAGTAAATATATGAAATCTCAATATCTTAAAATCATGTACCTTTGCTCAACTGCAGAAACCCTGATGCAATACGAGCTTCGAGGCCTGTGATCCAAATTTATCATGTTTGGCTTTTTTAGGGGTTTTGAGCAACCTTATAATTAATTATTTTTCAGAATTTTTCATATTCTCGCATGAATTTTGTACTAGGATTTTATGAGGTAACAATCTTGTAGATTATGTAGGGCATTTATGGATTAAAGATTTTAAGATTATATGCTGTTTTAATTTTTAGGGATTTTGCATTCATTCCTAGAGATTGTTTGCTTATGGGATTTGATAATTATTTCCAAGAGGTTGTTTCCTTTTAGCAATGTTTTACAAGGTTCAATTGAGGCTCACGTCAACGCAAGGCATATCTAAAATGCCTCGAGGCTCAGTCTAAAATACCGAATCCCGAAAAGGCTATTGCAATACATTGTGAGGCTTACACAATTGTATGAAAGGCATGCCTTTTGCACCATTTTAGTTGAGGCTTACATATTTTGGGTGTGTGATTCTCAAGTTAGATTTGGCTAGAAAAATTTAGTCCATACTTATACGAAAGGAATGTGGCAATATGAGTTGATTTTTAAAACTTTTGAATGTCAACCATTCCAAAATAACTGAGTCGCGTCTTAAGTCTTGAAATTAATTTTGCCACAAGGAGAAGAAGCCTAAGGTCCCACTAGGTGGGGTCGGCTACATGAATCCTTTTCTATCAATTCACCCGATCAAGCGCGTTTTCCTCTATTAGAGTAAGGGAAAAAAAAATATTAATTTGCAAATTGTATTGTATTGTATTTTATTTTATTTTATATCATATTTGTGATTTTCTTAGTTTTTTCTTTGTTTTAAAAATACATATGTAATTTATCTGCATATTCTTATTTAAAAATAAAATTCTCAAAAGGCTTACACCTTAATTGCCTCTTGAGGGTTAAAATGCCTCGCTTTTTAAAACATTGCCCTTTGGTATTTGGAGAAAGCCTATATAAAGGCTTCATGTATAACCATGACGGCACATCTGAATATTGAGAATTGAACTCTAAATTGAGTCTTGCTTTGGTTTTGCTTTCTCTTTATTTTCTCATTTATTTTCTGTTACCTTCTTTCCTTTTTCTCTTAATTTTCTATCATTTGATTGCTGATTCTCTGCTGCCAATCACTCCTGCATCAAACCCCTACAAGTTGGTAGCCTAAACTCTCATGATTTGCATCCAATGTGATGCTAAGTGGTTATGCAGACACGCACACAATTGCAGGTAGCAATCCTTTCTCCAGTTCAATAATTCAAATCTTCAAAATCTAAAGCCAACTTGATGTACAAAAGGAAGTGAAACAATTGATGGGACCTTATTAGAGGCTGATTAAGAAGAACTAGGTTAAGGAGTTGTTAAATTTCAGCACACTAGGGTGTCCTCGGGCCACAAGGCTCCCCGCTTTGTGAAAGGGGAGGGTCGTCACAGTGTGCGTAGCTTTACCCCTGCTTGTATGCAAAGAGGCTGTTTCCTTGGACTTGAGTCCATGACCAACCGGTCAAAAAGGAGCAAACTTACAGTTGATTGAAGGTGCGCCCTCAAATTTGAGCCCAATAGAGTTATGTTTATGTCTCTTTGGGGGGGGGGGGGGGGGGAGGGAGTGTTTAATTTTTATGGCTATATTAATTTATTTGACTTTTAGTTTCCTATTTATGCTAGTAGGCTGTATTGTTGTAGGTGGTTATTGTGAATTTAAATTGAGAAGTTAATATGTGTTCCTGGTTTGTACATCCCTCCTCTCTTCTCTATCTCTCTCTCTTTTCTTCTCTGTGGTTGCTGCATCATTTAGCATGTGTTTCCCCACTTTTATCTCCTTCCTCCTCTTGTATTCTCTCTCTCTCTCTCTCTCTCCTTCTCTTGATGCTGCATTATTTCCACTTACCACCCACTCGGCTTTACTTTCAATTTTTCTTCCTCTTCCTTCAAATTTCAGTCTCCTGCAAATTGTCAAAATTTAAAAACTTTAATAAGTGAAAAAAAAAAAAAAAAACATTTGCAACTGTTGCAGTTTTTGTTTTTTTTTGTCATATTCTCAAAGCAGCATCATACATAATATAGTAATATGCAGCACTCCCACCATCAGACACCCTACCTTCCGCTTCTTTTCCTAGTGCCACCATAAACTCCACCTTCTGCTTGTTTTCCTAGTTGCTCATCCTGATGCAAATTTCAGGAGATACAGCCGGCCATTAGAATCCCACCCATCAATCTCCAAAGCCACCAAAATATTGTTGGTGGAAGCTGCTGAGAAATGCCACACGCACCTCACGCACTAACTGCTGCAAGTGGAGTGCGAAGAAGTTTCAATCCACCCCCCCCCAAAACCTTCTTTTTCTGCCTCCTATTCCATATCTGACAAAGCCCTTTCTTTTGCGCAAGGCCTGATCCATTAAAAAAACCCCATTTGAAAAAAATTGTAAAGAGAAATGCCAGTTCCCATCTCCTTAACATTTTCTTCAGCTAGGTCCATTCTCCTCTCTCTTATAAATAGCCCAGCCCAAATGAAAAAAAAAAAAAAAAAAAAATTGACCTAGGCCCTCATCTTTATTTGCAAGCCTAATTCAAAAATAAACCTAGCCCATTTTCCATAACAATGTCAGCCCCCCCCCACCCCCCCCCCCTTTTTTTTTTTTTTTTTCCTTTACTAGCCAAATCAAGTCATTCTTCATACTGCTACATTTTTACTCATCATTTACCACATAACTCACCTCCTACAGCTATGTCATCGACACATCAGAAGACTGGCAACATAATAGTGCCATGCCAACGGACCAGGCAAATCAGCTTATTGTTCCAGACAGTGAATCACCTCTGACTCGTGGTTTAACTTGAAGCACAGCTGCCACAAGAAAAGGGATACATGCAGCAACATGGGGATAAATTATTGAAAAAGGGAATAGATTTTGTCGTACTTTGGGCACAATATCGAGCTGTTTCACATATTTCTTTATGGTGGAGAAAATGTTTGTAAAATCATCATTGATGGAAGATGCGGTGTGAATTTTGTTTACTAGAAATGTGCAACTTGTATGAAGCTTCATCCCAAATCCATCCACAGCCTTATGACATATTTTGGGCTGATAACATGACTTTACATGTCTATGAAAGGTATTCAGTTCCTATCCATATGGGCGACTATTTTGATAATGTTTGGGGTGATCCCCGTGAATATTGGCCTTATGATCCTTTGTTATCCTTGGTTGGATGACTTGATTGTGACTCCAGGGCACGAGGATACGTATATCTCACTATAATGGTAAGACTATTTTGAAATCCCCCTACCAACCAAGCAAGAAAAAAAATCCAGCAATATTGATTATGTCAGAGTTGCTCAACTTGAAGACAGTAGAAGCAACAGCATGCATGTGCTTAAAGACATCCAGACTCTTCAAAATATCCCTGTTCTGGAGTTTGTCATCCTGCTGTGTTTATTGATGCCAGTTCTCAATTCAACTCTTTTCTTTCTCTGGTGCTACCAACAGAACAAGATTTCATACATCACTGGAGCACCTGCTTTCGAAGAGTCAAAGTTCATTGCTTCTTGTATTCAATCCTCCAACATTTCGAAACTTGAGGCCAGTTTTTTTCCAATTGAGGGAGACTTGATGTAGTTCAAGAATCTGGACAATGGATGCACCAATGTTGGCGGCTGATTAAAAAGAATAGAATTAAGGAATTGATGGATTTCAACCCAATAAATATAGGAGTAATTAATTAGGATTATGTTTATGTGTCTTTGAGATCTTTTTATTTAATAAGGGATTTATTTTGTAATTTTTCTTATTTTAGTATATATATGTGTGTGTGTGTTTGTGGGTTTTATTGTTGTAGGTGGTTAATGTGTTTGAATTGAGAAAATGTGTGTTTTTGCCCCTTGAAACTCCTTCCTTCTTCCCCCCCCCCCCCCAAACCTTCAGTCTCCTTTTTACTCTTGATGTTTCATCACAATCATAACGGGTTTCCGCTATATAAATAGATAGAATAGTTTCCTAAAATAACTAAATTGAAATAAAAATAAATCAAGTTAATTTAAATCAGATTTTTTTCCCTATAGGAGGCATATGGATTTCTTAAAGGCCAACATCTCTGTGAAGGACTAGCACTCACGTTTCTGAAAAGTTCCTACCTGAAATGCTGGTTAATTGACATGGGGCTTGGCAAATGGAAATATGTCGAAAATGATCTTATGCCCTTAAGTAGTCTTGACATTTGGGACATGGGTTGAGATCTGAGCTTATAACAGAGTGACTCAACTCAACCTTGACATTCGCAGAATTTCTCTCAGCCATCATAAATCATATGATACTCCAACTGCCACTGCCTCCCCAGTTACACATCACAGTTCACACATGCGCATATAAAAAGCATGACTGTAGAACAACTCCTAAGACTACCACACACACAGGAAGCCTCCAAAAATACTGCAATCGGATCAAGGACTAGTGCATAACAGATCTTTGGCGTCATCTTTTGGTGTTATGAACCTGAAAGACCCATTCTGCTTGATCTAATTGTCCTCTGCTGATTAAATCTCACTCATGAAATCCTAGCACGAGTGATAGTGAGAACTCCTTTGCCATCCTCAGCCTTAACTAAGTTTTTCCGACTGCCATTAAAGTCACCTTTCTGCTTCATTTAATAGAAGGTATCCCCAATCCTCTACTACATTGCTCGATTTGAGTAATCATTGGCAACTCAACTTTATCTTCTGCTCCGCACTTCCTGCTGGAAGGCAGCTAAAGAAATAATGAAAAATGGCCAAGAAAATGAACTAACAGAATATAATTTAGAAATTTCCTCTTTAGTCCCTTGCAACCGTAATTCACAGAACACTACAAGTTTTCTAATTTTCCCTGTCCTTTACAGACAACCATAACTCCATCTCCATCTTATCCAACAGTTGTTGGGCTTCTACATTCTTCCCATTAGTTTCCTCTATTGGAATAGGCAAAATCCCATGCTTACAATGCTGCTCTTTACCCACTCTATCTTCCTTAAAAATTGGAATTCCCTCCAAACCTTTGATGGTGGCATATATGACAGTTGCCTAAGTAAGTCAGATGACTCTGACATGTACCCAAACTGTTCATAAAATTCATACAATAACAAACTGTCATCACATGTGAACTCACTGGTGATATCACTCTCATCTCCTGCAAAACTACCCATGGTTTTTCTCCTAACCCTTCCTAACCTTATCATTTGAATCCCTCTCTAGACCGTATTTACCTGTGCTGCTGCTCAACAAGAATAAACCTTGTTGCTCATTCCCTTATCACAAGAAATATTTTTATCTCTACTCTGTCCCCACACAGCTCCAAGCTTGAGCACACAATCTGCCTGAGCCCTCGTATCCCTACCCCCATCAAAAAATACTGAAGGATGCTCATTGACTAATCTCATCATGTTCACATTTCTCTCCAAGGAAGTAGAAACAACTGCTAAATTCCCAGATTTTCAGTCATTCTTGTCTTTTACCAAAACACATCCTACAAGCTGCATGGATCCAATGTCCCTTTCTTTTGTAGAAGAAGTAGATGACTCCAATTGTAGAGCAATCCTTTTGGAAGCTTTGACGGGATATGATGCATGATTGTGCATCATGAACAGCATTGCAACCCCACATTGATCACAGATCTGGTTCCTTCCTGCCCGTCACAACTTGGCTCCATGATCAAGCTTTGCTCTGGACTCTCTCGTCAATGTCACCTTTACCAGAATTCTTAATCACTGAAGGAAATTTCTTATCCAATGCACGAAGTTCCTGCACAATCCTTTGTCACCCATCTCCTTTAGTCCCACCGGGAATAAAAACAGAAAAGCTCTTGCTTTTCCATCCCAACCTTAATGCTGAAACATTCCCCAGTTTCATTAATTGAGTTGCCAGTGAATAACTGAAGCTAACAATTCACATGCTTTGGTAACCCATTCCCAACCTTTTGAATACTGATGACATCCCCTACAAGAATGCTTTCAACAATGATGAAGATAACCTCGCCCAATGACTCCGATTGGGGTTATGCTTGTCTACTTGAGCAAGAATAAAAACTTTCCCTTTCTCACTCTGTCCATTCCCACTAGTATTTTAATTTTTTTAGATTTCCATATTATATTTTCCTGATTCCCAAGCATATTAGGCCTATAAATATATGATCATATGAGATTTTAGGTGGAATTCAATATTATGAATTGATTTTGAGTTATTTGAGTCTATCCCTTGTGTGTAGGGATGTAGGTCCTGTCACCTGTGTTAGGTTTCTTCACCACTTAAATTTCTCAGGGTGCAACAGACTCATAATATATCTCTTACATGGGTTTAGATTTAGAATGATCATTTTTAACATGAAGAGGAAGTGGCATAAATAAGAGGGTCATATAAAGTTCCTCCAGATGTTTGCGTGCTTTGCTATAATAATTCAGAAACATCATCTTATCTCTTTCTGCATCGTGATTTTTTTGGAGAGCATGGAATAAGTTATTTGGTGTTTTGGGAGAAAGCTGGGTTTGTCCAGAATTGGTGGAGGGCTTTTTGGCTATTTAATTCATGGGTTTTGGAAGGAAAAAGAACAGGGCTGCCTCAAGTAAATGTGGTTTTTTCCTGTGATGTAGGGGTTTTGGTTGGAATGTTATGCAAGTAGCTTTTCAGTAAATAAGTTGAATTGTCTTCTGGTTCGGGAAAAGATTCACATGGCATTATAGGTATTTCAAAGGAGTGAATTTTTTGGACGTTTAGCTATATTTGCAAAATATGATGGCTTGATTACGGGAGAAGTGGCTTTTTGTTTGTTTACACTTTCTTTTTTCTTTTGCTGGTTTTTCTGTATTTTCATTCTGGTTTGACCCAGATTTTAAATAGGGAGATTTCTTTCTCTGTTCTTTATATTTTTAATTCATCACTGAATTTCTTCTTTTGCTAAAAAAAAAAAAACTAAACAATTTCTTTATGGCTTCATAATTTGTAACTTTCTATCTTCATCATTTTGTTGAGATTGTTTAGAGAGAAATGGGTTGCCAAGCTATGATAGGAGGAATTTTATGAAAGTGAAAATTTGAGACTTTGATAGGGCGGCGAAGGAAAATATAATTCTCTAAATGTTGTGGAAAGAAAGAATTTAGAGGTTTTTTTCGAGATCAGCTAATTCCACTGTATTTACTTTGCAATAAGACTCTATTCCTTTCTTGAATTTCTATTGTTACATTGCTTTAGTGATCTTAATAAAAACAGGCCTCTTGCTTTGTTTTTAATTACTATATTTTTTATTAATTAATTTTAAAAAATGATGTTATAACTGAATGTTTATGATTTAAATAATCTTTTGTCCATTTTTTTCCATTCCTCCCCCCCACCCCCCCCCCCCCCCCCCCCCCACCCCTAAACTTTCTCCAGGCAAAGCGGGAAGAATTGCTGCAGTTTGCACAGGGAGCAATTGCTGGACTGAAAATAAATGCTGATCTTCAAAGGTGCTTTGGGAGAACATTATCTATAGCTTATTGCTTTGGGCCTTAGCTGCTGGCAAACTACTTTTCTATTTGAAGTCGCATACATTCCACATCTTAAATTTCGATTTCGACTCAAATTTCGAAGCTCCAAAAGTGCAGAAATTTCAATTTTGATGTCAATTTCGATTTCAATTTGAAAAAATAGCGGAAATTAGTAGTAAAGCATGGAATTCTTTGTGAAACTTCAGAAATGGTCAACAAACATAATAATATAAGGTTTAGGACTAAAATATTACAAATTAAATACATCTACGTTTTGTATGAGGTGGAGAAGTTGTAAAATAGTATGTGTATCAAACATATTTGTAAGATAATATACATTAAACATATTTGGTTAATACAAATGAAATTCATAAGTCATTTAAATATTATTTATTATACAAATAATAATAATTTAGACATGAATGGTTAAATAAAATGTTACTGTAAGTTTATTTTTTCATATAATTTCAAAAGCACTTGTAATAATCTTTTGTTTTGATAAAATAAATAAAATAAATTATGATAGAAATTTCACTTCACTCCTAAATTTCTCATTTGAATTCTAACGAAATTTCATCATAAAGTTAAAATTTCGACAAGTTTAGCTAAAATTTCGAGATTTCGATAAATTTCGGATGATTTGTTGAGATTTTGATGGAAATTATGCAAGATAGAAATCGACTGCCATTTTGATTTCGAGGGTAACGGAAATCGGAAATTTCAATAGAAATTTTGACAATTTCGTGGAAATTTAAGACCATATACCTTTCATATAATATTTTCTATCTGTATATCCTTCTGTATATGCTGCCAGTATACTAATGCTCTACTGATGGCTAGTTTACTTCTTGAGCTTCTTTGCTTTTGGTTTTTGAACTTGCCACCCCTTTAATTTTAAGTTTCTATTATTTCAACTGGCAGGATAAATTTCCAGCCTTAAAGTACAATTTCTTGTTTTGTTTTCTTTGAATGTTTGGAATTTTAGAACGACTTTGTTTTCTCACCACCTATATTGTTGGATAACTTGATATACAATTAAACATTGTTAAGAACTTAACAGCTCAAGCTTAATTGGTGGTGTAACATGGTTTCACAGCCCTGGTTCCTAGAGTTCTTGAGTTTAACTCTTGTGATTAGCCCTTGTTCCCCTGTTATCTTTGTCATTGTGCAGTTTGTTTTAGATGTATTTATTCGTCCAATCAAGGTCAATTTGTTTACTTTAGATGTATTTATTCGTCCAATCAAGGTCAATTTGTTTACTTCTCCATGTGTGACATGGGTTGCATGTTGAGGGAGACTAGGAGGATATTTGATGGTTTGATATGTCTTATTAGGCTCAATTCCTAATAATCTCCACTGCCCTACGACACATACCCTCTCTCTCTCTCTCTATATATATATATGTGTGTGTGTGTGTGTGTGTTATTTACCTTTGTAATATTAACATTTTTAACATTGATATTTTGAGCACCCATTGGTTTTTCATGAACTTGAGCAACCAATAGGCAGCTTTAGTTTTTATGTAACATGAACATTTCATTGTTTGGAATTAAATAACTAATTCTATCGTAAGGATAGCAAAAGAGGTTTTAGGTGAGTTCAAAGGAAGATACTTGGATAGTAAAGAAGGTTGGTGGTGGGATCAAGAAGTCCAAAAGGCCATTAAGACAAAATGAAATTGGTATAAAATATGGAAAATTGTAAAAATATAGAAAATCTTGAAAAATCTAGAGAGGTGAAAAAAAAAAAAAAAAAAAAACAATGCAAAAAAGACTTAGTGAAGCTAAACATAGAGCTTATGATACTTTATATACTACACTAGATACGAAAGAAGGAGAAAAATACATTTGTAAACTTGCTAGAGCTACAGAAAGAAAATGCAACAATTTAGGTGATGTAAAATGTATAAAGGATGAGAATGATAATTTCTTAATTAGAGAAAAAGACATAAAAGAGAGGTGGTGAAGATGCTTTGGTAAATTTTTTAATGAAAACAAAAATGAAAGATTGAACTTGGAAGTGACAAAAGAGGAGAAGACTAAAAATAGAAGATTTATTCGCAAAATTAGAGTCCTTGCAGTGAAGATAACATTAAAAAAGATGAAAAACGGGAAATCTATAGGACCGGATAAAATACCAATTGAAGTTTGGAAATGTTTAGGGAATAAAGGAAATATTTGGTTAACTAATCTATTCAACACTATTATAAAAGCCAAGAATGGAGGAAAGGGTAATACCTATCGTGGAATTGGGATTATGAGACATATGATGAAATTATGGGAAAGGGTAATTGAATATAGAATAAGACTAGAGACGAGGATTTTAGAAAATCAATTTGGTTTTATGTTTGGGAGATCAATAACATAAGTTATTTATCTTTTAAGAAGTTTAATGGAAAACTTTAGGGGAAAGAAAAAGGACTTGTATATGGTTTTTATTGACCTAGAGAAAGCATATGATAGAATACATAGGGAAGTTCTTTGGTGGGTCTTAGAAAAGATAGGGGGCATATAGTAAAGATACTGAGGTCATTAAAGATATGTGTGATAAAGTAGTGACAAGCATTAGGACTGTAGGAGGAGAATCTAGAGATTTTCCAATCATAATAGGTGTACATCAAGGTTCTACTTTGAGTCCTTCTCTTTTTTATTATAATGATTGATGAACTTACTAAAAATATCTAAAATGAGATTCCTTGGTGTATGTTGTTTGCAGATGATATTGTGTTGATTGATGATAGTAGAAGCAGAGTGGAATCTAAGCTAGAGCTTTGGAGAGCCACATTAGAGTTTAAAGGGTTTAGGATAAGTAGGAATAAGGTAGAATATATGAAATGTAACTTCGGTATTGTAAGGAGTAGCAGTGGAGAGAAGATTAACTTGATAATTAAGAAATTAATAGAACTAATAGATTTAGATTTCTTGGATCTATTATGCACGCAGAAGGGGAAATTGAAGAAGATGTAGTATGTAGAATTAAAACAAATTGGGTAAAATGGAGGAGTGCATCAAGTGTGTTGTGTGATCGTAGAATACCCTTAATATTAAAAGAAAAATTTTATAAGATGGCTATAAGGTCAGCTCTGCTTTATGATTCAGAATGTCGGGCAATTGAAAAACAACATATACAAAGAGTAAAAGTTGCTTAAATGCAAATGTTAAGGTCGATGAGTGGTATAGCGTTAAAAGATAAAGTAAGGAACGAGCTCATAAATAATTTAGGCATAGCACTTGTTGAAGACAAGAGAAGGGAGGGACGGCTTAGATGATTTGGGCATTTGAAATTCAAGCCTAGTAGAGCACCTGTGAGGAGAAGTGAGTCAGTTTTTTTTTTTTGGCCTGAAAAGGGGTAGGGGTAGGCCTAAAATAACTTGGAATGAGGTAGTGAAAAAGGATTTAATAGGCTAATAGCCCTTAATCTAATAGAGGAAAATGCTCTCGATCAGATGAATTTGCAGAAAAGGATTCATGTAGCCGACCTCACCTAGTCGGACTTAAGGCTTGTTGTTGTTGTTGTTGTTGTCGTTTTTGTTTATTAAACATTAAATTTTGGTTAGTTAAGTTTCGTAATGTTCAAGAATATTGGTAGTTAAATACACTATGGTTTAGCATGATTAAAATTCAAATTATAACAACTTTTTATTTTAGGAAAATGGAAGAGCATTCAGTGTAGAAAAATAATGAGAAAAATTTAGAATTCGGAAAGGTAGGACATTCTTTATCTTAACAATTCATTTATCATTTGTAAACCTCAACAAATTTAGACATTTTCTTAAGCTTCTAGAAAATGTAATTAAGTGGGTAAGAAAATGAGCATGTAATCAGTGATGCTCCTTGATCACTTTCCGTTCCTACTTGGGAAAGAAACTTTTTTCTCAAGATAACTTAGAAAATTGCTGAATTGCTATATTGCTTGCTAGATTGCTTTTTTAATCTTTTGTTACTATAAGGTTAGACTTTGTTACTTTCTTAATTAGGTTCTTAAATATTGATTTTGACTATTCTGAGACCTCAAGCCCTTAATCCTTTTTGAAAAGATTTTAATGTATTTTTTATGGTAACAATGTTGTTTTGATGGCGAAGTAACTTCTCTAGCATTGCATCGGCAAAGCTGTGATGTTGCTTGAGTAATGGTCTGATGCCAAATAGAAGTGATTGTTCCCTACAATGCTCTTCATCGTTTGTTTTCTTCATCACGACCGTAGGAGGGACGTTGGAGTTGTTACACAAAGTTCTTTAAGGTAGTAAGGGCAAGTTTTTGCAGTGGGTGGAGTTTGGAATGGGTGTTCATTCTACTATAGGGTGAAGCGTAGTTTCTTCAATTTGAATTGTATAGAAACCACAATATTTTTGATCGCCGAGATCATAGGAAGGCACTTTTTCTTTATTTTGCTAAAACTAGAGAAGTTCCTATGGATTACAAAATCATTGGGGGTGATTTGCAAAATGAGTTCTGGCATTGCAATGGTCAGTGGGTATACTTGCTTTGTAGAGATGGAGGAGATTAGGTCTCTATTAAGTTGCGAGTCAACGGGATGGGGAGATTCCTTTTTTTGGGGAAGGCTTTGAAAGGTGGGCGAAGGCAATTCCCATGCATCCTTGAGGGCAAGAAGAGTGAAGGATGGTAAAGCTTCTTTGAGGCCTTGTTGAAGCTCTTGTTTGAACACGAAGATGGCAACACAAAACTGCAAATCTTCATTTAAGATGTGCTAAGTGTGGATCTTTGAACTTCATTCAACATTAGAAGCAAGCGATGAAGCAGAGGGTGTTCTCATGACTTTTAGAGAATTTCTTTGTCAATGATGTCGTCAAATTTGCGCCAATGAAGGGGAGAAGCATCTTGAGAAGAGCGCATTCCACGATCATAGGGGTGGATGATTATTTCATCATTCAAGCTTTGATTTTGGATTTATCTCCAACTCTAATTTTGGTTTTGGTAAAGGTAGATTTGGGCTTTACTGGGCTGCCTAAAGTAGTCAAAAAATGGGTCATCAAAGGGAAGGGGTTGAAACCCAGTTCAAGAGGTTAGCTCGCTATCTCTTGGACTTAAGGGGGTGAGCTTTCCTAAACTAAAACCATTGAGTAATGAAAATGAGGGCGTGAGGGAAGGGAGGGCCAAAAGGGAGATCTGGATGAGGTTGGTGAACAAAAAGCTGAAGGTAGCACGAAGAGAGGTGCGTATATTGAAAAGAAGCAAGAGGCTATACAACCAAAGGATAAGAGTGTTCTTACTGAAGTTAAACATTGAATTCAAGGGGAGAGAAAGGTGATTTAGGCAAAGGGGTTGTGGAGCAGAACATTGAAGATACATTGAATAGAGATGGGCAAGATGAACAACAATTAAAGTCTTTTACTTATGAAGGGTACATGTATCCATTTCAAAAAGTTCCGTTGAAGTAGTTAAGAGGCTTGCATTCATGACAATAAATTTTGTTCTCAACTACCATCTATTTTAGGGGGAGCACATAGAGAGGGGATAGTGGAGATGCGGAGCAGGTTTCAGATATAGAAGATGATTTAAGTAACTTTTGTGATTTTGAGAAATGATTTTTGGTTTATTAGTTAAGAGCTGACTTAGATTTGAATGGAGAGGATATCTTGGCGCAACTTTCGGGGGGGCTTTTTGTTAGTGAAGGAGGAGAATTGTTGGGGTAGAGTGATAATTCCTCACAAGAAATTCAACAATTAAAGAAAGAGTGTGTTCAATTTTTCTCTAACATCGTGCAAGGGGGTGTTACTGCTTTTAAGCACATCTTAGGTGAGATGAAAGTATTGATTGATGAGGGGTGTTTCTCCCTTATTCCTGAGCCTATTCCTAATATGGTGGACTTTTTTGATATTCCTTATGATGATGTGAGGGGTAATGATGAAGAGGCAGTTGTTCCTATGGTTGATCCGGATTCTTCTAAAAATTATGGAAAAGATATTCTTCGCCTTCCTATTCAATCCATTTATACTTTTGATGCTTCATGCCATAGGAAGGGTTTTTCTGGGGCAAATGCTTATGTATTTGGCCTAGAAGCTAGTGAGAGAGACTATGGAGACTCGAATAAGCTACTGGATAACCTGGGTTTAAAGTTAGTGAGTCCGACTGAAATAAGCTTCTAGATGACCTAGGTTGAAAAATGCATGAGCGGAAAAAGAAGAAGGTTCAAAATGGGTTAAAGAATCTAGCCTTGTCCATCAGTTATAGGGTTGGAAAGGGTGCCACGAAGGGAAGTAAAAGCGTTAGATTATGAAGATTGTCAGTTGGAATATTAGAGGCCTAAGGGACTTTAGGAAGAGAAGTTTAATTATGGAGGTTTTGCTTAGATATTCAAGAATTTAAAGATTCCTAGCTAAACATATGCATTTTTTAAAATTTTCAAGAACAACTAGCACTTTTGCTGATTTCAAGTTAGGACATCACACCTTTGGAATTTTTAGGTCGTGCACTAGCCTTTTTCCACCCATATATTTCGAAAACAAAAATATATGCACACATTTGCTTTTAAAATTTTTCAATACAAAGCTAACCTTTATTTACTAATGATTATTTACTCATTTTTTTATAAATTAACAATTGTTAGGTACATGCACCCTGCTTGTGTAGCATTAAATGTCATTGTTATCTCTACACACAGTCGGTTCCAAGCCCGGATAAAGTAGGGTCGTGTTAGGTAGTTGACAGCCAGTGTAGAACTTGTTAGATCTATATGGTAGGAATCCTTACCAAGTATTCACTGGGGCATCCGTCAGGAGTGATGCACTGCACTTATATCAACTGGGTGTAGCAAAAAATGGACAAGGATGGGCTAGGCCGAGGCATTCTGGACAGGAGAGGATTAAGAAGTTAGTATAGGAAACAAAATTAGACTCGCAACTTGGAATTTAGGGACGGGACACTTATAGGGAAAAATGTGGAGATAGTGGATACAATTATCAAAAGAAAAATTAACTTTACCTGTCTTCAAGAGACTTATTAGGTATGAGAGAAAGCTAGAGAAATTGAAAAATCAGGATTTAGACTTTGGTATGGTGGAAAGCAAAAACATAAATGGGATAGGAGTCATTGCAGACAAATACCTAAAAGATAATGTGGTAGATGTAAAAATAATGTGGAATATAAAAATAAAGATAGTTGTAGAACATGCCAAAGATCTCCTTGACACTCTCTCCCTTCCTTTTCCTAGTTCTCTTCAACACTAGTAAGATCGTAGAAGTTTTCCTATTCTTGAAGTTGAACCCTAGCTGATTGTTCTCTTTGTGAAGATGGATCTTCCTTGCCACCCATCCTTCTTCTAGCTCTATATTATTGAAGCTGAAACTCAATTGACTGATTCAAAGTCGACTCTTCCCCGACAATCTTCTTTCTTTGAGTTCTCTTGCTTGACCGTTGAGATTCCTAAAATCAATTACAGAGGTTCTACTACAGTAGTTGCTCTCGAGAACCCATCTTACTGTCAGTTTCTTCAGCTTCGTGAACCTTCCTCAGAGACTTGATTCCCATCTCTCTTAACCAAAGAGGTTGTGAGCTCCTTTACTGCTGCACTCTCTGGTTCTATTTATTAACCTAGTGTTCTTTCAACTTTATGGCTTGTCATCTCCATCTTGCTTATATTTGACACAAGGATGGGAGAGTTTGCTACATTCAAAATTGAGAGAAAAGTAATCTTAGTCATACATTTGGACTTAGCGACCTATTGTATCAAGGGATATGTAGGAAACACGTGTTTTACATCATGTTTGACAAGGAGGAACTCGTGTGGGTCTTTAGATTCTGGGTGTGCTCTGTGTGGCCAACTATGGGATTGGTGTTAATTGTCGTGGCACCAGATACACAAAGGATGGAAACAGGGTGAGGTTGAAGGTTTTTGAAAATGGTAGAGGCAAGTTTGTTTGCATGGAGGACTATAGCAAGTGCCTCCTTGATGTTCATATTCCCGAGGGTGATCAGAAACTGGGTGGAGGGCCTTACTGCACCGTTGGATTTCTCATCTCCCATGGATGAGGCCTCCAAAGCCAACAAGGGCAATTGGAGATGCTTAGATTGTGGCTCTTTGAACATTGGGCATTAGGAGAAAAGTAAGAGTGTGTTGTAGAGAATTTCCTTCACCGATGTTACCAGAGGAGTTTCAATACTAGGTTTGATCCAGAAATGGCTTTCATTTGCAGCCAGAGAGGTGGGGGGTGGGGGGGGTGGGGCGTGGGGAAGCTCTACCCTAATAGGTATCTTGATACCATATGAGAAACTGGTCAGATCAAAGGCGAAGCTTCTAAATCTATTGAGAGGTCCTTTGGGAGGAAGAAAGGGTGTGATAACGTTGGGCCAGCCACTTTAAGGTCAAAAACTTTTGGGAATAAGATATCAATTGTGTGGGTCATCAAAGACAAAACCATTGTACTAATAGGGGATGGTAGGAGAATTTAATCCAAGAGATGCAGCAACCTCGAGTAGATTGCACAGGTCCATCGAGTCTATAGAGTGTAGCAATTTCTAGGGAATGTGAAGGTCCAAAGACTATAAAGCAGTAACGCCTATGATTAGCAAGGAGCAAGCGAAAACCAGTGATCAATTTTCTCCTTTGTCGTTAGATACAAGGGAGGATAATGAATAGATCTGTACTATGACTCGAAAGAAGAGATGGGCAGCATAGCTGAGTCTAAGAAGGAAATATTGGTCGATTAGATGAGAGAAGATCTAGAAGCCGAAAAGGAGGGGTTAAACCAACTAAAAAGACAGAGGATATATAGTTAAGACCTTACAAAAATCGGAGAGAGATTGTCTTCAGCTGGATCCTAAGAATGCACAAGCAGATATAAATTTTTTTTAATAATTATTTTGCTTCTTTGTTAGATTTAAATAATGAGGGACCATTGTCTTCCGATCCTAGCCTTTGGCCCAATATTTCTCTTTTGGTTAAGTTGGTTATTCCTTTTAGTGGTGCTTTGGGGGATGTGTCTAGGAAGGGTGATCTTTTCACGGAGGATCCTGGTCCATCTAAAACTAGTAAAGGTATTCTCCTTCTTTATCAACACACTCTTTCTTCAGATACTTTGTGCCAAAGAGAGGCTAATAGAAGATGGTGATGGGTTTTGTGAGAGAGACAATCTAAAACCACAAAAACTCATTGGGGGACTTATGTTTGGAACTATTAGACCATGTTGGAAATCTAGCGAGAGTGGGTTTAAGCCCTAGGACTTATGAGAGGAGTAAAAAGAAAGTCCGGAAAGAGCTAAAAGACCTTGTTTCTTTGATTAACTATGAAGGAGGTAATGGGTTGGGGAAAGGGTGAGGGGTAAGCTTGTTAAATTTTGAAGATTGTTAGTTGGAATGCTACAGGGCTAGGGGGGACTAGGAAAAAGATTTTGACTAAGGAAGTGTTGGTCAAGTACTCCTCGGTTATTGTCCTCATCTAGGAAACCAAATTGGAAACCATAGACCCCCCCTGGGGGGGGGGGGGGGTGGTTTATTAGGAGTATCTAGGTGGGTTGTTGTAGGGATTGGGGATATCTACCTTCATGTGGTGCCTCTAGTGATATCCTTGTCATGTGGGATCCTTGGAATATGTTCAGAGTGAACATATTAAAGGGATTTTTTACGTTTTCAATGCTGTTTGAAGTGAGAGATAGGGGTCAATGGTGGGTTTCGCCAGTGTATGGGCCTTCTAAACCAACTTTAAGGAGTATTTTTAAGGAAGAAATTTACGTTGTTTATGGATTTTGCTCTCCTGGGTGGATAGTGGGAGGTGATTTTAATTTACTCATTAATTAGGGTCTGCGGTTAGAGAGACCCCCCATTGGGTAACACTTCTTTTACTTGGTTTTTTTTTGGGGGGGGGGGGATTGGATAGATTCCTATTTTGCAGGGAATGGGAGGATGATTTTCAAAATTTCACTCATCATACTCTCCTTAGGACCACATCTAATCACTTTCCTATCTTGTTGGAGTCCAGTTCCTATCTTTGGTGATGTTAGAATTAGAAAATCTAGACTTTCGGGAGAGTTGGCTTTCCTAAATAGGAAGGAGGATGAATTTATTCTCTTGAACAGCAAGGAGATTAGAAGAGCTTTTTGAAGAACGAGAACAGTTGATTTTAAATTCAAATGAGTTAAAGAAGGTGATTGTATTTCTTTTTTCTTTCGCATGTTAGCTTATGGAAAGAGAAGTACAAATTTGATTAGGGAGTTAGATGTGGTGGGAGGGGTAGTCACTAGTGATTAAGGTTAGATTGCTTCCATTATTACCTACTTCTTTAGAACTTGTATTCAAAGGAGGAATCTTGTAGACCGATGTTAGAGTGGTTGGATTGAATCCTATTTCTGTTGATTAGAAAAGTTGGTTAGAGAGACCTTTTGAAGAGTAGGAAGTGAAGGGGGTGGTGGTAGTGATAGGGATAAGGCCCTAGGCCCGGGTGGGTATAAAATAGCTTTTTCCAAGGTTTTTTCATGGTTGTTAAGGGCAATTTGTTGAAGTTTTTTACTGAATTCTTTGGAAATGGATTGTTGAGCAAAAGCATCAACTCCTCCTCTATTGCTCTGGTGCCTAGATTTCGAGAAAGCCTATGATGCAGCGAGTTGGAGCTTTTGAATGAGTCTCCAGCAAGGGTTTGCCCACGGCCCGACTTTTAGTCCTACATCAATAAGTTATTTCGTTTTTCGGACAATGTTGGGTTTGTCCAAAGACAGTTGAGGATTTTTTTCAGTTTTTTTTGTTGGTTTTGTTAGGAAAAAAGAGAGGGCAGCGCTCTGGAAGTGTGCTTTCTTGGCAGTATTTTGGGGCTGTGGGATGGAACACAATGTATGTATTTCTCAGGAAAGAAGTTGTTATCTTTGCTGGTTTCGGAGAAGATTTATTATTTTGCTTCTCTTTGGTGTGAGTCATGGGAACTTTAAGGGGGTTAGCTTTTTGCATGTTCAGTGATTGGTGATATTTTTTGGATTGCTAGTGTGTGCTAGTTTTTTGTTTAATTCTCTTTGCTTTCTGGTTTTCTTCTTCTTCTTTTTTTTTTTTTATCTGCCAAATTTTGTTTAGTAGATGTCTTATTCTCCTGGTTGTAAATTCTTAATTTACCAATGAATTTCTTCATTTGCTATTAAAAAAACAATTCAAGGCTTCAATAAGTAGGGATATTTCAATGCCAATGTTAATTTTGATTTCAATTTTTTTAAAAATGATGGAAATCATGCAGGAAAGCATGGGATTCTTTTATGAAGCTTTGGAAACTATTTATAGGCACAGTAATGCGAGATATAGAACTAAATTATTATGAATAAAATACATCAAACACAGGTTTGTGGTGTATAAGAGGCAGTAATTGTAACATAATAATGGTATTAAAAATATTCAATTAGTATAAATGAAATTCATAAATCGTTTAAATATTATTTATTACACAAATAAATATATAATTTAGACATGATGGTCAAATAAAATGTTGCAGTCAATATCTAAGTTTAAATTTTCATATAATTTCAAAAGTTTGAAAGCTATTCTTATCCTTCTTGTAGCACTCCCTAGTTTCAATAAGAAAAGAAGAGGGAGCAGGAAATAAATTTCAATTTTGGTTTTGGATCTCAAATTTGATTTTCAAGGAAGTTTCATTTCAAAATTTGAAATTTTGCAGAAATTTCAAAATTTTCATACATTTCGAGTGATTCCTGGAAATTTTGATGAAACTTTAGTGGAAACCGAATTGACTGCCATTTTGATTTTGAGGGTGGTAGAAAGCAGATATTTCTACTGAAACTTCAACAACTTCGTGGAAACTTAACACTATGCTCTTAATGTTGCTTCTTCTCTTATCTAAAAAAACTGGGCTGGGCTTTGATGCAAAATACATATTGTTAGACTATCAAGCTTATTCTTGATTCTAATGACTAAAACATAGTTCTTATCCTCCCTTTGTATTGTTTTCTCTGCTCTCAGAATAGATGCTGAAGTCTCAAGTTTGCAGAAAAAGCTTAAGGAAATGAAAGCACGTCAAGAGTCTTCAAGTGAAGGTCATGAAAAATTATCAGAAGAATCAACTCTTTTAACGATAGAGGTGAGTATGTTTCACATGGTCAATATATATGCATATTTTTTTTTCTAGGCCAATATATGTGCTCTTATTCCACAATTTCTATGACTTGTGGAGTGAATAAAATGAGTACATAAGAATTTATTCAAATTGGGGTCTAGCTTGAGTGGACTTGATATTTTAGAAATTTCTGAACATTCGGATGACTAGCAGAGACTCGTGTGATGCAGATGATGTTTGACTACTTTTTAATTTTTTAAGCATTATATTATAAAAATATAATTACATGTTATTATAAAATATCTGATTTGAAATTTCTAATATCTAATACTATAAAGAGAATTCTCCCTTTTGTGTCTTTTTTCTAAAATATCAAATATATCCCTAACTACCCATAATTATCCGAAAATATTCCTATAGTTACCTATAATTATTCCAAAACGCCCTTATATTTATGTCAAATTCATACCTATAACTACACAAATTATCTCAAAATACTCCTATAATTATCCATAACGATCCCGAAATATCCTTATAATTTTTAAAAAGTATTTATAATAAATGTATAATTAAAAATTAAAATATTTTTTAACTGTTAATTATTTTCTTTATAATTTTTAAAAAAATTTAAAAATAAAGAGCCATAGAGCAAACACATAGTGAGTGCTCACGGCTAGTATAATAATAAAATAAATTGTAAATGTTTATAAATTAATTTACTATTTGTTATTTCCATTTTCTCATTCGATATGATTAATCAATATGCTATCCTTATCAAAAGCTTTACAAACACAATCTCATGAATCCAATGTGCTTTTTTTTTTTCTAGAGTTCTATGCAATAAGACTAGTGCTACAATTACCACCCAAACATCACACTCTTACTTGCCCACTGCTACATCTGATATCTAATCATTCAAGCCTAAATGGTTTGTAAAGTTGGGATTACTAATAGTACCGTTACTAAAATATATTGTTATCTTGCTGTAAACTAATAGTGTGTAACTTAAAATGCATGTGATTTTTAATGAATAATATAAAATTAAATTAACCTATTCAAGATTTCTTTTAAACAAAATATGTAATTATCTTATCATATATTAAATGATAATTTTTTTACCTATAAAAAAATGGAGAGGACAAATTTATTTTTTTATTGGGAAAATGAAGGGTAGGATTGTCATTTGGTTGAAATAAAAATGATGTCGAGTGCCAGTAGTTTTTTTTTTGGAGTGCCAATAGCTCTTTCCTTTGAAAGAGCCTAACAAATAAATATTTTAAATTTTAGGGGCCCTTATAATGAGAATAAGTCAAAGACATGGGAAATGAGTGCAATAAATGCATGTTTTGATTATGTAGCCATTATAATAAATATATGATTCATTATTTTTTTTTTAATAGCTTAAAAATTTCCTGCTTGGTTCTTTTAATTTAATTTAATTTTTGACATAGGAAATGAGTGCAATAAATGCATGTTTTTATTGTGTAGCCATTATAATAAATATATTATTTATTATTTGTTTTTTTAATAGTTTAAAAATTTCCTGCTTGGTTCTTTTAATTTAATTTAACTTTTTAAGTCAAAATCACTAGAAATTAGGCTTGGGGTTTTGGAGGCCATTAGAGAGCTCTTTGTTTTGCTTATATATATATATTGGCTGGAAAATGCATCTTATTGCCTTAGTTTCTGACTAATTTTATGAAGAGGTTAGTGCTTGCTGAACCATTTACATCGAATTAATGTAATATCATTTCATGTGAATATTGACTTTTTCATGTTACCTAACATAGCATATCATCCCCATTTTCTAGCCTAATTTGTAGACACCTTGCTATCCATGACCATGTATCCTAGTAGGCTGGATATGACTAAAATTTTGCGGCGTAAAAAATACAGAAATTTTGATGTTAATTTTGATCTCGATGATAACTTTAAAAATTATGGCAATTTGTGGTAAATTGTAAAATTCTTTTAAGAAACTTTTGAAACCGTTAATATATGCAATAGTGCATGATTTAGAGCTAATTTTATAAATTAATCAAAATATGCAGTATATAAGGTGCAAAAACTATAAAACAATTACCATATTACTGATATCCAATTATATAAATAAAATTCATAAATCAATTAAATATTAGTTCTATATCAAACTAACTTCGACATAAAAAGTTGAAAATTTGTAGTTAATAACTAAGTTTAATTTTGCCTCAAATTTCTTAAGGCTTAAAGTTATTATTCCTATCAGATTTGTCTTCACTTTTTAAAAATCTTTGTTTTAAATAAAAAAAATGATTTATTAAGAGGAAGAGGTGGTTATGTAGACATAAATCGAATGTTAGGTGCCTATTTATAACAAAATTCATGTATAATAATCTAACAAATTTTCATTTTTTTTTATTTGATGTGTTTATTTATTATTATATTGCAATTTTGTTAATGAGAAAAACTGCCAAGCTAATTTTAAATCAATAAATGTTGTGCTATTAAGACAAATATATATAATATAAATAATCAAAAAAGTTATTGATTGAAAAGAATTACAAAAAAAATTGAATGTGTGCACGACTAACTATATAGAAGATGGAATTGTTAATTCAATATGGGTAAGATTTTTTTTTTTTTTGTAGAAAAAGAAAATTCATTAATTTATACAAGAGGGAATTACATAGAACGGAGGATAAAATATCCTCCTAATACAAAAATAAGAAAAGAAACGAAAAATAACAATTACATTAAAGCTCCTTTCCAACCCCTCTAAAGATCTGATAGTGACATGGGGTAGGATGTTAAACAAACAAGAATAGTTTCAAAAAGGGCAAAAGATAGTCACCTCCCCTGAGGTTTGAAAAAAAGATAGGGACCTCCCCTGAGGTTTGGCAAAAAGACAAAAACTTTTCCACAGAAGACTTATCTTTTTGCAAAATATAAGGGGAGATTTGTGTCTTTTTGCCAAACCTCAGGGGCGTCTGGGGCATTTTTGAAACCTCAGGGGAGGTCTCTGGAATTTTTGAAACCTCAGAGGAGATCAATGTCTTTTTGCCAAACCTTTGGGGAGGTTAGTGTCTTTTTCGTTTTCCTTTTCAATAATAACCAGAATTTAAAGAAGGTTTCTTGTGTGTTTGAGGAAGCTTACAAAATTTTATTTGATTTTTCCAACATTATGCTTAAGTTTCTTTAACAAACTAAAATGAGTTTCAAGCTGTAAATTGCTGAACTCAGAATAAATGTAGAATCTAAAGCTTTAGTAACTTAGCCTCAAATAATTTCTGTTAAAATCCCAAGTATCTTTGTGAATAATGAATAAAATAGGAAAGTGGGTAAATGTAGAAGATTTTATATTATTGTATAGGGGGATTATTTCCTTGTTTAGAATAGTTGATTGTATTATATAATGTAAGATTGGGATGTACATAAATGAAAAAGAATTCTGCTTACATGGTATCAGAGCTAGGGTTTCTAAGCCTTAGCTAACAATGGCAAATGACGCCATCAATAGTAGAGGGTCGAGCTCCTCTGAAACTCTCGACGGCAAATCTGAAGCCATCTCCATTGTGGGTTTGCATGGGCTAGACAACACGACCTTTCCACTCTCGGTGGAGAAACTGAACGGAAAAAATTTCTGTGAATGGGCTCAGTCCATTAAACTAGTGATTGAAGGCAAATGAAGGTTAGGATACCTTACCAGCGAAAGGAAAAAACCCGCCACAACCGACATCGCAGCTTTGCAAAAATGGAAGTCCAAGAATTCCATGGTGACTGCGTGGCTCATAAATTCGATGAAGCCCTCAATCGGAAAGATCTACTTGTTCTGACCAATGAAAAAGAATGTCTAGGACACTGTTCGTGAGACGTACTTTGATGCCGAAAGCTACTGCCAGATCTTTGAGATTAAGACTCGATTGTGGCAGCTACGGCAAGGAGAGAGGGATGCCACCGATTACTTCATGGAGATGACCACTCTCTGGTAGGAGCTTGACTAAGCGTCGATGAAGAGTGGGAGTGCTCCGGCGATAGTATACGCTACAAGAGGTGACTTGAGAATGAAAGTGTTTTTGAGTTCTTGGTAGGCCTCAACCGCGACCTTGACGATGTGCGAGGAAGGATCCTTGGCTAGAGTCCCCTGCCTTCGACTCGAGAGGTCTTTGCAGAGGTGTGGAGTGAGGAGAGTCGTCTTAACGTGATGCTGAAGGCTTTGCACAGACACAGTGGGCATGAAATATCAGCCTTAACCTGGAAAGACAGTGGGCCTGAAGTTTCGGCCCTAATCACAAAAACTCCTGTGGGCTCTGGCTCTGGGCAAAGATCACAAAAAGGTAGATTATGGTGTGAGCACTGTCGAAAGCCAGGTCATTCAAAAGATACCTACGTGGAGATTCATGGAAAGCTTGCAGATTGGTTGCCGAGACAATATAAAAAAAATCATGGGTATCAGGCTACTACTGACAGTTCAACTATAAAATCACAAGGCGAAAAAACCAATAATACCACTCCAAATAGTGCATTCAGTACTGAGCAGTTGGATCATCTGTATAAAATGATTTCCTCAATTCAAAAATCGAGTCAATATTCCATTGGTTCTCTGGCTCACTGAGGTAATTATTTGTCAGCCTTAAATACTATATCCTGTTATAAATCACCATGGATAATTGACGCGGGTGCATCTGATCGTATGACTGGTTCTTATCAATTGTTTTCATCCTATTCACCATATGCTAGAAATCTGAGAGTCAAAATTGCAGATGGTTCTCTCTCACCAGTTTCCGGTAAACGAAGTATTCGCATATCTGACTCTGTAACTTTAAAATCTGTCCTACATGTTCCCAAGTTATCTTGCAACTTGTTATCCATCAACCAGTTAACGAAAGACTCCAATTGCTTTGCTAAATTTGTTTCATCTCATTGTGTTTTTGAGGATCTGTCATCGAGGAAGACGTTTGACACTGCTAAGGCATATGAGGGACTCTACTATTTTGAGGAGGCAAGCTTGAGTGAACAATATAATACTGCAATTTGTGATTCTGCATCTACTTCTAGAGATAGTGAACTTTTGTTATGGCATTCTAGGATGGGTCACCCAAATTTTCAATATTTAAAACTTTTGTTTCCGTCTATCTGTTCAAATAAAATGTCTTTTGAGTTTCAATGTGAAGTGTGTGAGCTTGCAAAACACCAGCGTGCTTCTTTCCCATCATCAATATACAAACCATCCCGCCCATTTACTATGATTCACAGTGATTTTTGGGGACCCTCAAGATCCCTCAATCGCACCCATATGAAATGGTTTGTTATTTTTATTGATAACCATGCTCGTCTTTGTTGGGTTTACTTGTTGAAAGATAAAACTGAAGTCCGTTCCATTTTTGTCAGTGTTCATTCTATGATTCGAACACAATTATAGACTCAAATTCAAATTTTACGTAATGATAATGGTACAGAATTTTTTAATGATATTCTGGGAACTTATCTTCAAGAAAATGGGATTGTTCATCTGAGCTCTTGTGTGGATACCCCTCAACAAAACAGGGTTGCTGAACAAAAAAGCAGACATATACTTGAAGTAGCACGGGCATTGATGTTCACTACAAACATGAAAAACTATTTTTGGGGGGATGCCATCTTAACAGCTACCTCTCATTAATCGAATGCCGAGTCGAGTACTTTCATTTGCCACTCCTCTCTAGAAATTCCAGGAGCATTTTCCTACCTCTCGACTCTCCTCCAGTCTTCCGCTAAAAATCTTTGGCTGTACTGCATTTGTTGCATTTGTTCATGTTCATGCTCACCATCGGGATAAATTGGATCCTTGTGTTGTTAAATGTGTTTTCATCAGTTACTCCCTTACCCAGAAAGGCTACAAATGCCATGACCCTATCTCAAAAAAAGATGCTTGTTAGCCTTGATGTCACATTCTTTGAAACCACTCCTTATTTCCCAACGACCTCTCTTCAGGGGGAGACGTGGAGTAAAGATCGGTTCTTTGACTTCTTTACTACTGAATCTGGGCCATCTAAATCTGTACCATTTGAACCTGTGCCATCTATTGAGCCTCCCATTGCTTCATTCCCTGAACCATCTATTGAGCCTTCCATTGCATCACTTCTTGACCTATCAAACACAAAAGAGCACTTAACCTCAGGATGAGATGCACGAAACCAAAACAACGTAGACATACTTGTTTGCTCAAGAAAGCCGAACACAAAGAATAGGGAGAATCTCATACCTGAGGCACCAAGAGCGTTGGAATCGGTGATGGCTCCGAACAACCATGAGTCCACGCCCAATCCTGATATGGTAATAGAGCCCTCTTTTGATAATCCTGTACCCGATGACATCAATTTACCTATTGCAATCAGAAAACAAACCAGGTCATGTACTTAATATCCCTGGTCTAAATACATGTCTTATAAAAGCCTGTCTACAGGATATCGTGCTTTTGCCTCTAACCTTGACAGGATGAGAATTCCAAAGAATATTCAGGAAGCTCTGGAAATACCTAAATGGAGGGAGGCGGTCATGGAGGAAATGTGGGCCCTAGAAAAAAATGGAACTTGGGATGTAATGAATTTGCCGAGAGGGAAGAAGCCAATTGGTTGTAAATGGGTCTTCACAGTGAAATATAAATTTGATGGGACAGTTGAACGGTATAAAGCCATACTTGTTGCAAAAGGATTTACACAGACTTATGACATTGACTATACGGAGACATTTGCACCGGTGGCAAACTTGAATGCAGTTCGGGTCCTCTTGTCCTTGGCAGCCAACTTAGATTGGCCACTCCAACAACTTGACACTAAGAATGCATTTCTAAATGGTGAGTTAGAAGAAGTCTACATGACTATACCACTAGGCTTCAGTAAGAAAGGTGAAGATAACAGAGTGTGTAAACTCAAGAAGTCCTTGTATGGACTCAAACAATCTCCCAGAGCATGGCTCGACGTATTTGCAAAAGTAATAAAGAACCAAGGATATCAACAAGGGCATTCATATCACACCCTGTTCTTCCAACAGTCTGAAAGGGGTAAGAAAATAATTCTAATAGTGTATGTTGATGATATAATCCTAACTGGGGATGATACAGTAGAGATGGAAAGATTGAAGAAAGTTCAAGCTACTGAATTTGAAGTTAAAGACTTGGGACAAATGCAGTACTTCTTGGGCATGGAAGTTGCTAAAACGAAAAGGGGTATTAGTGTCTCTTAGCGAAAGTATATTACTGATCTCCTAATTGAAACCGGCATCCTTGGATGCAAACCTAGTGAAACCCTGATTGAAGCAGTAAAGAAGGTCGAAGACTGTGGAATATCAGTTGAAAAGGAGAGGTATCAGAGATTGGTTGGTAAGCTAATCTAACTATCACATTCTAGACTAGATATTGCATTTGCAGTCAGTGTGATAAGCCAACACATGCATTCACCAAAAGAAGCCCATTTAGATGCTGTGTACAAGATCCTTCGATATCTCAAGGGCTCGCCGGGCAAAGGACTCTTCAAGAAATGTGAAAGCAAGGAAGTAGAGATCTTTACAGATGTGGATTGGGTAGGATCAGTGGAAGATAGAAGGTCCACCACAGGTTATTGCACATTTATCTGGGGAAATTTGGTAACTTGGAGAAGCAAAAAACAGAATGTAGTGGCTCGTAGTAGTACCGAAGTTGAGTTCAGGGTAGTTGCTTAAGGAATATGTGAAGGATTATGGTTACGGAAACTCTTGGAAGAACTACAAGTCCTGGTGAAATTTCCTATCAAACTCTACCGTGACAACAAAGCAGCCATATATCTCTCTTAATCCAGTTCAACATGATAGGACTAAACATATGGAAGTGGACCGACACTTTATCAAAGAAAAAATTGAAGAAGGAACTATCTGTATGACTTATGTACCAACCAAGGAACAAACTGCAGATATCTTTACTAAAGGGTTGACATGACAGAACTTTGATGATCTCATTAGCAAGCTATAGATGATTAATAACTATGATCCAAGGGGGAGTGTTAAAATCCCAAGTATTTTTGTGAATAATGAATAAATTAGGAAAGTGGGTAAATGTAGAAGATTTTATATTATTCTGTAGGGGGATTATTTCCTTGTTTAAAATAGTTGATTTTATTATATAATGTAAGATTGGGATGTACATAAATGAAAAAGAATTCTGCTCACAACTTTATCAAACATTCTGCTCAAGCTTTGGCAATTTTGAGGTCCTTTTTATTTTTATAAAATAAGATGTTTGAAAGGTTGTCTAATAATTATTGATTCATTGAAGTTGCTTGCCTTGCTTATCTTGCAGGCTTTGAAAGAAGCGCTTGCACAAATTCAACTATGTTCCCAGATGGAGGCACTCTTACTAAAGAAGAAGTCCTTAAATCATGTGGATTCTCCGGAGCTTCATGCTCAAAAGGTTTATTTCTTTCAGATGTTGGTTTTCTTATTCTATCTATTTATTGTTTTTAACCTCACTTTGGAAAGCATATATTATGCATGAGTAGTTGCCTTTCCGGTTGGGAGGGCTTTTGTGAATTGTAATCTTGGAGCTGAATTGTCATTTGTTTGTTTTCATTTTCTGAACCTTGGTATGAACTGTGCATGTCTAGTAGACTAGAATTAACCAGACCAAACCAATTTTGCACTAGGTCATTAGTTCTTGGGACATAGAAAAAACCAAGTTGGCCCTGACTATTGGGTATTAAGATTAGTCCCAAATGAAAGTTCTGTATCTCTTTCTTTCACTATCTTGTTTGTTGGTAACACTTATGGGATGGGGAAGTTTTGCATGATACTGTTGAGGGCTATTGGCAATTATTTGGGGCTCATATTATTTTAAATAGAAATTTAGACTGGTTTCATGATTCATGGCTGTCAAGTCAGGTATTTTATGACCAATAGCTGCAAGGCTACAGTATTACTGATTCACTATTACAATGTTACAATGTTAACTAGGCAATAAAATGATGGGTGTATGCAAAGTGATGGTTTGATTTGCTGTTGTGGGTTTTCAAAGGGAATAGTATCTTAAGAAAGAGTCCATTACTTTGATAAGGCAACCCTGCTTGTATATAGAGCACATATGACCTCTTGGTCCGCATTTCTTTGAATTACTTCTCAAACTAGCCAGTTGCATCTTGAGATGATTTTTAAAATTCCCTGATTCTTTCATTTTTCATGGGATAAGTAGTACTTAATATATATATATATATATATATATATTTATTTATTTATATATATATTGGTATTAATACAGACATGCACATGAGAATGACTGAAAAGTGATCCTACAACAGTTCTGATTTTATATTTCAGCTGAGCTAAACAAGTCTGACTTTGAATTTTTTTTTAAGTTTTAAGAAAAAGGGCTGCCCAGGGCGCAAAGCTCCCACATATGCGGGGTCAAGGGAAGAGGCAGACCACGATGGGTCTATAGTACGTAGCCTTACTATAATCCAAGGAATTTAATATGAAGACTAATAGTTAAGGAGTGGACAAATGTTCAAGGTTCAACATTTTCCTTTGTCTTTTTGCAATATGAAAGTTTTTCTTGTGGGCTTCTGAGGCTGGGGCTTTCAAGGGACTGCACTTAGCTGATATTTGGGGGGACTGGAAAGCTTTATTGTACTTATATTTTCCTTTCTGTCCTTTTTAGATTTTGGTGATTAGGAGGAGGCATTCTCTTCCTCTTGTTTTGCTTTAATGGGTAAATAGTTTTTTCTGTTTCAGGGAGAATTCCCATTGCCAAAAGTTATTAAAATAAAATTTGGCATGCGGATAAATGGGTGGGATGCAAATAGATGTTTCTTTGAGGGTACTTGGAGGTTTATTTCACAGGTCTATTGTCTCTTTACTCCTTACACAAAATTTGTTGTGGATAATGGTTTTTGAATTTGTTTTTGGTGAGGCATTTGGGTGGGTGATTCTGCACCCTTCATTTCCCTTCCTTGTATGTGTCAGCCTGTCTCGTTACATAATGGATTAATTTATTCCTTTTTGATTTCTAATGTGGATGAGTTCTCTTGGGATTTCCATTTTGTAGGTCTCTTAGGGTCATTTTGGATCTTGGGAAATATGAAGAAAAGGAAAGGAAAATATAAAGCAACCCCTTTTTCATGTTTGGTTATCAAGGAAAATAAAATTTAGAAAATTAATGGATACAATTTTTATTTTACGCATGATTAACATAAAATTTTTCTTAATTTTTAATCATAGTATAATAAATTTTTATTTTAAATACTATTCGATGTAGAGAAAAAGTACAATGGAAAATATATTTTCTCCTTATTTTCCTTTCCTTTTCTCAAAAAAAATAAAAAAAATAAAATCCTTGATTCAGACAAGACCTTAATGATAAGAAGGTGCTGGAGCTTTCTTTGTTGTGTTTGTTGGAGGGTTGTTGTCCTTCCTTTAGGAGGGATCTGTTGTAGGTGCCAGATTCTTTGGGGGTGAATTCTTGTGAATCTTTCTTTCAGAATTTGATCCATGAAACCTTGTCCATTCTGCTTCATTGTAGTATTTGGAAGACCAAAGTCCCTCTAAGATTAAGGCTTTTATTTGGTTAGTTGCTCTTAATAGACTAACATTAACAATCTATTGCAGAGGAGGCATTGTAAGGCTTTATCTCCAGATCTGGGTACTTTATGTTTTGACTCTAGAGAATCTGCTTCTCAACTTTTCCTACATTGCTCCTTTCCTTGCAGGGTTTAGAACAAGTTGTTTCGGCTTTTGGGAGATAGTTGGGTTTGTCGGAAGTAGGTGTGATTTGTTGGCTATTTCCTTAAAAGTAGTGGTAGGAGTTGAGATAGTTCGAATTTGTATTTTTGCTCTTTTGTGGGGTATATTGCTGGAACCTGGAACAGAAAGCTTGTATATTGACATAGGGTAGGATGTCTTGGTCCATGCTCTGGGATAGGACTCAGTATATGGCATCATTGTGGGCTTTTGCAGGTGGGTATTTCAGAGGGATATGTTTCTCAGATTTATAGCATGATTGGCCTAAACCCTAATGGCTCGCTTTGTCTGGTAGTTGGTGATTCATTCATGGTTGAGTTAGTGGTTAACCTTATCTGTGGTTGTTTGAACTGGCTCGGAAGTTCACCTTGTTTGTCGTTGGTTTCATTTGTGTGTGTTGGAATGACATCCCCAAATCCGATATTTTCCTTGTCAGTCACTTGTTCAGGTGAACAACGTACTATAACTATCTCTGAGGAAGAGTGTTCAAGGTTCCTATAGTATCAGGCATCCCAATAAGCATCTTATCACATTGCATCTTTTGCTTATAGTCGTAATCTTGCAGTTTGTATGTCATTTGGTATCTCTTTCGCTAGTCCTTATGTTATTGAATCTGCTGCTATTGATCATATGATAGGTGTCACCAACTTCTTTTCTACCCTCCAATATTTTAAAAATCTACCAACAGTTAACCTTGCTGATGAGTCCATTACTACAGTTAAAGGGATTGGAACAATAAATCCTACTTCCTCCATCTATTTTTCTTCTGTTTTGTACGTTCCTTAATCTCTCTTTAATCTCATGTTTGTTAGTAAAATTACTAGGTCATTAACTTGTTTTGTAACCTTCTTTCCTAATTCTATCGTTATTCGAGATTTGAATGCAGGGACAATAATTGGCACAACACGTGATGCTGGTGGACTTTCCTACTTGAGTTGCTCTCTTCTTCTATTTCCTGCAGTGTCATAGTTACACCACATCAAATCCATTGTTGCCTTGATCACCTGTTAATGGACAAGTTAAAACTATTAGTTCCTAATTTAAGATCTATGTCTAATATTGAGTATGAGTCTTGCCATATTGGAATGCATCATTGTGTTCCCTTTGTTTCTCGAGTCAATAAATGAGTGGTCAGCCCTTTCATGTTAGTCCATTCTTATGCTTGTGGTCCTAGTCATGCCCCATCAATGTTGGAGTTTCAGTACTTTGTTATATTTTTCGAACGACTACTCTAGAATGACTTGGTTGTATTTAGTGAAAGATGATTCTAAGTTGTTTAATATTTTGTGCATTTTGTTCTCAAATATTCGATTTTCTATGCCAATGAAGATACTTTGTAGTGATAGTGCTATAATGCTAAGGAATACTTTGGTGCTCAATTCACTACTTAATAACTAACCTTGGTATGATCCAACAGTCATCTTGTGCCCACACTCCACAGAAAAATGGAGTTGTAGAGTGGAAAAAAATAGACATATCCTCCAAGTCAAGCCCTATTGTATCAAATGAATGTCCCTAAAATTATTTGTAGTGATGTTGTGCTCATTGCTTGCTCTCTCATCAATAAAATACCATCCTTTGTCCTTGGCTGCAAAATCCCATATTAAGTTATATTCCCTAAGGTTACTTTGTTCCAAGGACTTAAATTTCGATTTCGATGGAAATTTTGATGGTCTCAATTTACGGAAATTTTGATTTCAATTTAAAGAAATTATGGAAATTTATAGTAAACGATGGAAATTTACAGTAAAACTTTAGGAAATATTAAAATAGATGATTATGCTTAATATAGTATCAAAATACATTTAAAAAATGCATATATGACAAGTTTTTAGTATGTAGAGTATTAAACTGCATATCGCAAAACAAGCTATGAAGTGAAGAACATTCAAATGATTATAAAGTTTTGAAGCTATTCCTTTGATGGTTTAAGGCAACATATTTATCATTTAAAATAATTACATTTTTCAATATGATGCATTTGGTGATCTAATATCACATGGAGTTTCTTGGTGGCTCAAAGTCATGTCTCCTATCCCTATCATTGGGATTTCGAGATGACATATATTGTTTACAATAATCACTCCATGTCATATAATTTCCAAAATATTGAGTATAGGTGTACATGTGTTGTTCATACTCCTCCATAGTCACATCTAATTCATGGAAATATCTACTCGGCCAGAAGATCTTCTTCTACTAGGATGCCTTATTGCAAGTTCTACTTGTTGTGTATGTCCATAGGATTGCTTTGCATTTGCATACTAGCCATACTCGTATTTTTGGCTTGTTTGTCCATAACCATAGGTGCCAATTTCCATATTGTTGTGCCAACTCATATGCATACGGAAATGGTTGGCCATATGTTGATTGTGAGGAACTGTCCTCTGTTGATTGATAACCATTATAACCATTGGAGTCATGCTTTGTTCCTATTCTCATAGATTCCAAACTAAGGGAAAAGGTCTTCTCTTCTGTTTGATGCATCCTCCTTTTTTCCCTTTCCACGACTGGATTGCCTATCAACTGGACGCATTTCTCTTTGTAGACCCTCATCTTCTAGTTGGGGAGGATGTGTATATTCCACTTCTGATCTATAATATTGCAATCTCTCATTTCCTCCATCATCATCTTGCCCACTACTACCACCGGGGTTAGATCCATCACCACCAGCAGAGTCGTTGTCGTTTTTATCATCATCAACACCAGAGGGCATAGTGGATGAAGTTTCATATCTAGACCTAAGATTCATTAGTGAATCATTGCTGCTAGATGTTACCTCAACCATCATTACTTGATTAACATCAATGCAAAAGTCATCTCATGCATGCTTGGCCCTTTGTGAGTGGGAACTTCCATCTCGTTCATAAAGATGGGATGGTGTAATCCACTGGAAAAGTGGATACTCATCCTTGTCACCCAATTCAATTGATACATCAAGAAGGTCCATTGGATCTTGTTTAGCCACTTTGTCCATTTCGACATCCATATTTTTTTTTGAAGCTTCATGTTGTAATAGAAAAAAACAAGCTGCTGAAGTCTAGTGTAGGCTAGTTGACACACTCGAAAAATGAGCAGCTCGAAAGCTATCCCAAGTATAGGAGTTCTGTCGTGTAATATTCAGCCCAAGGGCTAGATTGTCTCCTCAAGGAATGCGTTTTAATCTCAAGTTTTACGTTTTTCCAATCGGAAAATAAAAGGTTGCTGAAGTCAGTTAAGATTCAGGATTTTCAAGGTTGTTTCAGATTTACTTTGACAAATTAAACGAACACTCAATTTAAACCCTAATCCTAGCATGCACTGAATTAAATAGTGTAAGAACGGAAACCCTACGTCTAATAAGGTAAACATCGAAACACGCGTTAACTAAAGACGGTAACTTTAAACACGTAATTAAAACACGCAATAATGAAACTCAACAAACAAAAATGCAAACGATAAAAACCGAATCTTTAACAAAATTGAAAACTTAAACAAAAAATTTAACCTTTAACGACTTAAACGATAACAAAACACGATAACAATACGGACTTTAATAAGATGGACCCTAAACTAAATCAAAGCTTCGACAAAAATTAAAATTTTGAAAAGATCAACTAATCTAATTTCTTAAAAAACAAAAGCACTTTTTTTTCTTTTTTTCTTTTTCTTTTTGTTTTTAGAACCAAATTGGACTTTATGCAAGTAATGGAATACAGAGCTACTAATTAATTCTACTACTAAAATTACGTGAAAAGATAAATAAATGCTGCAATGATAATAAAATATTCTAAAGAATATTTAAAATTCAAACTGTTTGAATAACTTCAATAAAAAAAAAAAAAAACAATAACGTCCAACTTAACAATAAAAGAAAGAAAGAAAAGAAGAGAGAGGAAGACAGAGAGAGAGCCGTGTGGTTGGTTCTGGACAACAGATTGGAGAGTCTTGGGTGCTGCTGCGCTGTGGTGGTGCTCGGCTGCAGCAGCTGTGCATGGCTTGGAGTGGTGTCCTGCAAGGCTGAGGAGAGAACCGGGCCTGTGGGGCAGAGGGTGGCTCACGGCCGTGGCTGGTGGCTGTTGCTGAGGTGGCCCGAGAGCAGAGGTGGCTGCTGTGTCTTGCTTCAGCAGGGGTCTCACGGTGTTTGCTGGTAGCTAGGAGGTGATTCATGGGGAGCTGGCAGGAGCAGGTGGCTGGTGGGTCTCGGGGGGAGCTGTGGCCGTGAGTTGCAGCAGCTGAAGCAGGAACCGGACTGCGGAGAGCCTGAAGCTGGCCGGAGTGTTGCAGCGGTCTGGAACAGAGAGTGGCGCACTGCAGGTGGCCGGAGCAGAGCCGAGGGAGAGTAAGAGAGGGAGAGCAAGGACTAAGGGAGAGAAAGAGAGACTGAGAAACAGAGAAGGAGAGAGTGAGGGCCGAGAGACAGAGAAACTGAAAGAGAGTTAGGGAAAGCTTGAGAAGGAGAGAATGAAAGGAGGGAGAGAGCTGTGAGAGGTTGAAGAAGGGAGTTAGGGAGAGAAGGAGCCCCTGCAGGCTTGCTTCAGAACAGGGGAGAAAAGAGGATAAATAGAGAGGCGGAGGACTGCCCTAATGCACGACCCAGGAAGATGACCCGACCCGGCCTGCATAGCCGGGTCACATCAGTTTTTATATATATATTTTTTATTATTTTTCTTTTTCTCATTTTTCTCTCTGCGAATGAGGCCTGTTTTGACTCTCTTGGAGCCTGTTTCTCTCGAAGCTTAAAACACGGAAGTTGTAGATAATTTTCTCGTCTTTCTCCAGAATTTTGAATCGTCTCGATCGGAGCTCGTACGGAAAAGTTATGCGCGAATTACGAACTTATGTCGGTTTTAGCTCTCCAGAATTTTCCTGCGATAAAAAAATGCCAAAAATTCATTAATTGCTCAATAAAACTGATAAATTATAAATAGGGCACTTTGTTAGAATATTGAGAGTAATTAGGCAATTAATTAAATCTATAAGCCCTAATGCCCGGATTAAAACACCTAATTATGCACTTTAAGCGCGTAATCACTAGTCTATTTCTTTGCATCATGTGAATGAGTGCAAATGTGCTCCAATTTCGTTCACTAGTTGATGTAGATGCACTTTGAGACAAAATGTGCATTGCTAGCTTCCTTTGGATTGGAGCACTTGAATACATCATCTACCAATCAACTGTGCAAGATATTTTAAGAATGCAAGTTAGTACTTAGTAAATTGTACTTGAAGTTTTTAACTTTGTATTGTACATTTATACATGAATACTTACTAGGTGCCATGGTTGCCCTAGCAGCTGCTTCTCCGAAGCTTTTTTTTGCATCTATAAATAGAATAATCTAAAAAAAATTGTTATTAAATAATTAAACATGGATTGAGACTTACTTTATTCAATTTTATTTTAAAATATTCCTCATTTCCAATTTGATCTAGGCTAGAGGAATGTGGTTCAAGGCTGTTAAAAACTTTATGAACTGCATCAACCAAATAAGGTTCCCCAACACATTCTTTGTATTGACATTTTGGATTTAGAAAATAAGTTGTCAATTAATTAAAGTAAAATGTAAATATGTAATAAGTAATTTGATATATGAATTTCTTGAAATTTATAAATTTTTTATACCTACTACATGAAGAGGATGTTCAAGGGTTCTCTCCCACCGGTCATTGATTACTTTGAGAAACTATCTTGCACTTCTTGCACCCACTTCAATGGCCTCTTTCATCACCCTTATTGCTTCAAACACAACTCCTAATGTTGGCCACACTTCACTATTGACTATACGCAATGCTCGATGTATAGGCTTATAAATGTTACAAACTTTTGCCACTCTATCCCAAAATTGATGGTTAAGAATTGTGCTTTCAATTTCTCTACCCAATTTTTTTTTACTACGAGCATGCTCAGCCCATGCATCAGATGTGAATAGAGATTTTAAGCCTACTTTTTGTTTTTGTAAGATATCAAAGGCAATGTACTTTGTAGCAAATCGTGTGGCTTCTATACACACAATATCCCCTTGACAGTGCTCCCTCATTTTAGCAAGCAACCGTCCATGGTTATATATAAAATTAGCGATCTATCTCCCCTGCAAGATCATTGTGCTAATTGCCTCTCCTTTTCCGATCTCCTAAAAAATGAGATCAATACAATGGGCCGCACAAGGAGTCTAATAGAAGTTGAATTTTTTCTTTAATTTTAGACCGGCTTTCTTGTAGATGTTGCCATTATTGGTCACTACCTGGACAACATGTTGATTTCCTACCTCTTGCACAACATGTTAAAATAGGGATATATGTATTCATGATCTTTTATTTTGACAAAAGCATCTACTGGCGTTAGGAAAATTGTGCTCCCTTTCAAGTAAACCATGAAATTTATGGTGGATAGTTTTGTAGGGCCTGTCCATCCATCCACATTACTGTGCAGCCATACGTGACCCACTTTTTCTTTACTTCTTCTACATGGCTTCCCACTTCCTTTACCTCTAAATCAAGGTATTTTATTCTAATTTCATTGGGTGTAGGTGCATCGACTCCCGTTCTAGCTGCTTGGCAACCCCATACCATGTTTTTAAAATGAGGTTGTTTTTCCTTCTCTGGTGGAACATAATCATATATAAAAAACTTGGAAATCAACCTATTCATTTCTTCTTTTATTTTACCTCCTCTGAATAAATTTTTCAAGATTTTTTGTTTTGCTGCGTCTGACTTGTAATATCGAGAAGGCTGTGAAATATATGGCTCCGTTTCTGGCTCTCTCACACTTTGAGATCGCCTCATCGGAGGTCGCCCTCCACTGCTACTAGCCCCAGAACTGCCTCCTTGTTGGCTACCTGCAAACCTACAAGATTGGTCTCTTTCTCATTCTGTTTGTTTTGAAGCAAAGGATGCTCAACGGTATGCAGACCTCTTATTGGGAGAAATTTCAAATGGGTATGCAATATCAACATCATCCTCTTCATCAATTTCTAGTGGTTGCATCAAGTTGCCACGCAATTCATTTTATTATTTCCTCCATTCTTTCTATTTTGTTTGCCTTAGCTACTATTTTTATTTCTAAAATTATTTTCATTTCCTGTTTAACTTTTGGAGGTACTTTGTCACAAAATTTTATATTATGTTGTGGGTCATAATTTGCTAAGTGCATTTTTAATCTTGTTGCACCACCACTCTTCATTTGTATTCTGCAATCTTTGCAAATAAATCCATTCTTTACGTTTGGCATCGGGTACCCATGTTCCCATGCTGGATCTTGTTTTCTTCCTTTAGACAATTTTGCAGATAATTTGACTCTCCTACCTGGCTATAATGAATCAATAATTAGGTGTTAAATTAGTCAACAATTTTAAAAGGAAATTATTTAAGACGTTTATCAATATATAATTAATTAATAAGTCAAGAATTAAAATACTAAATTAAATTTGCAAAATTTAATGATAATTTTAAAAATTACGAATAAATTATGAAAATTAAATTATTCAAATAAATAAAATAATTTAAACTATAATAAGCTAATAATTAGTAAATTACTTTAATTTATTGAATCACTAAGCTACAATGATTAGGTGTTAAATTACTCTACAATTTTAAAAGAAAATTATTTAGGTCCTAAATCAAGATAAATTAATAACCGAGAGAAATATTAAATTAATAAATTAAAATTTAAAAATTAATGATAATTTACAAAATTATTATTAAGTAATGAATTTTTGAAATTAAATTATTCAAATAAATGAAATAATTTATACCATAATAAGCTAATAAATAATAAATTACTTTAATTTTAATTAGTTACTAAACTTACTATTTACTATTTACTAGCAATCTAGGATTGAGGGGGGTAAATGGGAGAGGTTAATAGAGAATGGGGATTTAAGGAGGGGCAATCTCGTAAATATATTGAGGAGGAGGGAGATTTTAAGTAAATGAAGAAAATATAACTAACTTAAAAGTTAAAACTATTAGAATTGGTGCAATCCCAAGAGGGGAGGGGGGTGAATTGGGTGTTTTAAAAATTTAATCAAATATCTAAACAACTATAAACTCAGTTTATGCTTGTGTTCAAAGTATGTAAAAGCAATCTCAAATTATATAATCGTAGATGTGTGGAAATAAAAGAGTGTAGAGAAAGAGAGCAAAAACGGGGTTTTACAAGGTTTGGCGATTCCAGCCTACGTCCTTGCCTCAAGAAAACCACTTGAGGATTTCACTATGTACTATTTCAATAGGTGGAGCTACCTCTCTCCTTCACTTGGTAGAGATGCCTTTACAATCCTTCCTTCACTAGGCGGAGATGCCTTTACAATCCCCCCTTTACTCAGGCGGAGATGCCTTTACACAACTTCAAGCAAGATATCCTTTGCTTGAAACAATTCAAACCCGAACCGTTGTTGTACAATGAAGAATCAAAGGTGTACAATGAGTGCTCCTCAATAAAGCTGATGAGTACAATAGAAATACAAATCTAATACGCTCCCAAATAAATTTGAATGAAGCTCAAAGGAGAAACAAGGCGTTCTCTAAAGTTTTGGGAAAGATAAGTGTGAGAGAACTTTGAAAATGATGTAAATAATAATCTCAATATGAATCAATTCTCAATCATTGTTAGAATAACTCTAGAAGCCTTGTATTTATAGGCAAGCTCGAGTTCTAGCCGTTATGTGACCGTTGGACAAGTTTATATTTATTTTATTTTAAAAATCCTACCGTTTTCTAGCCGTTGCAACATTGTCCTGACAGTTTTGGTCGACCAAGTTAGGATTCGGTCACCTGAATTGCCTATTCAGTCGCTGGAACTACTTGTTTGGTCGCCCGAGTTCCTGATGATTTCTCATATGTGATTTTCCACGATTTTCGGTCGACCGAGTCTCTGCTTCGGTCGCTGGAATTGCCTAGAACAACAATTCTTTTGGTTTTTCATACTTAAAAACATTTTTTATCCTTAGAAATGATTTTGCACTTTAATAAAATGATTTTTCATAAAAACTTAAGAGTGCCTAAGGTCCAACTAAGGTCATGTTTGAGCTTCATATCATGTTCATGGGAAATGTACTCACATAGTTCCTAAATGCAATATACATAGAAAAATTTCTTCAAGTCTTCAGCTTTGATCTTTAAAGGCTCCAAGACTTTAGCTAGGTAAAATCATCTTTAATGCTTCATGGCTTCCACTTTGAATCAGTCATTGTGCTTGCACTTAAACTGTCATTCCTGTCTGCTCGTGGACTCGACTGCTTGGTCATGTTCGCAGCTCTGTGAGAGGGAAATTGTAGCGATTGAAGGAGGTGCTGCTGCTGGCTGCGACTTGGGAGATGGAGGTGGAGGGTGAAGCTGAAGGCTAGAGGGAGGGGGTCGAAGGGTTGGAGCACTGGAGGGGACGCGAAGGCTAGGGCTTTCAAGAGTTTGAAGGTGGAGGAAGGAGGCAGCTGAAATCTAGTGTTTGTTTTTTTTTTTTTTTGAAGTTTGAAGGTGGAAGATGGAAGATGGAAGAAGAAGAAGCCTTTTTTCAAGGATCTCGAGGTATGTATCCTAATGCATGCTACAAGCTAATTTATTGAAAAAATTTTCCTTTTGTTTGCATTCTTGTGTAGATATTTTCATTGGTAGCCGGTAGGGTCTTCAGCATGTTGATGAATTTGTTGAATAGTTGAGTTGCATCTGCAGAGCATCTCTGCAAGATCTCTTTTTTTCTTTGTCATGACTCATCTAGTAAATGATGTATTGAACTGAGATTTGACTCAAATTTCTCCGATCTCCATTGTATACTCGCAGGCTGCACAAGAAGAACAAACCAATCACATGGGAAAAACAAAACAAAGGCAGAGTGCAGCACTAGAATTTCCCCCTCCAATTTTTTTTTTCCACATGGCAATCAAAATTTTTGAAAATTTCGAAATGTCGTTTGAAATTTATCGAAATCTCAAAATTTCAATCGAATTTCTGCAAAATTGAATTTGTATCGCAATTTCGTTTTAGGACCCCTTCGAAATCCAAAATTTTGACCGAAATTTCGACATTTTGTCGGAAATTTAAGTCTTTGCTTTGTTCTCACTTCTTCCTTGTATATTTGAATGTGTGTCCTTTATCCATTAGTTAAGTCCAAGAATGGATAAGTTAGGTTCTTGTGCTATCAAATGATCTTTTTGGGCTATTCCTATGCTCAAAAGGGATATTGACGTTTTAGCCCTACTTAATGTTGATCTTTTTCTTTGCCGACATCACTTTTTTGAGTCTACATCATATTATTATGATTTCTTGAGTTTTGTTGACCTTGATGCGTTACTTCCTCTATGAAGTCTTCCAAATCCTAACCTATTACCTCCACCCAATTCCCCTATATCTTCATCCAATTAGAGTCCTTCACATTGCTTGGATCTTCCTAATTTGCAGGAGTACACACGACAACTCAAATCCCTTGAGCCTCCTTTAACTTTGACTTTTATGCTTCTAGTTCCTTTGTCAATCGATCTTATTTCCCAATATGTTGATCTTCCTATTGTTGTTCAGAAAGGTAAACACACTTGTACCCTAAATCCAATCTCTAATTTTGTTCATCATGATTTCTTGTCACCTTTATAGTATTATTTTGTTAGTATTTTGTCTTTTTTTGCTCTTTCAAAATCTAATTTTGAAACCATGTTCCATTTTGGGTAGAGGACTACAATGATTGGAGAAATGCATGTGCTACAGAATAATTAAACTTGGGAGTTGGTACCTCTTCCTTCTGATAAGCCTATGGTTGGTTGTCGCTAGGTGTATATCGTTTAAGTTGTTCCAGATGGTTCTGTGGCTTGATTGAAGGCCTTTCATTGCCAGGGGATGTACTTAGGTGTATGGTTTGGATTATTCAGACACATTCTCCTTGGTTGCCAAACTTGTATCAATACAATTGTTCATCCATTTAGCTACCACTTGTCACTGGCCTCTACATCAATTAAATGTGAAGATGTTCTACATGGTGATCTTTAGGAGAAGGTTTGTAGGGAGGAACAACTTGGATATGTTGCTCAATGGGAGCTAGGATTAATCTATTGGCTTACGAATTCATTATATGGTTTAAAATAGTCTCCTAGAGCATGGTTTGGTTGATTTATTGCTGTAACACTTAAGTTTGGCCTTTAAACAGTGTGTAGTAGATCACTCTATATTTTATCATCATGCTTCATTTGGCAGGATTTTGCTTTTTGTGTATGTGGATGATATTATGATTATTGATGATGATGATCAAGGCATCTAGGGTCTCAAGATTTTCTTAGAAACTAAGTTTAGACAGAGGATTTGGGACCATTGAAGTACTTTTTGGGTGTAGAAGTATCGAGATCTTGTGTGGGAATATTCTTGTCATAGAGGAAGTAATTTCTTGATCTTTTAGATGATGTTGGGGTCCAATCCTATTGATACATCTGTGGATCCCAACAGTAAGTTAGTGTCAGACATGGGTAATTTGTTGCCTAATACAGGATGGTGTCGGAGACTTGTTGGAAAGTTGAATTATCCTACAGTCATTCAACTGATATATTTTTCGAAACAAGTGTTGTGAGTTAGTTCTTTATTCTCGAAGAACAAGTCACTGGGATGTAGTAATTTGCATCTTAAGATGTCTAAAAGGTGCACTTGGGAGCATGGTTTTAAATAACATTCGCGATCCATGTAACGGTAACGGTTGTAGTTGTAGCGGATGTTACGCAACAGGTAAGGTCACCATGCCCATGAATTTTTTTTTTGCATTAGCAAACTTTTTAAATACATATAGATTCACCTGCTTTGATCCCAAAATCCTTATACTAAAGCTTTGAACGATTTTTAGGAAATTTTAATCAACTTAAATATAACATATACTACAGATATCAAATGTGATGTAGGGGGCTTTAGTTGCTATTGGCAAGAAGCGTGCATTTGCTAATTTTTTCACTACTTTACTGATGTTAGTTGAAATTCAAACTAGGAAATCATAAATGCAAAGAAATATAAATGATAGAATGCCATCGTTTGTACTCTTTTACTCTTTAATGAAACATTTGTTACCCAAAAAATAAAATATACAATGTTCATATGTTAAACAAGAAGAAATATGCATATAATAGAATGTATTTTAGTCTCCAAACTAGGTGTAAGAAAAACAGAAAAAAAAAATTGGAATAACTTAAAATACAAGCATATATAATTTAATGAGAGAAAAAGTTGTGTTAATTTTAATGTTATTCATTGAAAGATATGCATACTATATGTCAAAGAAAATGAACTCAAAAATAATTTTTTTTTTTTTTTATAAAAAAATCACCAACTAAACAAACCAACTTAAAATTGAATTCTAAGCTTTAATAAAGGGAAAAGAAAGGGGAAAATGCAAAAAAAAAAAAAAAAAAAGAAAGAAAGAAAAGAAAAGAAAAAAAAGAAGATCCACAACTGGGTACTATGTCTTTGTTAGTGGTAATTTGATCTCTTGGGAAAGTAAGAAACAAACCGTGGTTGCTAGGTCAAATGCTGAGTTAGAGTATAGGGCCATGGCTCACACTACATGCGAACTTGTTTGGTTGGAGAACAAGTTAGAAGAATTAGGTTTTCCACATTCTCAGTGTATGTAGTTGATGTGTGATAATCATGCTGCTGTTCATATTGCTTCCAACACAGTCTTCTATGAGCGAACAAAAACACAGTGCCACTTTGTTCAGGAGAAACTTGTGGAGAAGCTCATTACAACCACCCATGTGATGTCTGATTTGCAGTTTGCTGATTTATTCACTAAAGCCTTGGGGGCTTGCCCATGTTAAATTCATTTGTAACAATCTATGAGCATATGATATATATGCTCCAGCTTGGAGGGAAGCGTTAGTGATTATTCTAGTCATTTAGCATTATTAGTATGTGCCAGTGTATGCTGATAAACGTGAGTTAGCAAGGGTATTACTAGATTGTACTTGACATTTATTATAATTAGAATGAGATACATATCACCTTGATTAGGTCCTTCAATTCACCAAATACTTCAACAATTCTCATCTCACCTAATGAGGATTTCTTATGCTTCTTTTCCTACATTCTTTTTTTTTTTTCCTTCAAAAAAATCTGTTCTTTTTTTTTTTTTTTTAATATAAAAAATATTGTTTCTTCTTTTCCTTAAAAAGGCAAGATTCTGAAACTGAAGAGAGCGTCTTGAAATCCCGTAAAAACAAGTGTTGTGATTCTCTGTTTTCTGGTCTATTCATAAAATCTAAATTCCTGCTTTTTATTTTTTTATTTTTATTTTAATGGCAAAAGAAGAGAGTATGTTGATGAGAGAAGAATTTATAAATAGGAGAATAAGACATCTCCTATCAATATTCTGGAAAAATCCAAAGCAAAAAATTCCTCCATTCTTACTGAACTTCTGAAAAGCTAGAACCCTTAAAGCATCTAAACCAATGCACCCTAAAGAGGCAAAGTATTGAATCTTCTCCCAAACCAGCTGACAATTGAATTTTTTCCCTGACAAAATCTGTGCATTGCACTCCAACCATAATCCCCACAGCACTGCAAATATACCGCATATCCAAAGAGCAACCCTATCGTTCCTTCTTCCAAGACCCTCAAAAGAAATAGCCAACGTTCCTTTCACTGGGCTGGAGAAAGCTAAGCTTCTCCAAACACACCGAATAATTTATTCCAGATGCTCCAAGCAAACTCATTATGTAAGAACAAATGAGATGCTGGTTCAGAATTCAAATGACAAAGCACACAAACATCTGGAGACAAGGCCTTCAAAGGTATTCTGATTTGCAACAGATTATTTATATTGATTCTATTAAGTAAGCCAAATAAAAGCCTTAATCTTTGGGGGAGCTTTGGCTTTCCAAATACATGAGTATGGAGGAAAGCAAGAGTCGGAACAGGTCAAAAAATCAAAATAAAGATTTACAAGAATATACCCCCAAATGATCCAAATCCCTGCCTGAAGAAAGATGCCAATTGTTCAATAACAAGGAGGAAACTTCCATAAACTCTCAAATCATTAATAGATTTGAAATGAAAGTTCCAAGAAACAAAGGGCTAACCAAATCAACCACAAAAAAAGAAATCATACGTCCTGCCCTCGGCTGATGTGAATTCCTCTTAGCTTGTGCAACTGGGCATTGTTTGTTTTATCTGTACTCTCTAATTGTATTGTTCTAGTTTAATGTCTTGTCACATTAATTGCTTTGACATTTGACTGACGTGCAGGTTGATAAATTGAAAGTATTATTTGAATCACTTGCTAGCTCAACCTCGAAAGCTGAAAAGCGCATTGAAGACCACAGGTCTCTTACTGAATATTTTTCTCGTGTGTACATGCACTTTTGCTTGTGTTTGTTTTTTAGTGTTGGTGCATGTATAAATGCATATTGGCATTTTCCATCGTAGGGGAATGCTCGTATGAGCCATCCCAAGTGTTAAAGATCATCATTAATTATGAGTGTATCTAACAAGCTCTCTTTGCTCGTGTAAGATGTTTATCTTGTCAAGAAAACCAAAACTAAAAATAAAATATAAATCTTCATGGTAATAAGTTGATGTCACAAACACTGAGTCACTGATAACCAGTGTTAGCAATATTCTCTAAGAAATATCTACGCAACCTCCTGATGTTTTAGTTTCTGGAGTGGCTCAGACATGTTATTAGCTATATTGAGCAAAATAAAATGACTTTGGAATATTCTACCAGTACAAAAGTTATTGAAACTCCTTGATAGCACACATGAGAAGGAAATGCTAAAGACAAAACTCATTTTGGGGCCTGCTTAGGCACATGTAGCTTCCCTAGAGGTATGCATCTGTAATCTTGACTGTTCCAGCTAGCAAGTTTCCTCTTTGCTCTCTTAAGATGTTTAGGCATCAAAAATACCAAAATTAATGTTAGATGACCACTTAACCTAAAAGATTAATCTGTTAGGTTGTGGGCCAACAGTATATACCAAGCTTTAACACTTCCACTCACGTGCAGTCTAATTGCACGTGGAAAGGTAAACAAATGATAAATAACACCTATTACAATGAGAGCAATTTTTTTACAATCAAACAATAAACGTGGGCAACAATGCTGAAACCCAGGACCTCCGGGAAACCATGGCTCTAATATCATGTTAAGCACCACTTTGCCTGAAAGCTTAAGCTCTTGGTGTTGGGCTCAACCATGCATGTAAGCCCTTCAATTTTCCAATGTGGGACAAGTTGACTAGTGGAATTTCTCAACAATTAGAAATGAAAGATGAATCTTCATGGTAATCTGCTGATGTTATAAATGCTGATAAGCAATGCTTTTGATAATTTATTGCAGTGCTGGGATGGGATGGTTTGGGGTTTTGAAAATTTTCAAAATAGCATCATTTTTAATTGTTCTTACTTTTAATTACCTCTATTGTAGAACTTTTTTTCATAAACTGATTTTGGACTTTTGGTGTTTGATTGAAACAAGCACTTGAACAAAATCCTTCCCTCCAAAGTTGCTAATCATCCTGAATTGTTGGATACGGCTGTATATTGGGGTTGGTTGTCATAACATTTTCACATTTAACGAAGGAATGAAAACTAAGTTTGCCTGATGCAAGACACTGGGTGGTACATACTTTGAAACAGATTAAGGGTTTCTTATTATTTATTTTCTGGTGAATTAATGGTGGCTTTGCAAGAATATAGGGGAAGTGCATTCCAGCTTGATACGTATCTTCGTCGTTAGATGTGCTATTTGTACCTGTTTTTTGACGTGATAAATTGTTGAATTTTGATGAGGAGAAGCATAAATGATTATTTCCCTGATATTGTAATTTTTTTTTTTTTTGATATTTTCTTGAATATAGTTTATACTCTAGAAATTTCTTCTCAATTCTCTAAACATAGATTTAGCATAATATGAATCTGATGGTTTTTCATATTCTTTAAGCAGATCTGAAAAAGAAGAAGCACTCAACTTTCGTGTGGGCAGGGCCAGTGAGGTTATCCAACTTGAGAAGGTACACTATGCCTTGGGGAGTGTTTCCCTTGCTTATAGAAAATCTGCAAGAATTATACATGACAAAGATGTTTTCTTACAATTCTGGTTTAGGTTACATGAATTTTGGCACAATGAGTATTTTTAGCAAAATTATGGATCCATCGTGGTCTGCCTCTTCCCCAGACCTTGCATATGCAGGAGCTTTTTTGCACAGGGCTGCCCTTTTTGATTATTTTTAGCAAAACACTGCCCACCAATTATTTGTCTAGAAACTTCATGTTAACGTGATTCTTACTTCCACTGTTCCATTGCATTGGGTGTATTTCATTCAATCTAGTAGTGTTGTCTTATTGATTTTCCTCATTTTATATTGCTTTCACTGACTTAGAAGAATGAATGTTATATCTGAACTGCTCTTTCCAACACTAGTTTCAGTGCACCAATTAATTACACAAGTTGTCACCTCCATATATATTCTTGTTCCTGGACAGTTGACACTCTTAATCCTCTATGACTCCAGTTCTTTGATTTATGTATGAGATTTTGTATCTGATTTGGTCTGTGGATGTGAAGAAAAATATAAGCCGACAAGAAATGTCTTCTAGTATTTCCACCAATTGTTTGTCCAGAAATTTCATCTTAACATTATTTTTACTTCCATTGCATTGGGTGTGTTGCATTCAATACAGTAGTATTGTCTTGTTGCTTTTCCCATTTTATATTGCTTTCATTTTCCCTTAAAGGAAAGTATTATATTGGAACTGCTCTCTCCAACTAGTTATCCCTGTGGACTGATTAACACAATCGTTTAGCCATTTGTTTTTTGTTTCCACTGCTGACATCTGGTTTTGAAGACCTGTTTGGGTTGCCTACTTTGATGGCCATTTTAAAACCAAACAAGCGTATAGTACCAAATCATTGGTCCTCTAATTTGTACTTTTTTCTTTAGAGAAATGGAGTTGCCATTTTGTTTTAATTTTTGAAAAGACAAAATAAAGGAAAGCCTTTAAAAGAGATTAGGTTCGGGAGTACAATTGTGAATACGGAACGCAACACTTTAAATTCATTCTAATTAGATTAGCACCCTAAATCATCCATTCCTTTGAATTGTTACCATGCTTACCTTGTGTGTGTGTGTGTAAACATCCATTTTGAAAGAATTACTCTAAAACAAACAGTAGAAGCTTTTTTTTTCTTTCAAAAAAATGAAGAAGTTAACTTTGAAAACCAAGCGGTCAACTGCCTACAAAGGCCAGTAAACCACCCTCTGCATTTTTGCTTCCCCTTTTTGATTGTTCATTTCAGAAAGTGTTCAACTCTTACCCTTTGAGAAGGCCTTTGCAAGACTTGTGTAGAGGGTTAATCCTCTTGAAAGTCCTACTACTTTAATGCCTAATCCAAATGCACATACAACACATGCAAATTAACAAACAATGAAGAAGAAATGGAGAAGAGAGGAAAGAGGGATTTAGATTTTTTGTTTGGTATGATTGAATCTACAAAGTAGATTACCTGCATAACCTTGAAAGAGGAATCAAGCCATCTATAATTCCCAAAAAACATTTTAAAGTTAAGTTTAAAAATGTTCTTTTGAGTTATTTATGAAAACATTTGAATTTGCATGAATTTGGTTTCTTTGGGAGGAAAACCATAAAACCCAACTTGAAATCCCTTGAGTTATCTTCTAGAAAAGAGGCTTTCTAATCCATTTAACAGCCGCATCATGAATTGTTCATTAAAAAGTTGAATTTTCTAAAAGATGTTTTGGTTTATTTAAGGAGAAAACCACAACAACCATTTTGAAAAAAAAAAAGTGTGGATTTTTGGAAGGAGAACCATAAACCTGACTTGACCATCATTTGAAAAGATTGGAGAACACCCAACACTTCTTCATAGATTTATGGTCGCAAGAAAAAATCATTGATGTTTTTGAGAAAACTCATGCAAATCCATTTGTTTTAAATGATAAAGTGATTTTTTTTTGGTAGAGAAATCATGAAAACTCTGAAGGCAGAATCAATCAATGTTAATCACAGGTGCTCTATCATGTGTAGAAGCACTAACATACTTCAAATTACAAAGAAAATCAAAGGGGAGTGCAAAATGAGCAATCTTGGGAGTTGGCGGTCGATCACTTGTAGGGTCCGGTTGATTGCTTGTAGCCAACGACTACATTTTCAAATGAAGGAGAGGTTGGTCGACTGCCTGCAATAGCCAATTGATTGCCTGAACATGAACTTCAATACAAACATGAAGTTTTGACATTCTAGCATGCTTTTTTCTAGGCAACCATGATAGAAACATGTTCTACAACATCTAACATGCATTTTTGACGTAGGAAAGTAAAGAAATCATAAAGTATCATATGATTCAAGAAAACATAATCATGCTTCAACATGCCAAAATCAATATAATGAATGGAAATGAACGAAGTAAAGGATTTGATAGTGACCTCTTTGAAGAATGACTCCCTGTAGATCAAGTGGAAGGTCCCTTACCTCGAATCATACCCCCAAAATCCCTTTCAAAAGAAGAGGGTTATAGTTTCTCTTCTTTCTCTCCTTCAAATGGAAGTCTCCTTGAAACCCATGAATTTGTCTTGAAATCCTCAACTTGCCCCCATTTGGACGTCCTAATCTCTCCTCAAGAGAGTCCTTTTATAAACCTTCAATGGAAGGGAGGGAAAAGCCTTTTCAAATTTAAATTTCAAAAATTCAAATTCAAAAGTAACTTCCATTAACCAGCAACCGTCAACTGCCAATGTTAGAAGTTGACATGTGGTATCATTGGAACATGTGGCAAGCCCAAAAGCTCTAGTTAACTGCATCAAAACAAGTCAAAAATTTGAATTGTGGCTAGCCCGGTCGACCTATGGTCAATTGCTTGTGAACAATTTGTTTCTTTCTCTTTATTTTTCCATAGATTTTGATATCTTCATTTGGGTTAAAAGTTGTTTGGTAAAAAAATGACTATCAACATTCGCCATATGTTTTTTGTATTCCTTGACAATTGACACTCTTATCACTTGTTTTGTTCACGGAATGGAATCGGAGGACAAATATAATCGAGTTAGGAATGGAATCATTGTGGGAACATTCCATTCCAATGGTTGAAACATGGAATCAAAAATGGAATGCAATGACAATTCCATTCCATTGTTTGTTGTGTAATAGAACAAAAGGAAATGAATTAATTGTATATTAAATTTACGATAATGTCCTTATGTACAAAAATACTTAAGCCAACCAATTAATTCTTGGAAGCCTCCAACAAACCTATTTAAGTGGTCATTTAGTCATTCATGAACCACTCAATAAAATTACTTGTATGCAAATTCTATCCAATCCATTAAATTTAGGCAGACCCCAACCCGCCTACAAGATCTTGTAATTCATTTGACATATTAAAACCATGAATTATAATACAAAATTACAATTTTTCCGTTGTAACTTTAAATGACAAATATTTCTTAAAATGTGATATATTACCAATTTTCCCTCAACTTTTGTTTCCCACACAAAATGCGATTTATATATAACCATGACCCACCAAACTTTATTTTAGAAAGAATGATCACATGTGCTATAAACTGAACTCAGTCTGCTACTAACGAAGAAAGACAAGAGAGATACTTGGATTATACTGCCTGAAAGTCCAAAACCTTTTGCATGAATATCCTTTCTTAGGATTTGACTAGAAAATATAGTATGAGTATAGGTAAGAACAAGGAACAAAATTTCAAAAACGGCCCTTGCAATTCCCAATTGAATTCTACCATAACTAATATGCAGTGTTCAAGATGACAAGTAATCTCATCTATTGAAATTTCCAAAACAATTATTCAGTAAATATAGTCATGATTTAAACAACGTAAAAAATGGGATTTAACAAAAAGTTAGCTCCTGGAGACAATATGGAAAACTTACCTGCAAAATTGACAGCTTCTTTCAAAGGTATGTGAATGTTATTTTAGTCTCTCAAAGGTGGTCAAAATTTGATCCCTCTGGTCCTATCTCAGCTAGTGCTACTGGCCATGACTAATTGTCTAATGTTCTAGTATGGATAAATAAAGATTGAGTTTGAGTAGAAGATTAGTTAATCGGATGGGGACTGCTATTTTTTCTTTGTCGCAGCAACAATGAGTTCTGTTTCTTTCTTCTTCTTTTTTATTTTTATTTTTATTTTTTTCAAATTATATTCAGAAAAATTTAAAATAATAATACCAGCTAAAGATTCATAATGTTTTAAAATACTCTTTTCAGGATTAGAATAAGATGCAAAATTCAACTTAAAGAAAGGATTTAGTATACTATTAATCACTTTAGTAATTTTGCCCATTATTAGTGTTAGAGGTTATATATGTCTTTTAGAATTATTTTCATTGAGTGTGTTAGTATGTTAGTGAAAGTAAGGATATTATTGTCATTAGAATGTATTTAAATTTGTATTATAAATAGAGGGAGAGACCTATCTTCAAGTTTGGGCATTCATTTTTAATCAAATCTTAACATTGTATCAGAGCATGATCCTATCTAAATCCTATTTCTCTCAGCCGCTGGGAAACACCATTCCCATGGCTGTTCTTCCCTAATCCACCTCCATCCCATACTAAATCACAAAACCAACCATATACCCATAATTAGACCCCCTCCCCGACGACTCACCCCAAAAAACCCCATTTCTGGAGGGCACCCCGCGCGCCAGCCAAATGCCGGTAGGGCCGACCCCATGCACAGGTGTGTGAGAGCAGTTCTGGCCACCTTTTTTTTTTTTTTTCCTTCTGGCATGGTCCAATTCCTTCTTTAGACTATATTATCAAGCTGTTAGGCCAGTTTTTTGCCCAAAAATTCAACCTTTTCGTCCATGCACTCGCAGTATCTTTTAATTTTTGTTCAGGTTTTGTAAAGGCTTCCTTGTGAGTTTTTTGGAGCTGTGGCAGCATTCGTATGTTCAGTTCTGAGGCTGTGCTATATCCATTGGCGAGTTGTTCACCTTGTCAGTGGTTGCGTCGGTGCCTCACATGGTTTGTTATTGTTATGATTATTGATTGTTCTTCTTGTTTTTGGTGTGGTTGCTGATTTGTGAGTGCTGTGGCAGTGCTATATCCATCGGTGAATTGTTCATCTCATCTGTTGTTGTGTCAGTGCTTCACATAGTTTGTGATTATCCCAATTAGTTTTGATCGTTCTTGTTTTTGGTGTGATTACTGATTTGTGAGTGTTAGGATGGAATCTATGAATCCCAAAAATTTGTCTCCTACGTCACTGCGACTAATAACGACTCAAAAGTTGGATGGAAAGAACTATGTTCAATGATCTATAGCTGTTTGGATTTATTTAGCAGGATTAGGGGAATTTGACCACTTGCTCCAATCTGATTCTTCTAGTGAGAAAGAGAAAAGACATGTCGGTTTTGGAAGAAGCCTTGATTGTTTCCCTTTTTGCAATTCGATGGAACCACATATTGCATGGATGTGTATGCATCTAGATATATGCAAGGAGATTTGGGATTATGTCAGACTTCTTTACTCCAGTAACATTACACGTATGTATGATTTATCCTAGGAGTACTTGCAGTTACAATAAGGAGATTGGAGTATCGCAGATTATTTTGGAGGGATAAATCATATTCATGAGGAGCTTAACGTCGTGCAACCTATAATTGCCAACGTTTTTGAGATGCAGAAGTAGAGGGAGCATATGACAGTTCGTTGTGTTCTAGCAGGCTTGAGACCTGAGTTTGAGGCAGTTCAGTCCCAGTTACTCAGTAGTGCTGAGCTGCCATCATTTGCTGATGTTTATTCTCGTGTCCTTCATGCTTCCTTTAGCACGCATTCTCTTGCTTTTGCATCTGGCTCTAAGAGGATAGCCTTTGCTACACAGAGTGATTCTAGTTCTCTACCAAACAACCACAAAATTTATCGTGGTGGTTCAAGTAGTCGTAGTGGTAGAGATGGACGAGGCAGAGGTACTCCTCGTAAGTGCACTCATTGTGGACTGAATAATCACAGTATTGAGCAGTGTTGCGATCTTCATGATAGACCTTTACGTGTTGCCAATGCAGCCACCACTGACTTCACACCTTTGGGGACAGCCAATGCAGCCCCCGCCGCCTCCTCACCTTTGGGGGGAACCAATGCAGCCATCACCGCCTACTTACCTTTGGGATCAAGTGGGGGGCAACGTACTGTCTCTAGGTCAGAGGAAGAGTATTCCAAGTTCTAGCAGTATCAAGCATCACAACAAGCTTCTCTCCCCATTGCATCTCTTGCCTAAATAGGTAAGCACACTGTATACCTGTCATCCAGTATTTCTTGTCCGAGTCTTTAGGTCAAAGACTCCGCTGCCACTGATCATATCACAGGTATACCTAACTCTTTCTCCACTCATCACCATCCTGCAAATTTACCTTGTATTACTCTTGCTGGTGGATCCACTATTGTAGTCAAGGGAATTGGGGCTGTAAATTCCACTTCTTCTATTTCTCTTCGTTCGGTTTTACATATTCCCAATTTTTTTTTTTTTTTTTTGATTTTATGTTTGTTAGAAAAATTACTAAATCCATGAATTGTTCAGTGACATTTTTCCCTAATTCTGTGATCATTCAAGATTTGAAGACGAGGAAGATGATTGGCGGAGGGCGTGAAGCTTGTGGACTCTATAACTTTAAGTTGTTATCTCCTTATACCACCTGCACTATTGTTGCCACACCTTTCCAAATTCATTTTCACTTGGGTCATCCTTCTTTGGAAAAGTTAAAATGTCTTGTTCCTAGTTTGAGTTTTGTAGTGAGTCTTGTTAGTTGGTAAAGCACCATCGTGCTTCTTTCACTTCCCGGGTCAATAAACGGGTTGCAAGCCCTTTTATGTTAGTTCATTTAGATGTATGGGGTCCTAGTAGGGTCATGTCCAACTTGGGTTTTTGGTATTTTGTTAACCTTTGTGGATGATTATTCAAGAATGACTTGGTTATATTTAATAAAAGATCATTCTAAGTTATTTCATGTATTTTGTCCCTTTTGGCCTTTTGTACTGAAATAAAGACTCAATTTGGTTTGCTAGCTCGAATACTGTTAAGTGATAATGCTGAAGAGTTTTTCAATGCACAATTCACTACTTATATGACTCAGTTTGGTATCGTTCATCAATTATCTTGTGCTCACACTCCTCAACAAAATGGGGTTGTAGCGTGGAAAAATAGACATCTTCTTGAGATCACTCACATTTTACTTTATCAAATGCATGAATCTAAAGTGTTTTGGAGTGATGTTGTACTTACTCTTGTTATTTGATCAATAGAATGCCTTCCTCTATTCTTAGTGGTAAAATTCTCTACCCCATTCTCTTTCCGAATTCACCTTAATTTTATCTTCCTCCTCATATATTTTGATGTGTGTCCTTTGTTCATCAACTAACTCCTAGGGCGGATAAGTTGGATCATCATACTATAAAATATGTCTTTATGTGCTACTCGTATACTCAAAAGGGATATCATTGTTATAGTCCTGTGCTTCATCGCTTTTTTGTTTCTGTCGATGTTACCTTCTTTGAGTCTACACCTAGTCACTGAGTGCTTCTGAGCTCAGTGAGTCTCTTCCTTTGCCTAATCTTCTAGATTCTATGTTGTTGTCCTTGCCCAACCAACCATTTGAGTTTCTATGTAGTTAGAGTCCTTATTGCCTTGATCAACCTAATTTGCAGGTGTATTCATGACGATGGCTCCGAGGAAAAGAGTCCCTACTAGCTTCCACTACCACACCTTTGGTTTCCTCATTTGATGATCCTCCTATTGCTGCACGGTAAGGTAAACGCACATGTACTCAACACCCCATTTCCAACCATGGTTTTAAATTTCCATGAAGCTGTTGAAATTTTCATTGAACTTTCCGGTTTCCACTCGAAATTGAAATGGCAGTCGATTTCCATCCTGCATAATTTTCGTTGAAATCTTAACGAATCATTCACAATTTATTGAACTCAAAATTTTAGCAAAACTTTTTGAAATTTTAAGTACACAATGAAATTTCCTCAGGATTTAGATGAGAGATTTAGGAGTGAAGTGAAATTTCTCTCTTAATTTATTTTATTTATTTTTATTGAAAACAAAATATTATGACAAGTTCTTTGACATTGTATGAAAAAATAAACTTAATTAATATTTTTTTTAACCTTTCGTGTCTAAATTATCATTATTTCTATAATAAAGAATATTTAAATGGTTTATGAATTTCATTTATACAAACTGAATATGTTTAATTTATATTATCTTACAAATATATTTGATACACATACTATATTACAACTTTTCCACCTCATATACAACATAGATGTATTTAACTTGTAATAAATTAGTCCTAAAACTTACATTATTATGCATATTAACCATTTCTAAAGTTTCACTAATAATTCCATGCTTTATTACTGATTACTGTTATTTTTTCAAATCAAAATAAAAAATGACATTGGAATCGAAATTTCCGTACTATTGGAGCTTTGAAATTTGAGTCAAAATCGAAATTGAAGACCTTGTTCCCAAATATTTTTCTTATGACTCCTTATCACCCTCCTATTATTGTTGTGTCACTTCTTTGTCATCTACTACCCTTCCTAAATCTATTTCGGAAGCCTTAGCCCATTTGGGGTGGAGGGATGCTGTGGTTGAAGAGATGAATGCTTTACATGACATTGGTACTTGGGACTTGGTACCTCTTTCTCCTGACAAGTTTGTGGTTGGTTGTCGCTGAGTTTACACTGTGAAAGTCAACCCTAATAGTTTTGTGGCTCGTTTAAAGGCTCGCCTTGTTGCTAAGGGATACACTTAGGTGTATGGTTTGGATTATTCTGATACTTTTTCTCCAGTTGCCAAACTGACATTAGTACGTTTGCTCATCTCCTTGGCTACTACTCGTCGTTGGCCTTTGCATTAGTTAAATGTAAAAAATGCCTTCTTGCATGGTGACATTGAGGAGGAAGTTTATATAGAGCAGCCACCTGGGTTTGTTGCTCAGTGGGAGTCAAGCTTAGTGTGTTGGCTCAAGAAGGCTTTATATGGTTTAAAATAGTCTCCCAAAGCATGGTTTGGTTGTTTCAGTTCTGTAGTACTTGATTTTGGTCTTCGACAGTGTGTTGTGGATCATTCCGTGTTTTACTGTCATACTTCATCGGGTAGGATTCTTATTGTTTTTTTTTAGGATGATATTGTTATTACAGATGATATGATAAAGGTATTCAGAGTCTCAAACATTTTGTATAGACTAAGTTTTAGACCAAAGATTTGGGACCATTGAAATACTTCTTGGGTATAGAAGTATCAAGATCTCGTATCGAGAATGTTGTGTCACAAAGGAAGTATGTTCTTGATCTGTTTGATGAAGCTGGCTTGTTAGGATCTAAACCGGTTGATCTAGTAGCAAGTTAATGTAGGATATGGGTGATTTGCTACCTAATCTTGGACAATATCGGAGACTTGTTGGAAAGTTGAACGCACAGTTACTCAGCCTGATATATCTTTTGCAACAAGTGTTGTGAGTCAATTTCTAGATTCTTCAAAGACAAGTCATTGGGACGTAGTAATTCACGTCTTGAGATATATTAAAGGTGTACCTGGGAGAGGTCCTTTATATCGTTATCAAGGTCCTTTAGATGCAGATTGGGACGGATTGCCTTCCAATCGAAGATCCACCACCGAGTACTGTATCTTGGTTGGTTGTAATTTGGTTTCTTGGAAAAGTAAGAAACAAATTGTGGTGTCAAGGTCAAGTGTTGAATCAGCATGAGCGGACAAAGCACATTGAAGTTTATTTCCCCTTTGTTCGAGAGAAACTTACAACCGCTTATGTGAAGTCAGACATGCTGCTCATGTTAGATTCATTTGTAACAAGCTAGGAGCTACTGACATTTATGCTCCAGCTTGAGGGGGAGTGTTAGAGGTTATATATGTCTTTTAGTATTATTATTGAGTGTGTTAGTATGTTAATTAGTGAGAGTTAGTAAGGGTATTATTGTCATTAGAAGGTATATAAATTTGCATTATAAATAGAGGGAGAGACCTATCTTCAAGTTAGGTCATTCATTTTTATTAAAATCTTAACTATTAGAAATACATCAACTACTATTCTGCTGTAAACATAAAACATGGAATATTTCTCACCATCTGTAGATCCAATCATGAACCTAAAGTGCATTATTCCTTTGGTTTTACTTAAGTAGGTACAACTTTCAATTTACTCAAGTGTAAGCATCACCTATTGGAAATGTGATTGACGTTTCAGACTCTCCATTTGACGAGGATTAATTACAATTGACTCTTATTCTTGCAGCACCACTTTACTTAACTGGAATCTCTTTTCCTCATCTGGAGGCTGCATCTCTCAAATGACTGGCATTACCAATACCTTACCACATATCACAGTGAAAGAACAAGTCTAAAGCTAATGTTTAAACAAGATCCTAGCTTTAGATACATGAGGATAAAAAAGATGAGAAATGGAGCTATTGATCAATTACTGCACCATTTCAGAAATGCAAAATCGAAACTCTCTAACGCACCATTATATTTTTATACCTTTACCTACACTCCGTGAATTGTCAAGGACCCACGACTTATAGCCACTCGTTGAGGAAAGACGACTATCTTCCAACAAGAACAACAAACAAGAAAGCTCCAACACCTCCTTATCATTAAGGAATATTCAAAAATGAAAGTCCCAAGAAATCTGATCCTCCAATGGAATACAAAATGAAAAAATAAAACCATTATGCAAAGAGGACAGCCTATACAAATAAGGAAAAGAGTTCCAAAGTGCAGCATCACCCACCCAAATGTTCCAAAAACTGAATATGGTTTCCACTCCCCAAAATAAACACCTTAGCCCCATATTAGCATCCTATCCATTACCCTGCATGCCAAGTTTACTTTTAAAAACTTCGTGCCGAAGGAAATTTCCACTAAGGGGAAAGACCATAGCCACTTATCCATTAGATCAATGTTTTTAGACACCAACTTTCCAAGACCCAAACTGCCCATCCTTTTTAGGTCTTACAAATGCCCCCCCAACGATCCTACCAAATGACCTGTATTCTCCTCCATGGTGGACCAAAGAACATCTCTTGTAACTATCTCAATATTTCTAGCTACACCCAAAGGAATTTTATAAATAGACAAGAGATAGATTGGGGTGATAGAAAAACGAGCCCAAACAAAGATAATCCTCCCACCCATGGTACTAAAAATCAGACCATAATGGCTGAAATGGCCATTAATGGAATTGGATGAGAATGAGAGCATTATGGGACGAAATATCGGGTGCAATGAAATTCAGAGTAATAGACTGTTACACACCGTATCGTCAGTTACTGCACCATTACAGCTCCGTAATGTCCATTATGGGACATACACATGGCAGTCAGCGGATAAGGGTTTTTTTTTACCCATTTTCCCCCATTCTCTTGGCTCCTTCTTTCTATGGCTCTGAAACACATTTTTACCATGCATGTCCTAGTTTTGTGAATCAAAAAGACAATTTGAAGTTTGAATCAAGGTTTTGAAGGATTAGGCTCTCTTCAAAGACCAATGTCAGATATGTTCGGCAGTGGTAAATGCCTTATCTTATTTTATTTTATTTTAAGTTTGATTTCTTCTTCATTTAGGTTAGGTCTAACCTACATACCTCATTTCTAAAGGTTCAAAAACTTCAATTACGTCAAGGAGGGTTTGATTTGAGATAAAATATCAACTGGAAAAACCCCAAGGCCTAAATGAGGTAAGTGAAATGCATTTCAATGATTTTTTCTTTTTTAAAAAAGAATTTCTTGAAGCTTGTGTATTTAGATTCATAGAATATGAAATTAACTTGTGTATTTAATGATTTTATGTGCTTTCATTGTTATACCCTTATACTATTTTATTTTCAAATATTCAGATTTCTCCATTTATAAATTAGTAATTAAATGTTTTATCCCATAAAATGCTTAAGTTATTACTATAACTGTTAAGTATTAACTATTTCTTACTAAGTGTTAACTACTTAGTGGTCAGTACTTAGTAGTTAGTACTTACTAGTCTTACTATTGACGTAATCATTAGTTACTGAATAATTAAAATTTTGTAGAGTTTCTACCTACTACTTACTAAATACTAAGTTAAAGTTAGTACTTACTAGCATTATAACTTATAAATTTATTAGTAAATTGCTTAGTAATTGCTAAATTACTAGTCAATAACCTAGTTCTTAGCAATTGAAAACTAAAATAGTAGTTACTAGTTACTACTAAGTACTTACTAGTAACTAGTTAGTACTTACAAGTTACAACAAATACAAACTACAATACTACTAGTACTTCTTTTTGTGTTTGCTCTCCAGTTACTAGTTATTACTGTTTAGTAGTTGCTGCAAGTCTTCACTTTATGATACTACTACTACATCCTTCTTTTCGTTTTTTGCTCTTGTTTTCCTTCCCTTTTGCAGCTACTCTTTGAAGGCTTGAAATTGAAGATTCCTTGTTTGAGGAGAGGGGAGGGTCAAGGTTGAGGGAGTGGTATCGGGCCTAGTGAGGATATTGGATGGCAATTTTCTGAAATTATTGCTGGAAATAGGTATCATGTGAAGTGCAAATTTTGTGGGAAACAAATAAAAGAGGGTATCACAAGATTGAAACAATGCTTAGCCCATGAGCAAGGGGAAGTTTCTAACTGTCCTAGTGTTTCATCCGAAGTTAGGTCGTACATGATGCAACATTTAGAAAATATAAGGGAAGGAAGGAAAGAGAAGCAAAAGGTGAGGGAAGACTTGGAAGAGAGATTGCATATGGAATCTTGAGAAGAAAAGCAGTTTAATGAATCTGGAGATGATGAAGACTGTGAGATTACATTTGCAAGGAGGGAGAGTCTTAGAGGATTTAGAGAATGGGAAGAAAGACAAAAGTTTAGAGCTAGAAGTGGGCATTCTTATGATGAAGGAGGTGTTAATGGTAGTGCAGGTAGGGTTAAGACAAAATGGTGGGGATCATGGGGCACTTCCTCTGTAAGTGAAAGTCATGAAGATATTAGAAGTGATCAGCAATGGATTAGCCCTGATACTCCTGAAGCTAGGTTGAGGGCTATGGGTCTTGAACTTAAAAGAAGCGAAAGCTCCAAGCAACCTAGAATTGATCAAAAATTGATGAAGGAGTTGAGGAAAAAACTTAGCAGTGCAGAGTCTCTCTTTTTGATGCACAACCACATTACTGCCCATGTTGCTGATTCGTGTTGGTTGCCAAGCATGTTAAGCATGGCCATAGAGGTTGAAAAAGGAGTCAAACCACTTAGTGCTTGTGAAGTTTAGAGTGTTTATTTGAATGTGGAGTATAAAGAGTTCAAATGGATGGATAAAGGGCTTTGAAGGCATATGGAAGGAAAGAGGAGTGATCATCATGTTTGATGATCGGTTAGGTTCTACAAGAAAGCATATTGTAGGTGTTCACGAAGATGATGTTCACGATGCTATTGTTTGTGGTATTCAATCTTAAACTCAACAACCACCTCATCCTCAAGTCGCACAAATTGAAAAGACTTCTAGTCCATTTGCAAGTCAAAGTGATGATCGTGGTGGTTTGTATCCTCCTACTGGTAATGATGATAGTCATAGAAGTGATGAATTTGATGATAGTGGTGGTGCTCGTGGTGGTGCTGGTGGTGGTTTTGGTGAAGGTGGGCAAGTTCAGCCAAGTCATGCCTTTGGAGGAGATTATGGCTTAGCATCTATACTGAATGATTTTAATATAGGTGATTTTCCCTCACCTCCTCTTAAATTTCCTTGTTCTTCATAGTCTAGGTGTGGCCGTGGGGGTAGTGGAAGTGGAAGTGATGTTGGTAGGGCAAGTGGTAGCAGTCAAAGAAGAATAAGTGCTAGTAAACATGAGCATAGAGCATATGAGGACCCCCATCACCAAGGTGTCAAACAAAGTTTTTCTGATTTTGGCATTGACGAATCATATGAGTTGTATTATCCACCTCGACCCTATTATCCTTCACAACCCCCCAACCCCACTATTAATCCACCTCCACTCTATTATCCAATTCTAGGCTACCCATATCCTACGTTGCTTACCCACCTCCCCTCTCCATATCCACACCTTTATCCACCACCACCACCACCTCAACAATAATTTCCTTAATCTTAGATTTCCCAATATTCTTCTTCATCTAAACAATATCCAGATGAAACTAAAGATGCCCATAATATAGGTTCCTTTAATTACTTATTTGAAGGAGTTGGAAGTGGGCATGGTAGCAGCTCTCAAACTCAGAGTGATGATAGAGATGCAAGTTATGAGGTTCCTCCGCGCCATTTTGTATGGTGGTGACTTGGGAGTTGGGGCTAGAGTGACTACGAACTAGTGAGGCATGCTTTATGTTTTTTATGTGATTGTATCATCTACCATGTTTTATGTGCTACTTGATTTATGCTTAAGACTTGACATTGACATGTTTATGTATCTTACTATTTTTTTTCATATGAAATATGAAGCTTGAATGGTTGAACCATGATTCAGAGTATGAAGTTATGAATTATGTGCAATAAACATGTTATGGTTTTTTTTTTTTTTTTTTCATTATATTTATGATTTTCTACCTTTATAATCAAATTTAGTGGTGAAAACTAGCCAATATAGTGCTTTTCTCATCAACAATGACTCAAAGACCAAGTTGAAATTCAATATTGCAATATATGTTGCATGCAAGTTGATTAAAATTTACTAAAATTCATTTTAAAATTTGGTATTTAAGGTCCTAGGGTATAAAGACATGAATATGCATGTTTTCTACAAGTTTTCTTATGCAAAAAATGAATCCATGGACATTGTGAATGTTACTCGTTACATAAAACCTGCAAAGGCCGTCACAATTACACTGGTCATTACCATTACGTTGACCATTACCTTTATTTAAACCATGCTCCCACCTATAAAGAATAATGAAACCTTCCACATCTAACTGCTTAGACACCTTCTTTAGTGTAAAAACTTGAAAGCCAACCGATCTAGGGTTACCACCTAAAGGCATTCAAGTCAAAGGGCAATCTAAAATAGTACACCCAGCTAAAGAAAACAACTCAGAGGATCTAGAGTCACTCAAGTTAATAAAAGCTAAACCACTCTTCCCTAAATTAATTTTTAACCCAGCAACCTTCCTAAAATGTTGAAAATAGTGAGTACATTTAAAAAAGATTGTTTATGATCATCTAGGGAAACATAGTGTCATCTTCAAACCAAGGATGAGACACCATAGCCCCCTCACACCCTACACTGATCCCTCACACCAACTTTCTATATACAACCCTAAGAACCAACCTAGTCATGATAACCAGAACAAAGACAAAATGGATAAAGTGGATCCCCTTGTCTGACCCCTCTTGAAGCCCTAAACCATGTCCTAGGCTCTCCACTTAAAATATAGTGAAAAGGAAGCATTAGACAAATGCCCCCTTATCCAGCCCCATGACATCTCATCAAACCTCATCCTCATGACAACTTAATCTGAAAAATTCCAACTAGCTCAACATAAGCCTCCATAAAATCCATCCCCCTCCCCCCAAAAAAATCTTTCCTCCTCTAAACATGTTGTTGTGTTTTGGTGGCTCATTTCTTGAAGTGGTTGACATACACAAGGAGGAGAACATAGTTAGTATCAACAATTTGGGGAAAACCGTCGACGGTTTTCCTGAAACTGTCACTGGTTTGACATATTTCTAGATTTCCTGCTTTCGGTATTTTATTTTGTCGAGCAACCGTCGCAGGGTCTCTGAAATCGTCTACGGTTTTGTTCCAGGCAACGAGGCTGAATTCAAAATTTGAATATGAACATTAAGTTGGTTGGTTTTGGGGGAAAACCTCTGAAGGAAACTTTATATATACACTTTTATGAGTGTATTTAGAAGAGAAGATCATTGTGTATTGTATTTTATTGTCTTCTTTGACATTTACATAGTGAAAATTTTTGCCGATTGCTCCCGCGGATGTAGGCATTGCCAAACCATGTAAGTCTTTGTTGTTGTTGTTCTTGCTTTCAGATATATTGTGTATGTTTCTTCACTAATTGCTGCGCTTAATCCCACTATTCAAATACTATTTCATTCACAACAATTGGTATCTGAGTGTTGTTGTTATGGCATCGGGCACTCCATCTACAAAATTTGATGTTGTCAAATTTGATGGAACTGGAAACTTCGGTTTGTGGTAGAGGTGAGTGAACGATTTACTTGTGTAGTAAAGGATGGTGAAGGCCTTGTATGGTGTTCAACCGGAAGGTTTGGCTGAGGCTAATTGGAAAGAATTAGAGGCCAAAGTTGTTGCTACAATACGATTGTGCTTGGCCAACGAAGTGCTCTATCATGTCATGGAGGAAGATTGTCCTACGGCTTTTTGGAAAAAGCTTGAAAGTCGGTACATGTCTAAATCCCTTACTAACAAATTATTTCTTAAGTAGCGTCTTTATTGGCATAAGATGGTGGATGGTTCAAACTTGAATCAACACATCAACGCATTTAATCAAGTCATAAGTGATTTAATGCGGGTTGATGTAAAATTTGAAGAAAATGATAAGGCGTTTATGCTACTGAATTGCTTGCCAGCGACTCACACATGTGAGAACCTAGTTACTACTCTTACATGGGGGAAAGAGAACTTAAACTTGGAGGAGGTGACAAGTGCTTTGTTGGGGTTTCATCAAAGGATGAGACTCTGCGATGATAATTCACACAGAGAAAGACTTGTGGTGAAAGGTAATCATGATCGTGGGAAAGGAAAATTTAAAAATGGATCGAGTCAAAAATCCCAAACTCAATCCAAGAAGAAAAAAGATATCCGGTGTTATAAGCGCAGTAAAAAGGGGCACATTAAACCGAAGTGTTCGAATTGGAAGAAAAGAAATACTGAAAAGCATGAAGGAACTTCAAAATCAGCAAATGTAGTTCAAGAAGAAAATTTAGTTTGCAGTGATGGTGATGTACTTTTAGTTTCTTCAAGGTTGAATCGCCTCACATACTCATGGATCCTAGACTCGACATGTTCTTACCATTTGACTCCAAATAAGGAGTGGTTCAACACTTACAGGTTGGTAAATTCATGTTCAGTTCTTATGAGCAATGATGTCTCTTGTAAAATCATTGGCATTGGAAGTGTTAGAATTAAAATGTTTGATGGTGTTGTGAAAACCTTGAATAATGTAAGACACATATCGGACCTACGGAAGAGTCTCATTTCACTTGGCACTTTGGATTGTAATGGATTCCATTACAAGTCCGAAAGTGGGATTATGAAGGTGTGCAAAGGTAATTTGATGGTGATGAAAGGGCAAAAGTTAGATAGAAATATTTATACACTGTAGGGAACTACTATTGTAGGTGGAGCTACAACTATAGATTCTGAATTTGATGAAACCATTTTGTGGCATATGCGGCTTAGGCATATGGGTGAACATGGCATGAAAAAACTTCATAAAAGGAAACTCTTAAAAGGTATGAAAACATGTAAGTTGAATTTTTGCAAATTTTGTGTTCTTGGAAAGTAAAATAGGGCCCAATTTAAATTGGCTATTCACAAGACAAAAGGTATTCTTGATTACATACATTCTAATGTTTGGGGGCCTGTTAGAGTGGCATCACGAGGAGGACATGTTTACTTTGTGAGTTTTGTTGACGACTACTCATGGAAAGTCTGGGTATACTTCATGCGGCACAAGTTTGATACGTTTGTCAAGTTTAAGTTGTGGAAAGCTGAAGTGCAAAACCAGACGGGGAGGAGAATCAAATGATTTAGGTCAAACAATGGGATCGAGTACGCTGATTCTAGGTTTATGGAGTTTTGTGAGCAGCAAGGCATTAAGAGACATTTCACTATTTTCCGGACACCTTAACAAAATGATGTGGTTGAAAGGATGAACTGAACTCTAGTTAAAAGAGCTCGGTGTCTCAGGCTTAATGTAAGGCTTCCAAAGAACTTCTGGGCAGAGACACTTAATATGACTTTTTTCTTGGTATACCGATCACCAAGGGCATCACTAGAAGGGAAAGTGGCAGAAGGGGTATGGGCAGGAAATGCAGCAGATTATTCTGAATTGAAGGTATTTGGTTGTCCAGCCTATGTACACACATGTCTAGTGAGGAGAGATCGAATCTCGATGCAAAGTCTAGACGCTACATCTTTTTGGGATATCAAAAGGGTGTAAAGGGATTCAAGCTATGGGATCCAATGGTAAACAAGGTGGTGATCAGTAGGAATGTAGTTTTTGATGAGAAAGTTATGGTGAAGCGTACTCAAGTTGATGATGAAGAGAAACAGGAGCCAGAAAACTGGAGCAGAGACGAACATGTTGTGCAGGTGGAGTTAGAAACTCAGGGCAATGATAATGATCTCGGTCTTATAGTTGCAAGGAGTTCTAGTTCAGGAAACCAGCAAGTCGACATATTCCTATATGGAGATCCATATGTACTATCAGACTACCGCCAAGGTATGGGTTTGAAGATTTAGTATCTTATGCTTTCATTACCAGTTGTAATGATCCAACTACTTTTCAAGAGGCAGTGCACGGCCAGGAGAAAAGTATGTGGATGGGTGCTATGATTGAGGAAATGGAGTCATTGCATAAAAATCAAACTTGGGAGTTGGTGGAGCCTCCAAATGGGAAGAGAGCGATAGGTTGCAAATGGGTATATAGGAAGAAGGAAGCAATTTCAAAAAAGGAAGGAGAGAAATTCAAGGTACGGTTAGTAGCAAAGGGGTACTCACACAAAAAGGGAATAGATTATGATGAAATCTTTTCATTTGTGGTCCGACACACTTCCATCAGGGTAGTGTTGGGTTTAGTAGCTCATTATGATTTGCGTTTGGAACAAATAGATGTGAAGACGACATTTCTCCATGGTGACTTGGAGTAACAGATTTATATGGTACAGCTGGAGGGATTCAGTGAACCCAGGTAACAGCATCTAGTTTGTAAGTTGAAGAAGTCTCTTTACGAGCTGAAACAGTTTCCGAGGCAATAGTACAAATGGTTTGAGTCATATATGATCCAAATAGGCTACAGAAGATGTGAGTATGACTGCTGCGTGTATGTGAATAAGCTTGATGATGGTTCTCTTATTTTCTTATTTCTATATGTCGATGACATGTTAATAGCTGCGATGGATCTAACTGAGGTAAATCAATTAAATGGTTTGTTGCACAAAAAGTTTGACATTAAGGACTTTGGTCCAGCCAAAAAAATACCTGGGATGGAGATTCGCAGGGACAGAACTGCAGGGAAGTTGTGGCTATCTCTGGACGGTTATGTGAAGAAGGTGTTGGAAATGTTCAACATGGCTAATGCTAAACCGGTATGTACACCTTTAGTGAGTCACTTTAAATTATCTACTGCTGAATGCCTAAGTACAGATGATGATATCAGGGACATGTCAAAGGTCCCCTATACTAGCGCCGTGGGGAGTTTAATGTATACCATGGTGTGTACTAGACCAGACTTAGCACATGTAATGAGTGTGGTGAGTAAGTTTCTCTCTAATCTGAGTAGACAGCACTGGGAAGCCGTCAAATGGATTTTTAGATACTTATAAGGTACTTCTAGTTATGGCATCATGTTCGTCAAGCAACAGGATAGTCCATCAGTTGTGGGGTTTGTTGATGCTGATTATGCAAGGGATATAGATGATAGAAGGTTTACAAAGGGTTATGTCTTTACCCTTGTGGGAGGACATATATGTTGGAGGTCCTTGGTACAATCCTTGGTGGCATTGTCTACAACTGAATCTGAATATATGATAGTTGCCAAAGCAGCAAATGAAGTCTTATGGCTTACCAATTTGGTCAAGGACCTAGGTATACAGTAAGGTGGAGTTGTGCTGCATTGTGACAGTCAAAGTGCCATTTATTTGGTGAAGAATCAAGTATACCATGCTAGAACCAAGAATATTGATGTAAGGTTCCATAGAGCCTGGGAACTGATTACTTCATGTGAACTTGTATTGGAGAAGGTTCATACATCTGAAAAACGCAGTAGACATCTTGACAAAACCGGTTACTACTGATAAGTTCAAGCATTGCTTGGACTTGCTTCATGTCTCCAAGTGTTAGAAGGGAGACGGACCCAACTTAATGTTCTAAGGTCAAGATGGAGCATCGGGCTATGTTTTTCGGGTCTCCTAAGGGGCAAAAATTCGCCAAGGTGGAGATTGTTGTGTTTTGGTGGCTTATTTCTTGAAGTGGCTGACATACACAAGGAGGAGAACATAGTTAAAATCAGCAATATAGGGAAAACCGTCGACGGTTTTCTTGAAACCGTCGACGGTTTGACAAATTTCCAGATTTCCTGCTCTTGGTATTTTATTCCGTCGAGCAACTGTTGCAGGGTCTCTGAAGCCATCGACGGTTTTGTTTTGGGCAGCGAGGCTGAATTCAAAATTTGAATATGAACGTTAAGTTGGTTGGTTTTGGGGGGATACCTCCGAAGGAAACTTTATATATACACTTGTTTGAGTGTATTTAGAAGAGAAGATCATTGTGTATTGTATTGTATTGTCTTCTTTGACATTTACATAGTGAAAACCTTTGCCGATTGCTCCCGTGGATGTTGGCATTGCCGAACCACGTAAATCTTTGTTGTTGTTGTTCTTGTTTTCATATATATTGTGTGTGTGTTCCATATTTGTTCTTTACTAATTGCTGTGTTTAATTCCGCTATGCAAATATTATTTCATTCACAACACATCCTCAAGAACCTCATTAGCTACAAAATTAGCATCCACTGTCTATCTCCCACAGAAGCACTTTGAGCTTCATAAATGGTACATTCTCTCACAGAACTCAACTTATGTGTCAAAAACTTAGCAATAATCTTTTTCACATTAGTATCTAGACTTACAGGTATCTACAACTTTTATAGACCTATTCTTCTCAGTCACCACTAATGAAAGTGGAGTTTATATTTGTACCCTAGATCCCATGGAAATAGAATTCATTAAAAACCTTCGTTATGTCCCTCCTAACAACATCCTAACAATCTTGAAAAATGCCATAGTAAACCCATTCGGACTTGGCGCTAATGCCTATCCATTCCAAAAAAATCCATCTTCACCTCAGTCTCCTCAAAATGCTTTTCAAACCAGATCACCTGATTTCTAGAAATAAGACTCCATAATCCCTCAAACATATGTGCTCAAAAATCCTCGTCTACAGACAAGTAGCGAAAAAAGCTTGTAATCTTAGTAGCTAACAAGCAAGGATCGAAAGTAACCTCATCTCCCTTCACTTCCAACTCTCTTAGCACGTGCCAACTGTGGAAGAGATTTGAGTTACAATCATCCTCCCTAGCCCATATAAAATATATATATATATAGTCTCCAGCTTCTCATTTCCTTAAAGATCACCTCCTCAAGCTCATTTTTCAACTTCTTCTTAGACTTATGACACTTCACAATACCCTCTTCTTCTTCCTTACCATGCAACATATCAAGCTCACAAAGAATGTTGTTCTTCTTAACCCTAATATTCCCAAAATTCTCAACATTCCACTTTTTTTTTTTTTGGAACACTTAGGTGCTTAGAGCTTTTTTATAAACCTAATACATTCACTGTCCTTGCCAACATCCTCACTCCGAGTAGTCACAACATAAATTGAAAAGACTGGACTAAGCTACATATTTTGAACTTAAATGGAGAAGGATCCCTCCTAATTTAACTACACTCTAACAAAATTGGGAAATGATCCGACAATGTTCTACAAAAAACGACTATGTCAGGGTTATTTTGTAACTTTTAATTTTCTCTATATGTTAGGGTTAGTTATTAGAATTTCTTAAATTGGGCTGTCTGCTATTTAGTTGAATTGAAAATTCAGGTTCTCTTATCTGCTTTCTCTCTTCTTCCCACTTATCTCTCTTTAATATGCTCTAACTCTACATTAGTTCTCTTTCTGCTTGGCTTTCCTACAGCATCTAGTGCAGCTCATAATCCCCACCTCCAAATGTGTTTGCATGTTGAGATTTGACATTATAATATAAGCCTGACTTCCTGAAGTGGTTATTGTGTAAAATATGTTAATTAGGAAGAAATTCTATCTTCTCTTTGTTCAAGTGTTCTCTGCATTGTTTATTTTGATTATGCATGTGTTAGAATGCATCAAATTTGTTTTTGGTCTCTTGTCCATAATGAGTACCAAATGCTCAAAGTTAATGGCCTCTTTTAGGAATTGGCAACTGAGATTGGAGCACTTGAGAAGAAAAAATATGAACTTGAAGCTGAACTGAAAAAGGTACTTCTTATAGGAACCAGTTGTTTAATTCTAAAAGTTTCCCATTTCAGATATCCATGATCAAAGTGTTGAATTAAGTGGTTTGACTTGTCCTTTCATTTGCTTAGTCTGCACTCTGCACATTTATGTTAATCATGCAGTGATAATATTTCCCGTTTCCTAAATTATTCCCTCTAACTCTGCTGCTACCGTAGAGAACTATTATTTTTTCAAAGGTTGTTCTCATGCCATAAATAGCTTCAAGAGCCAAGATCATACAATGAAAAGCATTTCTATTTTGTGTTTTATATTGTTGGTATATGGTATCTCTCTTTCATGGAAGAGGGAGAGCACCATAATGTGGGTTGTTTATGCTACCAATGATGTGATATTCCCATTTATTACGAAAATGTGTAGCTTTTAGATTCATGTTTCCCTAAACATCAGTACACGTGGACAATTGAATTGTTGGATTATCTAATGTTTCTTATTTGAAGGCCAAAACAAATATAAGTATTTCCTTCATATAGAAATATGCATGCAATATAAAAGAAAATTAATAAGGTACTAACAAGATTTAATGGTGAACAAGGAAGTTATTCCTTTTTTTTTTCACTTGATGTGCCTGTCATTTTTCCGGAAAGACCATTCCACTGTATATTCTGTCTAACCAGAATTGAAGACTATAAATAATGTGCAATTAGACCTGGAGCTAAGCACATGGCCATGGTCTTAAATTTCCACGAAACTATCAAAATTTCCGTTGAAATTTTCGATTTCCGTCATCCTCGAAATCGAAATGGCAGTCGATTTCCGTCTTGCATAATTTCCGTCGAAATCTCAACGAATCATCCGAAACTTATCGAAACCTCGAAATTTTAGCGAAATTTGTCGAAATTTATCAAAACCTTGAGAGTGAAGTGAAAATTTTCTTTTAATTTATTTTATTGAAACAAAAGGTTATCACAAGTGCTTTTGAAATTATATGAAAAAAATAAACTTTAGTAATATTTTATTTAACCATTCATGTCTAAATTATCAATATTTATATAATAAACAATATTTAAATGATTTAAGAATTTTATTTGCATTAATTGAATATGTTTAGTGTACATTATCTTACAAACATGTTTGATACACGTACTATTTTACAACTTTTCCACCTCATACAAAACATAGATGTATTTAATTTGTAATATATTAGTCTTAAAACTTATATTTTTATGTTTGTTAACCATTTCTAAAGTTTTACAAAGAATTCCATGCTTTACTACTAGTTTCTGTTTTTTTTTTAAATTGAAATCAAAATCGAAATTTTTGTCAAAATTTCCATACTTTTGGAGCTTTGAAATTTGAGTCGAAATCGAAATTTAAGACCTTGCACGTGGCTACAACAAAACCTATGACTACCCCAGAAAACAAAGCTACCCCTGTTAGGAATATACGAACAAATTCCCGAAACCTGTGAGAAACAAATAGAGAAAGAATAACGCCAAAGAAAAATTCAATCACACGCACAAGACAATATTTACGTGGTTCGGCAATTTTGCCTACGTCCACGGAGTTGCAGGGATTTCAATATTATCAGGAAGAAAGCACAGAGAGTGCGGCGATACAATTCTCTCGCTCTTGCTCTCTCTCGCGGATACAACCACTAGAACCCTAATCACCCGAAAGCACCCTTTTTATATGTTGCGCCTAGGGTTCCGTTCCGAATGGGCTCCAAAAATTTTCCCCGGGGGCGTTGCCCCCGAACCCCCACAAGTACAACTTGTACCGCTTAGTCCATGGAGTCTTTGCTCCATGGACTAAGCCTTAGGATAGAAATCTTTAATTAAACAAAGGTTGGGTTGTCATCCAAATTAAGACACAACTAGGCTCCGCAAAAGCCCAACAAATCTCCCACTTGGAGATTAGTTCAATCACCAATATCAACTGCAATCCTTCTGAAAAACAATACCTCGTCCTTGCAACTCAACCTCCTCTCCTTAAGCTAGAAAACCAACTGAAGCTGCACACAGCTTCAGTTTTTCAATAGTAACACCTTTAGTCACACATGTCTGCTGGGTTCTTAGATCCACATATCTTTTCAAGTATTACCAACTTATCTTCAACAAGGTAACGGATAAAGTGGTATTCTGTTTGTATGTGTTTCGACTTTGAATGAAAAGCCGAATTTTTGGCAAGAAAAATTGCACTCTGACTGTCACTGTGTAGAATGCCCATCTTCTACTTCTTACCCAGTTCCTCTAAGAAACCATGTAGCCAAATCATCTCCTTTCCAGCTTCAGTTGCTGCAACATACTCAGCTTCTGTAGTAGACAAAGTAACAATCTTTTGCAAATTAGAAGCCCAAGATATAGCTATACCACCCAAAGTAAATACAAATCCAGTAGTACTCTTTCTACTATCATTATCACCAGCAAAATCAGCGTCTACATAACCCTGCAGTTTCAAACTTGGACCAGTGAAGCAAAGACATGTATCTGATGAACTCCTCAAATATCTCAGAATCCACTTTACTGCCTCCCAATGCTGCTTTCCTGGCCTACTCATGAATCTACTCACGACTCCCACTGCATGTGCAATGTCTGGCCTTGTACACACCATAGCATACATCAAGCTGCCAATAGCTGAAGCATAGGGCACCTTGCTCATATGGTCCCTTTCTTCTTCTGTGTTCAGTGACTGTTCCTTGCTTAGTTTGAAATGACTCCCCAAGGGTGTGCTCACTGGTTTAGATTCATTCATGTTGAATTTGCTGAGAATTTTCTTCACATACTCTGACTGTGAAAGCTTCAATGTACCAGTAGCCTTGTCTCTAATAATTCTCATTCCAAGGATTTGCTTTGCAGCTCCCAAATCCTTCATTGCAAACTGTTCTGACAATTGCTTCTTCAGATTATTAATCTCCTCAATGCTAGACCCTGCAATAAGCATATCATCTACATATAGCAGTAAAATGATATAAGAATTGTCAAAGAACTTAACATAACAACAGTGATCAGCTTCACATCTCTTGAACTCAATTTTATGCATAAAGCTATCAAACTTCTTATACCACTGTCTTGGAGCTTGTTTTAGACCATACAAGCTCTTTTTCAGTTTGCAGACTAAATTCTCTTATCCCTGGACAATGAACCCTTTTGGCTGAATCATGTAGATGTCTTCCTCCAAGTCACCGTGAAGGAATGCCGTTTTCACATCTAATTGCTCAAGATGTAGATTTTCTGTAGCCACCATTCCCAGTACCAGTCTAATTGTTGATATCTTCACAACTGGAGAAAATATTTCTGTAAAGTCAATGCCTTCCTTTTGCTGAAACCCTTTGACAACTAATCTGGCTTTGTAGCGCTTGCTACCATCATGTTCGTTCTTTATTCTGTATACCCACTTGTTGTGCAGAGCCTTCTTCCCTACTGGCAATTCAGTTAGTTCCCATGTCTGATTCCCCAACAAGGAGTCCATCTCATCCTTCATGGCTAACTCCCACTTGCTTGAACTCTTGTCCATCAAGGCTTCATCATAACACTCTGGCTCACCACCATCAGTTAGCAAAGATAATTTAAAGCAGGTGAATAACGCTGTGGAGGTCTAGTGACCCTGGAAGATCTATGGACCGCAGATACAGGTGTATTTGAATTTCCTGCGATTCTACATTCTCCCTATTATCTTCACCCCTTTCCTGGACAGTATTTTCAGTCAACTCATCTAAGTTAATAAACTCAGAATTTTTTCTGATCTATCGCTGTGACATCTGACACTACAGTTGACCTGTCCTTGTACATAACCTGTTCGTTAAATATCACATTTCTATTTCTGATGATTTTCCTGTTTTGTTCATCCCAAAACCGATAGCCAAATTTCTCATCACCATAGCCAATGAAATAGCATATTTTGGACTTTGCATCAAGTTTACTACGAGCATCAGAATCAACATAAACATAAGAAACACAACCAAAAACTTTTAAGAAAAATTTACCTCTTTATCGCTCCAAACCTCTTCAGGAAGTCTAAACTCCATGGGAACTGAAGGTCCTCGGTTTATCAGATAAGCTGTAGTACTGATAGCATCAGCCCAAAAAATTTTTGGTAATCCAACATGTAGCCTTATACTCCTGGCACGCTCGTTGAGAGTTCTGTTCATGCGCTCAGCCACACCATTCTGCTGTGGTGTCCCAGGAATGGTCTTTTCCATTTTGATTCCATGTGCAGCACAATACTCTCTGAACCCTCCATCTATGTACTCTCCTCCGTTGTCTGACCTCAAACACTTTACTTTCAAACCTGTCTCAGTCTCAACCATAGCCTTCCACTTCTTAAAAGTTTCAAATACATCATATTTATTTCTCAGAAAATAAACCTATACCTTTCTGGTTGAGTCATCAATGAAAGTAACGTAGTACCTTGAACCCCCAAGGGATGCAACAGGAGAAGGACCCCATAAATCCGTGTGCACTAACTCCAATTTTTCAGCCTTCGGTGTTCTGCCACTTTTCAAGAAACTCACCCTTTTTTGCTTTCCTAAGATGCAGCTTTCACACAATTCAAAATCAACAGACTTCAATTCCGGCAGTTTCCCTCTTGACAGCAGCATCTTCATCCCCTTCTCACTCATGTGACCAAGTCTGCGGTGCCATAAGCTTGTATCAGTATTTGCTTCAGCAACTGCAATTGTATCTCTTGGACTTGACGTCATGTATAAAGTACCAGATTTCTTTCCACGAGCCAATACTCTGGCTCCCTTTGTAACTTTCCAAGTGCCACCAGCAAACAACATCGCATGCCCTTCATCATCAAGCTGTCCGACAGAAATCAAATTCCTTCTCAGGTCAGGAATATGTCGTACCTTCTCTAGTAACCAAACAGACCCATTTGGCAGTGACATCCGGACGTTTCCCATACCCACAACATCCAAGGCTGTACCATCAGCCAAATATACCTTATCAAAATCTCCTGCTACATAATTCTGTATGATTTCATGGTGTGAAGTAGTATGCAATGAAGCTCCTGAGTCCAAAACCCAATCATCAAGTGGACTGTCTACTGCAAGAAGTAGTGCATCCTGTACCTCTTCTGTTACAGCATTAGCGGAATCATCCTCACTCTTCTTCTTAAGACTTTTGCATTGTCTCCTAAAGTGACCTGTTTTCCCGCAGTTCCAGCATTGTCCCTTTTGGCCAGGTCTGGACTTACTTCTGTTTCGATTATAGTTTCTGGATTTTGATCTACCCCGATCTAAATTTCGGTCATTACCTCTGCCTCTGGTCTCAAGATTTAGGGCAAAGCTAGATCCTGAGGTTTCGCCTGCATCTCTTCTGCGAATCTCCTCAGCCTGAATTATATCCCGTATATCATTATACTTCAGTTTTTCCTTTCCAGTAGAATTGCTTACTGCCATCCTCATTGCCTCCCAACTGTTTGGCAACGAAGCCAAAACGATCAGTGCACGAATCTCATCATCAAAATCAATTTCTACCGACGATAATTGATTTGTGATAGTATTGAACTCATTCAGATGTTGTGCTACAGATGCGTTTTCTGTCATCTTTAAATTAAATAATTTCTTCATCAGATGTACCTTGTTATTTGCTGATGGTTACCAGATAGAGCTTTCATCAAATCTGCTGTAGTTTTCTCCTTCACGACGTTGTGTGCAACAGACCTGGACAGAGTTAATCTTATAACTCCCAATACCTGTCTGTCAAGGAGAATCCATTCCTCGTCCTTCATAGTAGCAGGTTTTTCTCCTAGAAGCGGTAGATGTAACTTCTTCCCATAGAGATAATCCTCGATCTGCATCCTCCAGAATCCAAAGTCTGTGCCATCAAACTTTTCTATTCCAGACGCCCTTCCTACTTCCTCTGCCATTGCTCCCACTCGAACCTAACCCTAGGCTCTGATACCAGTTGTTAGGAATGTACGAACAAATTCCTGAAACCTGTGAGAAACAAATAGAGAAAGAATAACGCCAAAGAAAAATTCAATCAAACGCACAAGACAATATTTACGTGGTTCGGCAATTTTGCCTACGTCCACGGAGTTGCAGGGATTTCAATATTATCAGGAAGAAAGCATAGAGAGTGCGGCGATACAATTCTCTCGCTCTTGCTCTCTCTCGCGGATACAACCACTAGAACCCTAATCACCCGAAAGCACCCTTTTTATATGTTGCGCCTAGGGTTCCGTTCCGAATGGGCTCCAAATATTTTCCCTGGGGGCGTTGCCCCCGGACCCCCACGAGTACGGCTTGTACTGCTTAGTCCATGGAGCGAAGGCTTGGGCCTCACAGCCCAAGCCTTTGCTCCATAGACTAAGCCTTAGGATAAAAATCTCTAATTAAACAAAGGTCGGGTTATCATCCAAATTAAGACACAATTAGGCTCCACAAAAGCCCAACAACGCCAACAAAAAAAATATTTACAATATATGCCATTTTTCTTGGATCCTCACATCCCTATCAAAACTTGCAATGGCAATGCAGATAACATTGAGAGTTTGCCAAGTATTCAAAAAAAGGAAAGGTGTGAGACCATGAAAATATTAGCAAGTTGCAGAGAAGAAGATACTGAAGGTAAAGCTATAACCCCCAATTAAATACGTTGACAAAGTAGCCATCTTAATGACACTTGTTGTCTCAATATTATGGAGTGGGAGATGAAAAGGAAACACCATATCAAAGGGAAGCCAATGGAGGTATACAACTGTATCAGAAGTATGAGCCATGATGCAATGTTGTGCTTCAATAGTAGAAATGACAAGTTGTTTCTTACCTTTCCAAGAAATATGAGAATCATTGAGAAAAATACAAAAAAAGAAAAATGAAAAAGAAGAAACAAATGGTATGCTTAAAATAAAAATATCACAAGCCCAATCAACATTCAAATGAGTTTCAATCTCCAAACAATGACCTGAAGACAGTAATATGCTATAAAAAAATTTACTCTCAGTGCAAGATGTGAAGTGAAGCTGTTCAATGATTAGTGCCAGGCTATAAAGAGCAAGGTGCAGGCAACAAACATGACCAGAAAGATGAGAAAGCTACGTGGAAACATATAAACCTCTTCATAACGATGCCCATGCAGAAATGCATTCTTAAAATCTAGACGCAAGAGCAAGAGCAAGAGCAAGAGCAAGAGCAAGAGCAAGAGCATATGTTTCCTTATAGCTAACACCATACTCCTAAGAGATTCCTTTAGCCACTAAACATGCTTATAATGCCCAAAAGAACCATTAATGCTAAATAGTCTATGGAAAAATATCTCACTTGACTTCATAAGCAAGTAAGCAACCTGCCAAAATTCAAGTACATGGGTTTTATACTTGTGGTTATAGACCAGCTTTCTAAGTACAACATTTTTATAAGAGCACTAAAGTATTTTTTTTGACAAAGGAGAAGGCACAATTGTTTTTCAAACATATCATGAAGTAGTGCAGTGTTCCTTAAGGCATCAGTGACCAAGATGCAAGATTCACAACAAACTTGTTGTCAAATCTTTTCAGAATCTTCAGTTTAAAGCTTGGCATCTACTGGAGCTATTGCCCACAAACTGCCAAATGGGGGGATGCAACGCGCTATTAAAGAAGTACTTCCACCATTGTGTCAATGCCAACCATAGGAATTGGGTGTAGCTACTTTGGCGTGGCTTAACTTTGTTTCTATAAAAAAAATAGTTTAACCACCAACAAGAATCCTTTCTGAGCTTTGTTACATGTTAGTAACCGCAATTACCTCATCTAGTGGATGAGCCTTATAAAGGAAAGAGTCCACAACCATATGCGTTCACCAAGGAATGGAGATCAAAATGCAAAGATTGCCCAATCCTACTTGGAGAAAGCTATGAAGTGGTTGAAGAAATGGCCACAATCAAGGGAGAAGACGATTGCACTTCAACATGGGAGACCTGGTACTTGTTAAGCTTATTCTAAAACAATTTAGGTAGTTGTGAGGTTGAGGTAGGAGACTACTTTGCGAATACAAAGTACTAGTCTCCAACTTGGCCAAAGTCGAGAAGGCCTCTTATAAGGTGCACCCAATCTTTCATGTCAATTTGTAAGCAGAAGTTGTGAATCTTTTCTGCATTTAATTTGTTCATATGTATATCCTAATATATAATACGATTACCTATTCTAAACAAGGAAACAGTTCCCTTACTGAATAATATCAAATCCCCAATATTTACCCACTTTCCTAATTTGTGTATTATTTACAATGATACTTGGAATTGGGATTATAACACTCCCCCTCAAGTTGGATTATAAATATTAATCATGTCCAACTTGCTAATGAGATCATCAAAGTTCTATCGTACCAACCCTTTAGTGAAGATATCTGCAGTTTGTTCCTTGTTTGGTACATAAGCCATACAGATAATTCCTTCTTCAATTTTCTCTTTGATGAAGTATCTGTCTACTTCTACATGTTTAGTCCTATCTTGTTGAACTAGATTGAGGAAGATGCTGATAGCTGCCTTATTGTCACTATAGAGTTTGATAGGAAAGTTCACCGGGACCTGTAATTCTTCCAAGAGTTTCCGTAACCATAATCCTTCACATATCCCTTGAACGACTACGCTGAATTTAGCTTCAGCACTGCTACGAGCCACCACATTCTGTTTTTTGCTTCTCCAAGTTACCAGATTTTGCCAAACGAATGTACAATAACCTGTGGTGGACCTTCTATCTTCCACTGATCTTGCCTAATCTGCATCTGTAAAGATCTCTACTTCCTTGCTTTCACATTTCTTAAAGAAGAGTCCTTTTCCCAGGGATCCCTTAAAATATCTAAGGATCTTGTACACAGCATCTAAGTGGGCTTCATTTGGTGAATGCATGTATTGACTTACTACACTGACTGCAAATGCAATATCTGGTCTAGTATGTGATAGGTAGATTAGCTTGCCAACCAATCTCTGATACCTCTCATTTTCCACTGGTTTTCCACAGTCTTCAACCCTCTTTACTGCTTCCATCGGGGTTTCGCTGGGTTTGCATCCCAGCATGCCAGTTTCAATTAGAAGATCAGTAACATACTTTCGCTGAGAAACACTAATTCCCTTTTTCGTTCTCGCCACTTCCATGCCCAAAAAATACCGCATTTGTCCTAAGTCTTTAACTTCAAATTCAGCAGCTAGAACTTTCTTCAATATTTCCATCTCTAGAGTATCATCACCAGTACGGATTATATCATCAACATACACTATTAGAATTGTTCTCTTATCTCTTTCAGACTGTTGGAAGAACAGTGTATGGTCTGATTGCCCTTGCCGATAACCTTGATTCTTTAGTACTTTTGCAAATTTGTCGAACCATGCTCTGGGAGATTGTTTGAGGCCATACAAGGACTTCTTGAGTTTACACACTCTGTTTTCTTCACCTTTCCCACTGAATCCTAGTGGTATAGTCATGTATACTTCCTCTCCTAATTCTCCATTTAAAAAGGCATTTTTAATATAAAATTGTTGTAGTGGCCAATCTAAGTTGGCTGCCAAGGACAAGAGAACCCAAACTGTATTTAAGTTTGCCACTGGTGCAAATGTCTCCGTATAGTCAATGCTATAAGTCTATGTAAAACCTTTTGCAACAAGTTTGGCTTTATATCTTTCAACTGTTTCATCAGATTTATATTTCACTGTGAAGACCCATTTACAACCCACTGGCTTCTTCCCTTTCGGTAGATTTGTCAACTCCCAACTTCCATTTTTTTCTAGGGCTCGCATTTCTTCCATGACTGTCTCTCTCCATTTAGGTATTTCTAGAGCTTCTTGAATGTTCTTTGGCATTTTCATCCTGTCAAGGTTAGATACAAACGATCGATATCCTGTAGACAAGCTTTTATAAGACATGTATTTAGACCAAGGGTATTAAGTACATGACCTGGTTTGTTTTCTCATTGCAATAGGTAAATTGATATCATTAGATACTGGATTATCAGAAGAAAAGTCAATTACCATATTGGGATTGGGCATGGGCTCATGGTTATTCGGAGCCATCACCGGTTCCAATGCTCTTGGTGCCTTAGGTATGCGATTCTCCCTATCCTTCGTTTTCGGCTTTCTTGAGTAAACAAGTATGTCTACATTGTTTTGCTCTCCTGTATCTCCCCCTGAGGTTAAGTGTTCTATTGTGTTTGGCAAGTCAGGAAGTAATGCAATGGGAGATTCGATAGATGGCTCAGGGAATGAAGCAACAAGAGGGAATGAAGGGACAGGAGGCTCAATAGGTGGTACTGGTTCAGATGACGCAGATTTAGTAGTAAAGAGGTCAAAGAACTGATCTTCACTCCATTTCTCTCCCTGAAGAGAGGGCTTTGGGAAATAAGGAGTGGTTTCAAAGAAAGTTACATCAAGACTAACAAACAGTCATTTTGAGACCAGATCATAGCATTTGTAGCCTTTCTGGGTAGGAGAATAACCAGGGAAAACACATTTAATGGCATGAGGATCCAATTTATCACGATGGTGTGCATGAACATGAACAAAAGCAGTACAATCAAAGATTTTCAGTGGGAGACAGGAGGGGAGTCGAGAGGTAGGAAAGTGTTCCTGGAATTTCTAAAGAGGGGTGACAAAGGAAAGTGCTCGACTCGGCATTCGATTAATGAGATGTGTGGCTGTTAAGATGGCATCACCCCAAAAATAATGTTTCATATTGATAGTAAACATTAATGCCCAAGCTACTTCAAGTATATGTCTATTTTTTCATTTAGCAACCCCATTTTGTTGAGGAGTATCCACACAATAACTCTAATGAACAATCCCATTTTTTAGAAGATAAGTTCCCAGAATAGTATTAAAATATTCCGTACTATTATCAGTACTTAAAATTTGAATATAAGTCTGGAACTGTGTATGAATCATGGAATGAAAACTGATGAAATTGGAGTGGACTTCAGTTTTGTCTTTCAGTAAGTAGACCCAACAAAGACGAGTATGGTCATCAATAAAGGAAACGAACCATTTTGTATTAGTGCGATTGAGGGAACGTGAGGGACCACACACATCATTGTGAAATGGGTGAGATGGTTTGTATTTGGATGATGAGGAAGAAATACGACGATGTTTTGCAAGCGCACACACTTCACATTGAAACTCAGAAGACATTTTATTTGAACAAATAGAAGGAAACAAACGTTTTAAATATTGGAAATTGGGATGACCCATCCTTGAATGCCATAACAAAAGTTCACTATTTCTAGAAATAGATGCAAAATCACAAATTGCAGTATTACATAGTTCACTTAAGCTTGCCTCCTCAAAGTAGTAGAGTTCCTCATACGCTTTAGCAGTGCCAATCGTCTTCCCCGATGATAGGTCCTGAAAAACACAATGAGAGGAAACAAATTTAGCAGAACAATTTGAGTATTTTGTTAACTGACTGATGGACAACAGGTTGCAAGATAACTTGGGAACATGTAGGACAGATTGTAAAGTTATAGAATTAGATATGTGAATACTTCCTTTTCCAGCAACTGGTGAGAGAGAGCCATCTACAATTTTTACTCTCAAATTCCCAACATATGGTGAGTAGGATGAAAAACATTGATAAGACCCAGTCATATGATCAGATGCACCCGAGTCAATTATCCATGGAGATTTGTAATAGGATGTAGTATTTAAAGCTAACAGATAATTACCTCGGTGAGCCAAGGAACCAGAGGAAGACTGACCCGATGTTTGAATTGACAAAATCATTTTATACAGCTGATCCAACTGTTCAAGACTGAATGCACTACTTGAAAAGGTATTGGTATTTTCTCCTTGTAATCTTTCAGTTGACTCGTCAGTGCTGGCCTGGTATCCACGATTTTTTTGGTATTGTCTCGGCTTCCAATCTTCCGGTTTTCCATGAATCTCCCGGCAAGTAATTTTTAAATGACCTATTTTTCGGCAATGTTCACACCATAATTTACCTTTTTGTGGTCGTTGACTAGGTCCCCCTGGGCCTTTTGATACAAGGGCCGAAACATCAGGCCCATTAGTGTGCCCATCTATTTTTTGGGCGGATACGGGTACGGGGAGATCCAGCCCAACGCGATCATTTTGGGGCCTTAGCATCACACGCCTCTTGTTCTCCTCCCTCCTAACCTCTGCGAAGACCTCTAAGGTTGAACGAAAAGGTCGCCGGCCAAGGATTCGTCCCCTCACGTCATCAAGCTTTCGGTTCAGGCTGGCAAGGAACCCGAAGACTCTTTCGTTTTTGAGCTTCCTTCGTTATTGTGTACTGTCACCGAAGCACTCCCACTCCTCGTCGATGCTCAGGTCGAGCTCCTGCCAAAGATGGGTCATCTCCATGAAATACTCGGTAACATCTCTCTCACCTTGCCTCATCTGCCACAATTAGGTCTTGATTTCGAAGATTTGCGAATAACTCTTAACGTCAGAGTATGTCTCACGAACGGCTTCCCAGACGTCCTTCGCCGTTGGCGAGAACAGGTAGACTTTTTCGATTGACAGCTGCATCGAGTTGACGAGCCAAGTTGTGACCATGGAGTTTTCGGACCTCCATTTTTGCAAGGCTACAACGTCGATAGGGTCTGGTTTCCTCTGTTCACCGGTAAGATAACCTAGCTTCCCTTTTTCCTCAATCACCAATTTTATGGATTGAGCCCACTCATGGAAATTTTTTCCGTTTAATTTTTCCAATGAGAGTGGAAAGGCTATGTTAACTAGCCCATTCAAACCCTCAACAGATGTGGCCTCTGAGTCACTGTCGATATTTGCAGAAGAGGTCGACCCTCTGCTGTTGACGGTGCCGTTGGCCATAGTTAGCTAAGGTTGAGAAACCCTAGCTCTGATACCATGTAAGCAGAAGCTGCAAATCTTTTATGCATTTAATTTGTTCATATGTACATCCCAATATATAATACGATTACCTATTCTAAACAAGGAAACAGTTCCCTTACTAAATAATATCAAATCCCCCCTATTTACCCACTTTCCTAATTTGTGTATTATTTACAATTATACTTGGGATTGGGATTTTAACACAATTGCCTCAAGCCATTGTACTCCAACATTAAAGATACAAACCACATTCTATCAACCAAAGCACCACTAAATACTTGGTACAGAATAGAAGAGGAGTTGAAGGGATCCTTGTAGAGAGAGTTTACATTATCAAGGAGACAAGGATATGAGTTCTTAGTAAGTGGAAGGCCCTTGACAATGAAGAAATTTGGATGTCATTGGAAGACATGCATTAGAAGTGGACAAAGTTCAATAATATTTAGCGTCAAAGTCTGTGCCAAGCTTGTTTAGGGCCTCATGCTTGCTTATGACAACTTGTCCTGTGCCCATTTGGTGGGTAACAGTCATGTAAATAGTGATATAGGGTTTGTTTTTTAAGTTGAGTAGTGCCTTAGAGAAAAAGAGGAAGTATCACTCCCCAGTTGTAGTGATGTTTCTTGTGCCAAAGTGAAATTTTCATAGGAAGCTCTTTAAGGGAGTGTGAGATTCAACAACCATTGTAAAACTGACTAGCTATTGTATTTTGCCTGCTTGTCTCCTGTACTAAACACACGTTGCCTATGGAGGTGAAATGAGATGAATTTTGTTGCTTTGCTATTCACTATATGACTCACATTTATGCTTACTGCTGACCATGTATTTCGTATTCAATGTTTATGAACCTGTTCACGTGATACACTGACTTTAAGCTGACCTTCTTAAGCTTCTGTGCTACAACTAGTGTCACATGGCCCTTTACAGTGTATGTGAAGTGTCCAGACCATGATATTCAGGGTTAATGCAAAAATATTTTAATATATACTTTCTTCTTTAGATCATGGTAATAAATGTTTCTGTACTTCTGGAGACTGATCATATGAAGTCTGTGCCTAATTTGATAAGGAAATGGATAAATATGCATTCTCAAATAGTGATTTAGGTCAGGATCTTCTAAAACCTTTTTGCCCCCTAAAACAAGCAATTCTTTAGCTCTTTTAAAAATTTTCATTGGGTTTTTTCCAACATATTTTGATTGGATTGTGTTTTATGTCTGACCATTTGGTGTAGGTCAATTCCTTGTTGGCTGCTGCACTTGCACGTCTTAACAATGCCAAGGAAGAAAGAGAGCAGTTTGATGAAGCAAGTAATCAGATTGTCGCACACTTGAAAACTAGGGTATGATGCTTTTGTTCCTGTATAGATGTTTCTGACAGAGTTGTTCCTTAATGTAACTGAGACTTCTATAGTTTACTCATAAAATTGTCTGAAGAGGGCTTCTGCCTTCATCTCCTTGATATGAGTTCTGCAGTGATTCACCTATTGTACATTTGATAGTTCTGATACACCTCTACTCATTCATCTAAGTTGGTTCGCAGAATGTCCATTCCTAGGAACAAAGTGAAATCAGATGAAAATAAAAATCTTATGGCAATACAATAATTTAGAAAAAAAAGTCAACATGGAAAAGCTTGTGTTATCCCATCAAACATGGAATAGACATTCCCATGGTGAAATTGGGAGGTCATTCCTTGACCATTTCATGTTATGGATTTTAAAAAAAATTTGCATTCATTTGCTTCATGATGACAACATATCTTCTTTTGCAAACTATCATATTCTTTTGTTATGAATGATATATTCCTAGGAATAGAGATTTTGAGAATTAAATGTAACCTTATGGAACAAAAGATTTTACGGAATACGTAATCTCATAAATTTTTCTAAAGTAGGAGGATGAGCTATCGAGATCTATTGCTTCCTATAGAGCTGAAGCAGATGTTGTCAATACATGGATTAGTTTCCTAGAAGATACCTGGGTTCTGCAGTCCTCCTATACTGAGCAAAAGGAGAAGCAGGTTAAGTATGTGCATCTGCTTTATATGGTTCAATCCTATCATTTCCTAAGACATTCTTTTGTTGGATTGATTTATCTTGATTTGAAATGTATTGGGATCAGCATTTTATGATTTTTGCCCCTATTTCCTGTTTTTTGTGTCTTGCATTTGTGTCCTCATTTGTTATGACCTCTTTGAATTAATAGCATTATTTCTTTATGTGGTCAAGTGACGAATGGGAGAGATATCAAGAATACCTTATAAACTTGACCATTTGTCGGCTTTCTGCCTACAAGGTATTGATACCTTCATGTTGCAGAGATTCTTCCAACAAAGTGTTGTCTTTTAACTTGCTACCATATCCTGTGGTCGATCTCATTTTCCTACTTGTTGGCATGCAATTTTTTTCCCGGTCAGGTAGAGTTGCAGCCTTCTTTTGCACGTGTAAGGAAACTTGTGGACAACTTGAATTCTACTGAAGGGTACTGTATCTGTTTTATAAAAATGTTGGTTACTGTCAACCAAGCCCTAATTATTTTTGTATGCATCTAGTATGGATGTTGAACACTCTAGCACCGTAAATCCAAGGAAAAATCTTGAAGAGGAATACCTGGATTTTGAGGCTAAGGTATGCATGATTTTCAAGTTTGGCTATTGTAAAACTAAGAGATCCTCCTATGTGCATATTTATACCAAGGTTCTGGAGTCTTGCTCTATTCTTTAGATGGTACTCAACTGTGATATTATTGGTTGTTTTTTAAAAAAAAAATACATATAATGATTTGTACAATTTCCTGCTAGTTTGGCCGGTCAATTGTTTTATTTTATTTTATTTTATTTTTTTGTGACATCTCAGTTTATAACCACATTCAGTGTAGTGGATAGCATCAAACGGCAGTTTTATGTTCAAAGCGAAAATATTTTCAGGTAGTAAAGATCCTTTAAATGCTAGTCACTTGAAAAGGATAATGACATTATTTTCAAATGACATACGTGTGACCCCTTAAAACAGGAACCCTGCTGCCTCCAGGAAAGATGACCAAAGGGTCAAAGAACTGTTTGATGCTCTTGAGAGAATGAAGGATGAATTTCAATCAATTGAGAGACCAGTTTTGGACATAGAAACTCCAAGGAAAGGTGCACAAGTAGCATCCGAAAAGGAGCCCCCAGAGAGTCCATCCTTTAGCCCCAAGAAGACAGCCGAGCCACTGGATTGGAAACAAGATGGTAAGTCCAGGTCTCCCACTAGTCAGGAAGAGAAGTTGGTGGGTCCAGATGTCGAACTAGCAAAGCTGGAGTCTGAACCTCAGAAGGATAGCAGAGACTACTTGGCAGAGGAGATCACTGACTGGGAATTTGATGAACTCGAAAAGGAATTGAAAACCAATGACCCATCAAAGAGGACATAGTCTAGACCCTGTTGTTATAAGCATCTCTGGTACTTCCATAGCAAGGTGGCATTTGTCACACCTAGAGGGGAAAAGAAGCAGTATTCTTTTTTCACAGACAATCTTTTCTCCAACAAGCTGCATTTTTAAGTTATAGTTGCATTAGAAGACCTTGGGTCTCTTAAGTCAGCTGAAGAAGCAGTATTCTCTTTTCACAGATAATCTTTTCTCCAACAAGCTGCATTTTTAAGCTATAGTTGCATTAGAAGACCTTGGGTCTCTTAAATCAGCTGTAAATTCTCTGAACTTGTAATGTGGGTCATTGGAACAAATGTAACTTGTCTTGGGTCAAATGGATGTTTGCCTTGGTTTATGTGAAGGATTTTCCAAGGTGCGTCTTAAATAATTTTGTCTTTGAATGCTCTCTCAATTTTTTATACGTTAAGGTTGTGTTTGACTTGACCATGTAATGGAATAAAAATGATAATGGGAATGGGGGTAAATAATAATAATAATAATGAGAATAAAAATGAAAATTTTATGAGGGCCACGAGACATATATCTCCCACCTAATAGTCTTTTTTGTCAATTCGCCTTCCCTCATATACATTTTCTTACGATTTGAATTCTCTTTCAATGTTCTATTTTGATTCAGCTCAAGAATGTTCAATTCATGGTTATTTGTGTTAATTAAGCACAACATAACGTGGCAACCAATTGGCCAAGGTATGAAGACTTGGTCAATTAAGGAAGTGAAGGAAATCCTTATTTTACAATATCAATCAATTTGGATGGGTGCTCAGGCAGACTCTGGACCATTGAGTTATTGAAGCAAAGGTATAATTAAGGCTTTCATTCTTAGCAAGCTTGTTCTGAAGACTTGTAGTTAGGTTGAATACATTGCAAAGCTTATCTTTATTTAACTTCATCTTTATTTGTTAAACGATATACCTGTATTCAAGTAGCGTAAAATCAAATGTGTATGTCATAATCCTTTATAAATAAAGTGAAAGAGCGCTTATAAATAACTAGTATTCTTTACATTGCTTTAGTCAATAGCAGAAGTGTTGTCTTCTTTTGTTCCTCTTAATCTTTTTCGCACAAATTCTTTTTTATTATTCGCTCTCTTTCTCTCGCTTCCCATCTCTAGCTCAGTTCCTCTTATTCATCGCTTCCCATCTATAGCTCTGTTCCTCTTCTTCCTCATCTTCTTGGTGCAACATGGACGTTGGTCATTGATATGCATTCCTAACCATTTCTAGCCATTGTAATGTTTGATCATGTATGGCTAGTGTATCCAAGAGAACGCTTAAAATGATTGGCTAGAGAAAGAGGTAAGTCAATAGCTCAATCAATCTAGTTAATATAGCAAGTTTTCTCCCTTCTCAAATTTGCGTTTTCTTTATCTCTCCCCTCTTGTTTTTATTCTCAATCTTCTTCCTAAAAATTATTTTTTGAGACCCCATCCTCTTTCTTTCCTACTTAACACTTCCAATTTTGTTCCTTTTCTTCCTCTTTAGGGTGCTAGCTAAACCTTGGTCATTGATATACATTCCTAATCATGCTTGTCTTACAATTTCTCTTTCTTGAAAGTAATGCTATCTTGAAGGATATTCTTAAAGTTCATCCTAGGTATTCTTTGATTGTGATAAGCATATAAATGTATGCATTGTTGGTCTTGTAATGACCCGAATAATAATGGTATTTAATTAATAATTAAGAGAGTGGAAAAATGGAAATAGAAAAGAAAAGGGGGCAGCAAGCTTTGTCGACGAAGGTGTGTTTCGTTGACGAGAAGATACCAAGAGGATTTTTTTGGGCGACTTTGAATTTTGTCGACGAAGGGGAGAGTTCGTCAACAAATTGCCTATTGACCTCGTCGATGAGGTGATGTGACTCGTCGACGAAGCCCCTAGTATAAATAGTGTGAAACTTGATTTTAAACGCAAAAAAATCAGGAAATTCACTCTCTTTCTCTCCTCCCTTCTGTTTCTTCTCCTTCTCTCTAAGTTTTTGGGTCGGATTTACGCTGGTTCGACGATCAGAAGCCACCACGACGCTCTTAGGGAAGTTCTCTCCATATCTGCCAGAGCGGATCGTTGGTGGAAGTAAGTTGAAATTCATCCCTGAGTTGAGGTAAGACTAAATATGCAAAATTTGGTCTTTCCATAGTTATAGGAAATGTTATTCACAGGAAAATACTGAAGTTTAGTTCTGGCAGTTGTTAGTTTCAGGGTGATGCTCGGGGAATCCTGCGGGTGCGGAACGGGTAGATTTTTAGGCGGTTTCTTTCAAGTGTCAAGTAAGGGAATAAACTAAAGCAGTTATTTTCCACGCGTATTATTATTATTTATCAGCAAATTAATTTTCAGGGAAGCATGTATTATATTTGAATATTATTGAAAAAATGCATATTTGGGAAAATACTACTGCTATACAGAAAATGTGATTTTAGAATGAAATGTACGAATTTACTCAGTTTTGTGTGGCATGAATATTATTTTCATGAAAAGTATTATGATATGACAATTTTACGAGTAAAGTATGTTTTCAGGATTTATGAAATAATACAATACATTATGATTCTGAAAATACATGATAATTGATTTATTTATTAAGAATGATATGTATAAGATATTTGGTGCAAGGTCGTGATTGATAGCCGATGCGAGACCGTGTATGATATATGATTTCGGCGCAAGGCCGTATTTATGAAATATTTGGCGCAAGGCCGTATTTATAAAGTTATAGAAAATGCTATCACTCCATTTATGTTAAATGTTACATTATCATGTATTATATATTATCAGAACCCAGATGTTAGTTTAGTTCAGTTTCAAGAGCACGGTACCGTAGTTATATAGATAAAATCTCTATGTTCATCAAATTAGGAATAGCTTCCCAAGAGAGGAGGTGAATTGGTTTTTTAAAAATTATTCCTTTAGAATTAATTCTTTTAAGTTATAAATCTTAGAAACAATCAAAATCAACACAGCAAGATAAAATTCTCAATTTATGTAACAATATATGTGAAAATTTACTGCACTCAGTATAAGCCCTGTGTCACAATTATTCTTCTTCCCAATGTTTAGTTTTTAAATAAATTTTCAGATTAATAGGTCAAGGATAATCAATCAACGTAGTCCCTTTCGGTTTCCGCAATCAATGTTGATTTATCCAAAACAAATTACCTTTCGGTCTATTTAACAACCAAACATTCAGAATTGAAATTTAAAGCAACCATGCAGATTATTTCCTTGAAAAATAAAGAGTGGAGTAGAAAAAGAAGAACATAAGGATTTTTACGAGGTTCGGCTTCAACACAGCCTACGTCCTTGCCCTTGGCCAAACTGCCAAAGGATTCACTATTACCGTTCCTTTATCAACCGGAACAAAAACAATTACAAGCACTCCTTGGGTAAGGCTAGAGCCCACCTTCTCCAAACAATGTCCCCTTGTTTGGTCCAACGATTCAATACTCAAATCGTCAACAAGCCCTATTACAAAGATAGAAAAACAATACGTACAAGAACTTGCTCCTCAAAGAGCTGATTAGTACAAATTTAAAACACTTATGCACTTCAGTAAATTCAGAATATGAATTTCAGAATGAAGCTCTTAGAAACTTATCTCCGTGGGTATCTTTCAATGAAAGCATTAGCAGCTTAATGATCAAACATAGTGAGATTCAGCAAGAACTTCTCTTAATTTCGAGCAAGGATGAGAGTAATATGAAGCACTTTCAGAAATTCAGAATGAGAGAGAGTATGACAGCAGATTGTGAGTTCTTAATGATCTTGGTGATTAAATCAATGTGTCTTTAGGGGTATTTATAGATGTATAAAACCTTCTTGCTTGTTCCCCAAAAGATACTCAGACTTGTTTCCATATACTAAACTTATTTGAGTTTCCAAATATTTGAATTTCAAAAATTATATCCGTTGGAAAACAGAAAATGTCGCGGGGCAGACGACTGTGAAGTCCTGACAGTCGTCTGTCCATTTAATATAATGGTAAAAATCATAGGCAGAGAGGTGACAATCGTCTGTCCCTTGAGTGGCAGTCATCTGTCATCGGAATATAAGGTGACAGTTGTCTGTCCATATGATGACAGTCGTCTGTCCATGTGTAATTTTAAGCCTTTCAGTAACTTATAAGGTGGACAGTCGTCTGGTGAAACCTACACAGTCTTCTCACTTTTCACTGACAGTCGTTTGTCAGGATTTTGTGTTTCAATTTTAAGCCTTTAATTTAGCCAGTCGTTTGTCAACTGAATGATTTTCTTTTCTAGTCACTTTTTGATTTCTCTCTCATTGTTACTTGGAATATAAATTTGTTTTAACTTTGAAAACATGTTCCAAGTTATTATCTTAAGGTCTCTAAGTCTATTTGCCTAATGAGCTTCAAAATGAAAACTTCATACTTGAATAAACTTAAAGTACTTACAAAGACTTGTCCTAAGTGCTCAAAAATTCTTCTTTGCTCTGAACTTTTTTTGTTGCTAGTCTCTGATCTTTTAGAATAATCTGATCTTTCATCTCTTTAAATCCTCTTAATATTTCTTCTTTGAGCTCTCATGTTGATCTTCTTTACTCATCATGCTCTTATGGTCTTCAGACTTTGATCCATGCTACATGGTCCATACTATCAGACTTTAATCCATGCTACATGAATTCTTTCAATATGGATTCCTGAGAAAACACAACACTCAACTGAAGCATGTTAAGTCCTACTTGTTTGTTAGCATCAAAATGGAGTATTAAACCTTGTAAGGCCAACAATCTCCCCCTTTTTGATGATGACAAATAAGAAGCAAAAATTTTGAGTGAGCCTTAAAAGGACGCCCCCTTTCAATAAGAATTAATATTAATTTCATGAATCATGCTCATACATGATTCATGTTTACATACATCATTCATGCTCATTTCCAATTCAAGCCTAAGTTCAAGCTCAATTTTTGCTAAACACTTCTCCTCCTTTGACATTAATCAAAAGATATAATTTGAGTATATAATGATCAAGGACAAATATCAATTTGAGTATATGTGATCCCAGTGTTAATGTATTTACATCAATTGATTAAGGATTATTCTCAAGTGAGAACTCATAATACTCCCCCTGTCAATTAGCATAGTTTTCAGAGTTATCATTAACATTAGAACTTATAATACATCAAACTGATAACAAAGCAGTGCAAAAGTTCAGAGTTTCAGAATTAGAAACAAATACATATAAAGACTTATAGTCTTTGCTTACACATACTCCCGCTTTTTACAACAAAAACAAAATACATTTAGAATTGAAGCACGTGTAGCATACAAAATAGAAAAAACACCTTAATCATCAGAGTTTTTATTATCCTCATTATTTGAATCAGTGTCATGTTTAATGACATGATGCTCTATTTTGGCAATACGATTGTCTAATGAGGTATACTTGTCATCAATGGTGGAGAGTTTTTCTTAAAGAAAAGAAAATTTTTCTCGCATTTCAGAACTAAAACTAGTATAATTTTGATAAAATGGAACAAACCAAGGTGGCATATTAACTTCTTTAGGAGTTGGACTCCTTTCTTCAGGTGCAGGTCTTGCTAGTCTATTGCCCCGGAACATCCAACCCTCGGTATACTTTTTGTAACTCATTCGTTTCAATGTAGTAGATGAGAAAACATGGTAATGGATTCTTTTAACTATTTTTGAAGTAGGAGAGAGGACTTGAAAATGGGCAAAGATTAAGGAAAAAATACCGCTATGTGGAAGCCCAATTCTAGGAGATTCAAGCTTCATCACCATCCACTTCAGTATAATACTGGATAAGTCTAATTTCTTCCCTTTTAGTAAGCACCACATAACAAAAAAACCAAAATATGACACATGATCAAAAGATCCAGACCTCATAATTATATAGTATGCAATGATCTTATGTAGAATTTGTGCCTGAAGATTAAGCTGCTTCTATGGTGGAGGGTGTCCAAAATATAGGTGCATCATTCATCACAAGAGGTAGAAATTCTTGTGGTGAAAATCCTTGTTCCATGGTCCAATGCTTCTCAACTAGTGTACACTCAAAATTACCATGCTTGATATGAAGAATTTTTCGTAATGAGTGTGGGGTAAGTGTAATCCTTTGACCATAAATTTCATAAGTAATTCCATCTTCCTTCTTAACCAAGTTAGAATAAAAAATCTTAATATGATCTGGGTAATGCCCTTTTATTGATGAAGGATGAACTTGTCTCATCCTATAGCTTTGAACATTTCTAAAATTTCAGGAAAATTTTCTTCAAAGAAAGTAACATCTAAAATTTTACAGAACATTGGATTAATTGCAGATATGTGATTCTGATACAAGGATTTCGCATGTGAAGAGACTAGCCATTTTTCTATGTCTTCGTTGCTTGTAGGCTTTGAAGAAGACGAGGAAACTTTATCCTTCTTTTCCACAGTTTTGGTACGAACCATATGGATATGCAGAAACCCTAGATATGTATGGAGTAGGGTATGATGGATAATCGTTGTGTGTAGCTTGGGAAAGAAAGAACTAAAAGAAAATAGAAGAGAAGATGTTTTTAGAAGAAGGAAGACGAATGGGCAGACGTCTGTAGGGTTTAAAAATCATGTTTTTTAAGTGAAAAGTACATCACCCACCGTGAGACAGTCATCTGTATCTAATTGGATAGTCGTCTGTCCACGGATAGTAGCCTGCCAGTTGTCTGCTAGCTCACTGGCAGTCGTTTGTCTACTGTCTTTTACACAGACAGTACCCTGCCAGTCGTCTGTCAATTCTCTGGCAGTCGTCTGTCTTGACCAACTGAACTTCTTTTTTAGTTAACTTCTCTTATATATAACATGCCTAATTCTCGTCTAATAAATACAAATTGATCCTCAGCTAATGGTTTGGTAAATATATTAGCTAATTGAGTATGAGTATTGACAAATTCAAGAACTATTTCTTTCTTGTTTACATTATCTCTTAAAAAATGATGACGTATATCAATATGTTTAGTTCTTGAATGTGATATCGGATTCTTTGAAATATTTATTGCGCTTGTATTATCACATTTTATAGGGATTGTTTGATATGGAATTTTGAAGTCCCTTAATTGTTGTTTCATGTATAAAATTTTAGCACAACAAATCCCAACTGCTATGTATTCTACTTTAGTTGTAGATAATCCTTCGGAATTTTGTTTCTTTGAAAACCATGAAACTAATGAGTGTCCTAAAAAGTTGCAAGTCCCACTAGTGCTTTTTCTATCTATTTTACATCCTGCATAATCTGCATCTGAATAACTCATCATTTTGAAATCAGTTCCTTTTGGATACCATAACCCTAAATCTAGTGTGCCTAGCAAATATCTAAGAATCCATTTTATAGTTGTTTGATGTGATTCCTTAGGAGCTGATTGGAACCTAGCACATATACACACACTGAACATTATATCTGGTCTACTTGCTGTTAAGTAAAGTAAACTTCCTATCATACCTCGATAATGTTTGATATCAACTTGTTTCCCTTTTTCATCATTGTCTAGACTAGTTAAAGTGCTCATGGGAGTTACTATAGGTTTACTTTCTTCCATATCAAACTTCTTTAACATGTCTTTAATATACTTAGTTTGATTTATGAAAGTTCCATTTTTAACTTGTTTGATTTGCAAACCTAGAAAGTAATTTTATTCTTCCATCATGCTCATTTCAAACTCTCTCTGCATAGTTTTAGAAAATTCATTACACAAGTCTTCCTGAGTAGTTCCAAATATAATATCATCAACATAAATTTGAACTATAAGCATATTATTATCTTTGGTTTTTATAAATAAAGTGTTGTCTATCTTTCCTCTTGAAAAATTATTTTGGAGTAGAAATTTGCGTAGCCTATCATACCAAGCTCTAAGAGCTTGTTTCAATCCATATAGGACCTTAGTTAACTTAAATACATGATTTGGATTTTTAGAGTCTTCAAAACCTTGAGGTTGTTTAACATAAGCTTCTTCATTAATATAGCCATTTAGAAATGCACTTTTTTCATCCATTTGGTATAATTTGAAGTCTTTATAGGCTGCATAGGCAAGAAGCATCCTTATTGCTTCCATTCTTACTACAGGTGCAAAGGTTTCTTCATAATCAATGCTTTCTTCTTGATTGTAATCTTGTGCTACAAGCCTAGCTTTATTTCTTACAACTACTCCAGTTTCATCCTTTTTATTTCTAAACACCCATTTAGTTCCTATGATTGACTTGTCTTTGGGTTTAGGTATAAGTTTCCAAATTTGACTTCTTTCAAATTGATTTAGTTCCTCCTGCATAGCTATGTTCCAAGAATCATTATTTAAGGCTTCTTCAATATTTTTGGGTTCAACTTGAGATAAAAAGGCATAATGGTTGCAAATATTCTTTAATGAGGTTCTAGTGGGTATTCCTTTTGATGTTTCACCAAGAATTTGTTTTTTTGGGTGATTTTTATCATATCTCCATTCTTTAGGAAGCTTCAGATTTTCTATAAGGTTTTCATTTGGAGCATCATTATTGAATTCTTCTTTTATTTCAAGATCTTCTTCTTTTTGTGGAGTACCTTCTTTTTCATCATTCTCATTTTTATTGTCATGATTGTTTGATTCATCAAATGTTATGTGTATTGATTTCATAATAGTAAAGGTTCTTTTATTATAAACCCTATATGCTTTACTATTTATAGAGTACCCTAGGAAGATACCTTCATTAGATTTTACATCAAATTTTCCTAGATCATCTTTAGTATTAAGAATAAAACATTTGCATCCAAATACATGAAAGTAGGAAATATTAGGTTTTCTTCATTTCCAAAGTTCATATGGTGTTTTGTCCATTTTTGATCTTATTGATACCCTATTTACAATGTAGCATGCTATATTTACAGCTTCTGCCCAAAAGTATTTAGGTAGATTATTTTCATTCAACATTGTTCTCGCCATTTCTTGTAGAGTTCTATTTTTTCTTTCTACAACTCCATTTTGTTGTGGAGTCTTAGGTGCAGAAAAATTATGGTTAATTCCATATTCATTACAAAATTTTTCAATATTTTTGTTTTTAAATTCCCTACCTTGATCACTCCTAAAGTTTGTTATATTATAGTCCTTTTCATTTTGTAATTTCTTACATAAAGTAATAAACATATCATAGGCTTCATCTTTGTTTGCTAGAAATAATACCCAAGTAAATCTTGAATAATCATCCACTATTACAAAAGCATATTGTTTACCTCCTAGGCTTAAGGTTCTAGTTGGACCAAATAAGTCTAGGTGCAAGAGTTCTAGAGGTCTTTTGGTGGATATGTATTTTTTCTTTTTGAAGCTTGTTTTTACTTGTTTTCCCTTTTGGCACGCATCACACATCTTGTCTTTTATGAATTTTGTATTAGGTAGTCCTTTGACAAAATTTTTCTTTGATAATTTGGATAATAGGTCCATGCTAGCATGTCCTAGTTTCCTATGCCATAACCAACTTGTTTCATTCATTGCTGCCAAACAAGTTACATTCTGATTTACTAAGTTTTCAAAATTTATATAATAGACATTGTTTAACCTATGAGCTATAAACAAGGTTTCATTGTTCTTAAGATTTTGAATAACACATTTTTCTTTCTTAAAGATTATTTTGAACCTTTTATCACTTAATTGACTAATACTTAAAAGGTTATGTTTTAATCCTTCTATTAATAGCACATTATCTATAGTGAGTGAAGGTTCTTTACCAATTTTACTGATGCCAATGATTTTACCTTTGGCATTATCGTTGAAGGTGACATGTCCTCCATCCTTTTGTTTTAATGCAGTGAACTTGGTCTTGTCACCGGTCATGTGCCTTGAGCACTCGCTATCCAAGTACCATTTATCCGTTGACGGTGTTGTCCTAAAACATACCTACAATGGAGGATTTTTTGTGTTAGTTTTTGGAACCCAATTTCTTTTAATTTTCTTTGTTTTTTTGTTAGTTCCATTATTGACTTTCCATTCCCCTTGGACTTTAACATATTTTCTCTTTAGTGGGCAATTAAACATTACATGACCTTTAGTCTTGCACATATAGCAAGTGGTGTGTTCATGTTTGTTGTTTGACGAAGTACTAGCATAATACTTAGCTTCCTTAACAAAGTATCCCATGTATAGCTTTTTGTTCCTTTTATTTGCTTTACCATTATAGTCTATACCTTCTTTGTTTTCATGAAGCCTTTGCTGTCCAATCATCTTTTCAAAGTTTTCTTTTCCTTTTGTAAAGTTATAGATAATTTTTTCTTTATCCTCTGTTGCCTTATTGAGTTCATTCACTTCTAAATCTTTTTTATTCAAACTATCTTTATGAGTTTTTCTTAATTCTTGAGTTACTTTATTTACTTCTTCTTCTTACTTCTCAATACAAGTGTCTTTTTCTTTTTCAATGATTTTGAATGATTCAAGTTGCCTTAATAGTTCTTTATTTTGATCTTTCAAAGTTATATTTCTCTTAGAAATTTTTATGAATCTCTTATGCAAAGAAAACAACTCAGCTTGCAATTTCATATAGGAAGGCATGCTGTCACATGACTCATCACACGACTCATTGTGAGATTCTGTAGAGGAATAGTAGGAGTTTACCTCTTCTTCATTCACCATGAAATATATGTTTGCCATCTCTTGTCCGTTTGATTCATTTTCTGTCTCGCTGGAGCTTGAATCATCCCATGTAGCTTTCATAGCTTCATTCTTTTTCTTCTTGTCTTTCTTGAACAACGGACAGTCTGGTTTGATATGGCCTAGTTTCTTGCAATGATAACATATTGGAGGTTCATTCTTACTTTTATTTTCCTTCCTACTTGTCTCTCCTTTTTCAGGTTTCTTTTTATTGAACTTCCTAGGAAATCTTTTATTTCTTCTATCGAATTTGCCTAGTCTCTTGGTGATGAATGCTAATTCATCTTGATCTAAGTCACTTGTCTCACTTTCCTTTTCACTAGAGCTGTGGCTAGACGCTTTTAGTGCAATAGATCTTTTATGCTTTCGTTCAGGATTCCTTTCTTTTAAGGCCATTTCATAGGTAGAAGTGAACCTATTAGTTGATCTAAAGTGGTAGTCTTAAGGTTTCTACATTCAGTGATAGTTGTAGCCTTTGGTTCCCATATTAAGGGAAGGCCTCTTAGAATTTTTCTGATCATTTCGTAGGTAGTATAAGTTTTCCCTAAGGCACTTAAGAAGTTTAATATGTGGGTAAATCTGGTGTACAAACTTGATATTGTTTCATTAGAATTCATCTTGAATGCTTCATATTCGCTTATTAACATGTCTATCCTATTGTCTCTAACATCAATAGTTCCTTCATATGTCACTTCTAATTTGTCCTATATTTCTTTAGCTGTCTTGCATGCCATGACCCTATTAGATTCATTAGAATCTAAGGCACAGTATAAAGCATTTATAGCGCTTGAATTGATTTGAAGCATTTTATAGTCTGAATCGATCATATCCCTTTTTTCTTTTGGAATCTGTTTTCCATCAACTATTTTAGTGGAAATAAGGTCTCCATCCATAACTACTTACCATGCTTTCCAATCCATGTGTTGGAGATAGATTTGCATTCTCTTTTTACAAAACGTATAATTATGTCCACAAAAAATTGGTGGACGAGTTGAGGGTTGGCCTTCATCGAAGGCTGCTACTCCTATATTTGCCATTCGATCTTTTTATAGTTTCTTGTTAGGAATTACTATAACTAGGCTCTGATACCAATTGAAATTAGGAATAGCTTCCCAAGAGAGGGGGTGAATTGGTTTTTTAAAAATTATTCCTTTAGAATTAGTTCTTTTAAGTTGTAAATCTTAGAAACAATCACAATCAACACAGCAAGATAAAATTCTCAATTTATGCAACAATATATGTGAAAATTTGCTGCACTTAGTATAAGCCTTGTATCACAATTATTCTTCTTCCCAATGTTTAGTTTTTAAACAAACTTTCAGATTAATAGATCAAGGATAATCAATCAACGTAGTCCCTTTCAGTTTCCGCAATCAATGCTGATTTATCCAAAACGAATTACCTTCCAGTCTATTTAACAACCAAATATTCAGAATTGAAATTTAAAGCAACCACGCAGATTATATCCTTGAAAAATAAAGAGTAGAGTAGAGAAAGAAGAACACAAGGATTTTTACGAGGTTTGGCTTCAACACGGCCTACGTCCTTGCCCTTGGCCAAACCGCCAAAGGATTCACTATTACCATTCCTTTATCAGCCGGAACAAAAAAAATTACAAGCACTCCTTGGGTAAGGCTAGAGCCCACCTTCTCCAAACAATCTCCCCTTGTTTTGTCTAACGATTTAATACTCAAATCATCAACAAGCCCTGTTACAAAGATAGAAAAACAATACGTACAAGAACTTGCTCCTCAAAGAGCTGATTAGTACAAATTTAAAACACTTATGCACTTCAGTAAATTCAGAATATGAATTTCACAATGAAGCTCTTAGAAACTTATCACCGTGGGTATCTTTCAATGAAAGAATCAGCAACTCAATGATGAAACACAGTGAGATTCAGTAAGAACTTCTCTTAATTTCGAGCAAGGATGAGAGCAATATGAAGCACTTTCAGAAATTCAGAATGAGAGAGAGTATGACAGTAGATTGTGAGTTCTTAATGATCTTGGTGATTAAATCCATGTGTCTTTAGGGGTATTTATAGATGTATAAAACCTTCTTGCTTGTTCCCCAAAAGATACTCAGACTTGTTTCCATATATTAAACTTATTTAAGTTTCCAAATATTTGAATTTCAAAAATTATATCCATTGGAAAACAGAAAAATTTCGCGGGGCAGACGACTGTGAAGTCCTTACAGTCGTCTGTCCATTTAATATAACAGTAAAAATCATAGGCAGAAAGGTTACAGTCGTTTGTCCCTTGAGTGGCAGTCGTCTGTCATCAAAATATAAGGTGACAGTCGTCTGTCCATGTGTAATTTTAAGTCTTTCAGTAACATATAAGGTGGACCGGTCGTCTGGTGAAACCTACACAGTCTTCTCACTTTTCATTGACAGTTGTCAGTCAAAGCTTTGACAGTTGTCTGTCAAGCTTCTGTGTTTCAATTTTAAGCTTTAATTTAGCCAGTCGTCTGTTAACTGAATGATTTTCTTTTCTAGTCACTTTTTGATTTCTCTCTCATTGTTACTTGGAATATAAATTTGTTTTAACTTTGAAAACATGTTCCAAGTTATTATCTTAAGGTCTCTAAGTCTATTTGCCTAATGAGCTTCAAAATGAAAACTTCATACTTGAATAAACTTAAAGTACTTACAAAGACTTGTCCTAAGTGCTCAAAAATTCTTCTTTGCTCTGAACTTTCTTTGTTGCTAGTCTCTGATCTCTTAGAATAATCTGATATTTCATCTTTTTAAATCCTTTTGATATTTCTTCTTTGAGCTCTCATGTTGATCTTCTTTAATCATCATGCTCTTATGGTCTTCAGACTTTGATCCATACTATCAGGCTTTGATCCATGCTACATGAGTTCTTTCAATATGGATTCTTGAGAAAACACAACACTCAACCGAAGCATCTTAAGTGCTACCTGTTTGTTAGCATCAAAATGGAGTATTAAACCTTGTAAGGCCAACAATTCAGATTGGTGCTAACCACCCCACGAGGGAGTGGGAGATGGATAGTCGATGCAGCTTTTAGTGTAGAGTTGTAGACGTCTACCTGGCAGTCCGAACCAGGGTATGGCGGGCCCATCGTACTTACAAACATTTTTGACTCGTTAGTGGTAGACCAACCATTGTCGGGTCCCACCTTTGGGCTGCACAACCCGTCTTGGGGGGTAATACATTACATTAGTTAGCTATTCATCCTGGGTATGTTTTAAGTATTATTAGCTATACCAAATAGTTATAATTAGTATGCTTTAATAAAAATATGAAGGTATACGTTTATGAAGTTATTAAATGATTAATGTTTTCTGGTATGGAAAAATGTATTGTATATCTGTATTATCATTAAATATTCATGTTACCACAAAGTTGTATTTAGTTTATTTTCCCTTACTGAGAAGTGTCTCACCCCCAAACTTAAATAATTTTTAGGAAACCTAGAAGGACCGATGGATCGTGGCTGCCGTTGAGTCTGTTGTGCTACCCTGTTAGGAGGGTAAGTTTGAACTAGGATCATGAAATTCTGATGAGGGATCCTAGAGATATTTTTGTGTTTTTGAGAGATTGTATATAAACACAGTGTTTTGGGATTATAGTTAACTCTAGTATTATGTATTTTGTGGTATTGAGTTGATGATTTACATTTACTACTGCCCAGGTTCCACTGTGTATGACAGATGTCCCCGCTACCCACGGGTTCAGGTTGACTATTTTACTTAATATGTTTTATTATATGATTATTTAAGGGGGTCATTATAGGCTTAACATGACTTATTAATCTTATTTTGATGATAACAAATTAAAGGTCATTTAACATGTTTTGTTGTAAGTGATGAAACTTCAGGAATCAAGTCTTTAAGCTCAAGTTCAAGAAAATACAAAGCTCATTGCAAGACTCCATGGAAAAGGAATATGAAAACTCAAAGAATATGAGAGCGTGAATTTGAAATAAAAATTGATGAAGGCTTAGAGATTTGAAGCTCAAAGACAAGAATGACTAAACAAATGACAAGTATGAAGACTCCAAGTTTAGAATGTGTTTTAAAGTTTTAAGAGAGTCTCTATGTAAGTACTTTATTCAAAGGATAACTTGATTGGATTTGAAGCTCATTAGGAAACTCATTGAATTAGAGACCATGTTTTTGAAAAACCCCGAAAAATATTTTTCAAAAATCTTAAATTATTTTGAGGAAAGCAAAAGAGCAAAAAGAATTTGGAAATAATATGAAAAATCAGAATTTGGACTGTCTAGGCGATTGACAAGGTCTTTCTAGGTGACTGACAAATAATTGAATTGATTTTGAAACAACCCGAGAAGACCCATTCGACTGACTCGTGTGTTCCCAGTCGATTGACTTGTTCTGTCTTTGAAATTCTCTGTATTTTAAATGGATCCAGGTGACTAACTCCTACTTTCCAGTCGATTGACTCTTCGAGATTTCAAATTTTAAACATAACGGGAACTTTCCAAATTTGATTTTTTGAATTCTACACATTATGAAAACTTGGGAAACACTCCAAGTCACTTTGGGAACACGAAATACTGTTGATTAAACATCTATAAATACCCCCCAAGGCTAAGGATTCAATAACACCAAGCAAATACAGCATTCAAGCTCTCTTACTCTCAAAACTCTCAAAGCTCTCTTGTGCAATCAATCTCTGAAGTTTCTTATTAAGTTTTGTTGTGAAACTCTCTCACAATTCTGAGCCTACTCTAAATTCTTTCAATCTAGAAAGAAAGCTCACGGTTATATACTTCTAAAGTTTCAAATTCTTTCAATTATTGTTTTGAATTGAAGTATATTTTAGTTCTTAATTGTTGTACTAATCAGCTCTTGTTGAAAGTGTCTTTGTACACCAAAACTTGCTCTTGTTTTGTATACGGTTCAACTTCTTGAATCGTTGTTGGACCATGTGTGGGGTATCGTTTGGAGTGGCAAACTCTAGCCTATTGAAGGAGAGATTGTAAGGTTGCTCATGCTCATAAAGGAGTGGTGATAGTGGAATCCTTGGGTGTGTTTGCCTAAGGCGAGGATGTAGGCGGGTATAACCGAACCTCGTAAAAACTCTTGTCTCACTCTCTTCCCTACTCTCATTTAATTTTTCGTTCATATAAACTGCATGGTTGGATTTTAATTTTTTGTTCTTAATAACTTCGTGGATTGGATATATAAATAAACCAAAGATTAATATGATTTTGGGATTGCAGAAACCAAAAAGGGAGTATGTTGGTTGATCAATACAAATTGCTAAAACCATAAGGGAATACGTTAATTAGTTAACAACCAATGTGAAGCCGCGATTTTCATACCCTTTTTTTTTCAATAAATAATAAATTAATAATACTTAAACATCGGCCACGTCAAAACTCTGATACCATTTAAATATAACCTGGCCCAAAGTGGGATACCGAGTAATCAGTCAAACTTATATAAACAACCTTATTAGCGGAAGTCATTTTATACAAATAATCCAGAATACAAGTAACCAGAGTACTAACATCCACATGCATATATATATATATATATATATATATATATATATATATATATATATATACATATCTAACACATCCCTAAAAATCAACCAAAAACTCTAGGGGAAACATACCTAGGTCAAAACACTCACCCTATTTATTAGGGTACTAGCTCCCCCCTATCTCGGAGCTCTATCTCCTGGTCTTTCATGGTTCCTTGAAATATATAGATATTTGGGTGAGACACATCTTAGTAAGACAGAATAAATTATTTACAGTGTGTGGTAAAGAGTTTCATTATATCATAATGTACCCATTTCAGTGATAATACCATTTGAGGAAAATATACCAATTATACTCATAATTATATAAATATAAAAACACGAGCTTTTATAAGCTTTAATTCCATATTCAACCCATTCACATGCAACCCATATTTATTAGCGAAAGTTCCTGAGGATAAGGGATATTACACGCCCATACATGTAGCTCCCCCTCTGCTCTAATATCATTTGTAACCTTACCCGATTAACTCGGGTACGACTACAACTGATACTTATCAGGGCACTCACCTTACTCACATGCAACCCATATTTATTAGCGAAAGTTCCTGAGGATAAGGGAGATTACACACCCATACATGTAGCTCCCCCTCTGCTCTGATATCATTTGTAACCTTACCCAATTAACTTGGGTACGATTACAATTGATACTTATCAGGGCACTCACCTTACTCAATAAGCTCTTAGACAGAGAGTTTTACTTCACCTTATTGATTTATGTTATTATACTCACTTTTTCTTTTCTCTTTCATTTCCATTTCATCATCTAGCATATGGATGTCCTTGGTAACCAATACATCCACATCTGTAACTCACCTGAGGATATTCTCTCCACGCTATGCTTCCCCCTATGGACGAGTTGTGAGGCCTGAAGGCTGGATCTAAACCGTGGTTGGCCGACCTGGTTAGATCAAAATAAGAACTCTCCCTGTCCATATGTAGTACGATTGGCCTACCACAGCCTAGTCCGGATCCAAGGGGGATCAACATCTCTCCGAAGGCCCAATCGACTATCATGCCACACTCTCCACGAGACCGTGTGATTGCACTAACACCTCACTAGCAACGGTACCATGCTCTTTATTAGCAGCTATCCATCACCGTTCTCATTTTTACATTTCATCATTCGCATTACAATATTCTCATTGCAATATTCACATTTCCAGTATTCACATTTCACATTTCAGTTTTCACATTGCAATATTTACATTTTCACATTCACGTTTCAGTATTCACATTTCATATCCATATTGCAATATTCACATTTTCATATTCACATTCCAGTGTTCACATTTCAACATTCACATTGCCATATTCACATTTTAAGTATTCATATCTCATCTCATAATGGTATATATCACATTTCAATATTCTCCTCATTTTTTGTTTCTTTCCCATCTTTTTAATACACATTTCATTCTCATAGTAGTGTATATCTCATTTTGTGAATTTCCACATTTCTCAATAAAACCTATCATATTCTCTGATTTCCCCCATTTATCATAGAAAACATTTTTATATTCATATTTCACATTCCATCACTTCCTAGTAAAATACACATTGATATAACATAATTTATCATTTCATATATTCAAATCCCAAAACATCATAATTCTGTATTACTTATATGCCACACAATTTTATCTGATATTCGTATTATAATATTTTAGGCAAAATATCATATTCTCATTTTCACGTATTAATTCAACCAGTAGTTCTCAAAATATTGCTATAATTTATTACCCTTACCTAACTTACTGAAAGGTTCGATAAAAGCCCAAATCCTACGCCCATGGCTTCCAAAACATCAAAATCCTAAAAATCACATTTTTCTTAGATTAATCAACTCATCTTCAAGAATGATTCTCATTTAACTCTTTCCTAGGTCCTACATACTCCAAATAACCCATTAAACCCTAAAGTACTTCACTTATCACAATTTTGGGATGGTGCCCCGGAACACCAAATTGAAAATCTACTCTGACTAAGTTGCCTAGAATCTCTCCACGAACCTCGTGGTGGTTCTCAATCGTTAATTTGGGCTACAACGAAGCTGAAATCGAAGAGAGAGAAAGAGGGAGAGAGAGAGAAGGAAAATTGTAGGTTAGAGAGAGAGAGAGACAGCAAGAGGAGAAAGAGATTCACACTGAAAAATGAGGGTTTCGCTATTTATAGGTTGGCGTTCGTCGACGAGTTCAAGTGATTCATTGACGAGCCCATGAAGGCACTTCGTCGATGAGGAGGCTGGTTCGTCAACGAACCTGAAATTTTCTGAAATTCCCAAACTCTTGGTATCTTCTCGTTGACAAGACATATGTACTTCGTTGACGAGTCCTATAGGGACATTCGTCAACGAAGACCCTGGGTTCGTCGACGAACCCCTGCTGATGTCCCTTTTGAAATTTCTTTTCCTTTCTCTCTCCTTTATTATTATTATTATTATTATTATTATTATTATTATTATTATTATTATTATCATGAACAAATTTTTCGGGTCTCTACATTCTCCCCTCATAAAATTTCATCCTAAAAAAACATCCCAATTTTATTAATTACCTTCACTTATAGCAGAGGAATGCCGTAGTTACGTAGGAGGGTTTTGAGAGATTACAACCAATCCAAGAAAATTCTCCCAAAACCATTCATATCCTAGAACCCAAAACACTATCTATCTTACATTACACTATACAAACCAACATACATACCTTGAATTTTACTTTGACAGGCTTAACTCTAAACTCCACTAAAAAATGTGAATATTTCTGGTGCATCTGCTCCTCTAATTCCCACGAAACTTCCTCAACTGCATGATTGCGCCATAGCACTTTTACTAGTGGAATTCTTTTTGTATGCAGCTCTTGTTCCTTCCAGTCTAAAATTTGTACTAGCTTCTCTTTATAAGACAAGACATCATCGAGTTCCAGTGCCTCATAACTAATCAAATGAGAGGGACCTGGGACGTATTTCCTCAGCATAGAAACATAAAATATGTCATAGATTCTAGATAAAACTAGTGGTAACACCAACCTACAGGCAACTGGACCCACTCTTTCAAAATCTTAAATGGTCCAATATACCTAGGGCTCATTTTACCCTTCTTTCCAAATCTCATAACTCCTTTCAGCGGTGCCACCTTCAGAAACACATAATTCCCTGTGTCAAACTCTAACTCTCGTTAGTGAGTATCTGCATAACTCTTCTGCTGACTCTGTGCTGTTTTGATTCTGTCTCTGATGAGTCTGGCTTTATCTTGAGTTTGTTGTATCAGCTCTGGCCCCAAAATCTTTCTTTCCCCAATCTCTTCCCAATACAATGGAGATCGGCACCTCTTGCCATACAACTCCTCATATCGTGTCATCCCAATGCTGGTCTGATAGCTATTATTATAAGCAAACTCGATCAATGGCATAAACTATATCCAACTGCCCTCGAAATCCAGCACACAAGCTCATAGCATATCCTCCAGTATCTGTATCGTCCTCTCCATTTGGCCATCTGTCTACGGATGAAATGCTATGTTGAACATCAAATGAGAACCCATGGCCTGTAAACTCCTCCAAAACTGAGACATAAACCGTGGGTCTCGGTCCGATACTATGGACACTGGCACACCATGCAGTGTAGCTATCTCTTGAATATACAAATTTGTTAGTTTGCTCAAGGAGTAGTTAACTCTGATAGGTAGGAAATGGGCAGTATTCGTTAGTCGATCCATGACTATCCAAATGGTGTCCTGTCCATGTAGTGTTGGCGGTAGTCCCGTGAAAAAATTCATCACTATATGTTTCCACTTCCACTCAAGGATGTGGAGTGGTTGCAATGATCTCGTCAGTCTTTGATGCTCAACTTTCACCTGTTGACATGTTAAACCCTGCTTTACAAACTCGGCGATCTCTTTTTTCATACTGCTCCACCAAAAAGACTCCCGAAGATCCCTATACATTTTAGTGCTACCAGGGTGTATAGTATATAGGGATCAGTGCGCTTCTTTTAGAATAACTTTCTTAATCTTAGGGTTAGTAGGTACACACGGTCTGGTACGGAACCTCAAGGCTCCATCATCTGAGATACTAAAATCTGCCTCCTGACCATCCTATACTTTATCAATAAGCTCTACTAACTCTGCATCATTCCTTTGAGCCACTTTAATTCTTTCCTGTAGGGTCGGCTGTAATACCAAATTAGAAATAAATGCCTAATGATCACCCTTTACAAGTTCCACAATGAGTATTTCTAAATCCATTTGAATCGGATGTTGCATCACCACTACAGATACTGATGAACCTACTGATTTCCAGCTCAAAGCATCAGCCACCACGTTAGCTTTTACCGAGTGGTAATTGATGGTGCAGTCATAATCTTTTATTAGCTCTAACCATCTCCTCTGCCTCATGTTTAATTCTTTCTGCGTAAAGAAGTACTTCAAACTCTTGTGATCAGTGAAAATTTCACACCTACCCCCATGCAGATAGTGTCTCCAAATTTTCAGCGCGTAAACCACTGCTGCTAATTCCAGATCATGGGTAGGGAAATTCTTCTCATATTCTTTCAACTGTCGAGAGACGTATGCTACAACTCTCCCTTGTTGCATCAGAACACATCCAAACCCTTTATGTGACGCATCACTGTAAATTATGAAACCCTCTTCTCCTGAAAGAATAATCAACACATGTGCAGTGATGAGTCGCTGCTTTAACTCTTGAAAGCTCCGTTCACATTTGTTGGTCCAGTCAAATTTGACACCTTTCCTGGTCAATTTAGTCAATGGACTTGACAACTTAGAAAAGCCCTTAACAAATCTGCGGTAAAACCCAGCCAATCCTTGGAAACTTCTGATCTCCTATACATTCTTCGGTAGTACCCAGTCTACTACCGCCTCAATTTTGCTTGGATCTACTAAAATACCACCACTAGATACCACGTGACCAAGGAAGGTAACTTGCTCTAGCCAGAACTCACATTTCTTGAATTTCTCATACAATTTTTTTTCTCTCAACACCTGAAGCACTATCCTCAGATGCTCCTTGTGCTCCTTTGAGTTCTTTGAATACACTAGTATGTCATCGATAAATACCACTACAAGCTGATCCAAATACTGGTGGGATACCCGGTTCATCAAATCCATAAACATTGTAGGAGCATTTGTTAGTCTAAACGACACAACCAAGAATTCGTAGTGGCCATACCGAGTTCTGAATGATGTCTTTAGAACATCTTCTGCTATGACCTTCACCTGATGGTACCCAGACCATTTTTTCCTCACAAACAAAATAGGCGCTCCCTAGGGCGACACGCTGAGCTAAATAAACCCCTTATCTAATAGTTCCTGCAACTGTTCCTTCAATTTTTTCAATTCTTCCAATGCCATTCTATATGGCGCTTTCAAAATCGGTGCTGTCCCCGGAACTAGATCAATAGCAAACTCTACCTCATGATCAAGAGGTAGTCCCGACAATTCCTCAGGGAAAATATAAGGAAAATCTCTCACTACCAGGATATCCTGTAACCTCAACTCCTCTTCTGATATTTCCTACTCATAAGCCAAATATCCCTGACAATCCTCTAACAACAATCTCCTCGCCTGAATGGCGGATAACAATTGTGGTGGGGTAAGCACACATAACCCCACGAATTTGTACTCTTGTTTTCTTGGAGGCCTCAACACTACCTTATTTTTTTATTGCAGTGGATACTAGCATAGTGGGCAGCTAGCCAGTCCATCCTCAGAATTACCTCGAACCCATGCATCTCTAAAATCACCAAATTAATTGGTAAAGACTTACCCTGAATATAAACTGGATAGTTCCTGAGTACCTTCTTACATATCCCTACAGCCCTAGTCGGCATTGCCACTAACAAACTAACATCTAACGGCTGAGTTTCTAACTCACAAAATTTAACAAATCCTAGGGTGATAAAAGAATGAGTAAATCCCAAATCAAACAAAGCAATAGCTTTATATGATAGTATTAAAATAGTACCTGTCACGACATCTCCTGCCGCCTTAGCATCCCCCGATGTCAACGCATAAACTTATGTCGGGGCAGTATTCCTTTATTGTCTACCTCGGGGTGCCTGGTGTCCTCCTCGATATGGTCTAGGAATAGGCGCGATAGCTAGGGGTGTTCGGCAGTCTCTCGCCATATGCCTAGGCTGATGGCATTGATAACAAATAATCTCCCTGATCCTACACTTCCCCGAGTGTCTCTTGTAGCATATGGGACAAAGAGGGGGCATCTATCTGCTCTGTATTTCCTGATCTCCCACTCCCTATATTTGTCCTCCTCTGTTATCCTGCCTCCTCCAAGCCCCTCGGACGGACCCTGCCTAAAAATTTGGAGGCACGAGTCTCTTTCCCTAGTTCTGTGCGGCAGCGCCTCTCTATAGGCCATTCTCAATCATTGCAGCTCTATCCACTACCTCTGCAAAAGTCTGGGCCTGGAAGCCTATAACTTGCTCAAACAAACTTTGTCTCAGGCCCTCCTCGAGCTTCCTCGCCTTCTTTTCCTCATTCGGCACCAAATACGAGGCAAACTGGGACAGCTCGATAAACCTGGCTACATATTGTTGTATTGTTATTTGTCCCTGCGTCAAGTGCAAAAACTTTTCTTCCTTTGCACTTCTAACAGTTGCGGGGAAGTATCTCTCAAAAAAGATCTCCTTGAAGCGGTTCCACATCACCGCTACAGGGTCAGGTATCTACTCCTCTAGCAGTCTCACTGATCTTCACCAGCGTTTTGCTTCCCCAATCAATTTAAATGTCGCAAACAGTACCTTCTGCTCATCTGTACATGGGAGAACTACCAACATGTCCTCTATATCTTGGACCCAATTCTTAGCCACGAGTGGGTCAGCTCCTCTAGAGAAAGACAGGGATCTCATACGTATGAACTGCTCAATCGTGCAGCTCTGCTCCCTTGAACCTCTAGCCATCTCTGCCATCACTTGCTGCGTGACACTACGTAGTACTGCGTCAAGATTTCTGCCACCCATACTGGAAGGTCCTGCATCATCACCTCCAGCATGTGCACTACTACTCCCTGGATCCATCCTAAAAATAATATTAAAATAGTATAAAAACTCTATCATCTCAACATCACTAAATATACTCAACAAACTAAACTCATAAAATATTCCTCTACAATCATCCATCTTCAATATCCTCAATCCCAATTTTAGATTCAGTCTAACCACTCAGAAAAAAGAACCGACAATAATATCCATGATTTTCCTGAAATCGTCACCCCGGGAAAATCACAGAAACAACCACGAAACTTCTACATCCAGATCGCTAGATAGAACCCAAAATTCCAATCTCATCCTCTAACAACAACTGACTCGTATCTCAATCTACCCATCTCTTATTCTCCTCACAATCCATTCCCATACTCTAGTATTGTATTTCTCTGTTTGCTAAAGTCTGTAGAACCTAGCAACCTAGGCTCCGATACCAAACTGTGACATCCAGATTTTATACCATTTTTTTTAATAAATAACACATCAATAATACTCAAACATAGGCCACGCCAGAGCTCTGATATCATTTAAATATAACCTGACCCGCAGTGGGATACCGGGTAATAAGTCAAACTTATATAAACAACCTTATCAGCAGAAGTCATTATATACAAATAATCCAGGACACAAATAGCTAGAGTACTGACATCCGCATACATATATATACATATCTAACACATCCCCAAAAATCAACCAAAAACTCTAGGGGAAACATACATCCCTAGGTCAAAACACTCACCTTGTCTATCAGGGTACTAGCTTCCCCCAATCTCGGAGCTCAATCTTCTGGTCTTTCACAGTTCCCTGAAATATATAGATATTTGGGCGAGACACATCTCAGTAAGACAGAATAAATTATTTATAGTGTGTGGGAAATAGTTTCATCATATCATAATGTACCCATTTTAGTGATAATATCATTTGAGGAAAATATACCAATTATACTCATAATCATATAAATGTAAACAACAAGCTTTTATAAGTTTTAATTCCATTTTCAGCCCATTCACATGCAACCCATATTTATCAGCGAAAATTCCTGAGAATAAGGGAGATTACACACCCATACATGTAGCTCCCCTCTACTCTGATATTGTTTGTAACCTTGCCCGATTAACTCGGGTACGGCTACAACTAATACTTATTAGGGCACTCACCTTACTCAGTAAGCCATCAGGTGGAGAGTTTTACTTCGCCTTTTTTATTTATGTTATTATACTCACATTTTTTCCTTTCTCTTTCATTTCCATTTGATCATCTAGCACATGAGTATCCTCAGTAACCAATACATCCGCATTTGTAACTCATGGCAGCCCTAAGGATATTCTCTCCACGCCATGCTTCCCCCCATGGTCGAGGTTGTGTGGCTTGAAGGCTAGATCTAAACCATGGTTGGCCGACCCGGTTAGATCAAAATAAGAACTCTCCCTATCCGTCTGTAGTACGATTGGCCTATCGCAACCTGGTCCAAACCCAAGGGCAGTCAACATCTCTCTGAAGGCCCAATCGCTTATCACGCCACACTCTCCTTGAGACCGTGTGGTTGCACTAACACCTCACTAGCAACAGTACTGTGCTCTTTATCAGCAACTATCCATCAGGGTTCTCATTTCCATATTTCATCATTCACATTACAATATTCTCATTGCAATATTCACATTTCTAGTATTCACATTTCACATTCACATTACAGTATTCATATTCTAGTATTCACATTTCACATTGCAATATTTTACATTACCATATTCACATTTTCACATTCACATTTCAGTATTCACATTTCATATCCATATTGCAGTATTCACATTTTCATATTCACATTCCAATGTTCACATTTCAACATTCACATTGCCATATTCACATTTTCAGTATTCATATATCATCCCATAATGGTATATATCACAGTTCAATATTCTCCTCATTTTTTGTTTCTTTCCCATCTTTCCAATACACACTTCATTCTCATACTAGTGTATATCTCATTTTGCAAATTTCCACATTTCTCAATAAAATTTATCATATGCTTATATTTCCCTCATTTATCATATAAAATATTTCTATATTCATATTTCACATTCCATCACTTCCCAATAAAATACACACTGATACAACATAATTCATCATTTCATATATTCAAATCCCAAAACATAATAATTCGGGATTACCCATATGCCACACAATTTTATCTAATATCCGTATTATAATATTTTCAGGAAAAATATCATATTCTCATTTTTACGTATTAATTCAACTAGTAGTTCTCAAAATACTGTTATAATTTATTCCCCTTACCTAACTTATTGAGAGGTCAAATAAAAGCCCAAATCCTACACCCGCAACGTCCAAAACATCAAAACCGTAAAAATCACATTTTTCTTAGATTAATCAACTCATCTCCAAGAATAATTCTCATTTAACTCTTCCTAGGCCCTATATACTCCAAATAACCCATTAAACCCTAAAATACTTCACTTAACTTGATTTTGGGATGGTTCCCCAGAACTCCAAATAAGAAATCTGCTCCGGCTAAGTTGCAAAAAATCTCCCCACGAACCTCGTGGCAGTTCTTGATCATTAATCCGCGCTATAATGAAGAAGAAATTGAAGAGAAAGAGGGAGAGGGAAAACCGTAGGTTAGAGAGGGAGAGCGAGAGGAGAAAGAGATTCACACTAAAAAAATGAGGGTTTTGCTATTTATAGGTCGGCGTTCGTCAACGAGTTCAAGTAATTTGTCGATGAGCCAACGAAGGCACTTCATCAACAAGGAGGCTGGTTCATTGACGAACCTAAAATTTTCTGAAGTTCCCAGACTCTTAGTATCTTCTTGTTGACAAGACATATGTACTTCGTCAACGAGGCCTATAGGGACATTCGTCGACTTAGAACCTGGGTTCGTCGACGAACCCCTGCTGATGTCCCTTTTAAAATTTATTTTCCTTTCTCTCTGCTTTATTATTATTATTATTATTATTATTATTATTATTATTATTATTATTATTATTATTATTATTATTATTATTATTATTCATGAATAAATTTTTCATGACTCTACACCCAAGACTTATTAATTGAAAATTTATTTAAAGTCTGAGTTTTTGGAAGAGTGTTGGAAATTTATTTTGTGCTTCATATTGAGAAATTCAGTTCACTAATACAGGGTCTTTATCGGCAACATACATAAACTCTACTTTGAGTTACTAAAGTGCTAAAATTTTGAAAGCATTTCTGAATTCTTTATCTATTGTGGATTGTGTTGGTCGGATTGTATTGAATTGCTGAAAGGGATATTCAACTTGGTATATTTATTCATAAAAGTTTTAACTAATTTTTTGTTGAACTTGTAATTGAAAAACATCTTTGCTTGTGTGGCTGCTGAACTTTAAATAAGTTAAGAAAGAATCAATCAAAGAAGGTAAAAAGAAATTTTAAAATCCCAATTCACCCCCCTCCCCTCTTGGGCATACACCTTCCTTTGCAATTGGTATTAGAGCGGGGTTATAGCAAATCTTAAGTAGAAGCTATATAAAGATCTCTAGGGCACACCTAGGTGTATCCCCTTTTGCTGAAGGAAAATCCTCAACTAGATCTCCTATTTTCTGTGGTATAAACTATATGTTTTGGAAACAAAGAATGAGAATCTATCTACAAACCATGGATTGGAAGACATGGAAAGTTGTCACACATGGTGACCACATTCCCACTCAATTAGTTGATGGTAAAGAAGTACCAAAAGAGGAAAAATACATGACTAATAATGATTTTAAGTTGCTACAAGTTAATTCAAGTGCGATGAACACATTGTATTGTGCCTTAGACGTAAATGAGTTTAATAGGGTCATGACATGTAAGTCAGCCAAAGAAATTTTAAATAAGTTAGAGGTAACCTATGAAGAAATGATAGATGTTAGAGATAGTAGAATTGACATGCTCACAAGTGAGTATGAGGCCTTTAAGATGAATCCATATGAAACTATCACTACCATGTATACTAGGTTTACTTACATAATAAACTTTTTAAATGCTTTAGGGAAAAATTACTCAACATATGAAATGATTTGAAAAATCCTTGAGGAATTCCTCCGATATGGGAGCCTAAAACCATAGCAATCACGAAAGGAAGAAACTTAAAAAATACATCCCTTGATTAGTTATTCGGATCCCTTCTCATATATGAGATGATGATAAACGAAAGAAATTTAGAGAACAATAATAAAAATAAGAAATCAATAGCCCTTAAGGCTGCCAAAGAAAGTTCTAGTGATAAAAATGAAGATAATGAATTAGATGATGAAGAACTAGCCTTCATCACTAAAAGACTTGGAAAATTTTTCAAAAAAGAATAGGAAATTCCCTAAGAAGTTTAAAGGAAAAAAAACCAACAAAGGAGAAACAAGCACAAAGGAAACTAAGAATGAACTACCTACATGTTATAACTACAAAAAGGTCGGACACATTAAACCTGATTATTCACAGCTGAAGAAAGACAAGAAGAAGAAAAAGAAGGCAATGAAAGCTACATAGGATTATACAAGCTCAAACGAATCATAGAATGAATCAAGTGAACAAGAAGTTGCCAACATATGCTTCATGGCGCACAACGCTAAGGTAAACTCTTACTATAGTTCATCGAAAGAATCTAGTGGAGAGTCTTGTAATGATTTATGTGATAGTATGCCTTCATACAAAAAAATCCAAGTTGAATTATTCACCTTACACAATAGGTTCATTAAAGTAACTAAAAGGAATATAGCTTTGAAAGAACAAAATGAAAATCTTAAAAATTAGCTGGAATCCTCTAAATCAGCTAAAAAAGAAAAAGAATCTCATATAGATGATCTAATGAATAAAATAAACAACATGTCTCAAGAGTTGGCAAAACTACAAGTAAATGGTGAAAGCAAGAAAGACTTAGAAATAAGTGACCTTAAAAGTAAAATTGAAGATAAAGATAAGATCATTTACAATTTTACTAGAGGAAAAGATAATTTTGAAAAGATGGTTGGACAACAAAGGAAGATTGGTGATAAAGAAAGAATTGGTTACAATGGAATTGAAAATAAAAAGAAGAAGAATCTATTTATGGGATATTTTGTAAAAGAAGCAAAATACTATCCTAGTACATCTTCTAAAAATGTTCATGAACACGCTGCTTGCTTCTTGTGCAGAAATAAGGGACACATAAAGTTTAATTGTCCACTTAAAAAGAAGTATGTCAAAATCAAGAATGAATGGATAGTAAACACCGAAATAGATTTGACTTAAAAACAATTAAGAAGGTTTGGGTTCCAAAAGTAACACCATAAATCCTTCATTGTAGGTATGTTTTAGGACCACTCCATCAAAGGAAAAATGGTACTTGGATAGTGGGTGTTTAAGACATATGATCTGGGATAGAACGAAGTTCACCACCCTAGTTCAAAAAGATGCAGGGTATGTGACCTTCGGTGATAATGCTAAAGGTAAAATCATTGGGATTGGTAAAATAGATAAAGAACCTTCTCTTACCATTGATGATGTTTTTCTAGTGGATGGATTAAAGCATAATCTTTTAAGCATAAGCCAACTTAGTGATAAAGGGTTTGACATAGTCTTTAAGCAAGATAAGTGCATAGTTTAAAATCCAAGAAAACATGAAGTTTTATTTACAACTTATAGAGTCAATAATGTATATTGTATAAATCTTGAAAAACTAATCTCTCAAGATGTAACATGCTTGGCTGCCATGAATGAAGCCAGTTTTTCAACAAAAGAACTCTTACAATTATGGAATCAATTAATGTTACATTTGATGAGGAAAATCCATTTAATAAAACAATAAATGTTGAAGAGGTTCAAACCACTCAAAAACCAGAAGACTTAGAAATTATAGAAGTAAAAGAAGAGAAAAATGAATTAAATTCAAATGATGATGTTATAGAAAATTCTAAATTACCTAAAGAATGGAAATATGTAAGAAATCATCCTAAAGATCAAATCATAGGAGAACTATCACGAGGTATAACTACTAGATCTTCTTTGAAAAATCTATGTAATCATTATGCATTCTTATTTCAAGATGAACCTAAGAATATTGAAGAAGCTCTAAATGATGATTCATGGATAGTGGCTATGCAAGATGAATTAAATCAATATGAAAGAAATAAAGTATGGAAATTAGTTCCTAAACCGGATAACCATTCAATTATTGGAACTAAGTGGGTATTTAGGAATAAAAAAGATGAAAATGAAATTGTGGTAAGAAATAAAGCTAGACTTGTGGCTCAAGGATACAATCAAGAAGAAGGAATAGACTATGATGAGACATTTTCTCCCGTAGCTAGAATGGAAGCAATAAGAATGCTATTAGCATATGCATAGCACAAAGAATTCAAACTTTATCAAATGGATGTGAAGAGTACATTTCTAAATGATTTTATAAATGAAGAGGTATACATCGCACAACCTTCGGGCTTTGAGGATATTCAAAATCTTGATTATGTGTTTAAGTTAACTAAGGCTTTGTATGGATTGAAACAAGCTCCTAGGGCTTGATATAAAAGACTAAGTGGATTCCTACTAGAAAAAGGGTTTTCGAGCGGAAAGGTAGATAGTACCTTATTCATCAAAACTAAGAAGGAAGACATGCTTATAATCCAAATTTATGTAGACGATATCTGTTAGACCAAGTGGTTAAGGGTCTTTCATTCCAACTATGTTTTGATGACAACAACCCATTAGTAGTTCTTTAAGGCTACTAACCTTTTTCTCTAGTCATGTTCAGCTGCACAAAATGGCACAAAAGCAAATAAGTTTCAAATCAGTCAGAAGCTACTCTAGACATGACCAAAAGCTCAGCCACTCAAAGCATTCGTTGACTCTACATAATATGCAAGAATTCTAAAGATTGAGTGTGAAAGTGAGACAGATTATTTTGTAAATCCCTTGTATATGGAGCGACTCAAATAAAGAGCAAGAAATGGGCATATCACACACACACAACAAAAACAAGTAAAGCTACTTAAGGCATCCACAAACCCTTAAACAGACAAGGACCTTTCTTAGAACTTAAAAGGATTTTTTTTCCAAAGAAGTAAGAAGGGACTCGTCAACGAACACAGGGCTTTGTTGATGAGTAAACACATACCCTCGTCAACGAACATAAGGTTCTCGTCGATGAACAAAAACTGAGACATGTCTAAATTCAGAAACAACAACTCGTCGATTAACACAGGGCTTCGTTGATGAATATATTGAAGAGCCCATCGACGAACACAGGGTTCTTGTCGACGAAAAGAAATCGAGACCTTTCTAAATTCAAAAGCTGCGACTTGCCGACGAACACAGTGCTTCGTCGACGAATTTACTAAAGAGCTCGTCGACGAAGTACAGACCTCGTCGACGAATGTCAGGCTAAAGGAATCATTAAATGCAACAGAACGACTAGTTTTTCCCTTGTCTTGCATTAATAAATGCCCAACGGGCTCTCCAGCACCTAGCTCGCCCATTTGGTGTTTAAATAAGGGTTATTGCATTTACTTCTTACCTAGAAAGCTCATTTGTATTAAGATCATTTATTGTGCTTTCATTTCTAGGATTTTCCCATACACTCACTTGCCCTCTTCTTGCTGCTCTTGCTCTTGTTTTTACTCCATTGAAAAGAGGACACAGTGTGAGGATATTGTAGTGATACTCAACTCAAAGGGAGCATCTAATATTGTTTTCACCTTTTTCAACTACTTGTATAGAAAGGCCCTTTGTGAGCCATTGTAGGGTTTCCCTGAGTGAGTACCTTGTTGAAGCTCTTTGTGAGCAGTGTGTGTATTGGCTTCTCCACTTGAAGGAGGATCGTATAGTGGATTTTTAGAATCCTTGATTTGGTCTCAAGGCATGGATGTAGGTAGGGTGCCGAACCACGTTAATATCATCGTGTTAAGTTTCTCTTCTCTTCTCTCTCTTTTATATTGCTCATTCATTACCATTTGCTGCACTTTTATATTGTGATATTATGCACTTGTTCTTGGAAAAATTTTTTGTGTGTAGAAAATTTGCATATCCGTGAGAAACATCTATTCACCCCACCTCTAGATGCTCAACCGGACCAACAATTGGTATCAGAGCGCTAGTCACTGAATTTTGGAGTAACTCCCAGGAGAAAAGATCAATATGGTGGATATGTTTGCCCAAGGTCAGTCCGTGGACCGTACTCCCAAATTTTGTGGAGCTAACTACCTAGCATGGAAAGATCGAATGCCAATCTTCATCCAGGCCTATGACTACCGAATGTGGAACATCATTATTGAAGGAGACTACACCTTTGAGAACGAAGAAAGCGATGACATACCTATTGGAAAACTTCCCGAGGTGAACGCAAAACTAGCACAACTGAACTTCAAGACCAAAAACTTCCTCTATTGTGCTGTAAATGATGAAGAGTACAACCGAATATGCGGATGCAACACGACTAAGGAAATGTGGGAAAAGCTTCAGGTGACATACGAAGGTACAACCCAGGTAAAAAGGTCAAAAATTTGTATGTTGGTAAAAAAATATGAGATGTTTAAAATGGAAGAAGGTGAGACAATTATTGCCATGTTTACTCAATTCACACACATCACAAATGGACTAAAAGATTTCGGTAGAGAGTACTCTATGGAAGACAATGTGCAGAAAGTTCTTTGTCCATTACTAGCATCTTGGCACGCTAAGTTGATGGTAATTGAAGAAGCAAAGGACCTCTCAAAGGTCACCCCTGACGAATTGATCAGGTCTCTTATGACCTATGAGATTAAGAAGAAAAATGCTGCCACAGAAGCTGAAGTACCCAAGAAGGCTACTAGAATTGCTCTAAAGGCTAGAAAGCAAAAAGAACTCATAGAAGAGGAAGAAAATGATGATGATGATGATGAAGTCACCCTCCTTACAAGAAGATTTAGGAATTTTCTGATGAACAAACAAAATGGCAAACAAAAGAAGAACTTATGCTACAATTGCAAAAAGATCGAGCACCGCATGGCCAATTGTCCTCTCTTCAAAAACAAAGGCAACGATCAATAGGGAGACAAAAAGAAGTTCAAAGAAATGAACGCAACCGAATGGGACAAACTGGATGGGACCTCAACCGACGAAGAAATCGAAGAAGAAGCTGCTCATTTCTGCCTTATGGCAGACGAACAAAGTGAGGTAAATTCTGATGACGAATATCTCCCTTCTTATGAAGAACTAGAAGAAAATTGTAGAAAACTCTATATTGAATTAAAAGCATCTAAAAAGAAACTCAAACTCTTAGAAGAAAATCATTCAAGATGCAAACAAAAACAAATTTGCTCATATGACACTTTGAAAGAAGAAAATGCATCTCTTAGTCTTGAAAATGAAAAGCTCACTAAGGAATACATAATTTGCAAAGAGTCTTCTCAAAAAGAAGTTGGAAGCTTGAAAAGACAAATAATCGAAATTCTTCAAGAGAACTCTACATTGAATAAGAAGGTGGAAGATCAAAACAATACTATTTATAAATTTACAAATGGTAAAGAAAATTTTGATAAGTTACTTGGAGCTCAAAGGTTTGGAATTTTCAAAGAAGGATTAGGATATGGCCTATTGTCTTCAGAATCAATAGGATTTGCAAATCTTTATGCTAAAAAGAGCTCCGCATCAAAGAAAAACCCTGCACCTAAACCAAACCCCTCACATGCTAATAAAGTTTGCCTATACTGTGAAGGAAAAGGTCATGTACAATTTACTTGTCCCTTTAGGGGAAATAGAGGAAAGAACATGAATTACAAATGGGTGATTAAGAACATTTACCCCATAGGACCCAAGAAAATGTGGGTACCAAAACAAGTCACTTAATGTTGTGTGCAGGTCTGCTTGAAGACCGACTCCATAAGAAACAAATGGTTTCTCGATAGTGGATGTTAAAGACACATGACGGGAGATGTAAGCAAATTTCTCTCTCTCACCTACAAAAGGGAAGGACTAGTCACATTTGGAGACAATGCCAAAGGAAGAATCATCGGTAAAGGTAAAATAGGTAATTCATCCTTGGCTATTGAAAATGTTGCTCCTGTAGATACTCTCAAACACAACTTGTTAAGTGTTAGTCAATTGTGTGATAAATGGTTAAACATTATTTTTCAATCCACTAAATGTTTAGTAAATGATTTAAATGGAAGAACGATCCTCGTAGGAAAACGTGAATCCAACATATACACGATTGAGTTTGATGACATCAAAACTTGTGACATTAAATGTTTAGCAGTTACTAATGAAAATTGTTGGTTATGGCATAGGAGACTAGGTCATGCAAGCATGGATCTACTTCATAAACTTTCATCTAAAGAACTAGTAAATGGCTTACCAAAAGACAATTATGTAAAAGACAAAATTTGTGATGCATGTCAATATGGAAAATAAGTTAAAACCTCTTTCAAAACCAAGAAAATGATATCTACCATAAGACCCTTAGAGTTAATTCATCTTGATTTATTTGGCCCTAATGACATAGCTAGTATTAGTGGAAAGTTGTATGCATTTGTTATAGTTGATGACTTCTCAAGGTTTTCATGGGTAATTTTTCTTGCAAACAAAAGTGACACTTGTAATGCATTCATTCATTTTTGTGGAAAAATCCAAAATGAAAAGAGAATGTCAATTGTACACATCAGGAGTGATCGAGGGAGAGAATTTAGAAACAAAGAACTAGAAGACTTTTGCAACGAAAACGGCTATTCACACAACTTCTTCGCACCAAAAACTCCACAACAAAACGGAGTAGTTGAAAGAAAAAATCAAACACTCCAAGAAATGGCCAGGACAATGCTTAACGAACATAACTTGCCAAAATACTTATGGGCAGAAGTCGTTAGCACAGCTTGCTATGTTAGTAACCGCGTCATCATTAGATCCAAGTTAGGAAAAACCCCATACGAGATATAGAAGGGTAGGAAACCTAACATTTCACACTTTAAGGTTTTTGGATGTAAATGTTTCATATTAAACGATAGGGATCATTTGGCGAAATTTGATTCAAAATCCGATGAGGGAATTTTTATAGGATATGCCATGAATAGCAAAGCATATAGGGTATTCAACAAAAGAATTCAAACTATTCAAGAATCAACCCATGTTGCGTTTGATGAAACAAACCCTCACGCATCCAAAACACCTATTGAGATAGATGAAGATAATCAAGTCACCACCTTTAGAATTGAAAGAGAATTAGAACAACTTAAGTTAAATAATGATCAAGATACATACTGTCAAGATACAAATATTGATCATCTAGAATCATCTCCTCAAAAGCCTAATCAACCAGAAGAAGAAGAGAATCATGAACTACCTAAAGCTTGGAAGTTTGTAAAAATCACCCAACTGATCTTATCATAGGTAGTCCATCCCAAGGAGTTAGCACCAGATCTCACCTAAGAAGTGGATGTAATCATATCGCTTTCGTATCTCATCTAGAACCCAAAAACTTTGAGGAAGCTGAAAATGATGAAAACTAGATAAAAGCCATGCAAGAAGAGCTAGATCAATTTGAAAGAAACAAAGTACGGCACTTAGTTCCTAAGCCCAAAAATGCTACAATAATTGGCACCAAATGAGTGTTTAGGAATAAGAAAGATGAAGAAGGGAACATTGTTAGAAACAAAGCTAGATTGGTAGCCCAAGGGTATAACCAACAAGAAGGTATTGACTATGATGAAACTTATGCCCCTATGGCAAGACTAGAAGCTATTAGAATGCTACTTGCCTTTGCTTGTTACAAAAACTTTAAGTTATTTCAAATGGATGTAAAAAGCGCATTTTTAAATGGATACATAAATGAAGAAGTATGTGTCAAGCAACCTCCAGGATTTGAGAGCCACACTCATCCTGATTACGTATACAAACTCTCAAAAGCCCTTTACGGACTCAAGCAAACACCAAGAGCATGGTATGAATGCTTAAGTAAATTTCTCCTATACAATGGGTTCACAAGAGGAAAATTCGACACTACTCTTTTCTTAAAACATAAGGAAAATAATATGTTTGTCATACAAATTTATGTAGATGATATCATTTTCGGTGCCACCAATGAAACTTTGTGTCGAGATTTTGCTCAAACCATGCAAGAAACATTTGAGATGAGTATGATGGGTAAGCTAACATTCTTCCTAAGATTACAAATTAAACAAATGAAACATGGAATCTTTATAAATAAAGCCAAATACGTTAAGGACATGTTAAAGAAATTCAGTCTTGAAATGGGTAAGTCTAAAGTAACTCCTATGAGCATCACAACAAAGCTTGACGCTGATGAAAAAGGGAAAAATGTTGACCAAAAACTCTACCATGGAATGATCGGTAGTTTGTTGTATCTCACTTCTAGCAGGCCCGATATAATGTTCAGTGTTTGTCTATGCACTAGATTCCAATCTTGTTCCAAAGAATCTCATATTCATGCAGTCAAAAGAATCTTTAGATACTTAGCAGGCACCCGTGACTTACGACTCTTCTATCCTAAGAATGCTCCCTTTGACCTCACATGCTACTCTGATGCTGACTATGGTGGTTGCAAAACCGATAGAAAAAGCACTAGTGGAATATGTCTTTTCCTAGGACACTCTCTTGTGTTATAGTTTTGCTAAAAGCAAATCTCCATAGCTCTCTCAACCACCGAGGCCGAGTATATTACAGCCGGTAGTTGCTGTGCTCAAGCCTTATACATGAAACAACAACTTGAGGACTTTCGAATCTTAGTTAAAGGTATTCCCATCCATTGTGACAATACTGGTACCATCAACATTTCAAAAAATCTGTGCCTCCATTCTATAACTAAGCATATTGAAATTAGGCACCACTTTATTCGAGACCATGTTTAAAAGGGAGACGTTGAGTTGGTTTATGTTCCTACTGAAAATCAACTCGCCGACATTCTAACTAAGCCACTCAATTAAGAAAGATTCCATAAAATCCGGCATGCCCTAGGCATGTGTACTCCTTCAGATATATCATAGGATCCTTATCTTGGCACTTACTCCATTCTTTAGCTCATCTTACGCCTAACTCAATTCTTTCTCTCTTTCTACTCTCGTCAACGAACACATGGTGTTTGTCCCCAAGAAGTCTATAGTATTCGTCAATGAACACAGGGGTCTCATCGTTGAATTTGCCTTAATTTCGTCGACGAACACAGGACCTCGTCGACGAAATTTGTCGGGACACTTCATATTCGCGCTCGAACAAACCCTTCTCTTTACAAACCCTAGCCATCCCTATTCGCTCCTCTCCTTCCTCTCGACGCTCTATCACTCTCTCCCTTCCTTCTCTCACTCCATCCTGTCCCAAGAACCTCTCTCTCTCTCTCTCTCACTACTACGCATGCTCTCATAGCCTCCCTTCTCCTTGGCTCTCCACTCGTCACTACGCCCACCAGCTCTTCCATTTCTCCAGCTCTCTCTTTCCCCTTCTTCTTTCAATGGCTCCCAGACCGAAGCGCCGCAACCTTCAAATTGAGGCCAGCGAAGGCTCCTCTCATCACCCTACCACCAGTCCTTCTCCGACTGCCCCCGCAAACTTCGACCCCCGTTTCGTATCTCCAGAGGCTGACTATCGCTATTAGAATAACATGCTCAAGCAGCACATCGTTTACAGGAAAATTGTGCCCTCCGACTTTCTTCAGCTCCATTTTCCCACTCTCCTCTCCAAAATTAAAGCCCTCAGGTGGGATGCTCTCTTCAACTTTGATGAGCTTGTCTATGAGGATTTAGTTTGCTAATTCTACGCCAATTTTTTTCCCTCACATCGCGGCATTGTCGCCTACTCCATAGTTCGCAGGACCATCATTCGACTCTCTGAGGACACATTCTCCGCCATGCTTGGTTGCACCCTCTATCCACTCTGAGGCCTCCCCAAGTTTTCTTGGCCCACACAGTTTGACTGGTTCGACTAGCATGCCGCACTTAAGCTCATTACTGGTAACCCTCACATTCCCACTATTGCTCGCCCCAAATCCAAGGACCTCACAGTTGAATTTAGATCCTCCACCACATGATCACATACAATCTTTGCCCTCGCACCGGTGGACGAGATTGGGTCACATTGGGCGATATTTTTAGCATAAACTGCCTCTGGGTTGGGCATGGTATTTACTTGCCCTCCATCATTGCTCGGAACATGGAAGAAAGCCTCAAACAACAGCATGGTTGTCTTCCCTATGGTCATCTCCTCACGACCTTTTTCAAACATTTCAAGCTCATTCACACTGGCTTGCTTTGCATTCATCCTGCGCCCGAACATATATACACTGAGGCGACCCTTCGTCGCATGCATTTTGAAAAGGACGAAGCAACCAACACGTGTGTCAACACCCACGAGCAGGGTCATGTTCCGATCGATGAAGTTGAGGCCGCCATGGAGGAAGAAGAAGAAGGAGGCGAGGATGAGGATACTTCCTATGGCCATATCCTGGAGCGCCTGGACGGCCTTCAGCACGCCATGACGTAGTTTGAAATACATCACCGCAATCATTTTGATTCCCTAGATGCTTTCCTTGCCCGTCAAGAAAATACCAACCGCGCCCGTTTTGACACCATTGACGCTTCCTTTGCTGCCCTCTTCGACCTTCTTGGTCACCCACGCGAGTAGCCCTCCATTTCTGCTTTCCCCTAATTTTGATTATGGTAAAGGGGGAGAGATATAGGCTTTTATTCGTATGTATTTCTAGTTGATGTAGTAGCTTTGTAATCACTGCAAGCAATGTAGTAATTTAGTATTTCACTGAGATTATTGTACTTAGCATATAGTAATTGTACTTAGCAAGCATTAAAATTGTTGAACATAAATGCACTATCTTTGTACCAACATGCTTGAATGATTGATATACTGGACTATTATATATTGATTTTATGTAGGATTACTTGGGAAATGTCTTACTTATAAACGGCATGCTGCCAAAAATTTAAATAAAATCTTCATTCATATAATGCAAACATTAAGGGGGAGAATTTATTTAAACTCTAAACCTACACATTTAGTAAGGGGGAGCATATATCTTTCAAAAAGAACACTAATGGATTGCCATCATCAAAAAGGGGGAGAATGTTAGACCAAGAGGTTAAGGGTCTTTCATTCCAACTATGTTTTGATGACAACAATCCATTAGCAGTTCTTTAAGGCTACTAACCTTTTTCTCTAGTCATATTCAGCTGCACAGAATGGCACCAAAGCAAATAAGTTTCAAATCAGCTAGAAACTACTCGTGACATGACCAAAAGCTTAGCCACTCAAAGCTTTCATGGACTCTACATAATATGCAAGCATTCTAAAGATTGAGTGTGAAAGTGAGAGAGATTATTTTGTAAATCCCTTGTATATGGAGTGACTTAAATAAAGAGCAAGAAATGGGTATATCACACACACACAAAAAAAACAAGTAAAACTACTTAAGGTGTCCAAAAACCCTTAAACAGACAAGGACCTTTCTTAGAACATAAAAGGATTTTTTTTTCTAAAGAAGTAAGAAGGGACTCATCGACGAACACAGGGCTTCGTCGACGAGTATAACACATACCCTCGTCAACGAACACAAGGTTCTTGTCGACAAACAGAAATCGAGACGTGTCTTAATTCAGAAACAGCAACTCGACGACGAACATAGGGCTTCGTCGACGAATATATTGAAGAGCTCGCCGATGAACACAGAGTTCTCGTCAACAAAAAGAAATTGAGACCTGTCTGAATTCAGAACCTGCAACTTGTCGACGAATTTACTAAAGAGCTCGTTGACGAAGTATAGACCTCTTCGACGAATGTCGGGCTATAGGAATCATTAAATGCAGCAGAATAGCTAGTTTTTCCCTTGTCTTGCATTAATAAATGCCCAACGGCTCTCCAGCACCTAGCTCGCCCATTTGGTGTTTAAATAAGGGTTATTTCATTTACTTCTTACCTAGAAAGCTCAACTGTATTAAGATCATTTATTGTGCTTTCATTTCTAGGGTTTTCCTATACACTCACTTGCCCTCTTCTTGCTGCTCTTGCTCTTGTTTTTACTTCATTGAAAAGAGGACATAGTGTGAGGATATTGTAGTGATACTTAGCTCAAAGGGAGCATCTAATATTGTTTTCACCTTTTATCAACTACTTGTATAGAAAAGCCCTTTGTAAGACATTGTAGGATTTCTCTGAGTCAGTACCTTGTTGAAGCTCTTTGTGAGCAGTGTGTGTATTGGCATCTTCGCTTGAAGGAGGATCGTATAGTGGATTTTGGGAATCCTCTAGTTGGTCTCAAGGCGTGGACGTAGGCGGGATGCCGAACCACGTTAATATCACCGTGTTAAGTTTCTCTTCTCTTCTCTCTATTTTATATTGCTCATTCATTACCATTTGCTGCACTTTTATATTGTGATATTATGCACTTGTTCTTGGCAAGATTTTTTTGTGTGTAGAAAATTTGCATATCCGAAAGAAACGTCTATTCACCCCCCCCCCTCTAGACGCTCAACCGGGCCAATAATATCACATTTGGTGCGACTAATAATGGTCTATGTAAGGAATTTACCAAATGTATGCAAGAAGAATTTGAAATTTGTATGATGGGAGAATTAAACTACTTCTTTGGATTATAAATTAAACAAGCTAAGAATGGAACATTTATAAATCAATCCAAATATATAAAAGACATGCTTAATAAATTTGACATCGAAAGTAGTAAGTCCATAGGAACTCCCATGAGTACCTCCATAAATCTTGACAAGGATGAAAAAGGAAAACCAGTAGATATAAAATACTATAGTGGTATGATAGGAAGTTTGTTATACTTGGTAGCTAGTAGACTAGACATAATGTTTAGCATATGCATATGTGTACGATTTCAATCAGCTCCTAAAGAATCTCATCAAATAGTTGTGAAAAGAATCCTAAGATACTTGATAGGTACAAATGATTTAGGACTTTGGTATCCTAAGGACACCAGATTAAATGATTAGTTATTCGGATGCTGATTATGCAAGATGTAAAATTGATAGAAAAAGTACAAGTTTTACGTGTCATTTTCTGAGACGGTCCCTTGTATCTTGGTTTTCTAAGAAACAAAACTCCATAGCCTTATCCACCACTGAAGCTGAGTATGTGGTAGCAGGTAGTTGCTGTGCGTAAAACCTTGTACATGAAACAACAATTAAAGGACTACAATCTAGAACTTGGTCTATTACACAATAGGGAAGTGGTTTAGAAAGAATACAAGAAGAGAAAAGAAGAAAAAATGCAATTATTGGGAAGTTGGGCGATTGAGTCAGTATTCCCAGTCGACTGACAAGCCTCTGTGTTGCTGAAATTCATTATCCTCCACCCACCTAGAACCCTTCTCTTCCATTCTTTTTGTTTCTAAACCCATAATGCTGACTTCAAACAAGTGGAAATCATCTTCCCACATCCTCTTCTTCGAATTTTTGGGGTTTCTGGCATAATTTATTCATCAATATACCACGAACCAAACGAGCTATAAATCGAGGTTCTACCTCCGACCAAGAAGAAGACAACCTTGATCAATGGTTTGTCACTCATCAAGCTAAACAAAGGTATCGTATTCATCTTCGTTATATTTGGTAAAATAATCGACACCCCTTTCTTCACAGTTGATTTTCTGAATATTTTACCGATTTTCAGGGCAATAGGTTGGAAAAATCTAGTAGTCTATCAAGCAAAGGGTCTATACCTTAATCTTGTTAAGATTTTCTATGCTAGCAAGACTCAAAATCAATCAGTTCCTTCCACCAAAGTAAGAGGACATAAAATTTCCTTAACTCCTTAAACCTTGGCCCCTATTCTTCATATTGACCAAGGTGATTTTGAGTGTCCTGCATTCTCCCGTACTTGGATTATAGACCAAGGTTTCACCCTCGAGGAATTTTTACCTTTGATCATGGTAGAAGCACCAGAACAATTCATACTCCTCCCAAGTACACATAGCTAAACCTTCAAGCTCAGATTCTTCAGAAAATTATAACCTATAACATCACACCTCAGGTCGAATCGCATGACTACATGTCATATGTGGATTGCTTCATCATGTGGTGCCTTTTGAAAGGGAAGAAACTTAACTTGTCCAGTTTGCTTTTGAAGTGGATGTGGACATAGTTGGAAGCTCGTTGGGTTACTCTTCCATATGAAGGCATCCTCAATATGTTGTTTTCTCATCTTAGTATCATCGGTCCGAATGAGTTGTTCATCAAAACAATCCGATATGATCTTTTCAATTCTACAACTCTAAAATAGATGGGATATGAGAAGCATGAATAGGGTTGGTTTCTAAGAGGAAGAAGACCACCTAAGCCAGCTCCTGAGCAAGCTCCACCTCTTGAATGGCAGCCTGAATCACAACCTGATGCACCTTTATGGTTCCTGCCATTCCATCATCAATTCACCACTTTTAGTAGTGACATACGCTTAGGACTTTAGTCTCTTCAAGAGAGTCATTCCTCCCTTCAGTCGACTATTTCCTCCATTGATCAAAGACTTAAGCCGTTTGGAACAATATCAAGCTAGTTCCTCACGTTATCCTAATGATGATGCATCAGATGAGGAATCTGAGGAAGAGAAAGACAAAGAAGATTATGATAGTGCTGGAGATGATGATGCAACTGTTGCTGATGCTTGATGTTCTTGTTACATTATGTATTTTAGTGCTCTATAAGTTGTTTTTGTTATGTATCTCTTTATTTATGTATTCAATTTGTTTATGTTTTGGATTGTATTTCAATTTTTTTTTTATTATGTATCTCAAGTTGCTTAAGACTCTATCTACACCTATGTTTTTCTATGAATATCTTTTTGTGTGTATGCATTTGTGTCTACCTTGGATTTTGATTACTATTTTTTTTTTATCTTTTTGATTGATGTCAAAAGGGGGAGAAGGATTGAGCAAAATTGAGATATTGAGAAAACTTGAAAGAAAAATTGAGATATTGAGCAAAATTGATATATGATATGCAAAACATTGTACTTTCCAAACTTTGTTAAAAATATGCTTATTATAAGGGGGAGCCTTTTCAAGGTTCACTCACTTTTGCTCCTTATTTGTCATCATCAACAAGGGGAAGATTGTTGGCCTAACATGACTTACTAATCTTGTTTTGATGATAACAAATCAAAGGTCATTTAACACGTTTAGTTGTAAATGATGAAACTTCAGGAATCAAGTCTTTAAGCTCAAGTTCAAGAAAATACAAAGCTCATTGCAAGACTCCATGGAAAAGGAATATAAAAGATCAAAGAATATAAGAGCATGAATACCAAAGAGGAATTGATGAAAGCTTAGAGATTTGAAGCTCACAGATAAGAATGACTAAACAAATGACAAGCATGAAGACTCCAAGTTTAGAATGTGTTTTAAAGTCTTAAGAGAGACTCTATGTAAGTATTTTAATCAAATGATGATTTGATTGGATTTGAAGCTAATTAGGAAACTAATTGACTTAGAGACCATTTTTTTGAAAAACCCTAGAAAATACTTTTCAAAAGTTTAAATTATTTTGGGGAAAGCAAAAGAGTAAAAGGAATTTTGAAATAATCTGAAAAATTATAATTTGGACTATCCAAGCGACTAACATGGTCTTTCTAGATCACTAACAAGTAATTAAACTGATTTTGAAACAACCCGAGAGGACCCAGTCGACTGACTCGTTCTATCTTTGTGTTTTAAATGGATCCAGGCAATTGATTCCTACTTTCTAGTCAACTGACTCTTCGAGATTTCAAATTTTAAACACAACGGGAACTTTCCAAATTTGTTTTTTTGAATTCTAAATGTTATGAAAACTTGGGAAACACTCCAAGTTACTTAGGGAACACAAAATACTCCTGATTAAACATCTATAAATACCCCCCAAGGCTAAGGATTCAATAACATCAAGCAAATACATCATTCAAGCTCTCTTGCTCTCAAAACTCTCAAAGCTCTCTTATGCAATCAATCTCTAAAGTTCCTTATTATGTTTTGTTGTGAAACTCTCTTACAATTATGAGGCTACTCTAAATTCTTTCAATCTAGAAAGAAAGCTCACGATAATATACTTCTAAAGCTTCAAATTCTTTCAATTATTGTTTTGAATTGAAGTATTTTTTAGTGCTTAATTATTGTACTAATCAACTCTTGTTGAGAGTGTCTTTGTACGCCAAAACTTACTCTTATTTTGTAGATGGTTCAGGTTCTTGAATCGTTGTTGGACCAAGCATGGGGTATTGTTTGGAGAGGCAAACTCTAGCCTATTGAAGGAGAGATTGTAAGGTTGCTCATGCTCATAAAGGAGTGGTTATAGTGGAATCCTTGGGTGTGTTTGCCTAAGGCGAGGACGTAGGCGGGTATAGCCGAACCTCGTAAAAACTCTTGTCTCACTCTCTTCCCCACTCTCATTTAATTTTCCGTTCATATAAACTGTGTGGTTGGAATTTAATTTTCTGTTCTTAATAACTATGTGGATTGGATATCAAATAAACCAAAGATTAATTTGATTTTGGGATTGCGGAAACCAAAAAGGGAGTACGTTGGTTGATTAATATAAATTGCAAAAACCATAAGGGAGTACGTTGATTGGTTAACACCCAAGACTTATTAATTGAAAATTTATTTAAATTCTGAGTTTTTTGGAAGAGTGTTGGAAATTTATTTTGTGCTTCATATTGAGAAATTTAGTTCACTAATACAGGGTCTTTTTCAGCAACATACATAAACTCTACTTTGAGTTACTAAAGTGCTGAAACTTTGAAAGCATTGCTGAATTCTTTGTCTATTGTGGATTGTGTTGGTTGGATTGTATTGAATTGCTCAAAGGGATATTCAACTTGGTATATTTATTCATAAAGGTTTTAACAAAGTTAATTTTCCGCTGAACTTGTAATTGAAAAACATCTTTTCTTGTGTGGCTGCTGAACTTAAAATATGTCGAATGTCAGTTAACTGAGGATCGGCGGTTTATATTCCTTCATATGAAAACCCTCATTTTTTAAAACACTTAGTCTCTTGACCCTACTTCTCCTCTCCTCTAAATTCTTTTCACCTCCATATACCAGCCTTTCATCACTCAAAATCCTTCGATTACACTTCAATTCTCATCCTTCTATTTTATTATCACTCGCTTTTCTAGGGTTTTACCATTAGTTTTTTTTTTTAAACAATCATGCCACAAACTAAAACAGATAGAAACAAAGCATCATCTTCCAAGAATGATGACAGAAATGATATTGAAATATGGTTTGTATCTCCACATTCTATGCAACTATATCGGACTCATCTTCATTCAAATGATCCTATAATCGGTAAGGTCTTGGATACTACTTTCTTTGAAACAGATTTTCCCGCTATTTTTCCTATGTTCAACGAACTAAGATGGAAGAAATTCATTACATATCAAGCTAAAGGATACTATCCAAACTTGGTCAAAATATTTTATGCTAATATGGTTAAAGAAGACATGGTTATTTCTACCGAAGTCATAGGGAACTCGATTGCACTCACCCCACCAACGTTAGCCAAAATTCTAAATATCAAGCAAGACGAACTTGAGCATCCTCAAACTAGTCAATCATGGATAATGGCACAAGACTTCACTCCTTGAGAATTTTTTCCACTGGTTATGACAGAGGACCCCATATACTTTGGTAATGCTCCACTTTGTAGCCAACTAAATTTGCAAGTGCAGATCCTCCAGAAGCTTATCACATAGAATATTTTGCCATGAGCAAGATCACACGACCACATTACATACTTAGACTACTTTTTAATGTGGTGCTTACTCAAAGGTTAAAAGCTTGACTTGCCAAGCTTAATTCTGAAATGGATTATCACTTAGGAAGAAGCTCATTGCGTCGTTCTTCCATATGATAGCATTCCGAATCTAGTATTTGCACACCTTTATATAGTCACACCATCCATGATGTCTATCAAAAGAACCCACTAACACCTTTTCTCTTCTACCACTCTCAAAAAAATGGGTTATGAGAAACATGAACAAGGGTGGTTTCACAAAGGTGGTAGGAGACGTCGCCAAGCTCCTAAACCATAACCACATGTTCAACAACCAGATCAGCAGTCTGCTCCTCAGGTAGATGATGCACCTTCATGGTTTCATGCCTACCATCATCAATTCACCTATTTTAGTAATGACATGAGATCTAGCTTTTGCACACTTCAATACAATTATGCTTCTCTTCAAGATAATTACTCTTCTCTGGACCAAAGGATTGGTCGCATTGAACAGCATATAGCCGGTGCTTTACGCGATAAGGCTCAAATGGAGATTAGTTCTAGTGATGTTGGCTGATTTAATTGTTTTTTAACAATCTTTGGGTTGTAATATATATTCTGATTTATGCATGATGAATGCCAATTTCTATTGAATTTATACACTTGCTCTGTATACTATGTTTGCTACCCTTCTCTTTTTGATTAATGTCAAAAGGGGAAGAGATTTGACAGCAAAATTGAGTATGCAATGAACTAAGCATGATATATGCATAATATTGACAAAATTGAGTATGCAAAAATAAGCATGATATATGCATAATATTAATATTAATCTTGAAATCTGGTATGATATGATATTGATACAATATTTGAGCATGACAGTGAAATTGAACTTAATTGAACTGATTATGATATATTTTACACAATGAAACCGATCTTAATTGAACTAATTATGATATACTTTACAAACATTGTTAAGATCATACTTATTGTAAGGGGGAGCCTTATCAAGGCTTACTCCATTTTGCTCCTTGTTTGTCATCACCAAAAAGGGGGAAATTTTTGGCCTAGCATGACTTATAATATGATTTTGATGATAACAAATCAAAGGACTTAACATGTTTGGTTAAGATAAGTTTCAGGGCTCAAAAGCTTTCATAAAAGATCAAGCTCAAGTGTTTAAAGAAGATTAAATGACGATTATGCTTAAAGACATGGCTCGTGATGAAGCAAAAGTCAATTGAAGAAAAAGCTCAAGATAATCACAAAGAATGGAAACCAATGCATGAAAACTTAGCACGAAGAAAGTTATAGTTCATAAAGAGTATCATGTAAGTACTTCACAATTTTAATAAAAATGGTTGAAGCTCTTAGGAACTATTATTGACTTAGAGACCCGTTTTTGAAAACCATGGAAAATATATTTCAAAAGTCTCATTTCAATATTCCAAGTTTAAAATCTAAAGAGTTTTTGGAAACAAATTTGTTAAATTCATAAAAGTTGTAAGCTCAGGCGACTGACCTTGATTGATCAGCTGAGTGGCCCTTTTATGTGCTTTTTAAGAAAACAAATAGAAGTGAGTCAGGCGACTGACCCATCTAGCACATGTGACTAACCCAATTCTAACTTTCAAAATACGCTGTAATTTAAAGGCACAAGCGACTAACCTTCGTGATTTCAAATTTAAAACAGCAAGGGAATGTTTTTAAAATTGATTGCTTGGCCCCCAAACTTTGAGAAAACTTGGGAAACACTCCAAGTAACTTGGGGAATGCGAAAATTTATTTTTTAAACTCTATAAATACAAGTTAATTTCAAGAATTATATACCAACAACAATCACCATTCAAGCATATACTTACACATTCAAAGCTTTATTGTTCAAAAATCTTTTGCTGAAGTTTTTGTTGATCAATACTCACGATTTCTGATCTTTCTACTGAGCTTTTTCAAATCAAATTAGAATCACGGTGATATTATTCTGAGCTTCATTCTTTATATTGATTATTGATTGAAGTACATTGATATTCAATTGTACTAATCTGCTCTTGTTGAGAGTTCTACTTGTACACAAGATTGTTTCTTGTTTCTCTTGTTATTATTTTACGATTCAAGATTGATGGATCGTTGCCTAACGAGAAGGGATATTCTTGTTAGAGAGAAATCTCCACCTGATACGGAGAGGTTGTAACTTAGCATAGAAATAAGCTGGAAAGGAAAATCCTCATAGCAGTTGCTTGGGGTAAGGACGTAGACCGCTGGCCAAACCTTGTAAAAAATTCAATTCTTAGCTTTTCTTCCCTACTCTCTTTACTTTACAGCAAGTATACAAATTGTATGTATGTTGAAATTGATTGCTGAAAACTATTTGGCTATTGGAATTGTTGAAACTTTGATCAAAGGAATTATATTTATTACACTTGAATCTTGAACTGCTGAATATTGCAGCTCTCTAAAATGCTGATTTTGATCAATATAAAAATCAATAAATTAATTGATTGTGTGATTTAAAAATTCTGAATACTAATTTTTGGAAACATAGTTGAGATTAATCTTATGAAATTTTATCTTTGATATATTCTGAAAAGAAAATCTTATTTGAATTGTTATTTGTTGAAGTAAGTTAAAATCATAATCTTTACATTGGATTGTTGGTTGGTAAATTAAAAAGGGATTGTGTAACTGAAATTAAAATTAAAAGGGGTTATACTTGACTAAAGAGTTTACAAAGAAAACATTAAAAATCCAATTCACCCCCGCCCCCCACACTTGGGAGTACACCTTACTTCTCAACCCTTTTTGACCAATTTATTTCTTTTAACTCTTAAGGGTTCCTTTGAATTATCCTTTTCACTAGTAGGTTTGAAAATCACTTCAAGATAATTTTCAATTTTTCTTTCTACGCAAATAATTTTCAAGACCTTCACAATCTTCCTCTTTTCTAAGGTGGCATGATATTCTCTCAGATTTTCTAATTGTATTGCCCACCTTTTATTTTCATTTTTCAAATGTGTTTTCTGCTTAGACATCCTATTTAGAAGCTTATGCATTTTACATAAAACATTTTCTAACTTTTCATTCAAAAGCATGCTTTTATCAATAAATTCATCACACGATTCAATACAAGATTTAATACAATAATTATCACATGAATCAGTGCATGAATTATCAACTAAAATATCACATGAGATATCAAATGATTCAATACAAGATATATCATAGCATTTATCATATGAATCATCAATTGAGGTAGGATGAGAATCATATATCTCTTCGTCGATTGATGTAACTAGCCCATAATTTACCTCCTCCTGATCATTAGAGCATTTAGAGGAGTGGTCTCCTTCTCTTTGGACTCTCCATATTTCTTTTATAGCTCATCTTAGATTTCCTTTGCACATCTAAGTGCTATAATTTCAAGAAAAATGTTAGAATCTAAAGCACGATATAGCATATCCATGGCATGAATATTAATTAAATTAAAATTATTTTCATTGATATGCATGCTATTTCCTTTAACAGTTATTTGTCAGGCCCTCCAGTCAATTGATTTTATAAATATATTCATTTTAATTTTCTAGGTGGTGCAATCAACACCATAAAATAAAGGAGGCCTAACCCATGATCGTCCGTCACCAAATAGGGATACACCAACTAGAGCCAATGCAATCTTTTACATAAGCGGTTAAGCCTTTTTGCAACGAGGCTCTGATACCAATTGATAGGAATGGTGTATTCCCAAGAGGGGGGTGAATTGAGTATTAAAAAGTTTTCTCCTAGGTTAGGTTCAAATTACAACCTAGGGTCTTTCTACAAAGTCTCAATTCCCACAAATATTAATGTATGCAAATATATAAAGAAAATAAAGCATTAACAATAAGTTAAACATAAGCATACATATACTGAATGTAAAAAAATAAGGGAAGAGAGTGACACAGATATTTGTTATTGAGGTTCAGCCAACACTACCTAAGTCCCCACCTCAAACTCACAAGTAAGAGGATTTCACTAGGTGCTCACTTAATGGATGAAGCGTCACTGATTACAACCTCCTCTTCTTACTAGGCAAGGAATACCCCAGGTCACGTTACAGGGCTGACCACAACCTTTACAACCACACCTTAGAAAGGTGCTACTGGTTCTTCTAACCGGGTTTGAACTAGTACGAGACTTTTTTAGTCAAGTCTAAGTCTATCTGGTGCACATTACAAGCCAGTGTAGTCCTCTTTCGACCATACGTCGGGAATACAACAGATATAATATTTTTGTACAACTATGAATGCTTCTACAAAAGCAAGTGATGTACATAGTTAAGCTTAAATGCACTCTTGTGTAATATGATGTTATGCTCAATAGAGTATGTAGGATAATTCTCTCAAAAATATATTTATGAAATAATGTGATAGAAAATGATGACAATGATCTTTGATTAAAAAAATGTATTCAATAAGTGTTTTTCAAAGATCTAAAACCCAAATAATATCACCTAAAATATTTTTCAAAGTGAAGTGTATGAGATATTTGCGAATGTGCTTACAAAAATATTTATGCAATAAACTCAGTTTAAGCCTTTGAATCTTGCAATGACTATGCAAAGACTTGTAAGCAAAAAAGAGTTTTCCCAAAGAAATATTTATCACGGAAAATAATATGGGAAATGCTTTAAAGAAATACTCTCAAAATGATTTTCAAAAATGAAGTGTGTGTGAAAGTGAATGCTTAAAAATATGCCCAAAATAAAACTTCTTTCAACAATCTCTTAAGAACAAAGGATTTTCAAGTAAGGGAGTGAAAGAGAAATCAAAAGGTCTCGTAAAATTATTTTCAAAAGGACTATAAGAGAGTTTAAAAAATTTAGCGCAAAAATTTTTGGGAGAAATTAAAATCTAAGCATTAGTTATAAAATTGAGTAATGAGGTAGTATTTATAAACTTTGAGAAAATTATGACCGTTAAGGACACGCTCATCATTTTGAAAAAAAATTAAGTGAAAAAATAATAACAATTAGTGCTTAAAAATAAGCCAACCCAAGAGATTCGGTCGACTGACGTTGGTGTCAGTGGGCTGACCTCAAACAAAATTTGAATTTTCAACAGGGTTCGATCGGCCGAGCAAGGGGTCGGTCTACTGACATAGGGCGATTTCGAACTCTTCGTAGGTTCAGTCTGCTAGGCTTAGTTTCAGTCTGCCGAGCCATGAAGACCGGTTAGCTGAGGCTATTTTGAACTATAGTGGTCAGTCGGCTAGGGAAAATAAAAAAGCTAGGTTTATAGGTCGGTCGACTATGGAAGCTAAGTTCAAAAAGTGGTCGGTCGACTGAGCCTAGCCAAACATTTGACTTCTAGCCTACAGTGTGCTCAATCGACTGAGCTTATTACAACTTGAATTGGCCGGTCGACTGAGCTAATTAAAACTTGAATTGGTTGATCGATTGAACTATAGTCAAATTTGACTTTTTGACCAAATTGCATGGTCGGTCGACTAAGCTGATTTGACCATAAAGGGCTCGATCGATTGAGCTCTGTGAAAGCCTAAATTTTTGCCCAAAAATTGACCCTAAAGTTATTTTAAAACCTTTGTATGATTTTAAATTTTATGAAAAGGTTTTCTATGAAAAGTTGGGTCCCCTAAGGTCAGTCTATGGTCTTTGATTCCCTATGGTCAATCTATGGTTCGTCCTGTCTGAGCATGCGAACATATCATGCTGTTAGCTTTGGTGTAATCCCAAAAGGGGGGTGAATTGGAGATTAAAACATTTCCTCCTAGGTTTAACTAATCTAGCAGTAGTATTATGCAACCTAGGGGCAGTCTAAATATATATGAAATTGTACATATGATATATTAAACAATTTTTAGAATATGCACCATAATTTTAGTATTTCTCAACCAAAAAGTAATTCTGTGCCAATCAGATATGCAGTATATTCAATAGGAAATTTAAATCAAGCACAAAGCAAAATATAATGTAGGAAATGTAAACTTGACACTGAATATGATATTGGGGTTTAGCCAATCTTGCCTACGTCCTCGCCTTGGCACACCAGCACAAGAATTACACTATAAGCTCACTTAACGAGTAGAGTAGCACCTAAACAACCAGGTCAATTAGTATAGGGCTGACCTCAATCTTTACAAATCCTCCTTGCGAGGTGGAGAAGGCCCTACCAATCCTTACGGGCTGGATTACCGCCCTTTCAGGCCCCACCTAGAATACAACAGATTTCACAATAATAATTGGGTACAGTGATTATGCTTCCCAATCAAGCAGATATGTACCAAATGTAATCAATCAACCACACATCAATAGTATAGGAAATTGTAAGCTCTATGATGTGATTTTTGTGTAAGCAACACTCAACAAGATATAATCACAAATATGCTCAAGAGTGCTCTAACTATTTCTTTGAAACTATATATATCAAATCTCAATGCTAGATTAGGGTTTCAAAGATGCTAATCAAATATTCAAATCAACTCCAAAAAATATTTTCCTCAATGAAATAAGCTTAAGAGTTGTTTGAAAAATAATATAACTTGTAAAATATTTGCACACAAAAATTATAGTTATGGGAATCTTGCAATGACCATGCAAAAATCCACAAGCTAATGAGTTTTTCCCAGCACTTGATTTATCAAATAAAATATGTGGGATAACTCTTTGCTTAACTCTCAAAAAATCAACAAACAACCAAGCACAGTATTGAGAGTATTAAGTGTTGACCTTATAGGTCACGCCCGGTTTTGATTATGACAAATACTCATTGTATCTAATGGGTGTTTGAAGTTATGTGCAGGAACTTATATTGGCAAATCACAATGCACAAAGAAAAAGTGAAGTTGAAGACCTATTTTCTAATTGTATTTTATTTTATATTTATTCGAAGGTTTGTAATAGTAATTAGGGTTGTGGTTTGTAATAAGCTCACACACATCACATGCATGATTTATTACGTAAGCTCAAACAAACCGTAAATCAAAATTGACCTTAGGGTTTACCCTTCGGTCAACCTTCGACCGACACCGGATTCCTTCGGTGTCTTGATTTTGGACATAAATGACCCTAGGACACTCACCTTTGCACTTGCATGCATTAGGCACTTGAATAGGGTGAATGTGTATTGAAAAGGGACCAAAATGCACACTTTGTGCACTTTCGGTCGACCGGCCAAGACAGTTCATTTTGTCCTGGTAGACCAAAACAAGCCTAGGTCAACAGTTGACCAAGGCCCTGGTCGACCGAACCAGGTAGTTCAAAAAGCCCCGGTTGACCAAAGCCTCATGGGTCAACAATTCGATCATATTGTCGACCAAGCCATTTTTGTACTCCAACTACCTGGTCGACCATGGGTCGTCGAGAAAAATCCCAACGGTCTGGTCGAACGAACCAGCCAGTTCAAAATGGCCCGGTCGACCGAACCTCGGTAAAATGGAAAATCGCCTTTGGAAAGGCACTTTCGGTCGACTGACCATTTAGTTCAAAAATGCCCTGGTCGACCGAACCATATGAGATCTAGTCAACCGAAACCTTTCTGGTCGACCGGACCTCTCGGGTTACCCTTATTTTTTTACCACAGTTAATATTTTTAAACAGGGTTAAAATGTTTAAAAGGTCATTAAACTTTTCTAACAATTTCTAATAGGTCCTTAACGATCAAAAATCATAGGGTGTCTATATATACCCCTTCATTTGGGAAAATTAGAAAGTTGATTAGTAAAACAAAAATTCCAAATTTCTCTCTCAAGCAAAATATTTCCTACTGCTCATACTCTTCTCAAATCCACTCAAACTTACCCTCTTCACTTCTTTGAATCATTTGTAAGTGTATTGAGTGCTTTTATTTAGAGGTTTGCCCTCTCATTTCGTGAGTGTTTGAATCGATTTTTACGAGAGCATAACCTAAGTATTCTTAGGAGGCTTTTCTAATTAGCCTAACCCTAAGAAGACTTGTGTTGAACTTCCGAGTGTTGCATTCTCATTGCAATATCTTAGGAAGTTTGTATTTGTTTTTGGCTTGTAAAAATATTTTCAAACTTACTCAAATATCTTGTGGTATTCATATTGACATTTTTGTGGAAAGATATTTGTGTTTGATATACTAATCTTTGTGGCAATATTTATTCAAGTTTATATCATTTGCTAAATACAAAGATTGTTTAGCTTTTGCAAACCAAACATATACACTAGTTGAAGTGATTGACATATTCTACTACTTACAATATTTGAAACTTGCATGATATCTTTGTTTGAGCATATCGATTGGGAACATATTGAAATACAAAGATTGCTTGTTGACACTCTCACGTACGCATTACACTGATAGGAAATATCTTTGAGAGTTGAACTATTTAGACCATACTAAGCTTACATTTTAAATCATCTGTGGTGTATGTGATTGAGCGCATTTGGGTACAAATATGTTTTACACGAAAGCACATTTATATTGTACCATTTGATTGTATATCTGAGTGATTCCGGGCGTGACCTGAGGGGGCGGTAATCCAGTCCAGTAAGGATTGGTGTAAAGGTTGAGGTCAGCACTGTGCTAATTGGCTTGGTTTGTATAGGTGCCGCTCCACCCGTTTAAGTGAGCAAGTTATTGTGATAATCCTTGTACTAGTTAGCCAAGGCGGGGACGTAGGCAGTTGGCCGAACCTCGATAACATATCTGCGTGTCATCCTCTCTTTACTGCTTTTTGGTGCTTGTGTGATTAATTAAATTGCTTTGCTTAATTTCTGATATATTTATATTACTTGCACTAGATTGACCATAGGGTTGTGAACATACTGCTATTAGGAGGAATACCTAGGAGATAAAATTTAAAAATACCAATTCACCCCCCCCCCCCTCTTAGGATCATGGTAAAGCTAACATCAAGCAATCAATGACAAAACAATAGCATAATAAGCACTCTCACAATACTAGGATTTATCAAAGGAATGAGTGTATGAGAGGATTTGAAGAAGATTAGGCAAAATAAGATTTTTGAGATTGAGAGGATTTTTGCTAATGATTTTCACTAATCTCTTGCTAATTTGCACAAATGAGACCCTATATATAGAAGTTGCCCAAATTATGACCATTAAGGACTCATAGGGCATTATAAGAATTGTTTAAAAGCCATTTAGAAAAATTAACTACGTTTAAACAATTTTAACCTCAGTAAAAAATAAACAACCCGAGAGTTTTCGGGTGGTTGAACCTTGGTTTGGTTGCCCAAATAGACTCAATTAAAAAAGTAAGTTTTGAACATTTGGGTGCCTGAGTCTTGATTTGGTTTGCTAAATTGAGGCGATTCCATTTTGTCCGTGTTTCGATCGCCTAGTCTATAATTCGGTTAACCGAACTCATGTGTTATGTTGCTTGAGGCCCAATTTGAACGTAAACGTTCGGTTGGCTAAGTTGGTGGAAAAAGTCAATTCAAGGGTTCGGTCTCCCGCAAATGGCACATTCATATTTGGTTCGGTTGCCCAAAACCAAGTCAACCCGTTGTCTTCTCAGCCGTTCAGGTGCCCGAAGTCTTTTGAACACAACAGGTTCGGTCGCTTGACCTCTCACAAATTTGCCTATTAAGTTCATTTCCACTTCAATCAATTCCCCTGATACGTTGAGTGATTTTGGGAGACATCTAATGTTCTTATGCATGGACCTAAAGGCCTTCTAAGGTCTTTGAGGACACCGAAAAAATTTGGCGTCGGTCAACCAAAGGTCGAACGAAGGATTTGGTTTCCTATGATCAGTCTACGGTCATTTTGAGCTTACAATTACCTACATGCATGACATGCAGAGATTATTACAAACCGATATAAATTATTACAGACCCAAATATAATAAATGCATTTACAAATGAAACATAAGTAGGTCTTCTTCTTTTGCCCTTCATTTTCTCATTGAATATGCCAGGAGTATGATCTTTAAGACTTTCATGCTTCCATCAATCATTTCTCATGTGTGTGCATTGAATTAATGACTTGTTCAAGTACTAGGTACACACATTAGTAATATGCAGTTTGTCATAATCAAAACCAGAGATTGGACTCAAAAAATCAACACATGCAGATGCATGCATTATTACAAACCAAGGATAAAAACTAAAATGCATATACATATTAAATCAAATATATCTTCTTCTTCTTTACTCTTTTGACTTCATGGAATACGCCAAGTGTGTCTAGCTTTAAGTTTCATTCTGGCTTCCATTTTCCCTTTGTCTTATGTGCGTGTCAAAAGATAAACATGTTCAAGCACTTACAACACAAATAAGACACTTATGCTTTGTCAGCATCAAAACAGGGATCAGACTCAAAAAGTCAACAATATAAACTTTCACAACTATTTATTTACAATTATACATAAATTATTATAATATCAATTTAGACATAGCATTAGAATATTAATCAAATTATTTTTAAAAAAGAATCAACTCTTTAATGCATTCATTCAAAAAAAAGATAACAAAATAGGAATATAGTTTCAAATAAAGAGCTTAGACATAAAAATATGAAATTAACATGGTGAAAAACTCTAATGAAAATTATACTCAAAGATAGGTTTGGAATTACCATGTAATCATCATATCAAATTAAGTGAGATTTTGGAATAATCAAAATCATTCCATTTTCAAAACTATAATAACTTCATTTAGCACTTGTTTGGAATATGGAAAAATTGGCCTTCTTGAAGTGCAATTGCTTTCAAAATTGCTCAAATGGGCTAAAGAAATGTTAGTGACTACAATAGTTTGCCCAGATCAAGTTTGACCAAGTGTGAAAAAATCGAGCCAAAGATAGTCCCTACTCTACAATCATTGGGAATATGAAAAAACTAGCCTTTTAAAAATGCAATTGCATATAAAAGAGGGCAAATTGGAGAGGACCTACTCTTATTGATAAATATGATATGATATGACATATATATATATATATATATATATATATATATATATATATGGATGGGAATACACATAATAAAAAAAGGGGGCAAAAAATAGTTACCTCTCTTGAAGTTTGGTAAAAAGATAATGACCTCCCTTGAGATTTTAAAAATTCCAAAGACTTCCTCCGAAGTTTTAAGAATTTTAGAGATCAACCCTAAGATTTGTCAAAAAGAGACAAATATCTCCTATATTTTGTAAAAAGATAATTTTTTGTGTGGGAGATCCGTACCTAAAGGGAGGTGAGTATCTTTTACCCTAAAAAAATTTAAGCTATTTAAATATTTGATTAATCATAAATTATTAAATATTGGATCAATCATATGTATATAGCCTATTGAGCTGCAGTAGGTGAAGATGTCGGCAGCACCAACCCTAGCCGCTTCCATTGAATGTTGAGCAGCAGAAAGTGGAGACCAGCAGCCACCTCCACCAACCCTGCCCACCTTGGTTGAAATTAAGCCAACTACTCCACCCCCCACCCCCCCTCCCCCTAATCCATGACTATATATAGGATATGTATATGTGTGTGTAATTGTGTGGAAGAAGTGTAAGGAACAGAGTGAAATTGTAAGAAGGTGAGAGAGAAAGGTGTGTGTGTGTGTGTGTGTGTGTGTGAGAGAGAGAGAGAGAGAGAGAGAGAGAGAGAGAGAGAGGGAGAGAGAGAGAGAGAGAGAGAGAGAGAGAGAGAGAGAGAGTTGAGTTGAGTTGAGTTGTGTCTCCTCCTCTTTATAATTTTTCTCCCAGTTTATAATGAGATTGGTGTGCTCTGTGGACGTATGTTCGATTAGACCAAACCACGTTAAATTTGGTGTTCCATTTTTGCTTATATTTACTTGTGTATGATTGTTGTTCCTAGATCCCTTAACAATTGGTATCAGAGATAGATCAGAGTAAAATCGCTAGATCGGAGCCTCTGCCCAATATCTCCAAACTGAATTTTGAACCCACCAATGTGTTCCTCTTGATGAGACAAAGCCAATAATACAAATCGGAGCTCAAATGGAGGTCCCACAAGCCCGCACACGCCAACACATGCCTCCGAAAGTCTGCCATCATAGCCACGTGCCTCCTAGTAGTCGATGCATAGCCTCATGCACCACTATGCACCGGCGACTTATTGGTGAGCATTGAAGCTTGAAGAAGAGCTAACATCAGCGTCAGTGTCAGCGCCTCGTCACCACCACCTTAGCACTTAGTCAGCCAACCACCCTACGTCCCACGGCATCAGCTGTCAGTCAAGTCATCCTCCATGTCAACTATGAGGCCCACCGCACCACATATAGCTGCCACGTTACCGGTGGCCCACCATACCACGCTAGCTGCCACGTCAATAGTCAGCAACTAGGGTCCACCCCCTGCCACTTTAGCAATAACAGCATTAGTAACGACTAACGGCGTCAAGCATATTCCTTTAAAAGAGAGAATATTCCATTAAGGTTAACAGAAGTTTGGCCAATTTGACCATAAGTTTGACTAGGCTTTTCGGAGCCATTTCAGATCCGTTTTTCAAATGACTTAGACCATTTCTAAGGTTTTGGGCCATTTTGGATCTAACTGTGCTATCCATTTGAGTTGATTCCATATCTAGATAGGTGAATAGATATGTCAAACCAAAAGAGCTCAAAGATCGAGATATTTGACGGCACAAATTTCAATTTTTAGAAGATGCAAATTGAGGACTACTTTTTTGGTAAGGAGTTGCACTTACCATTGAAAGGAAAGCCAGAATCCATAAAGGAGGGTGAATGGGAGTTGCTTGACCGAAAAGCTCTCAAAGCTATCAAGATGATGCTGGCAAAGTCTGTTACCTTCAATATCAAGCACATGACAACCATAAAGTCTCTTATGGATGTGCTTTCCAACATATACGAGTAACTATCAGCTACCAATAAGGTACACTTAATGAAGAGGTTATTTGCCATGAACATGTCCGTAGGTGAAAGTTTTAATAGACACCTAAATATTTTCAACGAGTTGTCGGATCAACTCGCCTCAATTGGAATTACGTTTAACAGTGAAATTCATGCCTTACTGATTCTTAGTCAGTTGCCTGAGAGTTGGAAATGTATTGTTATAGCGATCTATAGCTCTGTAGGAAAATCAAAGTTGAAGTATGATGAGGTCATTAGCATGATTTTGACGGAAGAGATCAGGATGCAATCAAACAATGCTTCCACTTCAAGTTCAGCCTTGAACATGGAAAGCCAAGGGAAAGGAAGCAGGCATAGGGTAGATCTAGCACCAGGAAATCCAGATCCAGAAATCCCAGAGGATCCCAGGGCATAAAGAAAATTGAGTACTGGAACCTTGGAAAGACCGAGCATTACAAAAACCAATGCAAAGGTCCAAGGAAAGAACATGAGGCGAACATAGAAGCAAATCTCGTCTCTTCTTCAGAAAAAGGAGATACACTGATATGCTTTTTGGAGAGCAAGAAGGAGTCTTAGGTCTTAGACTCTAGAGCCTCATTTCATGCAACTTGCAGTAAATATTGCCTAAAAGAGTATACACTAGGTAATTTCGATAAGGTATACCTTGACAATGATCAATCTTGCAACATAGTCGGCAAGGGAATCATGAAGATCAAGATGAACGGGTCAGTATGGAAGCTGAAGGATGTCATATATATTCTAGTCCAGAGAAAGAACTTGATCTTAGTTGGACAACTAGCAGATGAGGGATACACAACAACATTCATTAGCGATGAATGGAAGATATCAAAGGGCGCACTAACGATTGCACGAGGTAAGAAAAGTGGAGCACCTTTTCTGACCTCCAATGTCTGCATGTCTATTTTAGTTGCTACAGGAAATGACGATAAAAACATTTGGCACCAACAACTCGGTTACATGAGTGAGAAGGGACTTAAAGTGATGCACTTTAAGGGAAAGTTGAGTGATCTATGGTCAGTAGAGATTGACATATGCGAGGATTGCATACTCGAGAAACAGAAGAGGGTCAGTTTCTAGACATACACTTGTTCCCCAAAGAAGGAGAGACTAGAACTAGCCTACTCAAATGTATAAGGACCGACGATCGTCTCATCCACAGGCGGAAGGAATTACTTCATCACATTTATTGACGATCATTCTCAGAAGGTATGGGTTTACTTTCTGAAACATAAATCAGATGGCTTTGATGCTTTTAAGATTTGGAAATCAATGGTTGAAAATAAAATGGGGTTAAAAATCAAGAAGCTAAGAACTGAAAATGGTAGTGAGTATGAAGACACCAAGTTCAAGAAATTCTGCAATGAGCATGGTATCAAGATGGAAAGAACTGTGCTAGGTATGATCTAGCACAACAGCGTAGCCGAGCGGATGAACCGATCGTTGACTGAAAGAGCCAGAAGAATGCGTATACAATCAGTCTTACCAAAGCAGTTTTGGGCAGAAGCAGTCAACACAGCAGCATACTTGATTAATAAGAGTCCATCAGTACCATTGGACCACTGTCTACCAGAAGATGTATGGAGTGGAAAAGAGGTGAGACTTTCACATTTGAAAGCTTTTTGGTTTTGTTGGGGGCTTAGGAGATCTTCTCAGTCCCATATACCAAATAAAAGGTATATGGATTATCTCCTTCTTACAGACGGAGGAGAGCCTGAATGCTATAATGAAGCATGTCAAGTAGGAGATTCGAGCAAGTGGGAGCTTGCGATGAAGGACGAGATGAAGTCCCTCACCTCCAACAAAACATGGGAACTAGCTAAGTTGCCCAGAGGTAAGGAGACTCTTCACAACAAGTAGGTGTACAAAATCAAAAGGAGCATGATGGCTTTGAGAGGTACAAGGCATGGTTGGTAGTCAAAGGCTTCGAGCAAAAGGAAGGAATTGACTACATCGACATCTTTGCACCAATTGTGAAGCTAACAGCCATAATATTAGTCTTAAGAATTATTGCCTCGAAGGGTCTACATCTTGAGCAGTTGGATGTGAAGACGAAATTTCTTCGTGGTGATCTAGATGAGGAGATTTACATGCACCAATTAGAAGCATTCTCAGTGGAAGGTAAAGAGAATCTTGTGTGCAAGTTGAAGAAGAGCTTGTACAGTCTAAAACAAGCTTTCAAGCAGTAGTACAAAAAATTTGACGACTTTATGCATAGGAAAGATTTTCAAAAGTGCAACACCGACCACCGTTGCTACTTCATGAGGTATCAGTCTAACTATATCATTATGTTTGTATATGTCGATGACATGCTAATCACAGGACCAAATATAGAAATGATCAGAAAATTGAAACAGCAATTGTCAAAGGAATTTGATATGAAGGAGTTGGGTTCAGCAAAGCAGATAGTTGGAAAGCGGATCTCCAAAGATAAGCAATAGGGAACGTTGCAGTTATCTCAGTTAGAGTACATTAGCCGTGTTTTATAGAGATTCAACATGAGCAGCGTCAAAGCGGTAAATACATCATTGGCCAAACACTTTCGCCTCTCCAGGGATCAGGCTCCCCAGACATATGAAGAGAAGGACTTCATAACGTACCTTATGCCCCAGTCATTAGAAGTCTCATGTACACCATGGTTTGTACTAGACCAAACATTGGCTAAGCAGTGGGAGCTGTCAGCAGGTTCATGTCAAATTCAGGGAAGACTCACTGGGAAGCAGTGAAGTGGATCTTGAGGTACCTAAGTGGCACTATTGATAAGTGCTTATGTTTTGGCAAAAGAGACTTGAAAATTGAAGGGTATGTAGATGCCTATTTTTCTGGTGAAGTTGATCACCGCAGAAGCAGCACCGGATATGTGTTCACTGTTGGCACAACAACTGTTAGTTGTATGTCACAAATACAAAAGATTGTTGCCCTATCCACTACAGAAGATGAGTACGTAGTAGTGACAGAAGCCAGCAAAGAGATGAATTGACTTTAAGGTTTGTTGACAGAACTTGGAATAAAGCAGGAGGGGAATGTTTTGCACAGCGACATTCAGAGTGTGATACATCTGGTAAAAAAATCTGCATTTCATTTCAGAACCAAACACATTGGACTTCGTTAACACTTCGTCAGATTTCTATTAGAGAACAAAGTCCTGGCACTTGAAAGAGAGAGTTGAGTTGAGTGGTGCCTCTGTAATTTTTCTCCCAATTTATTGTGAGATTAGTGTTCTCCATGGACGTAGGTCAAATTAGGATGAACCACATTAAATCTGGTATTCCATTTTCGTTTATATTTGCTTGTATGTGATTGTTGTTCCTAGATCCCTTAAATGTTTACTTTTTGGACGCGAGTCCAATCATAAAATAAAAACACATATTCAATCATTAGGACATGAGAAGGCTGCTCATGGTGAGCATCGCTTTTTGAGTGTGGATCATACATAGGCCAACAGAACATGGGTTAAATTGAGTAGTACATTTTTATTTTGACCAAGTCAAATGTGGAGTTTCCTGAAAATATAAAAAGACTCTATTTTGTCTTTTCCAGCAATAATAGAGTGTTGAATTGTACGTGGCAGTGCAAAAGCGCAGGCTTTAAGAAATTGGCTGGCATGGTTTCAAATTCTATAAATTTTATTTTTTTCTTTTACAGTTCTAGAATTGTTTTAACACCACATAGGCTTAAAAATTGGTGGGCTCAGTCTATCTATGGAGTACTCCCAAGTAGATACTCCCTTCTGCATATCAATATTTCACATTGTTTTGTTCCGTATGACGCCTTTGTTTTTTACTTTCATCGGCATTCATTCTCTCACAGCTGTTCCCAAACTTTCCGTATGAAATTTTATTTTCAACAAATAGTTCTTAGGGCAAAAATTAACTTTTCGTTTTAGTATAAAAGTGGTGTGACCATTCAAGTCATTTCCCTTAGAAATGAAAGAGTCTGTTTCACATCTTTATTATTTTCTGTCTAATTTTTGTTTATACATGGTAAAAAATAGTTTATAAAAATAATTTAAATATAATTAAAATAAAATATTAGTCAATTATGAAATATTTTATTATTTGCCAACTGTCACATATAGTAAGATTATCATTGTAAAGTGAATTTTAAAAATATAATAATTAAGTAAAATAATTATAATTTTTTTAGTAGTGCTTTTAATTTGTATTATTTTTCATTTTTATTGTTTTAATTATATTTTTAAAAATATTATTGATTTAAATTTGAAAGTGAATATTTTTTAATTAGGATTTTAAGTTATTTTAACTTTAGGAATATTACCAAACAGGTTGCTAGTTTTTTTATTTTTAGCTTCTATTTTTTTCATTTAAACATGCAAATATATGAAAAAGCTTAGTTACAAAATATAAAGCCTCACATAAAGTTTAAATTATTTTCTAACAAGTAGAAAGCCTCACATAAAGTTTAATTCAAAGAAAAAAATTGAATGAGAATATAATAGAAGTTAAATATGAAAATAATACTTTACTCATGCAAAAGTTTGTATAATTAATAGATACTACCATATTGATCCAAATTTTAAAATATTCATTCCTTAATTATCTCTATGGCATATTATTATAGATTAATAATTTTTTTTTATATTTCTTTTGTTAGCTAGTATAAAATTATATTATCTTCATTGTATCCCTAATCTATTCCATTTTGTAAAGTTGTTTTTGATTCATGGAATGGGACAAATTTTATATAATGATATATAATTTGTAAGACTAATCCTATATTTGGGAGAGGTTTTTGGTTTGGAGTTGTGCGGATTTAGGCAAAATGTAATAAAAAATATTTATTCAATTTGGTTCAAATTCACTCAATCCAAATCTAAAACCCAAATCTATGCTCCCAAATAATACGTAAAAATGATCCAAAATTTTGTATTATTTTACCGAACATAGAATCATATATAAATACATATTTCGTAAAGACCGAAAAAATTATAATGATTAAATAATTAAGAAGATAATAAATGGAATAGATAAATAAAAAATAAGGGAAAAAAGAAGATTTAAAAGAAGAACAACAACAGACCTCGTCGACGAATATCCTATCTTCGTCGACGAGTGTTCTTATAGAAATTATTGACGAATTTCAGTCCCTCGTTGACAAAGAGATCCCGAGTGAACAAATTTCAAGTTTTAAGTTTCGTCGATGAACGCATCCTTTGATCGATGAATTTCCTTCTATGATTTGTAGACGAATCTTGTCTTCTCGTCGATGAAACCACGTGGAAACATTATGTATAAAAGGATCCAAGGAAGCTTCTTCACGAAGAAACTCATTTTCCTCCAATTTTCTCTCTCTAAAACGTTTCCTCTGTCTTCTCTCTTCATTTAGCCCGAATCAACAAACCGAAACCGCTACAGTATTCTAGGGGTGATTCTCAACACATCTAGCGGAGCAGGTTTCTAAACTGGACTTTTTAGAAAATGCTCCAAAGTTTAGGTAAGGGTTATGATTCTTAGATTCTGGGGGTTTAAATGTTTATTTAAGGTTTATAAGTTGAGAAAATGCTGAAATAGTAGGTTATTCGGGGTTTATCTAATTAAACTAGGGTTTTTAATCTAAGGTTCGGGTGAGCACCACAGGCATCATTTTGGGTTCCTGTTGGCGTAAATATTATGTATATATGTATATGATTTTTTATGTGGGTTTTGAAGTGCCAACGGTTTGAATTGTAAATTTCTGAGCTTAGGGTTATGCTGTTAGTTATTATTTATGAAAAAGGAAAGATAAAATGGCAGATTTTATGGATAATTGTGTAAGAAATTAAATGTATATTTTCAGTATATTAACGATGATTATGGGTTGGTTTATTTTCAGTAAACGTATGAATATATGTTGTTAAATTGTGTGGCATGAGTAAAAATGAAATTTCTGTGCTAAACTATGGTATATGTATAAGATGCAGGAAATACTGGAAATGTATTGAGAAATAAAATGTGATATGATTTATTATGCATGTGTTTGGAATTGTTAAATGACAATGTATGGTTTGAGAACTCTGGTAAACTGGTAAACTAGAAAATGGGTATAGTACTGTTGTGGATATATTTGGCGAAACTAGTGCACCCACACGTCTTAGATAAAGTGTGGAGATGAGATGGTCGATTATGCTGGGAAGGGTAGTGTTCTCCTGGAGTCTAGACCAGTGTAGGAGCAGCCAATCAAACCTACATATAGTATAATGTGGTTGATTTAGCTATGGTGGGCCGACCAGAGTTAAGTCTAGCCTTCGGGCCGCACAACCCATCATGAGGCGGAAGCATGACTATGATATAATTAGTATAAAGAGTTCTAAACGCATAATTGTTATTTTAACCATGGGTAATATGGAAAATGATAGATATGAGAACAACGGATATGAAAAATTAGCAAATGGAAATGATATGGACAAAAATGATATGGAAATAGATTATAAGAATATGGAATATGAATATGAATGTAATGAACAATATGGAGATAACAGATATAGAGTAAAGAAAGAAAGGTATTATATATATATATATATATATATATATATATATTGTATTATTACATGTATTTGGGGCGGGGTATACTCTTTGCCCGAGGGCTTACTGAGAAAGGTGAGTGCCCTGATAGGTATCAGATGTAGCTGTGAATTGCATAACATATTAAGGCAGAGGGAAACTACTTGTATAAGTGGGTAATCTTCTCTATTCTCGGGGACTTCTGCCAGTAAACTTTTGTGTGAATGTGTGAGTACAAAATAAACTAATTACTTGAGGGCTTACTGAATAAGGTAAGTACCCTGATATGCTTCAGATGTAACCGTATATTGCTTAAAATATCAAAACAGACGGGTGCTACTTGTATGAGCGGGTAATCGCCCCAATCCTTAAGAACTCTCGTTGGTAAAATACTTTGCATGTGTTTGATTAGGAGCAGAAAATGGTTTTATAATTATGGTTTCATTTGAAAATAATGAATATATATGTTGTACACAAATCTTATGATAGCTACACACTGATTTAATGTATTATATCCTTACTGAGACGTGTCTCACCCGATAGTTGAATTTCATCTTTTCAAGACTTTCGCATGATCGAGCTTAGAGAGTTTGGGGCTGATATAGCATTTTTGAAAGAAAAAGAGGGTATAAACTTTGGTTATAATTTTGGGGATTGTAATACATATTTATGTTTTCAGAGTTGTGAATGGTTGTAAATACTGGATGTTGGGTTATGTTTTTGAGATGTATATAGATATAGAAACTCTGGCATATTATTGAAGAGTTGTTATTATTTTTCCTGCATAACTGATATAGAGTCAAGTACAGGTAATAGAACACGTGGCACCTAGGCCCCACTTGGTGGGTTTGGGGCATCACAAAGCGGAATCAGAGATTTAATTCAAATAACACTTCGGGCCCTAGTTTTGGGTTCGGGGCATTACATATTTTCATCCTAAATTTAAATACTTAATCATTTATATCCATTTCATGTTTTAACTTAATCATGTTCTTAATTTATTACATAACACATTTAAATCTACTAAATCTATACACTATGCTCATTTTATTATTATAAATAAAGATTTTACAAATTAAAGGTAACCTAAAATAAAGTTTTTTTCCTGCATAATCACGTGAATTTGTGTTATCATCAAATCACTTCTAATGCGTCTTTTTTATACGATCTTGCTGTGAGAATTTAGAAATATCAACACAATTTTTACTTCTATGCCAATAATTAGCACCCTACTCCCCCCTTATGGTAAAAAAAAAAGTGGCTATAAGAAAAAAGAAAGAAGCTTATTTGTGTATAAGAGTACGTTTAATTTGGTGTTAAAAGTTCAATATTGGGATGAAATTGAATAGAACAAAGCTAGGCTAACTATGACAGATAATTATTGTATTTTATATTTGTATTTTCATGTGTAAATCACATATTAATCATTTAAAAAATGAATAGATCAATATAATAAAAAAATAATGGGTGGTCTAGCTCATTTTTGGCGGATCCAACCCTAGGCCATGTAAATACGCCAAGGCCTACCTCTTGACCGATTCAATCTGGCACACATTAATTGTACCAAACCTAAGAATGACACTTAGCCTAGCGAATTTGTCCTAACCGACAAGGAACACTCCTATAATTAGGAATTAGGATTGAGAGTTTTATATGGAAGGCTTTGGTTTGAACTTACTAAGGGGTAAAAAGAGATTTTGGATGGAGAATGGGCTACTTTCTTGTATAGCTCGGACTAGACTCCTAGTTGACAAAAAGAAAAAGGGAAAACTAAATCCTTAATTAAGGACAATATCTTCTTTTTCTCTTTACCAAAAAGAAAGCAGACCCTCTTCTCTTTTTTTGGAATACGCATCGGTAATTCACGCGTCCGTTTTACGGTCCATGTGATTAATTTTGCGCTCCTTGAAGTTGATCCCACAACTTCAAAGGGAGGGTAAATTCAGGAGTCCAGGGACGGAAACAAGTTCGGAAGGGATTGAATACCTGATCTCGTGAAAGGCACTCCCACAGCCCGTACTACCACCTGAACCACACCGGGGTAAAAGGGAGGGGGGGGGGGGGTGGGGGAAGAGAAGTAACAATACAGAAGCCAGAACAATATAATACTGCACCACACATGGGTCATTGAAGGAAAAAAATTCATGATTTTTTCCCAGCATCTTATTGTTTGGAAGCATTCAAAATATTCAAAAAATCTGACCACCCCTCTCAATTAATCTATTTTCTTTTATTTTTCTAACTTGGCTCCTTCCCCATTTTAAAGGATGCTCTGCGCTCACCCCTCCCTTCACCTTCCCCTGCTCACAGAGACACACAGCGCGCGCGCACGGAGAGAGAGAGAGAGAGAGAATGGCTGCAAATCTTTTTTCAAGTGAAGAAGAGTACATAGATATTGAAGTAGGCTCTTCTGCCAACCTATTTGGCTACTCCATGAGCTCCCCTCCACCAGCCAGAGAATTTGAGTTTCATATGTCGTCAACCTCTGCAGGCACAGAGCCGGTAACTTTCCCAGCTGATGAACTCTTCTACAAAGGAAAACTGCTTCCTCTCCACCTCCCTCCCCGCTTACAAATGTTCCAAAACCTCCTCCACGCAACAGAGGCCTTCGAGGACCAGCAATGCTGTCTTCCTGTTTCCACAAATTCCGCCAGTAGTCTTGCACTGGAATCCGACATCTCACCGCCGGAGTCTCGCCGGGAAAGCATCGAGCTAAACTCTGCAGATGAGTGTTTCTTTGAATGGTCGAGTACCAAAACGGGCAGTGTCAATGTTGTTCATCAATCTAAGAAGTCTAATAATTGGTCTGAGAAGCTCAAGCAGGTCAAGCAGAGCTCACTGGGCAAAAAGCTGAAAGCTTCACGGGCGTACCTTAAGTCTCTGTTTGATTATAAGTCTGGCTGTTCAGATGAATCTTGTGCAAAAGCAGCCACTGCAGCAGAAGCAGAGAGCTTTTGCAGAGGCAAGGGGAGTTTGAGCGAGCACATGAGTGTGGCGAGGAAAAATCCATTTGGGCAAACCGATAAAAATGAAAGGTGCACAATATCATCAACTATTACTGTCGCGAAGAGCATGGGCAAGGAATTTATTGAGGAAGATGTTAGCAGCAGCCAGAGGAGGTCATTCTCAGGGGCAATCAAATTGCATTCTGCTGTGGCGAAGTGTTCGTCTTCGTCTTCATCGTCTTCGGGATCTTCGGCTTCTTCATCCTTTTCATTCAACTCTAATGGGTTTTGTGATCAGTTACAGTCCCTGAGGAGGAGCAGCAGTGCCAGTTCAGAGACTGAGACTTCAGTTGAGGGAGCAATTGCTCACTGTAAGCAGTCCCAGCATTCCAGGAAACATGTCAATGAAGTTGATCTTTGTTCACTCTCTGCTCCAAGAATTGCAGGTTTTGAGGATGGAGAGAGAATATGAATCATTGAATCTGCAGCAAATGACTTTTTTTTTTTAATGTTTTGAAAGGTGAATTCGCAACAAGTGATGCACATGAGAAGATGAATGATGGTGTCCCATTCAAAATGAGAACTGGGTGCGTTTTTTTTCTGCATAATGTAAAAGATTAGAAGATGAAGATGAAACAAATTTTCAGATTATTTTGAACTTGGCATGTTAAGGACTGTTTAAACTTAAATGAATATCAAGAGGGGATGGAGAGGAAATGATGGCTCCATCCATTCAAAGCCTATCAAATTCATTTGAAACCCCGTGTGTGTTTGTGTGTACCTTCCAACTAAAAATTCAATGCTGGTAACTTTTAATTAAGTTGTTTTGAATGATAAAAGATAAGATGAGAGCAAAAACCAAACTTTCACTCTTTCCCAAGTGATGGAAACCTTTTCAGGAAAGTTGCCTTTAACTTTTTTCAGTCGTAAGGGCAGAAGCAGTGCAAAAACTAGGCCTCTGTCAACTGAACAATGGTTTTAAATCATCTCCTCAATCCTAGATTCTTTATAAAACTGCTTCAGGCTTTTCCACTACCCTTTTCAAAAAAGAACTGTGCAAGTTGTACCGCTGCATAAAAGTGAGGAACATATAAGCACCATATATATGTGTTATTTTCTTTCTAATAAAGAAAACGCTGAAAGTTATTTAGTGCTCTCAACAGTCTCTGCAGAAAGTGAAGTTTCTTGAGAAAGTATGCTGTGATTAATGACTTGAGATTTTAAAAAATTATTCTGCAAGCCACATAGTGCAACGTGCATGAAAGGAGAAAAGAAAGATTACAACTTCATTTTAGTACAATAATATAATCAGAAATAATGTCAAATTTAAATGTCACTAAGAATAACAGCAGTGGCGTTGACTGTAACGAGAAATTTTCTCTAGCTGTCTGAAGAGAGATTCAAATGAAGTTGCATATATTTTTATGATGCTTTAGGCATTTCTTTCACTCTTCCCTTTGATATTGACAAAACAGCAAGTTAAGGAAGCATGTCCACCAGATTTTTGACAGAATTGGAATGGGAAGCTGGAGGCAGCGAAGAGACTAGAAGAATATTGCCAAGGTGTTGGTCACTGCTGATAAGCACATAACAAGCACATTTCTCACCGCCAAAATAACACAGCTATAGTTTGGAGAAAGAAGGGCAAGGAAGGCCGCTTTTAAGCATCCTATAGAAATTGTTTGTATTTCCCACTTGTCCTGAAAATATTCCAATTCATGATTCATTTTTCTAAGTTATTTTTCGAAGAATAAGTTAATGTTTGATCCAATTAATGTAGGATTTATATCCCAAAAGATATGTCCCACATATAGGTTATATGTCCCATATGATAAGGATATGAATGGATACATGAGTTAACCAAAGGGTTAGTTTATTTAAAATGAGAAATTAATTGTACAAGTTTGAAGAGATTTATATATATATATATATATATTAGCTACTATTATGAGGAGTAGCTATAAGGGCATGCTATATGTCCAGTTAAGTTAATGAAAGGAGAGCCAAAGAAGTGTAAGAAAATCTAAGTTCATAAGCTCTAGGGTTAGCTACATGATGTTAGTTGCAAAAAAAAGATAGAAAGAAATTGTTCTCTCTCTGTCTCTACTTCTCAAATCATCAGAAGATTTCATAGATCTGGTGAAGGAAAGAAAGAGAAAGAGGAAAAGTAGGAGAAACGATTTCTTCAGATTCTTCGGGTGTTCTTCTTGATAGATTTGATATGATCGATTCCGGTATGTAAAGTTTATAGTTTATGATTTATTTATTTTCCGCATAAAAGGTTATTGATGTGAAGTTCATGATAATTGAAGATCCTTAGAATGCAATATATTTATAAATTTTTTCTTACACGGAAATGCTATTTCTAGGATTACTATAAAAAATAAATGACAATGCAAGAATTTCTATAATTTCATAACATATTAGAATAGATAATAAGTATTTCAAATTTTACCCGGTGAATGTCTATTCCTAACCCATTACATGATTGATGAACAACACTGAAGTTTATAGGTATGACTTTCTTCTAAATTATAATATTACTACACTATTTTATTACCTACATACAATCTTATTCAATTTTATTCTTGTATTTCGTAAAGCAAACATAACTTAAAAGAATATGTTCAATAAGTCGCTAAGCTGTAAAAAATTAGCTTAGAACTTACTTTTTACCGAGCATTTTAAGTAGTGTGGATGGTAACCAATCTAAAGCAAAAAAATAAAAAATAAAAAGGCCCAATGTTTATGGGTTTGCATATGCATTGAGTGCATTATGCAAGATTTTTATTGTAGTCCGCCAATAGAAACAACTCATTACCAATTTTATAAGATATACACCAAATAAAATCTTGTTAAAACAGAAGATCATGAATACTCCTCCATACACGGTTTCTTTATCTTTTTGGTACACACTTCTATAGAAATTAAGATAAATTTTTAGCACTTAAGAGAGAGGTTTTTCTCATTTTAATTTTATTTTATAATAAAATATTAAATAATAGTTTGTTTGGGAAATTTGCATGTTTTCATGCTTACGTAATCTCATTGGACCAAACAACGAGATTTTCTTGGGAAAGAAAAGTAACGTTCGACTCGTGGCAAATCTCACATGACCATTCAGCGAGATTTGCTTGGAAATTGGCAAAACTCGCTGGATAGTCTAGTGAGATTTGCCACACGAAATCAATCGGCGTTTGACACGTGGCAAAACTCATTGGACCCTTTTGCTCAAATTTTGAATGTACCCTCCCTCCTTCGTTTGCTCGCGAATTGTAGAGAGAGAGTAGAGACAGAGAGAGCAGAGAGCGGTGTTGCAGAGCAGAGGGCAGAGCTACTGGCCGAACGATTGGACGCAAGAGAGTAGGTGACCATTGGAGAGGACTCGCTGAACGTTGCTTGTCAAACGTTGGGGAGAAGTATAAAAGGGGGAGATAAGGTATGTAACTTCTTCAACCCTTACTCACATTATTGATTTTATGGAGAATTTGTTAGTTTGATCCAAATATTCCTTAATGTGTTTAATAAATTAGTACGTAACACTTCCAATTTGTTGATTGCAAGCATTTACTGAAAACCCCCAATATTGAGGTTAGGGTTATTCTGATTTTGTGTTTTATTTCCTTGAATTTGATATTGTATTTCCAACAATTTATTTCATGCAAATGTATATTGTATGTGTAATTGTTATTGAAAAAAAAAATTATTTTATACTGTATTGTGTATGTGTAATTGGTATTGAAAGAAAAAAATTGTTTAATATATTTGTACTGTATGTGTAATTGTTATTGAAAAAAAATAAAAAAAATTAAAGTATGTTATAATTAATATATATTGTATTTTAGACGGTATTGTGTATGTGTAATTGTTATATATTTAATGTGAGGTTAATTTGCTGTTAATTAATATATATTGTATTTTAGGGTTGAATTTCTTATTTGTAATTGAATTTGAAAATTACATGTGTTCTTAAGATATCTTAAGAAAATTGATTTGGTTTTGAAAATTAAGGGTGTGTTCAAAAATTGATTTGATTTTTTGTAGTGAATTTGGCCAAAAAAATATGCATCATAATATATAATTTTTAATTAAAAAAGAATAATATGAATTATATTAACTATAAAAATAATAATTAAAACTACTAAAATATTATTAAAAAATTTCACAATGATATGTTAATTCACTATATGATATGTATTGTTATTAATTAGAAAGTAATAATGTGAATTATATTAAGTAGAAAATAATCATTACAACTAATTTAATTAAAAAGGGAACTCGCCTATTCTCGGGCGCAATATTTTTGAGAATATTACGCTTGCACAGGAAATGGTTCATGTTTTGCACAAAAAAATGGCTGACGGCAATGTGATGGTAAAACTGGATATGACTAAGGCTTATGACAGAGTGAATTGAAATTTTCTTTTGGAGGTGCTTAAGGCTTTTGACTTCTTTGAGAGGCTTTGCAAGCTCATAAAAAATTGTGTGGAATCTCTGGGGTTTTCCATTATAATGAACAAAACTTTTAAAGGTTTTTTTCAATCGATTAGAGGCTTGAGGCAAGGGGATCCACTTTCTCCTTATTTATTCATCATAATGGAGGAGGTTTTGATAAGGTTGCTTAGGAAAAACTATGAGACGGGTCGTATTGGACAATTTAATCATCCGATTTGAGCCCCTTTGGTTTCGCATTTGCGTTATGCGGATGATATTCTTATTTTTGCAAATGGTGGGAAAATGTCTACTAGAAATTTGATTTACACTCTGGAGATGTATGAGAAGTGGTTGGATCGAAATATCAGTAATGTCACGCCCCGAACTCGGTAATGGAACCCAGGGGTGAATTAGAAACCTAACATATCCCTGTATCATACAAAACACCAATGATACGACATAAAGAATGAGGGTTCGACCCCGTAGGGTTCCCGTACACCTTATACACATCCACATATATGACAAAATAGGCAACAGAAACTGTTCTTTCTATACATACATGGTACCATACTAGAATCTATACAAAAGGAGTCTAAGCTCCATAATACAAAACTTAAACCCAAGTGTCAGCCAAAACACAAAATGACAACCTGACAAAGTCCTAGTACTTACACAAGTACTTCCTGCAATACACCAACCACTACGCTCCCAACACAAGGATGCGAGTTCCAGTTACTCGAAGGACTTGGAAAAAAAACATGTACGTACGATAGGGGTGAGACACTTCTCAATAAGACAGATCCAAGTTATATCAGTGTGTGGCATATGAGTGTTATCATGACATAAAATATACACAATTCAATACAATTCCAGTATTTAGTTCCTGTGTAGTGCTCATCACACACACACACATAATCAAGTAATTGATGTCATCACACCCTTTGGCTCGAAGCCGGCCCGCATTACACAGCATCCACGACACATGGCTCAACCCCAGGCTCCCATGGCATTATACTGGTACAATTGGTGGATCCACACCCTTCAATGATCAGTCGATAAGGCTCACGCCCTCGAATATAGAGCCGGACACTCTTACCCATTGGCAGGTGGTATTTCACACCCTCAGATATAGAGCCGGACACTCTTTCACAACCTGGAACAATTCGGAACCTCGTTCCTATATTTCATTTATGAAAACCAAAACATATGCATGTTCATATAACAAATCAATCCACACTCATTTGGTAATCTTGACAATCATGATTTTCAAAATACAGTTTAAAACAAGTCAAGGCACGACCGTCTCCATAACATAATATATATTACAATATATTCATGGTTTTCCAACGAAACTAAAGATGCAACCCAATGCCCCATTTTTCCCAACACTGTAATATGCAAAACCCATAATTTTATCCATTAGATTTCCCCAAATAAGTAACCAAATTACACACAAGGTCATGAACCACAGTTTTACTGAGTTCGATTTCGAAAATAACTGATATAAACAGAATTCCCTTACCTTTCCCCAAATAGCCAAACTTGAACTCTACGGCTCCTAAATAGCAAACCGAGTTCCCAAAACCTACAAATTACAGTACAAAACATACTCACAATTCCATTCCCTACAAAACTATTGGGACGGAAATGAAAATCGAGCCTTACCTCGATTTTGAGTCAAATCCCGAAAACGCTCGAAACGAAGATCCATTCCATAAATCTCGAAGAGAATCCTTCCCTGATCCTCATAGTAACATCGGATCGATGATTCTAGCAATGTACGATGAAGAAATCTAGAGAGAGAGAGTGGAGTTCGAGTTCTTAGAGAGAGAGAGAGAGAGGATTTTGATTTCTTAGCTTCTAAGAAATGGAAAAAGATATTTATAGCCCTTTGACTCGGCCAACCTCGTTGATGAGGCGGCGTCTTCATTAATGAGTCAACGAAGGGAGTTCGTCGATGAAGCGGTGGCCTCATCGATGAGCCTGAGATTTTCAGATTTCCGAAAACCCCTTGGCTTCTCCTCGTCAACAAACACCTGCATTTCGTCACCGAACAACAAAAGGGCACTCGTCGATGAATTCCAACTTCGTCAATGAAGCCTGCTCAATTGCCTTTTTACCTTTCTCTTATTTATTTATTCCATATATCATGGTTCGGGTTCTTATAACCTCCCATCTTTACAAAAATTTCGTCCTCGAAATTTGTAATCTCTTATTCACGAAGTCATTCACACGACTCTAGAAAGAACCGGCTGTTGTTTACATTGAAGCCACATCACAATACATGCACACCCTCACTTATGGCGGAGGAATACCGTGGTTACATATATAAACCGTCTCAGGAGTTCACAATAATTCACACTCCCAATGACTAACAGCTTATCCCAATAAAAAAGTAGGGTAATACATACATACTCACCGATGCTACTATCAAAATCACAACTCAGAACAATTGTGGATACTTTTGGCATATCTCCGATTCCAATTCCTAAGAAGCTTCCTCAACCTCATGATTCCTCCACAATACTTTCACTAACGGTATGTCCTTGGTACGCAACTTTTGAACTTTACGGTTTAGAATCTAAACGGGTATTCCCTCGTATGCTAAAGTATCCCCAATTTCCAAGTTCTCGTAACTAATAACATGCGATGGATCCGACACGTACCTCCTCAACATGGATACGTGAAACACATCGTGGATCCTCGAGAGTGCTGGGGGTAGTGTAATCTTGTAGGCTACCAGACCCACTCGCTCAAGAATCTCGAATGGCCCAATGTATCTCGGGTCAACTTGCCTTTCTTTCCGAATCTCATCACCCCTTTTATCAGAACGATCCTCAGAAATACCTTACCCCCCACCTCGAATTCCAACTCACGATGGCAAACATTTGCATAACTCTTCTGCCGAAGGAATGGTCAAAACCGGAGCAGTAACTAATTGCTATTTCAGCTCCTAAAAACACTGCTCGCAATCCTTGGTCCAGTCAAATTTCACCCCCTTCCTAGTAAATCGTGTTAGAGGTCCCGATAATTTAGAGGATCTCTCCACGAACCGACGATAATAACCCGCTAGTCATAGAAAACTCCGAACCTCCTACACACTCTTCGGTCTCACCTAGTCGACCACAACTTCAATTTTGCTAGGATCAACTGAGATATCGCCTTTAGACACCACATGGCCTAAAAATGTGACCTGATTAAACCAAAACTCATGCTTCTTCAACTTGGCATACAACTTCCTCTCCCGCAGATTCTGTGGCACCAATCTCAAATGGTTTTCATGCTCTTTCGAACTTCTGGAGTATACCAGAATGTCATCGATAAATACAACTACAAACTGATCCAGGTACTCATGGAAAACCCTATTCATCAGATCTATGAACACTGCTGGAGTATTTGTCAACCCAAAAGGCATGACTAAAAACTCATAGTGGCCTTATCTAGTTTGGAAAGCAGTTTTTACAACATCCTTAGATCTAACCCTCACCTGATAATACCCTAACCGTAGGTCGAACTTTGAAAAGACCTGAGTCCCCTATAGCTGGTCAAAGCAATCATCAATATGAGGCAATAGGTAACGATTCTTCACCATCACCTTGTTGATCTCACGATAATCAATGCACATACGCATCGACCCGTCCTTCTTCTTTACAAACAAAATTGGAGCTCCCTAGGGCAAAACACTCGATCAAATAAAGCCCATGTCTAGTAATTCCAGCAATTGTTCCTTCAACTCTTGAAGTTCTATTGGAACCATCCGGTACGGAGCTTTAGAAATCGGTTCTTTGCCAGGAAACAACTCTATTACAAACACCACCTCACGATCCGGAGGTAAATCGAGGAAGTCTTCGGGAAACACATCCAGGAACTCGTTAACCACTCGAATATCCTCAAGCTTCAACTCATCCCGCGGCGGTTCCCTCACGCAAGCTAGGTACCCCTGTCATTCATCCAAGAGTAACCTCCTCGCCTATAATGCCGATAGAACCTGTGGCGTCGAACGCACACACGATCCTATAAACTTGTACTCCTATTCCACAGGAGGTCTAAACACTACCACCTTTCCACGACAGTTGATCACAACATAACTGGAGGATAACCAATCCATCCCCAATATGACATCAAACCCAAATATGTCGTACCACAAGATTCGCCAGTAGAAACCTACCTTAAATTACCACTAGGTAGTTTTCTAACATCCTCCTATAGAACGATACACACTTAGATGGTGTAGCTACAGACAATTCTTCATTCATGACTCGGGTCTCAACCCCACATAATTTTACAAAGTTAGCAGATATAAAGGAATGGGTCGCACCTGAATCAAATAAAACCATAGCTCTATTTAAAATCAACATCATAGTACCTGTCACCACATTCCCTGCATGCTCAGTATCTGCTGGAGTAGGTGAGTATACCTTTGTCGGAGCTGTGTTTGCTTGATAAGTTCCTCGAGATACTTGATAACTTCCCTGATTCTGCCTTGAAGTGGGCATACCCCTATTTGGTGCGTGACAGTGCGGAGCCATGTGACCTAACTAGCCACAGTTGTAGCAGTTACCTCCAAACGGCTGGCATTCACCGCTATGCCATTTTTGGCACTTGATATAATGATCACTCGACTGACTCGCCTGAGAACTCTAGCTCTCAGTATTCTAATGGTAACCTGAGCCCTTGTTCTTCTTCTTCCATGATCTCTAGCGAGATCTAGACTGAGAACTAGAAGGTACTGGCCTCTTATTCAGTTTTTGATCCACCTCATCCTCTTGGATGCCGATTTTGATCACAGTGGCCTTATCCACTAAAATCAAAAACTCATGGATCTGAAGCATACCCACTAATCTGCGGATGTCCTTCCTTAGGCCCTTCTCAAACAGTGAACTCTTCTCGTACTCATTCAAGATTAAACACGGTGCAAAATGGGATAGCTCTATATACCGAGCAGTATACCCCTGCACCGTCATATCTCCCTATGTTAAAACAGTGAACTCGTCCGCCTTCACATCATGTACGGAAGTTGGGAAGTATCTATCAAAGAACATTTCCTTGAAACGGCTCCATGTCATCTCTATAGGACCGACTCTCTATTTCTCTAGCAAACTCACCATCGTCCACCACCGTCCTGCCTCCCGAGACAGCTGGAAGGTAGCGTAGAGGACTCTCTGCATATCTGTGCAGTGTACGACCTCTAGAATCCTTTTGGTCTTCTCGACCCAGTCCTTCGCTATCATTAGATCGGGTCCTCCTGAGAACGTCGGAGGGTGCAGACGTGTGAACCTCTCGATGGTACACCCCACAGCAGTAGGAGAGTGCGTTTATTAACACTCCACTCGATCTCCCGCATAACTTACCTCGTCAACCCTCGAGGCATAGATGGAGACTCATCGCTCATAATCTCCTCGGAGCCACCTTCCAAGTTGTTATCCTTAGGATCCATTATGAAAATATGATAGGAATATATATCAACACTACTATGTCACATATAGTTAACACAATTATTTACAACTAACCATGTTAACTACCGTCTCATGGGTCCAAGTCAGTCCTATCACACCAACACAAAAAATCATTAATGGTTTGCCGTGATTTTACTAAAATCGTCATTTTAGGAAAAAACAAAGAACACCTCCAACGAATCCCTGTCTAGCAACAAAACAACCCTCGACCTACTCTACCCATTTCCTACCTCCTGTACTCTAGTATGTACACAAAGCTATGCCTAACCAAGTCTACAAGAACTAACAACTTGATTAGCTTTAATACCAAGATGTCACGCCCCGAACCCGGTAATGGAACCTAGGGGTGAATTAGTAACCTAATATGTGCCTGTATCATACAAAACACCAATGATATGCCATAAAGAATGAGGGTCCGATCCCGTGGGGTTCCCGTACACCCTATACACATCCACATATATGACAAAATAGGCAGCGAAAACTGTTTTTTATATACATACATGGTACCATTCCAGAGTCTATACAAAAGGAACCTAAGCTCCATAATACAAAACTTAAACCCAAGTGTCAGCCAAAACCCAAAATGACAACCCAACAAAGTCCTAGTACTTACACAAGTATTTCCCATAGTACACTGACCACTATGCTCCCAACACAAGGACGCTAGTTCCAGTTACTCGAAGGACCTAAAAAAAAAACATGTTTGTACAATAGCAGTGAGACACTTCTCAATAAGGCAAATCCAAGTTTTATCAGTGTATGGCATATGAGTGTTATCATGACATAAAACATACACAGTTTAATACAATTCCAGAATTTTCACAAAATAGTTCCAGTATAGTGCTTATCACGCACACACACATGGTCAAGTAACTGATGTCGTCATACCCTTCGGCCCAAAGCCAGCCCGCATTACATAGCGTCCCCGGCACATGGCGTAGCCCTAGGCTCCCATGGCATCGTATCGGCACAACTAGTGGATTCACACCCTTTAGTGATTAGGCGGTAAGGCTTATGCCCTCGGATATAAATCTAGACACTCTTGCCCACTGGTAGGTGGTATTTCACACCCTCAGATATAGAGCAGGACACTCTTTCACAACCTGAAACAATTTGGAACCCCATTCCTATATCTCATTTCAGAAAACCACAACATATGCATGTTCATAAAACAAATCAATCCATACTCATTTGGTAATCTCAACAATCATGATTTTCAAAATATAGTTTAAAACAAGTCAAGGCACGACCATCTCCATAATATAATATATATCACAATATATTCACGATTTTCCAACGAAACCAGAGATGCAACCCAATGCCCCATTTTTCCCAAAACTGTAATATGAAAAACCTATAATTTTATCCCTTAGATTTCCCAAAATGAGTAACCAAAACACACACAGGACCGTGAACCATAGTTCTATAGAGTCCAATTTTGAAAATAACTGATATAAACAGAATTCCTTTACCCTTCCCCAAATAGCCAAATCCGAACTCTACGGCTCCTAAATAGAAAATCGAGTTTCCAAAACCTACAAATCACAGTACAAAACATACACACAATTTTATTCCCTACAAAACTACCAAAATGGAAATGAAAATCGAGCCTTACCTTGATTTTGAGTCAAATCCTGAAAACGCTCGAAACGAAGATCTGTTCCAGAAATCTTAAAGAGAATCCTTCCCTGATCCTTGTAGTAACATCAAATCAACGATTCTAACAATGTACGACAAAGAAATCTAGAGAAAGAAAGTGGAGTTTGAGTTTTTAGAGAGAGAGAGAGAGAGAGAGGATTTTAATTTCTTAGCTTATAAGCATTGGAAAAAGATATTTATAACCCTTTGACTCAGCCAACCTCATCAATGAGTCAACGAAAGGGGTTCATCGATGAAGCGGTGGCATTGTCGACGAGCCTGAGATTTTTGAATTTCCCGAAACCCCTCGGCTTCTCCTTGTCGATGAACACCTGCATTTCGTCGCTGAACAACAGAAGGGTACTCGTCGACGAATTCTAGCTTTATCGACAAAGCCTGCTCAATTACCTTTTTACCCTTCTCTTATTTATTTATTCCATATATCACGGTTCAGGTTCTTACAAGTAAGACAAAGTCTATGCTATTCCTTTTGAAATATATTACTCTTGCTCGGAAACGTGGGTTATTGAAAATCATGGGTTTCATGGAAGGTAAATTCCCAGTTACGTATTTGGGTGTGCCTTTGGTTTCTAAAAAATTGTCTTCCAGGATCTTGGAGCCTCTAGTAGAGAAGATTAGGAAGAAAATTGCAGGGTGGAAATTTAAGTTGCTTTCATAAGGTGGAAGATTGATTTTATTAACACATGTGTTGTCTAGCATGCCGATACATTTGATGTCGGTTATTAATGTTTCATAGGTCATTTTTACTCGCATCAACTCATTTTTTGCTATTTGTTTATGGGGAGAGGTGAAAGGTAAAAGGAAGATTCGTTGGCACTCTTGGGAGAAAATTTGTAAACCCACCTCAGAAGGGGATATGGGCTTGAGAGATCTTAAAGAAGTCCAAGTATCACTTCTTATGAAATTTGCCTTCATACTGCTCACTTCTAACAATCTATGTTCAGGTTTTTTCAGAGCTAAATATTGTAGAAATAATCATTTATTAATAATGAAAGAGAAACCAAATGACTCTCGATTCTGGAAATCAGTAATGGCCACCGTTCCGGAAGTTATGGATAATCTTAAAATTTTGGTGAGAGGTGGGAACTCTTCTTTTGGGTTCGATAGGCGGCTTACATCAGGCCTGTTAGTAGTGTGCATTAAGGATATTTTGAACAAGAAGCTGTGTATTAAGGACTGCTGGTTGAATAACAACTGGAACTCTAATGAATTAATGGATTTGGTTGGGGCCAACAGAATAATGGAAATCTTGCACAATGTGCCAGCTGGTTAAAGTGGTCAGGATATATTCATTTGGAAGCCTGCCCCTAACGACAATTTTTCTACAAAAACGGCATGGGAGGCAATGAGGAGCAAAAGTGATAATTTTGAGTGGAATGACTGGTTTTGACATTCTCTATTGCCTAGAAGAATCTCAATGTGTTTATGGAAAGCCCAGTTTAGATGCCTTGCAGTAGATCATAGATTTCAGACCAAAGGAATATCGATGGCTTCGGCTTGTGATTCCTATGTGCAGAGAAGCCAAGAAAACACTTATCACATTCTTTCTTTAGGCGAGGTGGCTTCAGAGGTTTGGCATTGTGCTAGTGTGGTGTTGGGCATTCCTTTCCAACGGTTCCTTCCCTGGAAAAACAGAATCACAAACTCGTACCACTATGCTCGAAAATCATCTATTAAGGTATTTTAATCGATATGAGTCTGTGTTCGATTACGTGGTGTCTATGGAATCAAAGATGTAAAGTAAGAATGGAAGGAGTTTATCAAAGTGCGGATCAGACATGGAGAAGTGCTTAATACTGGGTTAGTTTTTTAGCTAAGAGCTCTAATTCTTTTCAAAAATTGAAGATATCAGACATTGCGATTTTGAAAGAGTTTCAAATTCAGCATCAGGGAGTTTGCGCCAGGCCTAGAAAAATTATCTTGTGGGTTAAAACCCCAGTAGGGTGGATAAAACTTAATTGTGATGGGAGCTATAAGGGCAATCCGGGTACTTCAGGAGGTGGAGGAATTATTCAGGACTGCCATGGCATGGTGAAAGCTGCTTTTTCAAGTTATTTTGGCAATGGTGCGAAAAATAGTTCGGAATTAAAAGCAATTCTAGAAGGAATTCATTTATGCAAATGATTTCATTATTTTAATGTGATGATTGAAAGTGACTCGCGAATTTTTTTTGATTGGTTTTGGAAAGGTAGATGTACCTTGTGGTATCTTTGGGATTTTTGGGAGGACCTCGTGGCGAAACTAGAGGGAGTGAACTTCATGGTGATCCATCAATATAGGGAAGGAAATAGTGCGGCTGATTTTCTCGCTAGAGAAGGAGAAATGCGAAACAATGTTATCTATGAAGAACAACATCTTTTACCACGTTCTCTAAAAGGTATCCTTTAAATGGATAGGTTGGGTCCACTTCCTTTCGTCATTAGTTCATCCTTTTGATTTTTACTTGGTTGGTTTAGATTTTTTGATGTTAGTTTATTTTATTATTTTTGTTTTTGATAGGTCTGTTTAGATTTTTTTTTTTATTTAGCTTTTTCTTGGATTTGTAGTCTGGTTTTGGTTGGTTGTTGGTATTGTTTTTTGGGAAGCCTTTAATCTTTTTTTATATGTAATCTCCCCGTGCTTGTCTTGTAACCACGGTATTCCTCTACCAAAAGTGAGGGTATATCAATAAATAATTGGAGGTGCCACCCTTCTTTAGTTAAAAAATAAATAAAAAATAAAAAATAAAAATTAGGGAGGAGTTGGCACACAAAAAAAAAAAATCACCTATAAAATATGTTGTAATAAATTAAAAAGTATTATAACTATTTTACTTAATTATTATATTTCAAAGTCACTTTACAAGAACAAAATTGAGTTGTCAATGTTTTATTTGGTTATGTCTAAAATTTTAATGATTTTATGTAATTTTATAGGAAATAAACTTAAACTATATTTTTTTAATGTAAGAATGAAAATATAATTGATTGTATAAAATGTGAGTGTCATAAAAAAAGTCAATTCATTTTTTTTTGCAGATGAAATTGTTTTCTTATCAAACTTAACCTAAAGAAGAGGAAAACATTGATTATCTAAAATCTAGAAAAGAGGTGTTACATCATGTACTTATATATACAATTTTATTTTTCATAGGTCTTGACTGGTTGCTGAGGGTCGATCTAAATGGTAGGAAACTCAAGCAGTGTTCCGGTGATGGTGCTGTTGTATATTGGGGGAGGGGGGAATTATCACTAGAGTAGAAGGTGTTAGTTATAGTATTAAGCTGGTTCAACCAATTCAATTTGGCCATAGGACTAAATTAAATAAATTTTATGTGAAGATATACAAATATTTGCATATTGATTTATGTGAAGATTTGCATATTGATCTAGATCAATATGCATTGCGGGTGACCGTAAGATACCCTATGCGAGGGTTCACTGATACAGTCCTCTATGAGGCTGTTCCGGTAATTGATGACTATGGTTTGCGCATTGTGTTGGATGCACACTGCGTAGGTCCAACATATATAATTGTGCAGTTATATGTAGAAATCATTCCTCAAATGGATGTCGCTGTGGATAGGCAGATAGGGACACCTGCTGAACATATAGTGGAAGTGGAGAAGACACCTAAGAAACACATCTTTATGAAATGACTTCTGATGAAGGTATTGAACCATATACAAGTGCGGAGGTTGGTGGGATGCATGCGGTGGATTTCAATGAAGGTCCGGGATCATCCTTTAGGTCGCCAATGTCAAAAGACCTGATCTTCACACGGATGAATAGGGAGGTTGCGAAGAAGTTCCGGAAAAAGGTCCAAGATCGTTGTTAGCTTTGGTGTATTCCTAAGAGGGGGGGGGGGTTGAATTGGGTAATTAAAATTTCCTAAGTTGATTTCAATTCCACAATCAGTAATTCCCAACCTAGGGTCTTTTTAAGCACATACCAATACCTCAACAGAATGATACTGAGCAGATATATAAAATAGATGCAGCAAACTCAGTATTTTCAAATCATTCATAGCATTTAAAGCATGCACAACATTCATATAACTATTCAAATATAAACATACATGTGCATAAATTAAATTGCAGAAATATAGAGAGTATAAGGAAAGAGAGAGCCGACACAGGATATGTTATCGAGGTTCGACAACTGTGCCTACATCCCCACCTTGGCTCACCAGCACAAGGATTTCACTAATGCTCACTTAACGGGTGGAGTGGCACCAATTACAACCAGGTCAATTAGTAGGGCTGACCTCAACCTACACCTTACTAGGATGGTACACCTAACTTTCCTAACCGGGTTTAAACCAATCCGAGACTATTTACCAAGGCTAGTCTCCCTCTTCAGGCTCGTTCCTGGAATACAAAAAATTTAATATAAATTGTGTACAAGAAAAGTGCTTCTTACTCTAAGTAAATTTGCACCAATATGCTCAACCAAATAATGCACTCACATATGATATGAATTAAAGTTCAATGAGAGAATGTGTATTTTTCACTAAAAAATTATTTCTCAACAAAGACTGAGTGTGAAAAATGATTTTCTTACTAACAAGAGTAAGAGACCTTGCAAGCAAAGATATTAAAATATGCTTAAGGTACTCTTTTCAATATGTTAAGAGTTTTCCCAAAAACTAGTTTTTCAAATAAAGCTTAGGGGAATTAAGATTCTTGCTCAAAAATAATTTTGCAATGAAGAATATATGACCCTTTGAAGTCTAGAAATATGTGTGCAAGATTCATAAGCAATAAACAAGTTTTTCTCCAAAGATATTTATTAATGAAAATATATGGAGAAAACTTAGGATTTACTCTCAAGATAATGATTTTGAAAATAATGGAATATGAGAGTATAAGTAATATGATTTGTAAAAATAAAATGCCCAAGATAAAGAATACTCTTTTAGAAATGATTTTTCGTATATATAACAAAGAGAGGATGAAAAACAAGCTTAGGAAGATGAAAAAATGATATAAAAATTTGAGAGGATTTTCTAACTAATCATCTTACTAATTTTGAGTTATGAGGGGGGTATATATAGACTCCTTAAAAAATATGACCGTTAGGGACATATTAGTTATTTTTAAAAAGGTTTAAGTGAGGTTAGTAAAAATAACAACGTTTTTAACCTTGGTAAAATTCGCCAACTCGAGAGCACTAATCGACTGAACTTAAGGTTCGGTTGACCAAGTGGTTGGGTTCGATCGACCGGGAGAAATTTGAACTAGAAGGATGGTCGACCGGACTTGCAGGTTTCAAAGGCAATTTTCCAAATTCGCGCAGTTCGGTCGACTAGGTCATTTTGAACTAGGAGGTTCGGTAGACCAGACGGTTGGCATTTCCCACGTGGGGGTTCGGTCGACCAGGGCGTTGCCCATATAATTCTAGTCGGTTGACCGAGCAATCAACTTGTTAACCCGGGGGAGGTTCAGTTGACTAGGTCTTGCCTATATACTTCTAGTTAATCGACCAAGAGGTCAAAATGTTGACCTGGTTGGGGTTCAGTCAACTGAGGATCTCAGTGTAACTGAGTTCGGTCAACCGAACATGCCAATTTCAGCATTTTTGGTCCTTTTCTCTTTGAAATGCCGCCCCTATTCATATGATGATTAATTTAAATTTGATAGGGCATTCACTTATGTATGCATGGGGAACTTAAGGTCAGTCTAGGTCTTTTTGAGGTCTATTAAAAAATTATGGTGTCGGTTGACCTTCAGTCGACTGAAGGGTGCCCTAAGGTCATTCGTATCCCCATGGTCAATTTACAGACTTGTTTGAGCTTTATTCATATCATGCATGTAGATACAAATATTACGGACTAAATAGAAAAACTAAATGCAATACAAGTGAAATTTAAATGTCTTCAATCTTCTTTACTCTTGTGACTTCCTTGGAATACCCCAGTTGATGTACAGGTCCTTCAAGTTTCTTTTGGCTTCCATTTTCAGTCTCTTTATGTGTGTGCTAACATATCAAGCCTGCTCAAATACTGGATACACATATAAGAAACTTGCAGTTTGTCATTATCAAAACTAGGGATCGAACTCAAAAAGTCAACATTCTCCATTGCAAACGTTGCATTAGACGAGGGGATGAATATTACAAATGTTGTTAATTTAGAAGATGAAGACACATACGAGCAGGAAACGGGTGAAGGGTTAAATGAGTTCATTGATGAGAACCCTCCCGGCGTGAAACGAATGATGCCATCTACAATGCCCAGTTTATGGACGAACCTCCAATGCATGCTCAAAATGAAGTCGATGCTGCAAATTTGTCACATGAAGAGGAGCTTCCTATACGGGCGACTCATTGGGATGAATCATTCAAGCTAGGTAGGGGGATGCTATTCAGGTTGAAGGATCATTTGATAGTGGTAGTGCGTATTTGTCACACTCGAACCCACCATGAATTCTACGTCGTGTAGTCTAACCCAGTGTTATGGGTTTCTAGGTGTAAGAAGTTTGATTGCACATGGAGAGTGCGTACAATGTATCATATGAAACACAGATCATTCGAAATTGCTGGGGAGATAGTGAATCTGATAAGGGGAGATACGTCGACATCAATCGCCACATTGAAAGAGTTCATAGATTGTCATTTTGGTATTCAATCTCGTATATAAAGTATGGTTAGGCAAACAGAAGGCAATTGCCCAAGTATTCGGCTATTAGGAGATGTCCTATCAAACTTTTTTGAAATGGATGGAAGCGATGTGTGTGCATACAATCTTGGTACTGTAGTCAAGTGGAGGTGGACTCCTGTTCTAGGTTGCAAAAACACCGCAATGTTTGTATCTGCATTTTGGTCATTCGTAACATCCATTCAAGGTTTTTGTCATTTTCCTCCCATTATATGTGTAGACGGGACACACTTATACGGTAAGTACAAGGGTAAACTCCTAATTGCGACATGCCTGGATGTAAATAAGCAAATCTTTCCCTTTGCATTTGCTATTGTCCAAGAGGAAAGCAGGGACACATGGAATTGGTTTATGTGTTGTCTTTATTCTATTACCGATAGGGACAACATTTACCTAATATAAAATCGAAATCCAAGAATTCTCACTATAGTGCAATGAAATGCTGATTGGTAGCCACCACGTGCCCACCACTGATTCTGCCTTTGCCACATGGTCAACAAGTTTAATACGAAAGTACAAAGTGTCAATATGAAGTGTATGACTGAGCAAATGGGAAGGGAGTATAAGGTAAGAAAATTTGACAAGTGGATGGAGAGGATATTCGATGAGGGTGGAGAACCAACAGAGTCATTTTTTGAGCAGATCTCTCCTCATATATGGACTCAATGCCACGACAGTGGACGAAGGTATAGGAACATGACCACTAACCTTGTGGAATGTTTCAATGCCGTCTCGAAAGGAGCTCGTAGCCTCCCAATAACGGCCCTTGTGCAACTAACATTTTATCTCGTTACACATTATTTCAATAGCTAACGAGAGGCTGCTCGTAACTTAATAGCTGGAGGAAATGCATTTACTCTGCATATCCTACTAGCGATGGAAAAAGGGAAGCTCAAGGCGACCAAACATCGAGTCATGAAGTTCAACCGGTCGAGGGGTACCTTTAGCATCACAACTGCGCAAACAAGGCCACATGAAGGAAACAATGTCCAAACCTTGAGTATAAATGGATGCAAATACTCATGTTGGAAGTGGCAAGTTTTACACTTTCTCTGCTCCCACCTTCTCGTTGCATGTGCAGAGACATGGTCGAACGTTGTCCTCTATGTTGAGTCATGTTGGAGCACTGCAAAGCAAAATGCAACATACACGTTCCACCTACCACATAAGGATGTGACTATCACACTCCAAGACGTCGCGAATTTTGTTCGGGCTGCTCATTGATGGGAACCCCGTCACTCATCGTACTATCGGACCAGTAGAGGGCCCTGCAGTCTATTAGGGAGGACTCGCACTGTGCCGTATATGCGAGCGTTTTTTAGGGGTAGTGCCACCTGACACAAAGATTGTTGGTGCATGCATCCGATTTAGGTTTCTCGAGCGCCATTTTCGTTAGCTATTGGTAGATGCAGATGCAAATACGGTAGCATGCCACGCATGAGCCCAAATTTTGTGTTTAATATGTGGGATGCTATTTTGTGACCTCTCAAGGACACACCTGCATCTGATGTTCCTTCCACTGCTAGAGGACCTCATGCAGATTCGCTTGTATAGTTGGGGGTCCACGACGTTGGCATGGCTATACAGGGAGATATGCTGCGCTACACACATTAATAGGGGGGAGATATCTAGCTCACTCCGTTTACTACAGGTTTGGGCCTAGGAGAGATGCCCTTCCTTAGCTCCTTCGCGCCTTGGTGTGCTGCAGATTGATAAGGATGAGGATGGGCGTCCAGTTAACCAAGTCCCACTCGTATACCGGTTAGTAACAACATCATTTACAATGCACTTGCACTCTAAGTACTACGAATACTAATTCGTAGTACTTACTACTTGTTACATTCGAATACTTATATTTTTATTCTGTACAAATGGAGGGACGACTTAAAGGGGCCATCGATTGTGTAGCATACGTTGCCCTGGTACTGGTTCGAGTTGGACATGCACCGTGAGGTATAGTCCGGTTAAAGTGTAGGACATCATAGTTTTTTTCCTTCTAGATATGTATAGTTCACTTAAATTTTAATTCTATTTAAGTATAGTTCATCTAGAGGCTCTGCACATATGCCATTGTAGCCGACCTACCCACTGATTATGCAGTCGAGAATGACCTATGGGTAGCCTGAGTGCCACTCATATGTTTTCATATTATCAAGTGATATCTTCCTGACCAAGTTCTGCAGCAGTTTGGCTATTGACAGGGCATTCCCGATTGCTTCTTGACGTTGGGGGTAGATGTACATGGGGAGGACCTACATCACATTGACGAACGCGGTCAAGGGTTCACTGACTGGGCGAGGACGCATGAGATGTATGTGACTGCATGGCAGCATCGGTGAGAGTATATTCTACCAGTCAAGGTGGAGGAGGGTCTTATGCGTCCTCTGTGATCCATACTTTAGCTAATATAGGTTCATCACATGACGCTTTGAGAATAGGACCATTGCTATATATATGAGCCTCGTAAGAAGACTTAAACCCACTCCTACTTCTTTTATGTGTACGTTATGATGTGAATGTGTTGACGAAATTTTTTTGTATACTGTAGGCTAACGTACTACATGAGGTAGATCTGATCTTTCCAAATCCTATAGTATAGAGTTTAGTGAGAGTTGGATTGGAGCTTGTCCACGAGAATGGACAACAGATCCCTAGACCTCAACCTGACCCGCCTACACATGGAGGTTGAGCAGCTTTAGTGCGAGGAGGTCGAGCTGCTCCGTTAGGAGGACATGCTTTATCCATTTGTCTAGTCAGCCACTCTGGTCAACCTGACCCGCCTACACAAGGAGGTCGAGCAACTCTAGTACGAGGAGGTCAAGTAGCTCTAGTATGAGGAGGTCGAGCTGCTCTAATTCAGGACATGCTTCATCTAGTTGTCTAGTCAACCACTCTGGTGAGCTGCCCGTTGTACATGCGAAGTACATGTTTAGCTCGTCAGCACTGTATGCACCTTTTCCAGGAGCTGATATTGCGAGATCGTCTAATAGAAAGGCAGACGCTACGTTCGAATCAGCTGCCACCCCATCCATGTAATATCTATTGGATGACATTTTTTATGCGGAGGACGTGGATGCACCCCCCATGCCACCTCGTTCTTGTCTAAAGCCATCATATGAGTTATCTCCCCATTCGCTTCGCATGGATTCTGATTATGCAATACTGCTTGGCGGAGATGCTGGAAATACAGGACGACGAAGAGAAAGGACACCAAATCCAGATGAGCAGCCAAGAGAGGGTAGACTCAGAGGGCAGCCACCTCGAAACCGGAGACGACCTGCATGTAGTAGTGAGTAGCATCGATTATTTTTATTTCATTTGCATAGCATCAATTATTTTTATTTCATTTGTATATCATCGATTATTATTTTTTCATTTGTATAGCATCATTGCATTATTTATGTATAATTGGGAATGTTTATTCATTTTTCCCAACATGTATATGTGAATGAAAGCTGTGTATGATAGTTGTAAATGAAAGTTGTAAATAAATGTTGTGACCACACTGGTATTCCCAATTAAAATTGTTTTCTTTGAACTTGTGCATGGATTTGAACAGGTGCCCTTATGTATTGTTTTCCAATATGTATATGTATATGAAAGTTGTGAATGAAATTTGTGAACATATTGGGATCTATTGCCGAGGATAAATTTTTTCTTTGAACAGGTGCATGGATGGATATGGTCATTTTTAAAAGGAGACTTTGACAAAAATTTTACAGTAATTCAATACTTTGAATATATATGAAAGTTGTTGGAAATGGTGTGATCCCAAGAGGGGGGTGAATTGGAGATTTAAAAATTTTTTGGCTAATTAAATCATTTTTCCGATTCACCACGGTTCATATCCCATTCAATATTAAAAGTGTGTATGTAAAATGATCAAGCTATCAGTGCAGATATACATGTGTGTAGCATATCTCATTTAAATTAAATGTGTGTATGCAAATAAATATAATGGTAAATAAATAAGCATACACATATGGAAATAAAAGCGTAGTAATGAACAACACACAATATTTTTTATCAAGGTTCAGCTAAACTTGCTTATGTCCTCGTCTTGGACATACCCCCCAAGGATTCCACTATCCCTGCTCACTTAAATGAGAGGAGCAGAAGCCATTACGACCTTTCCTTATGGGGTATGGTAAAGCTCAAATTCTAGGCTGAACCCAATTGGTCTCCCTTACGGAGTCGAGACTCCCCAGTTCAATTTTTGAGTTGAACTGAACCGATCTTACTTACGGGGTTGAGACTCCCTAGTTCAATTTATGGGCTGAACTCAACCGATACAATAAAAATCATATTTGTACATATTAAAATACTTCTAAATACAAGCATGGATGTACACATTAAAATATCAAATACATTCTCTCTCTAATGATATGCATTATGCTCAATAGAGGAAGGGTGTTGATCTAAATAATTATTGCACACATAAACATATGAAAATATCAAAAATGATTATTATGTTCTCCAATAAATATTTTTGCTAATAAAAATGTTTGGAGAATTTGAAGTTTAGGCTCAAAGAAAATATTTAGGCAATAAAGGATTTCTTCAAAAAATGTTTATAAAAAATAACCGGAAGATACCTTAAGGCTACTCTTAAAAATAATCTTCAAGATAAAACCTAAGTGGGAGTAAAAGCTATGGATTAACAATATAAATGCCCAAAAAGATAAGTGCTCTCTTTTAAAAAATGGTTTTTCAAAAATAGAGAGTGAAAGAGAGCAGGAGAGATTAAAACATTTTCCCCAAAGAAAAAGATTTTACATTAAAAATGGTATAGGGGAACTTTTATTAACAAAATAATTTGAAAGAATTTAGAAGTTAATCAAAGTTGCTAATTTGAGGTTATGAGGGGGTATTTATAGATTTTCTGAGAATTATGACCGTTAGGGACATATTAGAGATTTTTGAAATTGTTTAATTAAGTTTTTACCCTAATTACCACAATTAAAACAAGTTAACCCAAGAGGTTCAGTCGCCCAGTCCTTAGGGCCGGTCGCACGAACAGATCCAAGTCTGTTCTTGGGTTCAAGTGACTAAATGCAAGCTTGGGTGGCTGAACCTAGGGCGATTTTCCATTTGTTCATGACTTCGGGCGCTTGGTCCATGGTTCTAGTTGCCAAATTCACTATTCAGTCGCCTGAGCCTATTTTGAACTATAAATTCGGTTGTCCGGGGATAGTGGGAAAAGTTAACTTTAAGGTTCGGTCGACCGTGGATAGTTAGTTCAAATATGGTTCAGTCGCCCGAGTCTCAGTCAACTTGTTGGCTTCTTACTAGTTTGGTCGACTGAGGCATTTATAACCTCCTAGGTTCAATCACCCAAAGCTCTTTCAAAGTAGATTTAGGTACAAATTTTGATTAAAAGTTTCCCTTTTTCATATAGGTATGACATTTTAGTTCAAGGGATTTTTCATGAAATGTTTGGGGACTTAAGGTCAGTCTAAGGTCTAGGCTTTTAAATTAAGCCCAAAAAATCTAACGTCGGTCGACCAGTCTGTCCTAAGGTCAAACTATGGCCTTTGGTTCCTTACGGTTAGTCTACGGTTGTAACGACCCGAAAAATTTTAACTATTTAAAATAATAAGAAGGATAGAAGGGAAGCAAAATAAATTTTTAAAGGGTGTCAGCAAGGAATTGTTGATGAACAAATTGGTCTCGTCGACGAGAGTTCTACCTTTGCTCATCAACAAGGGCACATGTCTCATCAACGAGGAATTACCGAGAGGCGTTTTCATATGACTAAAATTGATTGACAAGTTTCCTTTTTCGTCAACAAATTGAATGGTGTGCTTGGACTCATCGACGAGTCCACGTGTCTCGTCGACGAATCCCTGCATATAAATAGCGAATTCTTTCATTTCAACACAAATTTTCTGCATGTATCCTCTCTTTCTCTCTAGAAATTTGGCCCTACTACCTTCTCTCTACGATTCCAGGCCGAATTTAGCCTGATTCAATGATCGAAAGCTACCATGAGACTCCTAGGAAGATTCTCTGGAGCATAGGCAGAGTAGAATTTTGATTTGAGAGGTTTAGGGAACATCCCAAAATCAGGGTAAATGAGTTATTTTGGAGTTTTCTTAATGAATATTGTTATTTGGAGTATAAGAAGTATTAAATGGGTATTTTTCTAAGATTTGAGTAAGTTGAAATTTTTGGAATATAGGGTCTCATTTTTTTAATTTTAGGTCGAATCCCGAGGAGCAGGCAGGGGGAAATACTTTATAACAGATTTTTATTAATTTTTAACTGGATAATTTTTGGGTATAAAATTTTATATATTTAGGTAAATTGTATTGAATGGTGCAGGAAATGAAAATATGGTTTTGATTATATATTATATTGGGAAAAATCATGTGGCATGAAACCAACTTTGCTAATTAAATGGTTGTGAGTATTGTGGAATGATGAATCATTGTAATGGCGAATATTGTTAGGTTGCAAACTCTGGTTGGTTGAAAATACTAGTTGTTTGTGTATACTGTGGTAAATGTGTGGATGTATTTGAATGGTCGGATTTGTTATTGATTTGTGTTATGATTCATGTAAATTGCGATATAATGTTGACAATGGTATGAGGAGGTCGTTATATCGTACCTGGTATATTCATCATATAAAGTTGGCAGTGGTATGAGGAGGTCGTTATATGAGCGTTTATATTGGAGGGTAAACATTGGCAATGGTATGAGGAGTTTGTTTACCTATTTACCATGAATAGGGTGGTTTGTACTGTAATCTGTGTGTTGGTTTATCCTGTGTGGACCATGAAACCTGTGTGGTTGATAGTCCTATGTGGACCAAACCTGTGTGGACATGTATGCTATATATTTGATTATCCTATGTGGACCAATCCTGTGTTGACATGTATGCTATATGTTTGATAGTCCTATGTGGACCAATCTTGTGTGGACATGTATGTTATATGTTTGATAGTCTTGTGTGAACTAGTCCTGTGTGGACACGTATTTTTTATGCATTAGAGTCTTGTGTGGACGTTGAATTCTATGTGGATATGGACCCTGTGTGGGTGAGAATGCGGAATTTGTAAATCCTGTGTGGATTGATTGTTTTAGGTGTGTACATGTGGAACTTTGTGAAATGATTATTATTGGTTGCGTGTGACTTTAATTACTTAAGTATTTATGGTAAAGTAGGATACTCCACATGACAGCTTGCTAAGGAAGGCGAGTACCCTAGTAATTATTTGTGGATACCAGGGTAGAGGGAAGCCACTTGTATGAGAAGGTGCCCTTCCCTATTCTCGGAGACTTTACCTGGATACATAACCTGAGAGCTTACTGAGAAAGGTGAGTGCCCTAGTGTTAGCACAAGAGCATATGGAATCTACTTATATGGGCAGGTAGACTTCCCTATTCTTGGGAATTACTAGTAAAAATAATTATGTATGTGGGGATGTGATTGGGTGACAGATAAGTTGACAATGGTGTGGTTATGAATGCATTTTATTGACTGTTACGAGTGGTGAAATATGATCATATGTGTATTTTGTAATTATATTAAACACTTCAACCACACACTATTGTAAATTCTTTCTTCCTTACTGAAAGGTGTCTCACCCCGACGATTCTTTAATCTTTTCAGGTTTTCCAGGTAATCGAGCTTAAATAGCTCCAGGGCGGGGTTAGTTTTTGTGAGTGGATATCAGAACAAATATGTATTTAGTTTTATGTTTAATATATTTTCATACTGGTTATGTAATATGAAGAATGAAATTAAATTTTATAGGTCTGCTTATGTATTTGTAGAACTCTGGTATATTTTGTTTAAGGTTATTTAATTAATTTCACTGCGTGAATGGTATCAGAGACGCGTGTTTGGCCTCATAACACTCCAAGCTCGACATGAAGGGTCCGGGGCGTTACAGTTGGTATCAGAGCATAACGATATTGTGGACTTTAGAAGGATTAATACAGGATTGAGTTGAATAAGGGTAGGAATGGGTAGATTATGGAGTTGACAAAAGTTTGATTTTGTTTCGTAGCTTGGAGGCAGAAATCCCTTCATGGACTTCTATGATTTTCTGAATCAGTCAACGGTTTCAAAAAACCACGGTAAATCCATTGACAGTGATGTTTCCGAGTAGAGAAACTGAAATTTGGAATTTGAATTTAATAGTTAAGATGATTGCAGATAACTAATGTTGGTTATTTAATTGAGGATTTGAATTTTAAATTGGTTTCATGTTTTATGATCATGTCAAAGATATATTAAGATATGGAGATTTTAAATTGCCTCGATTGTATATTTATATTCAAGGACAGATCCTAGAAGCAAAGGCGTGGATGAAGGAGGAGGAAGCGAATTGGGAGCTTCCAACGGGGATGAGATTGACACCTCTCGAGTGTTACGAGGAATAGCTCGTCAGGGTTAGGGAAGAGATAAGATGAGATTTTGGGTCATTAAGCTATCCACCGGTGCACCAGGGTTGCATAATTGATCAATTCACTTTCCTAAAACCCTCATCTTTTGAGGGTGGTACTGACCCGATTAAAGCTGAGATGTGGATGCAAGAGATGGAAAAGATACTTGCAGTGTTGAAATGCACCGAGGAGTAGAAGGTTCTTTTCACCACCTTCAAGCTGGCCGGAGAAGCTGAACGATGGTAACATGCAATGAAGCTGTTGGATGAACAGTGAGCGGTACCTATAGCGATGACCTAGGATTGTTTCAAGCAGGTTTTCTACGACCGATACTTTCCCGCCACCACCAGAGATATAAAGGCGAAGGAATTTTTTAGCTTGACTCAGGGGCGCCTCTCTATTCAGCAGTATGCTACTAAATTTTTGGAACTATCTCGCATTGTACCTTCCATGGTTCCAAATGAATACCAAAAGGTCAGGTGGTTTGAAAAAGGCTTGAATAAGAGGATTTACGAGCATATGGCGTGTTTGTAGATTCAAGATTTCGCAGAATTGGTGGAGAAAGCTACTGTTACAGAGTTGAGTCTGCAGAGAGGTACAAAGGCATCAGAACAAAGGAAAAGACATGCGTCTCCTCGTTCCCAAAAAAATGTCAGACAAGGGTCATGGAGGGGAGACAGAGATGTTGTGGGTTAGGGGTTGGAAAGGAATGGTCAGGAACGACAGGACGATTCGTCACGCCCCCACTACCCTAGATGTAATCAGCGACATTGGGGAGAATGCCGGAGTAGGGGTGTCGTATGCTATAGATGCAAACAACATGGTCACATAACCCGAGAATGTCGAGAACCACTGAACAATGCACCAGATTTGAACCAGAACTAGAGGAACAACCTGGGGCCTCACGGCGGCGGTGCCCCAACACGTGTCTATATGTTGGGTACACCTGAGCAGGTCAATACTAAATGCCCAGGTAATATGCTTATGGTAGCATATGTGTTAATTTTGACTTTGCATAATTTGGTGTTGTAAATGTATGAATTGGTTGAAATGTATGAATATATTTAGTTAGCTTTTGGTTGTGAAAATGGGTGATTAACGAATTTCGAGGAAGAAATTCTTTTAAGGAGGGGAGAATGTAACGACTCGAAAAATTTTAACTATTTAAAATAATAAAAAGGATAGAAGGGAAGGAAAAAGAAATTTTTAAAGGGTGTCAGCAAGGAATCATCGACAAACCAACTGGTCCTGTTGACGAGAGTTCTACCTCGGCTCGTCGATGAGGAATTACTGAGAGGGGTTTTCATATGACTAAGATTCATCAACGAGTTTACTTTTTCGTCAACGAATGGTGTGCTTGGACTCGTCAACGAGTTCACGTGTCTCATCGACAAATCCCTGCCTATAAATAGTGAATTCTTGCATTTCAGTGCAAAATTACTACATGATCCTCCCTCCTTCTCTAGAAATTTGGCCCTACTGCCTTCTCTCTATGATTCCGGGCCAAATTTAGCCTGATTCAACGATCAGAAGCTACCACAAGACTCCTAGAAAGATTCTCTGCAACATAGGTGGGGTAGAATTTTGATTTGAGAGGTTTGGGAAACATTCCAAAAATCTGGGTGAGTGAGTTATTTTGGAGTTTTCTTAACGAATATTGTTATTTGGAGCTCAGGAAGTATTAAATGGGTATTTTTCTAAGATTTGAGTAAGTTGAAATTTTTGAAATACAAGGTCTCATTTTGTTGATTTTAGGACGAATCCTCGAGGAAGCAGGTAAGAGGAAATACTTTATAACAAATTTTTACTAATTTTTAATTGGATAATTTTTGGGTATAAAATTTTATATATTTAGGTAAATTATGCTGAATGGTGCAGGAAATGAAAATATGGTTTTGATTATATATTATATGGGGAAAAATAGTGTAGCTTGAAACCAATTTTTCTAATTAAATGGTTGAGTACTGTGGAATGATGAATCATTTTGATTGCGAATATTATTAGGTTGCGAATTCTGGTCGGTTGAAAATACTGGTTGTTTGTGTATGTTGTGGTAATTGTGTGGATGTGTTTGAATGGTCGGATTTGTTATTGATTTGTGTTGTGGTTCATGTAAATTGTGATATAACATTAGCAGTGGTATAAGGAGGTCGTTATATCATACCTGGTATAACCATCATATAACGTTGGCATTGGTATGAGGAAGTCATTATATGGGCGTTTATATTTTTTTTGGGGGGAGGGGTGGGTGTTAAACATTGGAAGTGATATGAGGAATTTGTTTAACTATTTACCATGAATAAGGTGGTTTGCGCTGTAATCTGGGTGTTGGTTTGTCCTCTGTGGACCATGAAACCTGCGTGGTTGATAGTCCTGTGTGGACCAATTCTATATGGACATGTATGCTATATGTTTGATAGTCTTGTGTGGACATATATGCTATATGTTTGATAGTCTTATGTGGACTAGTCCTATGTGGACATATTTTTTTTATGGATTAGAGTCCTGTGTGGACGTTGAATTCTGTGTGGATATGCTATGTGGGTGAGAATGGAGAATGTGTAAATCTTATGTGGATTGATTGTGTTAGGTGTGTGTACATGTGGAACTTTGTGAAATGATTATTATTGGTTGCATATGACTTTAATTACTTAAGTATTTATGGTAAAGTAGGATACTCCACCCGAGAGCTTGCTAAGGAAGGAAAATACTCTAGTAATTATTTGTGGATACCAGGGTAGAGGGAAGCCACTTGTATGGGCGGGTGACCTTCCCTATTCTTGAAGACTTTACTTGGATACATAACCCGAGAGCTTACTGAGAAAAGTGAGTGTCTTGGTGTTAGCACTAGAGCATAGGGAATCTACTTGTATGGGCGGGTAGACTTCCCTATTCTTGGGAATTACGAGTAAAAATAACTATGTATGTGGGCATGTGATTGGATGATAGAGAAGTTGACAATGGTGTGGTATTGAATGTGTTTTATTGACTATTACGAGTGGTGAAATACGATTATATGTATATTTTGTAATTATATGAAACACTTCAGCCACACACTATTGTAAATTCTTTCTTCCTTACTGAGGTGTCTCACCCCGATGATTATTTAATCTTTTTAGGTCTTCCAGGTAATCGAGCTTAAATAGCTCTAGGGCGGGGTTAGTTTTTGTGAGTGGATATCAAAACGAATATGTATTTAGTTTTTTGTTCAATATATTTTCATACTAGTTATGTAATATGAAGAATGAAATTAAATTTTATGGGTTTTCTTATGTATTTTTAGAACTCAGTATATTTTGTTTGAGGTTATTTAATTAATTCCGCAGCGTGAATGGTATCAGAGACGTGTGTTTGGTTTCATAACACCCCGGACCCCACATGGCTGATCCGGGACGTTACAACGGTTCTATCTGAACTTTCAATTCATATCATGCAGATGCATGCATTATTAGAGACCAAAATATAAAAATTAATGCAATTACAAAAGAAATATTATGTCTTCTCCTTCTCCTTTGCTCTTTGACATCATGAAATAAGTCAGATTTGAGCTTTAAGTCCTGTCTTGGCTTCCATGTTCTCTTGATCTTATGTATGACTTGAATTATACCTATTCACACACTAAAACACACACATAAGAGACACTTGTGTTTTTCAGCATCAAAACAGAGATCGGACTCAAAAATCCAACAATTTCCCCTTTTTTTATGATGACGAACACATAAGAGTAAAATGGGTGCAGCCTAAAAAAGCTCCCCCAACAATATGCATAGAGAATATAAACAATAAAGTTCAAGCATATTCACGAAAGAAGACATTACAAATGATCATGCCTTTAATTTTAGCATTCAAGCGCAAGATTAGATAATTGCCCCAATGTAATTTGCCCTCAAGATATTTTTTTGGTCATAAACATTTTGCTCCTAAAAATTATCTCCCTTTTGGCATCAACAAAAAGGGTTAAACTAAGTAGAAAACATTTGAATATTTAAAAACACACTTAGCAAGAGAACACCCCTTTTGAAAAAAATTTCAATTTGTTTAGAAAATACTCTCCCTTTATGGTTTTGGCATTTTTTTTTTTTCAAAAAACAATAACTGGTCATTTAATATAAAGATGACAGGACAAACATGGTCAGACCAGAATTATCCTCAAACCATTGCAATCCAGACAATACAACATAAACCTGCAAAAGATTGGAATTTAAAACATACGACAAATGAAAAAAAAATAGGTTTGAGTATAAACATGGTCTAACTAGTTCACATGCATTTCATGAATAATCCATGAACTAGTTATGTAATATAACATCCTTAAAAGATTTCATGACATAAAATTTTAATATAGAGAAAGCATAAGTCATGAAAACATTTAAGCACATAAGCAAAGATAGAATATATTCTATATAAGTTCAATTCTTGTTATATATATATATATATATATATATATATATATATATATATAAATATATATGTATAAAAATATATATCCCCCTATGATTTTCAATAAACACTAGGGGCAATGCTTGCTGAAAAAGAAACTTTAATTGAAAGACCAAGCAAGCAATGTTTTTCTAAATTAATGATTAAGCATATACCAAAAAGATATGACTAGAAACAACCATATAGATCCCAAAGATATCAGGAAAATTTAGAAAAAGATCATATGACCAAACCTAAGACACTGTGGCAAAGTAATATATTTTAAATCAAAATTTTCAATAAGCTCATCTCGATTAAGCACATGCCACAATGACTTAACACAGATCTAAGCCAAAACTTTTGGTGAGCATAACAAGATATAATTTTAGTTTAAGATGCTCCTTGTCACGACGTCCTAGACCTGCCAAACACGCATGGGTGCGGCTGCAAACTGGGAAAATTTGGGAATTTTGAAAAAAAAAAAAAAAAACTTTCGTGGAAAAACAAGGTGTGATGGAATCACCATTAACCTTTTGAAGTGTGGTTACAACACTTGGTTACTACCCAATTAAGGGTAGAATCGGTCTGCGTTGCTGAAGTTGGAATCGGGAGTACAGTTACACGAGGGGAATGTATTAGCACCCCTTACACGCCCGTTCTTACGAACAATACCATATTAATAAGAAATTATCCCTTAAACTAAACTTAATAAGCCTTTTAAGATTACTCCTTTCCAAAAATAAAAAAAATGAAAATACTGTATAAGTATTCCCTTAGAACGGGACATATCGTACTCCGAAGAGTTCATGCCTCCCTTTGAAATCATCGGGATGGAATCGAGAAAATAGGGTACGAAGTACGTTCCTAGGTTTTTTGAATTTTGTAGGATTTTTCTAAGTATTAAAATAATATTCCAGGAGGTTTTCAAACTCCTTTGGGATGACACAAATCTCAAAAATATTTTTATGATTTTCCTAAGATTTTTCTGAATTTTTTTTTTTCAAATGCAAAGACATTTTTTTGATTTTTTTTTTTTTTTTTGTGATTTTCCAACATTTTTCCTGAAGTAAAAAAAAAAAAGGAATTAAGGCAAAATCTGTGAAAATTGAAAAGAAAGATGGAAAATAAAATGGAAGGCTAAACCGGTTTCATACCGGTTCAAAGGACCCAACCCGATTCAGGGAGAATCGGTTCACATAGGGGGCCGACCAGTTTAAGGTCTTGATCAAGACCAACAAGTCAACATGTGGTGCCTTCCGTGTGGTGCGTGTTTTATGGCATGTTTAAACTATGTGTGTTTTTTAGTGTGTGTAAATGTGTGTGTGCATGTGCGTATTTTAGTGTGTGTAACAGTGTGTGCATGGGGTGAATGTGTGTGTGCATGCATGTGTTTTAGTGTGTGTAACATTGTGTGCATGGGGTGAATGTGTGTGTGCATGCGTGTGTTTTTGTGTGTGTAATAGTGTGTGCATGGAGTGAATGTGTGTGTGTATGCGTGTGTTTTAGTGTGTGAGCGCATGTGTAAATTAGTGGTGCGCGAGTTGGTGTGTGTGCAGGTTTGTGTGTGTGTTTGCAGGTGGGTGTGTGTGTAAATTAGTGGTGTGTGAGTTGGTATGTGTGCAGGTGTGTGTGTGTGTGTGTGTGTGTGTGTGTGTGTGTGTGTGTAGGTGTTTGCAGGTGGAGCTTCGAACTTGACGAACCTAGAGGCTGTCTTTGCATGGTCCATGAAGATGAAGTATAAGAGACCACAGAGAGAGAGATGGGAGTGACCGTGAGTGAGTGTTCACGAAGGTGGTGGGGACGACGTCGTCATGCTGTCATTGTCACCGAACTATGAATTTGCGACACCGTCCCATCGGATTTTTAAGCGGAGATGATATGGCCGCTTTTGGTGACGTTGGTGATGTGGCTAGGGCTAGGTTGCACCATGAGAATGACCAGAGATGGGGCGTATAGGTGGTGGTGGAAAATAAGAGCAAGCTACTTTGTGAGATCACTGTGGGCGAGATGGGAGATGCCGAGGGTGATCTGTGATGGAATGGGGTGACAGTGATGACGGTGGTGACGAGGGTGGTTGAGATGGTGGAAGAGAAGAAGATGAAGGAAGCTTGCGCAGGTGAAGATAGTGGATGGTGAGTTTAATGGTCGTTGGAGTTAATGGGCTGCTGTACATGAGGGATGGCTGGGCTGGGAACATAGTTGTGTGGTGTCGTGAGGCTTGGGGGGAAGACAGAGAGGTCTGGGCAGGTATTATATAAGATAATATACGAACACAATAACAATAAACCTATAGATACCGAAGTATATAAGATGAAAATAAAAAATGACATGAACAACAACATACAACCACACCACATAATAATGAGAACACCACCACAAATTAAAAAAAAAAAAATATTAAAAAAAAAATCATGTCGACATGTAAAACATATCAGTTTAGATGGGCCAAACCGGTGAGTAGGAACAGATCCGATCTCTGCGACGGACTAAAATGAACCTTCAGTTCAGTAGTCTTGCTGTAAGGACTGAAAACCGAAGCCAGGGATGCTCTATTGTAGCCTAATTGAGCCTTCTGACGAAGCACCTATAAGTCGGAGTAATTGTCTATTGTTCGTGTCTCCTCCTTCATCTGTGTGTGACTGCGAACAGAGCTTGTGGAGAGAGAGCTGTGCAAGGAGAGTAGGATGGTTATGGTCGTGGGTGAGACCAAAAGGGTAGGAGTTGAGGTGTTGTCTGAAGCAGTCGTAGCTATGGTGAGACCATGAGGGACGATTTAATGGAGAGAACGAGATAGAACCGCGAGAGAATGGGGAGTCCATGAAGTGCCGGTGTTGTGGCCGGAGACAGAGTAAGGGAGGGAGATGAAGGTTGAGAGAGATGGAAGTTGGTAGAGATCTGGGGTAGAGACCCAAAAAATTAAATTAATAAAAGAAATGGAAGAGAAGGGGAAAAAAAAGGGAATTTTTAAAGGAGAGAAATAGGACTTCGTCGATGAATGTCCCGTTGATTTCGGCGATGAGGTATATGTGTCTCGTCGACGAGGGATTACTAAGAGAGTTTAGGGAATTTCAGGTTCGTCGACGAAATAGACCCTTCATCAATGAAGTGCCTTCATGTATTCGTCGACGAACCACTTGAATTCGTCGACGAATCACGGGCTATAAAGGGTTGAAACCCTCATTTCAGCACCGCTCTCTCTCTCTCTCTCTCTCTCTCTCTCTCTCTCTCCCTAGAACCACGGTCCTTTCCCCTTCTCTCTTTGTTTTTGGCTTCTTTAAAGCCCGAATTGACAATTGGGAACCGCCACGAGGTTCTTGGGAAGATTCTTTACAACATAGGCAGAGTAGATTTCTAGTTTGGAGTTCTGAGGCATCATCCTAAAATCAAGGTAAGTAAGAGATTTAAAGATATTATAGGTTGTTTGGAGTATTTGAAATGTAGGTAGTATTATACAAAAATTGTTGTGGGAAATGAGCTGACTAATTTGGTTAAAAAATGTGATTTTTAGGCTTTTGAGTTGGGAACGCCAAGCAACGTCAAAATTTGGGTGTTAGTAGACCTCTCACTAAAGCAGGTAAGGGGAATAAATTATAGCAGTCTTTTTATGGAAATTATGGGTTGAGAAATATGTGAAAATGGTGTATGGTATTTTACCTGAAATTTATTATGATATAAATATCAGATGAAAACTTGTGTGGCATATGATTTATATTGAAATGTGTACATGGAAATGTGATTGCTAAATTGATTAAAAGAATTGTGAAAGTGAAATGAGATTATTGAAAATATGAATTAAGATGTGAGATTCGAAATGGGGAAAAATGTTGAAAGTGAAATGTACTGAAAAATGAACATCTTCTGTGAAATGATGAATATGTGATATAGAAAGGTTTTATTGAGAAATGTGAATTTCATGAAATGAAATATATATACATATATATATATATATGTATTTATGAAATGAAATGAGTTGTGAATACTGAAAATGTGAACATTGCAATTTTAATACTACAATGAGATTTGAATTGCGAATATGAAAAATATGATTATGAGAAATGTGAATATGAGAATTATGATTATGAGAAATGTGACTATGGGAAATGTGAATATCTGAAATGAAGATATTGCAATGTTAATTTTGCAATATGAAAATGAGAAATGTGAATATGAGAAATATGAGAATGGGAAATGTGAATATGTGAAAGGAAGATATTGCAATGTTAATTCTGCAATATGAAAATGAGAAATATGATTATGGGAAATGTGAATATTCTACCGTTAATTTTTCAATATGAATATTAAATTGTGAGAAATGAAATGTGAAATTCCAAAAGGGGAATACACACATGTGATTGATGAAATGCCAATACCACATAATGATTGCTAGTATGTGGTGGTGATAACACTAATAGATGGATATGAAAACCCTAATGATGGGTTGTGATATTGAGAGCATGGTACCATTGCTAGTGGTTTTAGTACAATCACATGGACTCATGGAGCATGTGTCGTGACAGTCGACTGAATTGTATGGTAGAGTTGTTGTGCCTCTTGAGTCCGGATGAGGGCTTTTGGTTGGCCAATCGTACTATAGATATGAGATATATGATAATATTTGACCTAACCGAGTCAGCTAACCTCGGTTAGGTCTAGCCTTCGGGCCGCACAACCTCGACTATGGGGGTACGCATGGCGTAGAAGATATCCTTAGGGCAACCATGAGTACAGATACAGATATATCGGTTATGGTGACACTCACGAGCTTGATATGAAAATGGAAATGAAGAGGAAATGAAAATGGAAATGAAATGGAAATGGAAATGAAATAAGAATGGAAACGAAAAAGAGAATGAGAATGAAATAGCATGAGTTAATAAATAATTAAAGCGAAGTAAAACACACCGCCTGAGGACTTACTGAATAAAGTGAGTGCTCTGATAAGTATCAATTGTAGTTGAACCTGAGTTAATCGAGTTAGGCTGCAAATGATATCAGGGCAAAGGGAAGCTACTTGTATGGGCGGGTAAGCTTCCCTATTCTTAGGAACTTCACCGGTAAACTTGGGATACAAATGATCGATTTTGGAAAGGGAAGTAAAGCTTATGAAAGCTTGTGTTGTATATCTATATGATTATTATTATGGAATTGGTATATTTTCTCATAAGATATTATTATTGAAATGAATATGTGTTATTATATAATGAATCTCATATTACCACATACTGTAGATAATTTATTCCGTCTTATTAAGATGTGTCTCACCCTATCATTTAAATATTTCAGGAAACCGAGCTAGACCCGGTGATAAAGCTCCGAGGTGGAGAGGAGTAGATACCCTGAGTAGTCAGGGTGAGTATTTTGTACTAGGGAGGTTTGATTCCCCTAGAGTTTCTGTGGTTAAATTGTATATATGGATGGTAGTACTCTGGTATGTGTATTCGCTATGGTATGTATGTGTATATATATATAAAATTGAAATAGCTTCCGTTGTTAGGGTTGTGTATGGATATGATTGTATACCCGGTACCCACTTTCGAGCCGGGTTATGTATTATGGTATTAGTAGTTGACGTGGCTGATGTGTGGTGTATGTATTATTTATATGGAAAAAAATGGTTTGAAAAATTGGGGCATCACAGTTTGGTATCATAGCCTAGGTTTGCTAGGTTTTGTAGACTTTAGTAAACGGCGGAATACAATACCAGAGTATAGGAATGGATAATGATGAGATATGAGTCAGTTGTTGTTAAAGGATAAGATTAGAATTTAGGGTTCTATCTTGCGCCCTGGAGACAGGAGTTCCGGGGTTGTTTCTGCATTTTTCTTGGGATGACAACTTCTAGAAAACCATAGATACTATTGCCAGATTGTGTTTCTAATCGTAGGATTGAATCTTAAATGGGAATTGATGGTGATAAATGTTTGTAGCAGAATGTCCTGTGGATTTTAGCATGCTCGGTGTGTTAGTGAGTTGTGATGAAAGTGTTCTAAAGAAAATTTTATATTATTTGCAAGATGGATCTCGGGAGTAGTAGTGCATATGCTGGGGGTGATGATGCAAGGCCTTCCAATATGGGCAGAGGAGACCCCGATGTTGTACTATGTAGCGCCACCCAATAGGTGATGGCAGAGATGGCTAGAGGTTCAGGGGAGCGGAACTGCACGATAGAGCAGTTCACGCGGATGAGACCTCTATCATTTTCTAGAGGAGCTGACCCACTTATAGCTGAGAACTGGGTCCAAGATATGGAGGACATGCCAACAATCTTGTTGTGTACTAATGAGCAAAAAGTCTTGTTTGCAACATTTAAGCTGACAGAGGAGGCAAAGCGTTGGTGGAGATCAGCGAAATTATTGGAGGAGCAAAGACTAGACCCTTTAGCGGTGACATGGAGCTGCTTGAGAGAGATTTTCTTTGAGAGGTACTTTCCTGCTATAGTTAGGAGTGCAAAGGCGGTGGAGTTTTTGCATTTGATGCAAGGACCGATGACAGTACAGTAGTATGCAGTGAGATTTATTGAGTTGTCTCAGTTTGCTCTATATTTAGTACTTGAGGAGGAGAGGAAAGTAAGGAAGTTTAGGAGGGTCTAAGGTAGAATTTGTTCGAGCAGGTTATAGGCCTTTGGGCTCAGAAATTTGCAGAGGTAGTAGACAGGGTTGCAGTGATTGAGGGTGGCCTTCAGAGAAGCACCGCAGCACAGAGTTAGGGGAAGAGACTTGCGCCTTCAGATGTTCAAGCAGAGCCTAGCCAAGGGCCTTGGAGGAGGTAGGACGGTAGGGGTGGACGGAGACAGGTAGTAAGAGATCAGGCTATACAGGACAGTTAGATGCCAATTCCTTATCCTATATGCTATAGGAGACACCCAGGAGAATGTCGAGTTAGGGAGGTGATATGTTATCGGTGTTATCAGCCCGGGCATATGGCGAAGGATTGTCGTGCACTGCCAGTTTCTACACCTGCTCCTAGACCATATCGAGGAGGTCATCAGGCACCTCGAGGCGGACAACAGAGGAATATTGCCCCAGCTTGAGTCTACGCACTAACACCGGGGGATACAGAGGTAGCAGAAGATGTAGTGACAGGTATAGTTTCAATTCTATCATTTACAGCTACTGCTTTATTTGATTCAAGGGCGACACATTCTTTTATCGCTCGGGAGTTTGTTAAATTTTATGGGCTAGAAACACACCAGTTGGGTGTCAATTTGTCAGTGGCTACGCCAACAAGGGTTATGGGGATATGTGGTAAAGTACTTAGTAAATGTCTAGTGTGCATACAAAGGAGATCTTTATTAGCTGATTTGGTAGTCTTAGATATGCATGGGTTTGAGGTAATATTGGGGATGGATTGGCTAGCTGCTCACTATGCCAGTATTGATTGTCATCAGAGAGAGGTAGTGTTCAGACCTCCAAGGGGATAGGAGTATAGGTTTGTGGGGTCTTGTGTACGTACCCCACCACAATTGTTATTCGCCATTCAGGCGAGGTGATTGCTATTAGAGGGTTGTCAAGGTTATGTGGCTTGTGTAAAGGTGGTATCAGAAGGAGAGTTAAGGATTGAGGATATCCCAGTGGTGATGGATTTTCCTGATGTCTTTCCCAAGTATTTGCCAGGACTACCTCCTGATTGTGAGGTAATGTGTTCTATTGATTTAGTATCGAGGACAACACCAATTTCAAAAGCGTCGTACAGAATGGCGCCGACAGAACTAAAAGAATTGAATGACCATTTGCAGGAATTGTTAGATAGGGGATTTATTCAGCCCTGTGTGTCGCCCTGGGGAGCGCCGGTATTATTTGTGAAAAAGAAAGATGGGTCTATGAGAATGTGCATTGACTACCGTGAAATTAACAAAGTGACTATCAAGAATAAATACCCGCTTCCCCACATTGACTATTTGTTTGATTAGTTACAAGGGACACATGTTTTCTTGAAGATAGATTTACGATCTAGGTATCATCAGGTAAAAGTCAGAGTCGAGGATGTTCCTAAAATGGTGTTCAGGACTTGGTATGACCATTATGAATTCTTGGTTATGTCGTTTGGATTGACAAATGCTCCTGCAGTGTTTATAGATTTGATGAATCGGGTATTCCACCAGTATTTACATAATTTTGTGGTAGTTTTTATCAAAAACATACTAGTGTATTAAAAGAGCCCATAGGAGCACAAGGAACATCTGAGGATAGTACTTCAGGTACTGAAGGAAAGGAAAATGTTTGAGAAATTCAACAAGTGCGAGTTTTGGCTAGAGCAGGTTACCTTCCTTGGACATGTGATCTCCAAGGGTGGTATATCAGTAGAACCGAGTAAGATTGAGGCAGTAGTAGACTGGGTGCGACTGAAGAACGTGCAGGAAATCAAAAGTTTCCTGGGATTGGCTGGATACTATCGCAAGTTTGTTGATGGTTTTTCTAAATTTTCGGGTCCATTGACTAGATTGACTAGGAAAGGGGTGAAATTTGAGTGGTATGATGGATGTGAGCAGAGCTTCCAGGAGTTGAAGCAATGGCTTATCACTGCACCGATGCTGACGATTCCTTCAAGTGAAGAGGGTTTCGTAATTTACAGTGATGCATCGCATAAAAGGCTTGGTTATGTTCTGATGCAGCAAGGGAGAGTTATGGCTTATGCCTCACGAAAGTTGAAAGAATATGAGAAGAATTACCTTATCCATGATTTAGAGTTAGCAGTAATGGTATATGCACTAAAGATTTAAAGACATTATATTTATAGGGATAGGTGTGAGATTTTTACTTATCACAAAAGCCTGAAATACTTTTTCACGTAGAAAGAACTGAACATGAGGGAGAGAAGATTGTTGGAGTTGATAAAGGATTATGACTGCACCATCAGTTACCACCCGAGAAAGACGAATGTGGTGGCTAATGCCTTGAGCTAGAAATCAATGGGTGCATCAGTATCTGCAGTGGTGATCTAGCATCTGATTCAGATGGATCTGGAGAGGCTGGGGATAGAACTCATGAGGGTGATCATCAGGAATTTATTGCTAACTTGGTGTTGCAACTGACTTTGTAGGAAAGAATTAAAGCAGCACAGAGGAGTGATGTAGAGCTGGTAGAGCTTATAGACAAAGTACAGGATGGTTTGGAGGAGGATTTCAGTATCTCAGATGATGAGGCCTTGAGATTCCGTACCAGGTTATGTGTACCTGCCGATCCTGAGATTAAGAAAGTAATTCTGGAAGAAGCGCACCGATCCTTATACACGGTACATCCTGGTAGCACTAAAATGTATAGGGATCTTTAGGAATCTTTCTGGTGGAGTAGAATGAAAAGAGAGATTGTTGAGTTTGTAGCACAATGTTTGACATGCCAGCAGATAAAAGCTGAGCATCAAAGACCGGCGGGATAATTGCAGCTACTGTATATTCCTGAGTGGAAGTGGGAGCATATAGCGATGGATTTTGTCACTGGATTACCACCGGAACTACATGGATAGGACACCATTTGGGTAGTAGTAGATCAACTTACGAAGACTGCCCATTTTCTGCCTATCAGAGTTAGCTACTCCTTAAACCGATTGGTAGAGTTATATATTCAAGAGATAGTGAGAATGCATGGCGTGCCAGTGTCCATAGTTTCAAATCGAGACCCATGGTTTACATCCCATTTCTGGAGGAGTTTGCAGGAGGCCATAGGTTCTCAATTGTCGTTCAGCACCACATTTCATCCTTAGATAGATGGGCAGACTGAGAGATTGATACATATATTGGAGGATATGCTACATGCATATGTGCTGGACTTTGGAGTCAGTTGGTTACAGTTTATACCACTGGTTGAGTTTGCATATAATAACAGCTATCAGGCCAGCATTGGGATGGCACCATTTAAGGCATTGTATGTTAGGAAATGCCGATCCCTATTGTACTGGGATGAGATTAGGGAGAGATAAATGTTAGGGCCAGAGTTGATACAACAGACTCAGGATAAAGTTAGACTCATCAGAGACACGATCAGAACAACGCAGAGTCAGCAGAAGAGTTATGCAGAAACTCTCTGACGAGAATTAGAGTTTGACATTGGAGATCATGTGTTTCTGTGGCTGGCGTCATTAAAAGGAGTTATAAGATTTGGGAGGAAGGGTAAATTGAGCCCTAGGTATATTGGACCATTTCAGATTCTTAAAAGAGTGGATCCAGTTGCCTACATATTAGCTTTACCACTAGCTTTATCGAAAATTCACGACGTATTTCATGTTTCCATATTGAGGAGAAAAGTCCCAGATCCCTCCTATGTGATCACATATGAGGCACTAGAGCTCAGTGATGCTTTGTCATATGAAGAAGCGCCAGTGCAGATTCTTGATTGGAAAGAACAAGAACTACGTACAAAAAGCATACCATTGGTAAAAGTTCTATGGTGCAACCATACAGTAAAGGAAGCTTCTTAGGAATCAGAGGAGCAAATGCGCCAGAGATACCCACAACTGTTTGGTGGGAACCAAGGTTAAGGTATGTGTTTCATTTGTATAGTCTAGAATAGTTAGAGTTTTGGTTTTGATGAGAATGATTTTCGGCAGAATTTTCTTTCAGTGGTTGTAATCTCCTAGAACCCCTATGTAACCACATATTCCTCCACCATAAGTGAGAATGATTAATAAAATGGTGGTGTTTTTGTTTAAGAATGGAAATGTGGTGAATGGAAAATTTCAAGGAAGTAATTTTATAAGGAGGGGAGAATGTAGAGACCTAGAAAATTAAATTAATAAAAGAAATGGAAGAGAAGGAAAAAAAAAAAGGAATTTTTAAAGAAGAGAAATAGGACTTCATCGACGAACCCAGGGTCTTCATCAATGAATGTCCCGTAGGTTTAGGTGATCAGGTATACGTGTCTCATCGATGAGAGATTACCGAGAGAGTTTTGGGAATTTCAAGTTCATTGACAAAATAAACCCTTCATCGACGAAGTTCCTTCATGTATTCATCGACGAACCACTTGAATTCGTCAATGAATCATGGGTTATAAAGGGTTGAAAGCCTCATTTCAGCGCCGTTCTCTCTCTGTTTATCTCTCTCCCTCCCTCCCTCCCTCCCTCCCTCTCTCTCTCTCTCTCTCTCTTTCACTTTCTCTCTCTAGAACCATGGTCATTTCCCCTTCTCTCTTCGTTTACAGCTTCGTTAAAGCTTGGATTGATGATCGAGAACCGCCACGGGGTTTCTGGGAAGATTCTCTGCAACATAGGTAGAGTAGATTTCAAGTTTGGAGTTCTAAGGCATCATCCTAAAATCAGGGTAAGTAAGAGATTTAAAGGTATTATAGGTTGTTTGGAGTATTTGAAATGTAGGTAGTATTATACAAATATTGTTGTGGAAAATGAGTTGACTGATTTGGTAAAAAAATGCGATTTTTAGGCTTTTGAGTTGGGAACGCCGAGGAGCGTCAAAATTTGGGTGTTAGTGGACCTCTCAGTAAGTCAGGTAAAGGGAATAAATTATAGTAGTTTTTTTATGGAAATTATGGGTTGAGAAATATGTGAAAATGGTGTATGGTATTTTACCTAAAATTTATTATGATATAAATATTAGATGAAAACTTGTGTGGCATATGATTTATATTGAAATGTGTACATGGAAATGTGATTACTGAATTGATGACATGAATTGTGAAAGTGAAATGATATTATTGAAAATATGAATTGAGATATGAGATTCGAAATGGGGAAAAATGTCAAAAGTGAAATGTACTGAAAAATGAACATCTTTTGAGAAATGATGAATATGTGATATAGAAAGGTTTTATTGAGAAATGTGAATTTCAAGAAATGAAATATATATATATATATATATATATATATATATATATATATATATATATATAAGATGAAATGAGTTGTGAATACTGAAAATGTGAATATTGCAATTTTAATACTGCAATGAGATTTGAATTGTGAATATGAGAAATATGATTATGAGAAATGTGAATTTGAGAATTATGATTATGAGAAATGTGATTATGGGAAATGTGAATATGTGAAATGAAGATATTACAATGTTAATTCTGCAATATGAAAATGAGAAATGTGAATATAAGAAATATGAGTATGGGAAATGTGAATATGTGAAAGGAAGATATTGCAATGTTAATCATGCAATATGAAAATGAGAAATATGATTATGGGAAATGTGAATATATGAAATGTGAATATTGCACCGTTTATTTTGAAATATTAATATTAAATTGTGAGAAATGAAATGTGAAATTTTAAAAGGGGAATACAAACATGTGATTGATGAAATGCCAATACCACATAATGATTGCTGGTATGTGGCGGTGATAACCCTGATGGATGGATACAGAAACCCTAATGATGGGTTGTGATATTGAGAGTATGGTACCATTGCTAGTGGTGTTAGTGCAACTGCATGGACTCGTGGAGTGTGTGGCGTGACAGTCGACTGACTTGTATAGTAGAGTTGTTATGCCCCCTGAGTTCGGATTAGGGCTTTTGGACGGCCAGTCGTACTATAGATATGAGATATGTGATAATATTTGACCTAATCGGGTCGGCCAACCGCGGTTAGGTCCAGCCTTCAGGTCGCATAGCATTGACCATGGGGGGAAGCATGGTGTAAAAGATATCCTCAGGGTAGCCATGAGTACAGACATGAATATATCGGTTATGGTGACACACATGAGCTTGATATGAAAATGGAAATGAAAAGGAAATGGAAATGGAAATGAGATGAGAATGGAAACGGAAAAAAGAATGAGAATGAAATAGCGTGAGTTAATAAATAATTAAAGTGAAGTAAAACACACCGCTTAAGGGCTTACTGAGTAAGGGGAGTGCTCTAATAAGTATCAGAGTTAGCTGAACCTGAGTTAATTGGGCTAGGCCGCAAATGATATCAGAGCAGAGGGAAGCTGCTTATATGGGCGGGTAAGCTTTCCTATTCTCAGGAACTTCGCCGGTAAACTTGGGATATGAACGAATGATTTTGGAAGGAGAAGTAAAAGGTTGTGAAAGGTTGTGTTCTATATCTATAAGATTATGATTATGGAATTGGTATATTTTCTCAGAAGATATTGTTGACCTAGTTGGTCATATCTCGGTTTTGATAATGACAAATACATTTGGTACTAATGTTTGTACTGAGGCTTGCATGTTGGTTCACCTTATGAGTGTATTTGACCAGAAAGCTACATCATGATGGCGTATGGTGATCATGCAGAAGAATGAAGAAAATTATGTTGTATTTGTAATTATTTTTATATTCTTTATTCTGGGCTGTAATTTAATTATGGACTATACCTTAATATGGCTTGTAATAATATGCATCATGCATGCTAGGTAGATATGTTGAAGCATGAGCTTAGTTGGAATTTAGGTTCCTACACATAGTGCACTAAGTCCCCAATATCACATAATTTATCAGGGGAATTAATTGGAGTATAATTGGATTGAAAGGGCCAAATTTTGTGAGTGGTCACACGATCGAACTTGGCAGTTCAAATTGCCTCAGTCGATTGAACTGTGGACGAGTCAAAAGTTGACTTGAGTTCGACAAACTGAACCAAAATCAATATATCTTCCAAGGGTGACAAAACATGTGTCAAGATCTTTCCCACCAACTCAGGTGCCCGAACATCACGTTCATTTTACCCTCGGGCAACCGAACTTCAAACCGGGCACTCGAAACGCGGTCTTTTTGAGGAATCGCCTCATTCAGCAAATCGACATTTTTTCAAGCACCCAAACCATGAAAGTGCCTTTTATTGTTGTGTCTATTCAACCGGCTAAACTTAGGCTCGGGCACCCAAAACTCTCGAGTTGGTTTTATTTTTAACCGAGATAAAAGGAGTTAAACTAGGTTAAAATATTAAACATATTTAAAATCTTTTTAATAATACTCATAGAGTCCCCAATGGTCATAATTTGCCCCTTGCCTATATATACAAGTTCATTTGCAAAAATTAGCAAGGATTAGCAAAATCGTTAAGGCCAAATTCTCTCAAATTTCCAAAATCCTATTTTTGCCTACACTACTCCCATACACTTAAAAAAGCTTCAATTTATTTGATTATCCAAGTGTTGTGAGTATGGTTAGAGTGTTTGTGCTCCATTCCATTCACTTAATACTCTCATTAGTTGTGGTTATTGATTGATTTTGATATTGTGACTTAAGCTTAAGTTCTCCCACTGATTTTATCTAATGAATCTTATTTGAGAAAACTTAGAGGCTTGTGGGTGTGCATTGATATTGCAAGATACCTTAGCCCTTATTTTTTGTGTGCAAAATATTTTCTTAAGCTTGCATTCAAAGATCTCTTGTGGTTAGTATATTGGGAACATATTGTTAAGGTTGTTTGAATCACCTTGCTAACATCTTTTGAAACCCTAAACTGATATTGTGATATTTCATACTGTGGTTCAAAGTTTGCTTAGAAATACACTCTAGATCATGATTGCTTATCTATACTAGATTGAGTGTTTAGCACACATTATTAAGCACTAAGCATATTTAATATCATTCGTTCTTGCGTTATTATTTGAGCTATACTGTGGTACATATCTTCTTGTTTGAGAAGCATATTTCCATGTATGCAAATCTACATACATTTTTTGTATTCCAGGCGTGGGCCTGAAGAGGGAGACTAGCCCTGTTGAATAGTCCCGAATTGGCTTAAACCCAGCTAGGAAAGTTAGGTGCACCATCTTGGTAAGGTGTGGTTAGGTTGAGGTAAGCCCCGCTAATTAACCTGGTTGTAACCAGTGCCGCTCCACCCGTTAAGTGAGCTTATAGTGGAATCCTTGTACTGGTGAACCAAGGCGGAGAAGTAGGCACTTTGGCCAAATCTCAAAAACATATCGCGTGTGTTATTTATTCTTCTGCATTTTATATTTCCACACGTGTTTGTTTTATTTATGATTGCATAAACAAACCCTAGGTTGTATTATACTGCTACTAAACTAGTTGACCTACGGATAAATTTTTTAAATCTCCAATTCACCCCCCTTTTAGGATTGCACCAAACCTAACAGATATTATTATTGAAACGAATATGTGTTATTATATAATGAATCTCATATTGCCACACACTGTAGATAATTCATTCCATCTTACTGAGATGTGTCTCACCTAATCGTTTAAATATTTCAAGAAACCGAGTTAGACCCGGTGATAGAGCTCTGAGGTAGAGGGGAGCAAATACCCTGAGTAGTCAGAGTGAGTTTTTTGTACTAGGGAGGTTTGATTTTCCTAGAGTTTCTGTGGTTGAATTGTATATATGGATGTTAGTACTCTGGTATGTGTATTTGCTATGATATGGATATATATTTATATTTGAAATGGCTTCCGCTGTTAGGGTTGTGTATGGATATGATTGTATACCTGGTACCCACTTTCAAGTCGGGTTATATATTATGGTATCCGTAGTTGACGTGGCCAATGTGTGGTGTATGTATTATTTATATGGAAAAAAATGGTATGAAAAATCGAGGCGTCACATTGGGTGAGTGACCGGAGATGTAGATGAATGGATGAAAGACAAAGTGAGAATTATGGAGAGGGAGTAGGAGAGTAGGGATGGGAGGAACGGTAGAGCAAGAGAGTGTGAGAGAGATGGCAGAGCAAGATTAAGGGAGCAAGGTGACAAATGAATAGTGGGTCCACAGTGGTTGTCTTCCCCCCCCCCCCCCCCACCCCCTCCCCCTTTTATAGACCTTTTTTTTTTTTTTATCTTTTTCTTGCCCAAGGCATGTCTTCCCGAGCAAAATGGGATGCACCCATTGAGGAAGTTGCACAAATTTTTATTTTTTATTTTTATAAAAACATATACCCTTATAGTCTTATATATATTATTATTTTCACTTTTTCTTTTTTCCTTTTGTGTTTTTATTTTGTTGTAATAATAATAATGATGATGATGATGATACTACTAAACTAATAATAATAATAATAATAATAATAATAATAATAATAATAATAATAATTATTATTATTATTATTATTATTATTATTATTATTATTATTATAGCCCCTTTTTTGTATTTTTCTTCCTATTTTTGTATTATGCCTTTTTTTTTTTTTTTGCATTTTTATCATCGAACCTCATCCTTCTGAAAAGAGATACGACCGAAAATTAAAACTTAATTTCCCGAAAATAGAAGGACCCGGACTCCATTTTACTAAAATGCCCAAAACTCGGTGAAAACGTACAGGGACTCGGTAAAGAAACTGAGACTCACTGAAAACAAATCGAGACTTTATAAAAATACCGAGACTCAGTAAAAATATCGGGTCCCATTGAAAACAAATCGGGACTCAATAAAAGCACCGAGACTCATTGAAAACAAACTGGGACTCAGTAAAAATACTGGGACTTGGTTAAAATATCAAGACTCATTGAAAATATACCGGGACTCGGTTGGGTTTCTCAAAAAAGGTCCTCCAATTTTCAGGGCTCAAACTCAGCTTTTATTGTGACGGGTCTTCTTGGGGGGGGGGGGGGGGGCTAGTTAAAATTGTGGTGTCGACACTCCCCCTATCAATTTGAATATGTGCTTAGATCCAGTTAATTACTTATACTAATACTAATTGTGAAAGTTCATTGAGAGTTCAAACAATATAAGTACTATTTTTCATTCTTAATCAAATTTTACTAGATATAAGTTGAATCATTTGTTTTCCACCAGTAAAACTAATTGTTGGAATTGGTGTATTCCCAAGTGGGGGGTGAATTGGAAATTTAAAATATTTCTTTTTAGGTTCAACTAATTCAACAACAGCATTTCACAACCTAGGGTATGACTAAGCAAATATCAATCACCCAATAATAAATTAACTCAGCAAATAATCGAAGCAAATATAGCAAGCTCAGTTGATCCCAATCATTCACAATATTTAAATCATGCACACATTCATAATTAATTAAATATAAGCATACATGTGTAAGATATTAAAATGCAGAAATTTAAAGGGGAGACACAAAATATGTTATCGAGGTTCAACCAATACTGCCTATGTCCCTGCCTCAAGTTCACAAGCAAGAGGATTCCACGGTGGAGCGGCACCTAATACAACACCTTACAAGATTGTGAACCTAGTTCTCTTAACCGTGTCTGAACCAATCTAGGACTAGTCACATGGCTAGTCTCCCTCTTCCGACCAACATGTTGGGAATAAAACACATATATGAATTTTGTGTACAAAGAGATGCTTCTAATACAAGTAGATGTGTACTACAATATGCTCAATATACTCACGTATGATAAGGATTTAATGCTCAAGTGAGATCTTGAAAATTGAAATCAAGATAATATATTCAACAAAGGAATATTCAAGTTTATCTCAAAACCTTAATCAAGTATCACAAAAATATTTTATCAAATATAATCGCAGCAGATACTTAGGGTTTATGCTTGCAAAAGATTTTTTAAATGAAATATGCAACCTCTCAAGTCTTGCAATTTGAATGTCAAGACTAGGAAGCTAAAACGAGTTATTCCCAATCAAATATTTATATACGAAATATAATGGGAATAAACAATCAAGCAAGACTCTCAAAAAGATTTTTCAAATATATGTGAATATGTGAGAGTAATGCTAAGAAATGATTTGAAATGATGCACAATAACACAATCAAATCTCTCTACACCTTGCAATTGATTTGCAAGTTAGGAGAACAATAAAAAGGAACTCTCTATTTCAAAATGGTATGTGCAAATAAGTATGTAAGAAAGTATATGAAATTATACTTATAGCAAAGGCAGTCTAAAAAATTTGAGATAAAAATATGCTTAATCACTTTGCTAATTAGTTACTAATCTAAACAAATGAGGGGTATATATAGATGTCCCTCAAATTTTGACTGTTGGGGACCTCAAGGGTATTTTTGAAAAAGTTTAAGTATGGTTAATAAAAAATAACCCCTATTTAACCTCGGTAAAAATTAAGCAACCCGAGACTTTCAGTCGACCATATCACCAAGTTCAGTCGACCGTGACATTTTTGAACTAACGTTTTGGTCGACCGTATTAAAGCGATTTTGAATCCTCCGAGATTCGGTCGACCAGGGCATGTTCGGTTGACCAAATTTTGAGGTTTAGTTGACCAGGTTGTTGGGAATCACCCACGTGTCAGTTTGGTCGACCGTGTAGTGCAAGTTCATTTCAAAATGGTTAACTGAATAGTCAACAAGTTGACTATGTTAGGTTTGGTCGACCGAAGCTTCTATGTAGCTTCAGGTTCGGTCAACCAAACACACTTAAAGTGTGCATTTAAGTCCTAATTTTGAGTATAAGTAACCCTTGATTGTATAGATATTATGTGTAAGATAGTGGGGAATTTCCTAAGTGACGTGCAGGGACCTAGGGTCGATCTATGGCGTAGGCTTTTTAATTAGTCCCAAAAAATCCGATGTCGGTCAACTAAAGGGTGATCCCTAAGGTCCTATGGTTCTTTATGGTAAAACTATAGTCATTTGAGCCTCACAATCCATACTATGCATGCAATGTATTATTACAAACGAAATTTAAAACAAAAATGCATTTACAATAAAAATCTTCTTCTTCTTTCTTTTGTTCACTAGCTGAATACACACATAAGTTCCAAGTGCTTTGTCAGTATCAAAATAGAGATGAGATTCAAAAAGTCAATAATTTTTCCCTTTTTAATGATGACAAACACCCAGGAGTAAAATGGGAAAAGCCTGAAAGGGCTCCCCCACAGAATATGCAAAAAAATAGAAATAACCATTTAAGTTCAAGCATATCAAGAAGGCATCAAAACAAATGCATTTTGTTTCAGCAATAGGGCACAAACACAGAATGCATGCATCTCAGATATTTTCCTTTATCATTTTGCTCATAAGAATTCTCCCCCTTTTTTCATCAGCAAAAGGGTTAAGTTATAAAATCATTTGAGCATAAAAATTCTCCCTTTCTTTAAATTAAAACTTTTTCCCATTTTTAGCATTTAGGCACAGTAAAATTCTCCCTCTTTTTGATATAAAATTTTGAAGATATAACTTCCCCTTTTGATTTAAAAAATTTTGGGCATAGCAATTTAGCACACAAGCAAGAAACAAGATATGTCACATGTAAAATCATTTCTTGCCAAATAATAAAAATATATGTAAATAAATATATATGTATTTATAAATATATATCCCCCTTATGATATTATCAAGAAGTGTTGGGGGTGTGCTTGCTGAAAAAAAAAAAACTTTAACTTAAAGCTCAGGCAAGCAGAATTTTTCTAGTGAACATATAAGCACAAAACAGCTTATGACCAAAAAAATACAATCATATGAAATTTAAAAATATATCAAAAACACTAAAAGCAAGATCATCTGGTAACACGAATGACTGTGGCAAAATAACATATTTGAACTTAAAATTTTAATAAAGCCAATACATTTTAGCACATACCACAGTGAAATACAACAAAGATCTAAGGCTTAAAAGTTGGTGAGCATAACAAGAAAAAAATTTAATTTTAGATGCATTCCCCTATGAATTTTGAATCCAGACTTAGATGAAATAAACCACTTATACTCATCAAAATTAATTTTACTACGTATGTCAAGAGTATAAGCACACATTCTTAAATATTTTATCATAACTATACTAGATATTGATTAATTCATTTCAAAAATTACAACTAATATAATTTTCCCTAGAGACTACAAATGCATCAAAAGGATAGATATCAAGGCTTTGCCACAATGCACACAACCCTAAAAGCAATCCACATCTGTTTATAAATCTTTAGAAGCTGGATATTATGTTCAGAGTACTTAGAAGAGCCTTAATGATCAGAAAGTGAAGTGATGTATATAAGTCTTTATCCTCTTTGTCTAGGGATGGAGCTTAGCTCCTTTAACTATTCTTGATGATTATGCAAGGATGAAATTTAATATTCAATTAGTTTTCACTCATCATTTCAAAAATATTTTAACTTTCATTTTATCATAATCATCTTTGTACATGGTTTTATTTCGAAAAAATTCCTATCGAAATTTTGGCAGCATGCCGTCTATAAATCGGACATTTTCCCATAAAGTCTATACCTGATAAATGGTTGTTTTCATCAAATAGTTCATATAAGGCATGCAACAACCTAAAATCTACTACTAGTAAGCAATTCTCATCACTGCATCCGCCATGCAGGAGACATTCTAGACTAAGCATGCAATCAAGTAGCAATTATCAATTCATAAATAATAATCTATCCAACAAAAAATATAAACAATAAATAACAATGAATAGTCATGAGTTTAGTGCAGTTCTCATAAAGGTATATAAGCGAATAATTATGTGAGAGCATTAAATTTATATAGACATGAAAGAGAGATGCTCTCCCTAAGTTATGCACTTGTTCATTTTATGCCTTAATTTTCTTTCATCTTCTTAGCCAAGTGATCTAAGATTCCCAATGATTAAAACTTGACTCTAGATGCATAGGCTTTAAAGGACCAAAAAGTCACAATCAATATTCCTTCGATGAATAAAGCCTATAACTGCCTCTTTTCTTATGATCTTCAAAATGTGAGAGGCACAAGTTCAAATGACATTAAACTTTAAGGTCCAAGCATAGGTTTCTTGAAACTTTGCATTTTCATATATGTTGAAACCTATACCAATCATATCAGCCATTTAACTTAATTCACGAAGATGAAACTCTAAAAGTTTTGACTTAAATTTTGAGAGCTTGTGAAGGGAGTTTGAATAAATACTTTTTGAAAATTAAATCACTAATGGGTACAGAAAAGCATTTAGGATAGGCAGGACAATTTTTAGGATAAGAAGCCTAGAGATATTGTCCTAACTGATTTGGCAAAGAGCACTAAAGAGTATATGAATTTTGACTGTAACTCTTTGGTGATTGAAAAGTATCCTCTAAGTATGATCACTATTTTGAGTAAGGATAGAAACCAAGGAATAGGAGGAAACTTTACCGAATGTGATCATGGTTGGTAAAGAGTTCCTATGGAGGAAATAGGTTAACCAGGATTAGAGAATTTATATTTAAAACTCAAAGGGAATATTTTGTTTTAACAATGAAACTCGAATCCCCTAGTGGATGCCTCTAATTTTGATTAAGAAAGGATGTCTCTTAATGAGCACTCGATTCATTTGTCATTTATGATCTATAGTTCTATAAGCCCAGAGTGATGACTGAGATTTTGATCAAGAATTTTATAGTCAAAACAAAGTTTAGGAATAGATGATATATGGCAAGATTGATTCCCTAAAACTCAGGCCTATGTAATGGACAAGAGGTATTGTTGGCCTTAAAAGGCTTAGAATCTTATTTTGATGCTAACAAATCATAGGAACTTTAACATATTTGGTTAAGTGATGATGTGACAAGACTCAAGAGTGAGAATATAAGGTCAAGTGCTCACGACGATCATTGAAAACTTATACTCCAAAGAAAGATGATCAAATGAAGCTTAAAAGGCATGGATTCAAAGATGATCTATTAAAGCTTGAAGATCATGAGAGCATAAATAAGAATTTTCTAAAGTATATTAAAGCTTGAAGACAAGATGGAAGACTAGCATGAAGACTTAAGTGCTTAGAATGTCAAAAGTCCTAAGACGCCTTTATGTAAGTATTTCGTGTTTAAATATCTTATGAAATATGTTGAAAGCTCTTCTAGGGTTATTCATTGACTTAGAGACCTCATTTAAAACCCCAAAAAATGTTTTATAAGAAATCAAAGCAAGAGAGCAAAAAGAATTTTTGAAAACTAAAATGAAAAATGTGAATTTGGTCTGCCCAGACGACGGAGGTGCACCCTCAAAAGACTGAAGATGTACTTCAGAAGACTGAAGTTTTACTTCAGTCTACTGAAGAATTTCTTCAGAAGATTGAAGAATTAGTTCAGTCTACAGAATATTTTTATAAAGGAATACAGAAGAGGCAGTGCACTCTCAGAAGACTGAACTCTAAGTTCAGTCGTCTAATCTGGGACTTCAGAAGACTGAACCCTCAATTCAATCATCTGACCCTATGTCTAGTTCAAATTTTTTAGTGTGTTAAGGAACTTCAGAAGACTGAACCCGATACTTCAGTCAAATGAACACCATTAACGACTAGAAATTTTAAATGTTTTATATTTCAAATAATGGTTTCTTGTGCCCCAAATTTTCTAAAAACTTAGAAGATACTCCAAGTAATCTTGGGCAACACGAAATTACTTTTCTAAGCCTATAAATACACGGTTTTGCAAATTAAATCACACCAAGAATTGAAAAATATGTTTTAAGGCTGAAAGCACACTTGCTTTTTCAAAGCTCTCTCTTGCTCACTCATTGCAAAATCTAATTTGCTGAGAATACTGAAGTGCTAATCCATCCTACTGTGATTTCTACTACTAATCCTCGTCTAGAGAAAGATATTGGTGAAAGTATTATTGAAGTATCTAGTGTTTGAAATTGTACTAATATGCTCTATGTGAGAGTGTTATTGTACGCAAAGATTACCTATTGTTTCTTATAGTTATTGAACGATTCCAGGTTGTTGGATCGTTGACTGAGTGTGGGGTATCACTTGGAGAGGTGTTGCTCTAGCCTATTGAAGGAGTGACCAAGCGTGGGGTATCGCTTGGAGAGGCGTTGCTCTAGCCTATTGAAGGAGTGTTTGAGTGTGGGGTAGCGCTTGTAACAGTTTGTTCCACCTAGAAAGAAACGGTATAGTGGAATCCTTAGGTGGTATTGGCCTAAGGCGAGGACGTAAGCAAGGGATAAGCAGAATCTCGTAAAAACGTGGTGTCACTCTCTTTCCTTACTCTCTTTATTTTTGTTCATATACACTGTGTGGATTTATTAAATAAACTAAAGATTAATTTGATTTTGGAATTTACGAAAACCGAAAGGAAGTACATTGGTTGATCAATACAAATTGCAGAAACCGTAAAGGAGTACGTTGATTGGCTAACACCCAAGACTCATTAGCTGAAAGTTTATTTAAATTCCAAGTTCTTGGAAGGAGTGTTGGATTTCATATTGTGTGTCATATTAAGAATCAAATCCATCAATACAGGGCTATAAACAAGCAAATATCTTGAATTCTTGCAAAAGCTAAGAATTGCAAAGAAGCTGCATATTATATCTTAATTTGGTATTTTATGGTTGATTACTTTAATTGAAGATTGGTTAGTTGAATGTTTAAGTTGTGTTTACTTGTGGTGTGTTAAGCGTTGGTTTGTGGATTGATTTAGTGATTAAAAAGTTTTGCTGTGTATTTGATAAATCAACAAGAGATTAAGAATTCATAAAAAGAATTAAAAGAAAATTTTAATAACCCAATTCACCCCTCTCTTGGGACTACACCTCAACTTTCAATTGGTATTAGAGCGGGGTTATAGCAAATCTTAATTAGAAGCTATATAAAGATCTAGATGGCACACCTAGGAGTAGCTCCCTTTGGAGAGGGCCAATCATCTACTAGACCGCCTATCTTTTGTGGTTTAAATTATACATTTTGAAAACAAAGAATGAGGATATATATTCAAACCATGGATTGGAAAGCATGGAAGGTTGTCACACACGGTGACTACTAAAACCATAGATGGTAAAGAAGTTCCTAAAGGAGAAAAAGACTTGACTGACATTGATTACAAAATGATGCAAGTAAACTCTAGTGCCATGAATGCACTATATTGTGCCTTAGATGTTAACGAGTTTAATAGGGTTATAGCATGTAAGTCAGCCAAAGAAATTTGGCACAAATTAGAAGTAACCTATGAAGGAACTATAGATGTTAGAGATAGTAGAATTGACATGCTCACAAGCGAGTATAAGGCTTTCAAGATGAACCCGAATGAAATCATAACAAATATGTATACAAGGTTTACACATATCATAAATTCCTTAAACACTTTAGGAAAAACATACTCCACTTATGAGATGATCCATAAAATCCTTAGAGGTCTTCCACTCGTTTGGGAACCAAAAGCCACAACTATAATAGAAGGAAGAAATCTAAAAAATACATCTCTAGATGAACTCATAGGATCCCTTCTCACATATGAGATGGCTATGAATGAAATAAGTGGAAAAACTAAAGCTCAAGAATCCATTGTTTTTAAAGCATCAAATGAAAACTCTAGTGATGAAGATGAAGAAGAGATGGATGTAAATGAAATAGCCTTCATATCCAAGAAACTTGCAAAAATTATTAGAAGGAAGAATAAATTTACAAGAAAAATATGAAACTCAAAATCAAATGAAAAAGAAGAAAAGGAAATCAGTAAAAAGAAAACAAAAACTAAACCCCCAACATGCCATAATTGTAAGAAAGTTGGATATATAAAATCAGATTGTCCACAAATTATGAAAGATTCCAAAAAGAAAAGGAAAAAGGCAATGAAAACAACTACTTGGGATAATATGAGTATAGGTAGTTCAAATAATGAATCAAGTGACCAAGAGGTTGCTTGCTATATGACATGGGACGATGAGGAAAGCTCCTCATCCAAATCAATTAATGATTCTTGCAATGATTCATCTGAAGAATCCAATGATGAAAATATACCATCTTATGAAGAACTTCAAAATAAACTATTCAAGGTGCATAAGATCTTAGTTAATGTGACTAAAAGATATACACCATTGAAAAATAAGAATGAAGGTGTAATGAAATAGTTGGAATCTCTAAAACTTGCTGAAAGAGAAAAAGATTTAAAAATCAATAAACTAGAAAACAAGAATGAGAAGACAATAAAAGAACTAGAAAATCTAAAGTCCAAAAATGAAAAAAGACTTATATGTTTTTGAACAAGAAAATAGAATCAGCAAAATGTCTCAAAATCAAGAAAAGGGTAAAAATATACAAAATTTAGAAATTTATGATCTTAAGAGAAAAATTGAGGATCAAAACAAAATCATCTACAACTTCACGAAAGGAAAAGAAAATTTTGATAGAATGATTGGTGCAGAAAGAATGTCTTTGAATAAAGAAGGCATAGGGTTTAATGGAGTTGAAAATATAAGGAAAAAGAACCTCTATATGGGGTACTTTATGAAAGCCTCCAAAACTATACTAGCACCTCCACTAATGCTTATACTCGCACTACATGTTTTCTATGTAAGAAGAAGAGACATATAAAATTTGAATGTCTATTAAAGAGGAAATACATGAAAATTAAACAAGTTTGGAAAGTTAAAGAAACATCTCTTGTTAAACCATCTTGACCCAAGAAAGTATGGGTACCAAGATGAAAGACTAGTTCATTAACTAATGACTCCATAGACTTTAGGTATTCCCTTTTAGAAATTAAGAAAGCTACTTAATGTAATTCAATAAGGATAATGAACTAGTTGAAATAAAGAAAAACTTATGAGATAATTGACAAATCACAAAATGTCATTGGTAGCTTCATATCAAGAGAACCTTAATTGAACATGGCTTATCTTCCAAGAACAAGGAAGCTATATGTCTCAAAAGGAAATGATAAAATGATGCTTGAAGCCTAATAATTGATAAAGCATAGTAGGGAAGTTTCAGGATAAGAATAGAAAGATTGTTGAAAATTTACAGGCTTCAGATGAATGAGCTTGTAAGCTCAGATGACTAAATAATGTAGCACTGAAGGCTCAGACAACTGAGCCTGGACCTCAGACGACTGAGTTCCTAGTGTCTGTTCAGTTTCCTAATTTTGAAAATCTTTAGAAGACTGAACTAAATCTTCAGCCTTCTGAGGTCACGGGAACTATATATTTAATACTTTAATACCCTAACTTCAGAAATGGAAAATCTCAAAGAAGAATTTAAGAGCCTATTGATGACTATAACATTGAAACAAATACAAATGAAAATGGCATTGTTGGCCAAAATTATAGGATGATTTGTACAAGCCTTAATTAAGAGTTGGAAAGCAATATGAATTTTAGGAATTCATATGAAATTAAAAGAAAGAAAATCTGAAGCAAATTGAGCTTATTGCATGAGTATTTTGATTGAGAAATATTTAAGAATGAGAGATACATGAGCTACATGAGAACAATTTGAGCAAAATTGTAACACAATGCACAAATGATAAAAATATGCTCTATGCTTATATGATATGCTAATATGCTACATACTTACATGCTAAATGCTAATATTCTGATATGCATATGTGGTGAGATGCTAATGATATAATAATATGAACGAAATACTGAGCTATGACTATGATAAAATGCTGACATGTATAAATTGCCAATGTAACAACTTGCTTAATAAATTTATTTTATTTATTTTTAGCAAATATCCTACTCTGATACCATAGTATTAACCTAAGCAACAGGAAGCAAAAAATCATACAAACATAACCATAAACTATTTTATACAAAACCAATATCACTCAATACCAGAGTACTACAAGTTTTTCCCATATACACATTTATCTAAATTTCCCAAAACACCCTATACTAGCTAGGGTAATACAAAAATGCTCCCAAAAATGATACTCACTCTCTGACAAGGCTCTACTGACACCCCTCTACCTGCGAGCCTGATCTGCTCGCCTACCTGGATCACCTGAAAAATATTAAATCAACTGGGATGAGCAAACGCTCAGTAAGGCAATATATGCTATTACTAGTGTGTGGCAAATGAGTCATCATATCATAAAAATTCGTTTCCATATAATCATGTACATCTGGATCTATAAATACAGTATAAATCATGATATTCATTACTAATTTCATGTCATTTAACATATCTATATTTAAGTTAATATTCAAAATACTTCTAACATACATAAGTAATTCCCTTGTCTCTGTAAATCATAATATACATAATAATAACTGTAAAACTTCCCCTATGGATATCTGTATGTCATGATTTAACCCCTCATGACAGGTTGGCCCGTAGGCGGGATCTACACTGGCTGGTCAACCAGGTAAATCACTATACTCCCTCGGTCGATCTGCCTACCTCCACCCATATCTGATGGGGAGCCTGTCCACGTCAAGGGCACTATACGATCGACCTATAGCCTATTATCTAAATAGGCGGTTGCACTCTGTAAACTGTATGCTGCATGTAGCTACGGTACCGTGCTCTGTAAACCGTATGGTCCAACAGGGTCTGATACTATATACATATTCATATATACTCTTTCACTATTTTCATCATGTTTTCAAAATTACCATAACGCTTTCTTTCTGTTCTGTAAATACTGTAACTGCAGCATCTCGATGCTACCTCTGTATAACTGTTTATATATATACTCTGTAAATGCTCTGTATGTTATGGTAATAGAAAACATGGCATGCTTTAAACTCTGTAAATCATAGTACTGGAATTACATAATCATAATACTGTATCCGTAATTCGTATAATCATGTTAATAAGATCCATAAAATCATGGTACTGTAATTCACATAACCATAGCACTGAAATACATAAAATCATGAAACTAAGGTTCATAAAACATACTCCCATATTATATACGTATACTCAAGCCACATCATATTGTAATACATAATTTTCGTAAATAAATACACTGCATAATATTTAGAAATTTCCTAGCATAGCATATATCCCTTACCTTATCTCTGAAAAGCCCCTACTGTACTCTAGCTTGATACCCGCAGGGCCTCCTACAAAATACCCTGAAACCAATATTTTTCAGAACTAAACATCAGTATTTTTCTGTCTATAACATTTTCTCTAACTGCCACAAGGCCTAAAGGAGACTAAAAGGCCTTACCCTGAATTTGGGATGATTTCCAACTCCGATTTCCCGACGATCTGCTCCGATAGATGCGTAAAGAACTTCGTCAGAAGCGTCGTGGTGGCTTCAGATCGTCAATCCGGAGACTGGTGGGGCCGAAAATGAAGAGAAAAGGGAGAGAGAGTCGTAGGAGAGAGAGAGCGGAGTGAGAAAATGAAAAATATCTCGGTTTCCCGCCTTTTATAGGGCTAGGTTCGTCGACGAGCCACGTCACTTTGTCGACGAGCCCTTCACAAAATTCGTCGACGAGGCCCTGTGTTTGTCGACGAAATTGAGAGCAGCCCGAACCGCCTCTCGGTATTTTATCGTCGACGAAACCCTGTGTTCGTTGACGAAATTCTGAAGGCCTTCATCGATGAAACCCTGTGTTCGTCGATGAAGCTTGGCAATTTCCTGTATTTTTTATTATTTAATATTATCTTCGCAATGCAATGTCGTCGACGAACGCGGAGCGTTCATCGACGAAGTCTACGGCCTCCTTCTGTTTCTGGTTCTATTTGCTCTCCCTCTTATTATTAAAATGCTATTATTCTTCGAGTCACTATAGCCAAAGACATGATAATGACTTGACTTATATTGATGATTTTATAGCTCACTACACATTGCAAATTTGAGCATGAAATTATTAACCATAATTATGAAGCATGAATCTTGGTATGATATGATATTAATATTGGTATCCATGAGTATGTTAATTGATACTTGAGCATGACAGCATACTTGTATCCATAAGCATGTTGTGATAATGATATACTATTGGAATTATTCTTGATATTGGTATCCATGAGCACTTAGATGAAATAAATTAATATTTGAAGCATGGCATGATAAAATTTAAAAGCATAATTGGTATCTTCATAATACATAGTTTTTACTTCAAATGAAAGTCTAAATTTATTGAATATAAAATACATTTCATTTAAGGAGAGTTAGACTTAATAAGTAATGATATCATGATTTGTGGAAATCATTGAAAATTATAATATACAATCTTTTGTATATATATATATTTGCTACTTTGAGACTCTTTGTTAAACTTGTTGACCTTATTGGTCATATCCCATTTTGATTATGACAAATATTCTGGTATTTAATGGTTGATGAGTTTGTGTGCAGGACTATTCGGAAGTATCACATGGTGCATGCACATGACACATAAAGTGAAGACCTGAAGACCCTGAAAATTATTTCATGTTTTATTGTAATTTAATCCTCTATTTGGTCTGTAATAGTAACATAGGAACATGGTCTGTAATAATTAATGTCTTACCTGCATGGTAGGATGGATAAGCTCAAAATCATAGATGGACCTTAGGGAACACCCTTCGGTCGACCGACGCCAGATTTTTACGGTATTTGCTCAAAGGCCTTAAATCGACCTTCGGACCCACAAATCTACATGAAAAAGTTTCCTATTGCATTAAAAATAAAAATCATGTGAATAGGGTGAATGTATAAGGGAGTTGGAATCGAAATGCATTAAAAATGCATGTTCCGTCAACCGAACCTTCACAGTGTAAATCATTCAGTCGACCGAACCGGTCAAGCAGTCAACATTTTGACCATAGCTTGATCAACCATACTGTACTAAGTTCATATGACTTGGTCAACCGAACTCCCACCGAGTCAACCTTTAACTCTTCAGTCGACCGACCAAATTTAAATGGGCAATGCCTAGTCGACCGAACCCACACGTAGGAGAATCCAACGCCCTGGTCGACTGAATTTCATAGTTCAAAATCACCTGATTGACTGAACCGCGCGAAAATGGAAAATTGCCCTTGGGAGCCTAAGTCTGGTCGACTGAAGTTCCAATTCAAATCTTACCCGGTCGATCGAACTTGCTCACTTGGTCAACCGAACCTCGTGTCTGGTCGACCAGTGCTCTTGGGTTGGACATTATTTTTTACCACAGTTAAATTTTTTAAACGGGGTTAATTGTGCTAAAACGTTTTAAAATAATCCTAATAATTTCCTACATGTCTTGAATGGTTATATTTTTGGGGAACTCTATATATACCCCCTCATTTGCCAAAATTTGTGTATGATTAGAAAAAAACAATTAGAAAATTTTCTCTGATTTTCAAAAGCTCTATTTCTCACATTCAAGCTTCATTTCTTCATTCTTACTGATCCTCATTGCAAACCTTGCTAAGTAAGAGTGTTATTGTGAGTTTTTGGTTAAGTTTACACTCTCATTAGTTCTAATTGATTGAGATACATTTTTATCTAAGAGTAAGCTTGAGTTTTTTCTAGGAGACTTCATTAATAAGTCTTCCATAGGAAAACTTCGTAGAGCTTGTGAGTTTTGCATCATCATTGCAATACTCAAGAGTTTGTATTGCTTTTTGTTTGTGAAATAAATTTTTACGAACTGTTTTCAAATATCCCGTGTGCTTATTTTTGAGAAAAATATTTTTGGGATATTTTGATTGTGAAGATCTTTGTTATTGTACCTTGTGACTGATAATATCATCTTGACACAAAAATCAAATAATTTTTACAAACCGATTTCAAATATCTCGTGTGATTTACTTTGAGAAATATTTTGTTGAGATATTTGTGCATATGCAAAAAGATCTTTATTGAAATATCCTTAGATTGATTTTATCTTATTGAAAACAAAGATCAAATCATTTTATAAATCAAATATTAATATCTCTTGAGGTTTATATTTGTACAGAAGTATTTGTTGAGATATTTAAAGCGTGCTAAGGATCTTTGTTTTTGCATTGTGATTGAAATCATCATTTTAACACAAAGATCATATCATTTACACTCTCATGCACTGATTGCAATATTTGAAAAATATTTGAGAGTAGAAACTTAAACTACACTAAGCTTATCAAATCCTATCTTTTGATAGTGCATTGATTATACTGTGCGTATTGTAGTACATATCTACTTAGTTGAGAAGCACATTTGTTGTACACAAATTTTATTGAGAAATTTGTTGTATTCCAGGCGTAACCTCAGGGGGCAGTAATCTAGATCAGAAGGATTGTGTAAGTTGAGGTCAGTCCTAAGTTAATTGACTTGGTTGTAAAGGTTGAGGTCAGCCCTGTGCTAATTGACCTGGTTGTTTAAGTGCCGCTCCACCCATTAAGTGAGTCTATATTGGTAATCCTTGTGCCTGTTAGCCAAGGCGGGGACATAGGCAATTTGTCGAACCTCGTTAACATTTCTGGGTGTCGTCTCCTTTACTGCTTTATTGTGCATGTTTGGTTAAATTTCTATTGCAGTTTAAATTCCATTGTATATTTACATTGATTTATTTTACATGTACTAGATTGACCTTAGGCTTGTGTAATATTGTTGTTAGTGGATTGACCTAGGAGATAAAATTTTTTAAATACCAATTTACCCACCCCCCCCCCCCCCTTCTCGGGATTGCACCAAAGCTAACACCAATTGTTAGCTTTGGTGCAATCCCAAGAAATCTTTTTATGCATATTGAATGCAAAGTTTCTATTTTGAGCCTTCACTAAATCTATAATTTTGCTTATGGTTTCTTATTGCCTTAGTATTTATACGTTTTTCTTGATATCTAACTCTTTTTTATTGATGTCAAAAGGGGGAGAAATTTTGGGCAAATATTAAGCATGATACTGCATACTTAAGTTGATATATTGGACTGGCTCAAATATGAAGTACTTGATTTTGAATGATGTGATTTTGATATATGAGCATGATAATGATATTGAAATTAATATTGAACTTGATCTTGATATTGCAAATATTGTTAAGTTGATACTTATTGTAAGGGGGAGTCTTTCTAAGGCTTACTCAATTTTTTACTTCTTATTTGTCATCATAAAAAATGAGGAGATTGTTGGCCTTACAAGGCTTAAAATCTTGTTTTGATGATAAAAAATTAGGGCAACTTAACATATTTGGTGAATTGATGATGTGGCAGGACTCAAGAATGAGAATACAAGGTCAAGTGCTCACAAGGATCATTGAAAGCTTATACTCCAAATAAAGATGATCAAATGAAGCTTAAAAGGCATGGATTCAAAGATGATCTATTAAAGCTTGAAGATCATGAGAGCATAAATAAGAATTTTCTAAAGTATATTAAAGCTTGAAGACAAGATGGAAGACTAGCATGAAGACTTAAGTGCTTAGAATGTCAAAAGTCCTAAGATGCCTTTATGTAAGTATTCCGTGTTTAAATATCTTATGAAATATGTTGAAAGCTCTTCTAGGGTTATTCATTGACTTAGAGACCTCATTTAAAACCCCAAAAAATGTTTTATAAGAAATCAAAGCAAGAGAGCAAAAAGAATTTTTGAAAACTAAAATGAAAAATGTGAATTTGGTCTGCTCAGATGACGGAGGTGCACCCTCAGAAACTGAAGATGTACTTCAAAAGACTGAAGAATTAGTTCAGTCCACTGAATATTTTTTGAAGGAATACAAAAGAGGCACTCAGAAGACTGAACCTTTAGTTCAGTCGTCTGACCCTATGTCTAGTTCAAATTTTTCAGTGTGTTAAGGAAGTTTAGAAGACTGAACTCAATACTTCAGTCATCTGAACACTATTAAAGATTAGAAATTTTAAATGTTTTAAATTTCAAATAATGGTTTCTTATGCCCCAAATTTTCTAAAAACTTGGAAGATACTTCATGTAATCTTGAGCAACACGAAATTACTTTTTTAAGCCTATAAATACATGGTTTTGCAAATCAAATCACACCAAGAATTGAAAAATCTATTTCAAGGCTGAAAACACACTTGTTCTTTCGAAGCTCTCTCTTGCTCACTCATTGCAAAATATGATTTGCTGAGAATACTGAAGTGCTGATCCATCCTACTCTAATTTCTACTACTAGTCCTCATCTAGAGAAAGATATTGGTGAAATCTAACTTGAGCTTCAATCTTATTTCAATTTGATATTTAAATATTGAAGAATCTAGTGTTTGAAATTGTACTAATCTACTCTATGTGAGAGTGTTATTGTACGCAAATATTATCTTTTGTTTCTTGTAATTCTTGGACGATTCTAGGTTATTGGATCATTGATCGAGTGCGGGGTATCACTTGGAAAGGTGTTGCTCTAGCCTATTGAAAGAGTGACCGAGTGTGGGGTATCGCTTGGAGAGGCATTGCTCTAGACTATTAAAGGAGTGTTTGAGCATTGGGTATTACTTGTAATGGTTTGTTTCGCATTGAAAGGAATGATATAATGGAATCCTTAGGTGGTATTGGCCTAAGGCGAGGACATAGGCTAGGGATAAGCTAAATCTCGTAAAAAGTGTGGTGTCACTCTCTTTCCTTACTCTCTTTATTTTTTATCATATATACTGCATGGATTGGATATTAAATAAACTAAAGATTAATTTGATTTTGGGATTTGCAAAAATCGAAAGGAAGTATGTTGGTTGATCAATACAAATTGTAGAAACCCTAAAGGAGTACGTTGATCGGTTAACACCCAAGACTCATTAACTGAAAGTTTATTTAAAGTCCAAGGTCTTTGAATGAGTATTGGATTTCATATTATGTATCATATTGAAAAAATCAAATCCATCAATTTAGGGCTTGCATATATTCACAAGGCTATAAACAAGCAAATATCCTGAATTCTTGCAAAAGCTGAGAATTGCAATGAAGATGCATATTATATCTTAATAAGGTATTTTATGGTTGATCACTTTAATTGAAGATTGGTTGGTTGAATGTTTAAGTTGTGTTTACTTGTGGTGTGTTAAGTGTTGGTTTGTGGATTGATTAAGTGATTAAAAAGCTTTGCTGTGAATTTGAATTAATAACTCAATTCCCCCCCCCCCCTCTTGTGACTACACCTCAACTTTCAGGTATGCTTAACTTAAAACTTTAAATTCAAGTATGAATTAAGCATTAGGAATTATTTTCCAAGCACAAGTGCCTTGTCTAATTGGAAGTGGATTTTACTTTGACATACTTTAACCAATATTTTCATATTTTACCCAACCATTATCATGTATATGTGTTAGGTTCAAATTGGATAAATTTCTTGAATTTTTGTATTGGTATGATTTCTATGAAGTTCTTAGTATGCAAATAGTGTATAGTGAAGGCATACACAAGTTTTGATATTTTAAGCACATACCACTCCCTAGACCATTAGTCATCACATTCCCTACACCTAGGAACTAAGGAAGGATTTAAATTAATTATGTAATTCCTATTGAAGTCCATTTTTCCTTAGGTCCTGTGAGATTTTCCTTTTGAATTACCCACATCATTTTCTTATCTAAACTACTGGCACTTCTAGATGGACAAATCAACTGAATGTGCCACATCATTTTACAAGATAAGCAAGTTTTGTGTATGCGTGAAAGATTATGCTTACAAATCTTAGTTTTACTCGGTGAGGCATAAAAATGGCTATGGGATTTATAAGATGCCCCCTTTCTGAGAGTATTATTTCTTTTGACTCTTAGGGGTTTATCGGAGTAATCCTTTTCACTTTTGGATTTGAAAATCATTCCAAAATAATTTTCGATTTTTCTTTGTAAGTAGATGATTTTCAAAACCTTCATAATCTTTTTCTATTCTAAGGTGGCATGATATTCTCTTAGATTTTCTAATTGTGTTGCCCCCCTTTTATTTTCATTTTTCAAGATTGCTTTCATTTTAGATATCCTAACTAGAAGCTTATGTGTTTTCAATAAAGCATTTTCTAGTTTCTTATTAAAGGACGTGCTATAGTCATTAAATTCATTCATGATTCATCATAAGATTTATCACTATAACATTCATATGAATCAATGTATACAGTATTATCGTCAGAAACAATAGATGATTCATTATACAATATATCACAATATTTTTTCATGAGAATCATCGCATACATCATTAGCAGTATTATCAACAGATGATTTAGCATATGAAACAATACAACATTCAGCATAAGAATCATCAATTGAGCTAGAGTGAGAATCATATACCTCCTCGTTGATTACTAGCTCATGATTTACCTCCTCCTGATCATATGGAGTTAAAGTGGTCGGAGTAGTACACTTTACCTCTTTGCCTTCTCCATATCTCCTGTCCAACTCTTCCCATATATCTTTTGCACTGGAACATGCCATAATCTCAAGTAGAACATTAGACTCTAAAGCATAATATAGTATGTCCATGGCAAATGAATTTGCATGCATTAATTTAGCATCATTTTCATTCAAAGGCATACAAATTCCCTTATCAATCACCTACCAGGCCCTCCAATTTATAGATTTTACGAAAATGCTCATTTTTGTTTTCTGATGGGTGTAATTAACACCAAAAAACAATGGAGGACTAGTAGGTGACTGTCCCTCTCCGAATGGAGATACACTAATACAAGCCATTGTGATCTTTTGCAAAAACGTTTAACTCTAGTGCAACAAGACTCTAATACCAATTGTTGGAATTGGTGTATTCCCAAGAGGGGGGTGAATTGGAAATTTAAAATATTTCTTCCTAAGTTCAACTAATTCAACAACAGTATTTCACAACCTAGGGTCTATCTAAGCAAATACCAATCACCCAATAATAAATTAACTGAGCAAATAATCAAAGCAGATATAGTAGGCTCAATTTATCCCAATCATTCACAATATTTAAATCATGCACACATTCATAATTAATTAAATATAAACATACATATGCAGGAAATTAAAGTGCAGGAATTTAAAGAGGTGACACAAGATATGTTATCGGGGTTCGACCAATACTGTCTACGTCCCCACCTCAATCTCACAACCAAGAGGATTCCACTATGATTGCTCACTTGTGGGTGGAGCAGCACCTAATACAACACCTTATAAGAAGGTGCACCTAGTTCTCTTAACCGGGTCTGAACCAATTCGGGACTATTCACAGGGCTAGTCTCCCTTTTCCGACCAACACGTCAAGAATAAAACACATATATGAATTTTGTGTACAAAGAGATGCTTCTAATACAAGCAGATGTGTACTACAATATGCTCAATACACTCACGTATGATAAGGATTTAATGCTCAAGTGAGATCTTGAAAATTTAATTTAAGATAACATATTCAACAAATGAATATTCAAGTTTACCTCAAAACCTTAATCAAGTATCACAAAAATATTTTATCAAATATAATCATAGCAGATACTTAGGGTTTATGCTTGCAAAAGATTTTTCAAATGAAGTATGCAAGTTCTCAAGTCTTGCAATTTGAATGTCAAGACTAGGAAGCTAAAACGAGTTATTCCCAATCAAATATTTGTATACGAAATATAATGGGAATAAACAATCAAGCAAGACTCTCAAAAATATTTTTCAAATATATGTGAATATGTGAGAGTAATGCCAAGAAAACAATTTGAAATGATGCACAATAACACAATCAAATCTCCCTACACTTTGCAATTGATTTGCAAGTTGGGAGAACAATAAAAAGGAACTCTCTATTTCAAAATGATATGTGCAAATAAGTATGTAAGAGAGTATATGAAATTATGTTTATAGTAAAGTGAGTGTAAAAAATTTGAGATAAAAATGTGTTTAATCACTTTGCTAATTAGTTACTAATCTAAGCAAATGAGGGGTATATATAGATATCCCTCAAATTTTGACCGTTGGGGACCTCAAGGGTATTTTTGAAAAAGTTTAAGTATGGTTAATAAAAAATAATCCTTGTTTAACCTCGATAAAAATTGAGCAAGCCGAGAGTTTCAATCGACCATATTTGAGGTTCGGTCGACCATATCACCAAGTTCGGTCGACCGTGGCATTTTTGAACTAACGTTTTGGTTGACCGTATTAAAGCAATTTTGAACCCTCCGAGGTTCGGTCGACCAGGGCATGTTTGGTTGACCAAATTCTGAGGTTCGGTCAACTAGTTTAGATTTTAACTAGTGGTTCGGTCATCCAGGTTGTTGGGAATCACCCACGTGTCAGTTCGGTTGACTGCAAAGTGCAAGTTCATTTCAAAATGGTTGATCGAATAGTCAACAAGTTGACTCTATTAGGTTCGGTTGACCGAAGCTTCTATGTAGGTTCGAATTCGGTCGACCGAACACACTTAAAGTGTGCATTTAAGTCTTGATTTTGAGTATAAGTTATCCCTGATTGCATAGATATTATGTGTAAGATAGTAGGGAATTTCCTAAGTGATGTGCAGGGATCTAGGGTCAATCTATGGCCTAGGCTTTTTAATTAATCCCAAAAAATCTGGCGTCGGTCGACCGAAGGGTGATCCCTAAGGTCTCATGGTTCCCTATGGTCAAAATATGGTCTTTTGAGTATTACAAACCATACCATGCATGCAATGTATTAGTACAGACCAAATTTAAAACAGAAATGCATTTACAATAAAAAAAAACTTCTTCTTCTTCTTTCTTTTTCTCTTTAGATTCTTCATAGAGTATGTCAAATGATGTGAGCTTTAAGTCCCTCAGGCTTCTATGTCTCCTGTATCTCATGTGTGTGCTAAATTCTAGACCTGTTCACATGCTGAATACACACATAAGTATCAAGTGCTTTGTCAGCATCAAAACAAATATCGAACTCAAAAAGTCAACACTAATTCAGAACACACATGCACCAGAAAATTGAGTTATGTGCAAGGTGTTCATGCGTACCAGGAACAATCCATATCAAAGATAATTCAATAAAGACAGGATATGATGTTCATGGTAGCTAAAGAAACTTTAGGAATTAAAAAGTAGAAACAATGATAGTGTGAATCCATGGGCCAGGTGTTATTAATTTTTCTTAAGATTAGGGCTTATGCTCCCCGATATGGTCTCAGGAACACATAATGCATTTACGTTCAAGGATGAATTTCCATTTAAGCACATTTAACATATGGTCATCCTTTACAACAAAACTCAATATGCAAGAGACTATTGACATTAAGTACTTATTTATTTTTATTATGAGAGGGGCTTAAGCTCCCCTTGTATATTTGCGTGCACACATACTTACATTATGATTCAAGGATGATAGTCATTTAGGAACATTCCTCATATATTCATCCTTTCTAAGAATTTTAGTATGCAACAAATATTAAACATTCAACACATACGCATGACATTTTGCATTTCATATAAAATGCACAATAGCCAATTAAGGCTATACTGAGAGGTAATGCTACAGGGGTTCAAAAAGGATGGCACAACTCAAAAATACAATGAGTGTGTACAATACAAAGCCTCCCCCTAAGTCATGCAATTGCCCTAGTTTATGGACCATTGTCAGAACATGTGACGTTTAATTTCAAAGATGATACTTTACCATTTAGGTCCCCGAGTGAAAGTGCATAACCCAAATATTTGGACCGAATGGTGTCCATGAACTAGTCCCTCATAGGACAACATAATGTGTACATGTTTTAATTTATAGCTTTTTGGATTTTACATGTACTAACCTATTTAATTAACTAGCATCCTAGGAAATAAACATATAGACTATGCATGTTTTCCAGTTTAGCATATAACATTTAAAATTCAATATGTACTAGCGAACGGTTTAGCATGCATTAAATTATATCCTAATACATGCTTTCATTTTTGGGAAAAGTTTTATTGAAATTTCAGCAGCAATCCGTCAGTAAATTGAACATTTTCCCATTTTTTCTATGTACCTAGAACCTGATAGATTCACGCAATCAATTTATAATTCAGCTCAAGCATTGAGAACTTATATCCACTACCAGCATGCAATTCACATCACTGCATCCGCCATGCAAGAGGCATTTAGTACAAACATGCATTTCAATAGAGAAGACAACAATTAAAATAAACTATCCATTAAATAATGCAAGCATTTAACAAGCACAGGATAGTAACACTCAGCACTTAGATTATCCAACATAAAATCCCTAGATAATAAATATAATATAACAAAGTAGTTGTTGGATGAAGTTTTAAATTATCTACTCCCCCATTAATTATGCAGCCAAAGAATCATATATTCAATTTGCATTTTTAAACATAACTGATATTTTCCAATAAGGGGATGAGCTTATGAATTCCTTAATTTTAATTTATTATAAGAAAATAATTTATCATTTAAACTCAATGATGAGTTTAGGATTTTACATTATATACCGTAAGATAAATTTCCTAAAACTCAATACAATGTGATGGACAAATTTTGCTATATTTAAGATTTTTATATTATAGCATATATATATATATATATATATATAGCATTAATAATATAATGATGTTCAAAATCAATTTGTCCATTTGAAAGGAATAGCCAATATTATCATATATTATCCAATCATAATGATATGCATATATTAAGCTTAAATTGGATATATCAATAAGACTCCCGTATTGGTTAGAATCTCCTAGGGTTCTCAAAATAGCAACAATGTTTTAAACTCTTAAACACCAAACATTGTTTAATCATTTAAAGTATTCTAACCCTATATATGCATATATCCAAAAATCTTATGAGAGAAAAAAAAAAAATATTTCTAAGTGCACCTCATAAGATGGCATGATAAAAAAAAAAAAAAAATCATGATTTATGCAAAAATAACACAAGATATATCACACAAATCATGACATAATATTTTCAATAAAGTAGAAGAAGGAGGATATACCACAACTTTGCTCCTTCTTAGGCATTTGAGAGCGAGTGGTGTCTTTTTCTCTCTCGATTTTTCCACATTTCTTATGGTTCCCAATTTTTCTTAGCACTACTATAAAACATAAACTTTGCAAAAATATTAGTAGCTAAGGCATGATATAAAAGTATGCATGGCACACAAATAATATGCATTAAAACTGTGTCATGGTTTTTCAAATCATTTTTAGGTTTGGGAAACTTTTCATTTTAGAAACATTTTTCTATAGGATATGATAACTTTGACAAATACTTTTCAAATCCTCCAATCAATTGATTTTACAAAAGCATTTTCAATAATCATTCAGTAAAATCAGTATAACATAAGTAGTAGAGGATTTGCAAAGGGTTGACCCTCAAAACAGGGATACACCGAAAGGTTGAACCGTTGCGATCTTTAGCAAAAGCAATTAAGCCTTTTACAACGAGACTCTGATACCAATTGTTGGAAATGGTGTGATCCCAAGAGTGGGGATGAATTGGAGATTTAAAAATTTTTTGGCTAGTTATTGTGCTCAAACGCTTTACATAAAGCAACAACTGAAGGATTTTGGATTAAGTTATGAAACAATTCTCATAAGATGCAATAATACGAGTGCAATAAATATCTCAAAGAATCCCATCTTACATTCACGAACTAAGCACATAGAAATACGACATCACTTTCTTCGTGACCATGTACAAAAAGGGGATGTAAGACTTGAGTTTGTATGCACAGATGAACAATAGGCCGATATATTCACGAAACCACTTGCCGAGAATATATTTATACAAATTAGACGTGAATTAGGTCTCATGCATAGTTGAGAGGTTGCTTAGAATCATGATTAAATGATATAATTCAGGGGGAGCGACATCTCTTACGACTTAATCACTTGAACGTGCATATAATTAATATTTGGTATCACAATTTGGATACATTCAAAACCTTAAGATCTCTAAAGGGAAAAGAACATAAGGTTACATCTACTCATGCTTTATTTGTTTATACCTATTTGTTGATGTCAAAGGGGGGAGAAAATCTGGAAAAGCAAAAAAATAATAAAATGAAAGCAAAGAGTCTTGGTAAAACTGTTATAGATGTTATGCAAAGGGTGAGATTTACAAAGTGGGAGAAACTATTATTGATGAAACATCATAAGCATATTCATTATGAGCATATTTCATATTTTATATTTCATTTTGATTCAGGATAAACACTTTGTGTATGAACATGAGCATATTGTCATTAATTGAGGGGGAGCCTTGTTAGGCATAACCCATTATATATATATTTTTGCTCGTGCATTTGTCATCATCAAAAAAGGGGAGATTGTTGACTCTACGAGTCCAGTCTTATTTTGATAATGACAAATCACTTGATATTTGATATGTGCATTGAGAAGCGGCAAAGTTCAAGAATATCTTGGGAAAGGGTATTTAGAAATCATGTATTAACATTTTCATATGATTTAATTTGAGGCTCATTATAACTTAGAATGATTTTAGGATTCATGCATGTCATGTACATCATTAGGAAACTCACATGGACATTGAAATGTTTTCAAAATCATGAAAAATATATTTTATGAAAGACCCAAGAAAAGAAGCCAAGCAGATTTTGTAGTTAGAAATGAAAATTTGAGAGAATGAGGAGTTCGGTCGCCTGAACTCAAACCTAAGTAGCCTGAAGAATTTCTTCGGTTGCTTGAAGATTAAGTTCAGTCGCCTAAAGAATTAAATGGAGAAGACAGAACCTGGCCAAGGCTCTTCGGTCGCCTGACCTTGGAACCTCAGGCACCTGAAGTTGATACTTCAGGAGCCTGAAGTCGAGTTCGGTTGCCTGAACTTGCGGGAAAGCCTAAAAATCAGCTCTTTATTAAAAAGACACGCGAAGTATCTTATTGATCCAACGGTTGAGATTAATTCTAAGGGTAATATAATATATATTATGAATATTTAAACCCTAGAGGACAAGCTAAGAGATACAACAAGAAAGATATACATCTATTTGCAGGACTTGAACCCTACAGCTGATTTTTTGCACTTCAATCTTCTTCCATCTTTGTTTGGGAAAATCTCTACTGAAATCAAAAGGGCATTCATTCATCCAACTAAACTTTGATCCAGTATTAAGGTTTGATTTGTCAAGTTATTAATTTTCAAGAAGCTCTCATCTCTTTACGTGTTTATCGTTAGAAAGAGGTTTTGATCTTGAGTGTGTATTCACTTATAAAAACTGATTTTCTGGAAGATCATGCTTTGAGAAAAACTTGTTAGCTTGGTTGATTGATTTGAAATTCAAGAAGTACATAAACAAATATTCATATATATTGTTCATTGGGTTTCTTATTGAAAAACCTACCTTGATTAAAATATTGGAACTTGAAGGAAAACTTAGTGATTTTTTATTGAGTTGTATTCAAGTCAAATTTTTGTTAAATAGCTCACTTCAAATATACTTGAGCATCTTTACAAAGTGAATCAAGAACCCTAGTGGACTCCAAAGCATTCCAAATATATTTTCACATGGGAGTTTTGATTAAATACAAATTTGTGTGTTGACACATATCATACATCAAACGATTGTATCGTTTTTCATACATTCTTGAGTTTCAAGTTATATCATATGTTAATGTATTAGGAAATTGAATTGTACTCACAAGCTTTTGTTAGAAGCATTGTTTTGAGTGTTATTTTCAGATTTCATTGTAAACACGGTTCGAGTTGTGAACCGGGTGTGAGGAGAAAGCTGTACCTCTTGTGAGCAGCGGATAAGGAGGGAGTTGTACCTTTTGCAAGCAGCGGTTTGTAAGGGAAGCTCCGTTCCACTTTAAGGAGTAGGGTTTTTAGTGAATCCTTGAGTGGTTGCTCAAGGCGAGGACGCAGGCCAAGTCGGCTGAACCTCATAAAATCGCGTTTGTCTTCTCTCTTCCCTTTACTCTTTATTTTCCGCATTATATTTAAATTGAGTATATTGCATGCATAGATAGGATTGCCACACTCACACATACTTGAGCAACTAGAAGTAGTTGGTAAACTTATAAGAAGTGTGTAAAAGAAAACTAAGTGAATTATTTTTTAATATCCAATTCACCCCCCCCCCCTCTCTTGGGATTACACCTTAATCAACATGAGTGTTCATCAGTCATTGTAAAACCCACTAGCTTTTGTCAACGTGTTTAGCCTACTTGCCTCCCTAACTAAGCACACAATGTCAACGGAGGTGTAGTTAATGAATTGCGTAGTTTCAATGTTTACTGTTTGCTTGCCACGGCTTTTATGAATTGATTACTATTTCTGCTACTATTTGAATGAATGTTAATGAAAGTGTTTCATGGATGAATGTTGATAAACGATAGGCTGGCTAGTTAAGCAAAAGTGCTTTAAGTAGCGCCGCACGGTCCTTCACAAAGGTGTGAAAATAGTCGGCCCGTGACACCTAAGCACATATCATCACATTTCAGACTTCTTTTGGGAGGGATGAAAATTAGCAGTAACAAGATTTTGCTTTCTATAAAACTTGAAAATTTTTAGGAAACAATAAAAAAATAGTATTTATATTTAATTTTTCTTAATTTTTAATTATATTAATGATATATTAATATTTTTAAAAAATTAAAATTTAAATATTAATGATTGTAAAATTAATTTTTCTCATTAATTTATTATATTTTTTATATTTTACTTTTCTTAGAATCAAACATAAAAAAAATTTATTAAATTTTTTATTTTTTATCACATTAAACCACAAATTAAGTGTACAAAAACTTAAAAAGATAAAAAGAGAATTGAATACTTAGGTTTTTTTAATTTACAAAAAAATTATATGCAGAGTAAATCTCGTTGGACGGTCCAACGAGATTTAAACGGCCTGCCTATTCATGTTTTGACGCGTGTCAAGCAAATCTCGCGGGACCATCTAGCGAGATTTGCTTGGAAAAGAAGCAGGTGCTGACGTGTGGCAATCTTGCTATACCGAGTAGCGAGATTACGTAATCATCAAAATGGACAAATTTCTACCGAACAAATTATTATTTAATATTTTATTATAAAATAAAATTAAAATGAAAATAAGCTCCTTAAGCCTACCTACCCAAAAAAGAAGTGTGACAAACTAATACTTTGAAATGAGCGAAGTTGCTGATCCAGAGTATAATAAACCTGATATTTCAGTACAATCTCTGGATCAAAAGCCAAAGATGTTGAATGCTCTGCAAACTGCTTAACTTGATGTCATTGTTCTTTCTTGTCGTCAGTTGCTGCAATTTATTGTGAGAGGGAAATGGGTGGATTTCAATTTACCTTGTCATTCATCATGTCCATCTCACCATTTACCAATTTAAGCATTCAAAATATTACGTGTCCAAACATTGCATGTCCTAAAGGAGCAAAAGAAGGGTCATTTGCGGCAGTGCTGGGACCAGTCAAGAAGCGGAGCATGTGAACAATGTCAGCTGAAATGCAATGCATCAACACATATAGATCATAGCCACGTTAAAAACACTCTCTCTCTCTCTCTCAAAGAATGCCTTGGCTAAATTTAACTTATCATAAATTTGATGTTCTGTGGAGATAATACCCAGGATTAGAAACTGAAAAGGAAAGATGAGAATGGAAACTACACGCCCATGTGCTAGTAGATGAATACATTGTCTGATTCATTTGGGTACCTTTCGCTCTATTGGTTGATCCACCATCCAGTTGTCTCAGCAAGCTGCTGTCCTGATTCTCAAATGGAAAAACCAAATATAAAAGCCGAAGCCATGAAAAAGGCCCACACGCATTTAAATTTTAAAGAAATTCTAAGTAAAATAAACATCATGCAACATTTTGATAGCTCTTGCTTGAACAAAAACAGAGTTGAAACGTTTAGAAAAGGATATGTTATTTATGTAAATTATGTGATCTCAGAGAGTATTTTTCTATCTTATGTCTTTTTATTATTAATATACGATGGCAAACCTGTAGAGGCGTACATAATGCTTCATTGTATGATTGGTTTCAGAGTCATTCAGGCGTGCTTGCACTCTTGTATTAGCTGCTCATTAGTTTTTGATTGGTGTTCAATGTCTATTCCCTATTTTTTCACGCACTCACTTCTAGTCGTTGCCTGTCATAATGCGTCTAGCCAAGTTATTTATGAAGTGTTTTACAGTGCTTTGTTGTGGCCTGCTCTATTCTGCGGGATCAAGCGCCATTCCTCTTAAGATCTTTTATTTCAATTTTGTGGTCACAGCTGCCTCTTGAAGTTCTGAAGTTATGTTTGTGTTAGCGTGTGCTTCTTGGTTCTACATTGTTGTTGTGTTCATTCCTGGTACTAATATGTGCTACCTGTAATATGTTAGAGGATGGTTCTGATAGCCTCTGAAGAGAGAGAGCTTCAGCTAATAGTGTTAACATGCAGATTACAACCATCAAATCAGTTGAATCCTCCATCTACTTCTTGTGGTATCAAGTAGTGTGTTTGTGCATTAACTCAAAAGAGAAGTCTAACCATATGCTGCATTTCTCCTCCATCTTCATTAAGAAGATTCAATGGATTAGAATGACATATTGCTTGTGTGGCTATGGAATAGCATGGAGCCATGATGTGATGTTCCATAGATTAGCCTAGGCCATATGCATGATCTTTGTGAAAGTTTCTGACTAGATAAAAATAAAAGTCGTGTTTTTGACTCGTGCGAGAAGTTTGAAATAAATGACCAAGAAGGCAAGTCCATCATTAAGTACCATAGCACTTTGAAGAGTATATGAGAGAATATCTATCAACTAGTAAGTTCCAACATTAATGTTATTATGATTGAAGGGGTTATGGGTAGAGTTCTTAGGGGCCAAATCTTGTGGTTCAGCTCATCAGTGATTATATTCTTGTCGATGAATCCATACGATCCACGCATGAAGCATATGCTAGAATCCAATGGATCACCAAGATGGCTCTCAGTCTTATTCTCAAGCTTCTTCCATGGTAAGGTCAACTATGGTTAGCATTGTCTCTATGTGTGATAAGGGAAATGTTGCAAGACAAGAATAAGTTTTAGATGGTGGTCGTCATAGAGGTAGTGCATCAAGACGAAGAGTTTACCATAGCAATTCCCACATTTGCACAAATTGTTACAGGGACAATCATACCGTTGATCATTGTTGGGATCTCCATGGGTAATTGAATGGACCAATAAGTCTCTCACCAGAGTGATTTTACTTTTGACATTTCAAATGCACCTAGCTACTCTATTGGGAAATTAAGTACATTAACTACTTTGTCTTGAGAGGAGTTAACAATCTTTATTTTTTTAGGAAGAATTAAGCTCATATATTAACCATGTCAGGAATAAGTAAATCAGCTTCTTTAGCAATTACATCAGGTAAACAGCCGTGCAAAATAACATGCCACTGAAACCTAAAATAATTATACAAATTAGATGTCTTCAAAAGCAACCACAGCTATTATTGTAGCATCCACTGCATTAGCCAAAGACACCCAAATGCATTTGAGAAGCAATGAAGAATCACAACTGTAAGCATGTCGAGGTGTGCTCCAATATACCAGATTGGATGAAATAGCATGCACCTACTCTGTGCACTGCAAGAGGAAGCAAACAAAGATGGGGTACACGATTCATAAGCATTGTAAAACAAAGCTTCAAGGTGCCTGAGAATTCAAGCCTTGGGTCTCAAATGATGATGTAAACAAAACACAACACAAAATTGTAATACATTTCGCTGAGTTCAGCACATAAACCCAAATTCAATACCTAAACTCTGATTATATGCTCCTAAAAAATGGTATAGTGTGCAAACTCATGGGACAAATCCTTGGTTAAGATGACAACAGCCTCAAATTATTCACATCAATCAAAAGCAAAAAGTGACTAATTAATTGATTTCTCCTTAAATTTCCAAATTACAAAATTATCATTCTCTGCTTCTTTCACATATGTATACAAGTCATATGGCAGAACAAACAATCAACAGCTGCTTGCATCAACGAGAATGAAAGATAAGATGAAGTCATAACTATGTATACAAGTCATCTGGCAGAACAAACAATCAACAGCTGCTTGCATCAACGAGAATGAAAGATAAGATGAAGTCATAACTATGTTACATAGTAGACACACAGAAGGGGACGGACCCCCAAATTATAGGAGGGAAGAGGCCTGAAGTGACACATGACTCTGTGTTATCTCAAATTGCATAGAGTTTCTTATTTTCTGCTATATCTGAATCTGACATAACTGATATAGAATATGAGAGTGATCTACTACTCATGGAGGACCTCCGATTGCTCCTCAATTTGGAGGCCTCAATTTTGTTAGCAATTATCCAATAACACATTGTCCCGAGTGTCGCTGCCATGATTACTGTCCCAATAACAGTTGCTCCAATAGCCAACGACCTATCTTTTTTTCCCACAATGATATAGGATAATGCAAGAAATGCCACCGAAACAAATACACAAGCCAACCACATTAGCTTGTTAATAACTGCCATCATTTGCTTTTTTGCCTTCCTCTCCACAATTATGATAGAAGTCTGAATCAACACAACAGCCAATGATATGAAAAGAGCAAAGGAATCACATATGAAGAAAATCAGAAACTCAATTGTTGGAGCAATATTTGCTTCTCCAAGAGAGAGCTTAGGAGGGACATTTTCTGGCTTGTCAGCAAACTGGCCTGGAAGTGTGAAAATAGCAGCAAAGGCAACCGTTGCAATGAGGACTGCAACAAGTGTGGTGGAACCGATGGCATTATTGAGCCCTTCTGCATGCATTTTGTTGAGTTGCTTGGCAATACCTCGCACACGTTTTCTTGTTTTCCGGGTGTGCTCAAGCTGGTCATGCACACCATGTTTTATGTCACTTACAGTTTGCTTCAGTTCTCGAACGGGGTTTGATGTCTGCGGTTGGACAGATTTAGCACTTTGGACTCCATGATTCTCCAGGATGGTTGTAATCTCATATTGCAGACTTTTCTCAGCAGTGTCAAGAGCAGTCTCTCCAGCTTTATTAATGGTTTTTGTTTCAATACCCTCATAATTTAATAGCTTCCTAACAATCTGCAAAAATAGCATAAATGTTTTATGTCCAACAGGAAGATAATATAAATATTTCCTCCAACCCAATTTATAACATCTAGTGACATCTGTAGTGATGCACAAATAGACGAAATGTTTAACTCCATTAGGGTGCAGTAGCTAAGAGTCCTGTTTAGTTGCGGAAAACCTGACTTGTGCATTGACAGATTCTCCTTTTGCTCCTGGTTTGATTTTGGAATTACCAATAAACCAGCCTTGCCCATTGACAGGAATAATAAGAAGAATTCTATGGGAAATGAATTTTAAAAAAATGCAACAGCTATGGGCCTGTTTAGTAGAGCAAAATAGTTTTCATTTCGATTCCCATGCTTTCAAGAAATTACAAAAAATGCTTCTTTTCCAGTTTTCAAACACTTACATGAAAAACTTGTAGGATGTTTTCAAATAAACCTTTCTAAACAAATGCTGGAAAATTAGAAAGAAGGTTCTAGTTCTGTAATAGTTTGAAATTTTGAAAATGGAAAAAGGTCAAATTTTTTCCACAACTAAACAGATCCTGAGGTATGGTACTTCTAGACAAGATCTCATTGTAGTAGCATCAAGAAAGAGATTTTGTCTTTCTCAATCCTCTATCAGAACTCATGTCATGTACAGAAGATGAACTTCCAGAACTCCTGTCATGAACAGAAGATGAACTTAATAAAGGATATATCACTTATAATGTTCGCATTTCAAACATAAATAAAATTATAGATTAAATTAATGCTGTATGTCAGCTCAGTAACCATAGGGTAAACATAAAGTTGTTCAGTTAATGAGTACACAAACTGAACTAACTACTAATAGTAATTACAATGCATGCCAAAAATATTGGAAAACATTGCAGAATCATAAGTAACTGGCATTGAGATCTTGCATCTGACAAGCTAAAAATTTTATTCACAATGCTCCATTTGACTTCAGTCTTTCTTCTCTTTCTCTCTTATTTTTAACGGAAGCATATATATGTGTTTCAATTTTCAGGACAAAGCAGGTGCTGGTTTAAAGTCCCAACAACATGTATGTGTTGATGTGTGCAAACACAAGCATTTAAAGATATTACAGCTTAATGATTTGGAGTAAAGCAAAAGATATACATAAGAGACTACCAAAAGTGCTTCATTTGTCTTTGCATAAATAAATAAACTACAAAACAAATTATGACCTTGTTGATCTTCAACTTAGTTTTATTGAAAATCCACATTGCTTTCAAATGGCCAACAAGCAAAGAAATAGAGAACAGAAAGTACTCTAGTCAGCCTTTTTTTTTTTTTTTTTTTTTTAAATGTTGACATTTGAGACTGAACATTATAGTCATATTCTTAACATCAAATAAATAAAAGGTTGTCATTTTACAGTAGCAGAAGTTGATATCTTTGGATAAATGCTCTCGAACAACATTTCGTTCTGTATTTCAAATAGGCACAGGATACCATCAGACCTTCCAACGGTTGCATGTTTATATCTAGAAAGCAACTATTCCTTCAAAATAATGTAGAACTAGCTAATTGGGAAAGGAAGCTCAACCATACATCAGAAGAGATACAGAATGGTAAAATGACTGTTGCCAATGTAACATAAAATATACCCAAAAAAAAAATAGGGGGTTTAGAAGCTGAACCATAGCATTTATATAGAAGCATGGTACTATATGGCTCATTACAAGACAAGAGATTATTGAGGAACTACACCAAGTTCTATTTAACAGCCTTGGTTACTGGTTGCGTAGTTTCTTGATTGCAATCTCTTCTCCAGCCATTACACTCACATTTGCATGTTGATGTTCAGTTCATTATCTTTGAAATATGGCTTTTTAAGGATGGGACACTATGAGCTACAAAGACTAACTTCATGAGCTTATTAAACAAGTATATCTAATGGGAAACACTAATTAAACATTTAAAAGAAAACCGATTGGATTGTAAAAAAAAAAAAACATGTAGGCAGAACAAAAAACTAGTAATCACCTGAGCCCGACCCTTCCGAGTTGCCGTGTGCAATGCAGTGTTCCCTCTGGTATCAACCATGTTTATCAAAGAAGGATCTGCCTTAATAAGCTCATTCACCAGTTCAATACTCAACCCCTTAACTGCCATGTGGAGCACCGTCTGACCCTTCTTATCAGTCCTAGACGAAATTCCAGGTTCTTTGCCCAAGAGGGCCTTCACAACCTCCAAATGTCCATTCCTCGCTGCTGAATGCAAGGAAGTTTTCCCATTGCTTCGTGCTATGGTGGCTAGGCCACTATTTTTCTCCAAAAGGAAATTCACTACTTCAACATGACCTTGTGCTGCAGCAGTTTGCAGAGCCGTGGAGTTTGACAAATCAAATGTCATTATTAGTTCTGGAATGGATTCAATAAGTGCCTTCAGTACCTCTGCAACATAGTAATGTAATATAATAAATAATTTCAATTTATCCAATAATCTTTGCAACAATAGAAATTCAGGGACAATTTTGGGAAGTTATCTGTCAGGGCAAATATAGCAACAACATTGAAAACAATTCCATTTCTAAAACATTATGGCTCCCTTTGGATTAAAGATTACATTTGAGAAAAGAAGGAAAGGAAAATCATTTTTCATTGTATTTTTTCTCCGTAAAAAATGCTATTAAGAATGAAAATTTGTTATAATACGACTAAAAATTACTAAAAATCAAATGCTAATTGCATGTTAATCAAAATTTTTAATTATAAATTTATTTTCTTTCTCACTTTACTTGACAACAAAAAATGAAAAGTGAATTCCTTCATATTTTCCTTTCTCTTCCCCAATATTTTCCAAGTTCCAATGGAAACTGGGAAATCTAGTCTGATATTTCAATTTCCATATTCAGTGCATTAAATCTCAATTATAGTGAAAAGGTCTACTGGTCTACTACATATACATGAATAAATCCATACGTATTAAATTTGATATAACAAACAAAATGGTGAAATTGTTCAAAAAACTATGCCTAATTCTCATGAACTTCTTCTAACAGGGAAGTACGTGAATACAAAGAAATTGATGAATTAAGAAATAAGATTCTTTAAAGACTTACCCAAATCCCCTTGCTTAGCAGCAATATGAAAAGCATCAAAACCATTGCATGCTCTGATTCCAGCTGACTCAATATCATAGTGCTTTATCATCTCCGACACCAAATCCACATACCCATATTCAGCAGCAACATAAAGGGCGGTCTCACCCGCTTGGTTCTGCTTGGATAACAATTCCTTCAACGCCACATCTCCACTGTTAGAGAACAGTTCCAAAGCTGCTTCTAAATTCCCCGCTCGGGCCGCCGAGTGCAGAGGAGTGTCATCTCTCTTTCCCGTCAACTGTTTCGTTATCTTTTTCCGGCGCAAGCTTTGCTGCCTCACCGGAGCTTCCATTGAAATCGATTACTAATCCTTGCTACTTCCAATCTGTAAATCAAAATTTCATTTATTCATTATAAACCCAGATCGAATTGGCCCTCAAAATATGAATTTTTGCATAAATTAAGATCAGATATTTTGGATGAACCTAGAAATAAGCGCGTGAGATACCAAAGAGTTCAATTCCTGAGCACCCATAGTTATATCCCGTTCACATTGATACTGCGGATTTTTATTATTTTTAAATACTGCCCTTTTTTCTGATATTTCGCAAAATCGTCTCTCGATCATTGTACGCAGACTTTCTCCATCAATCATCATTAGCAATACAAGAAAAAAGGACACCCAGAAAAAGGAAAACTGAAACACTGCTATTCTTGAAAGACTGTTCTCCATTTGAAATGTTTAAAATCATTCCACCAGAAGACATGAAAAATTGAAAAAGGGTACTTGGGTTCTTCCCACCAGATCTCTAATCAAGAAAAATAGCATTATTTTTTGTGACACATGCAAAATATATCTATTCACCTTGGCTTTGACTACCACAGCCTCCCTAACTCTCCATTCCAGAACCCTGCGTCAACGAAACTGCAAAAGGCACAAGCGCGAGGATAAAGCGTCACAGATTACGTGTTAAGCGCAGCCTAGAGGTACAAGCACGAGGATAAAGCGTCACAGATTCCGAGTTAAACGCAGCCTAGAGATGCCTTTCGAAAAGCTTATGAGACAATATTTGCATCAGAGAATGGAAGAAGTACAAAGAGAAAAGCAGTTGTAGCGAATGCAAAACCGGCGTGGGTGGTCACCGAGCAGTGGATAATGCAAAACCGACAGAACCACAAGAAAGGCGATTTGCTTCAACCACACGAGGATCCAAACTCGCGTATCTATACACTGCAGCATTTGCATTTTTTAGCATAATAATATTAAAATCAAATTAATTGAATAAATTTAATCAATTTCATTTGATTAAAATTTATTGAGTTTGATTTAATTTTTTATTTTTGTTAAATTTTGATTTTTTTTTATTTTTAGTTCGATTTTTAGATTCGATCAACCAAAATTCAATTCGATCGATTTTGAATTTGGTTAATATGAAATTCCCATTCGATTCGATTAATGAAAATTTTTTAATCAAATTTTTTTGGTTAATGCAGTTACTTAATTGAACTAACCGAATGCCCATCCCTAGCATTTTCATACTCGGGATTGCATTAGCCTATGGTAACTTTTCTATGGTGATGCCGGGCACAAAAAAAAAATAAAAAATTTCATATGGGGATAGTGACATGAAAATTTGTAAAGGTCAAATATTTTGGAATGTGATGTTATCAACGATTAGTTATCATTTGAATAATAAAATTATTAGAATTTAAATTAAATTATTATGTTCCATTTGGGAACATAAATTTAGTATCTCATATTTGAATTTGGATAAATTTAAATAAAATTTAAAATAATTTTATATTATATTTTATTTAAAATCAATACAAATTTAAATTTAAAATCTTTCCAAACATATGGTTAGTCATTTTGGAATGATGTATCAAGAGTCATCTTTGCTCATATCTTACTGTGCAAAGATGTTTCCTAAGACACCCCAAGGAAAGGCTAATACTTCTCTAATTTTAAATTTTAATTTAAGTTTAACCTAGTAAAAATTATAAAATAGGGTTTTGAAGGTTGTGGTTGTTTTTCTTTCTTTTTCCTTTTTTTTTTTTTTTTTTTTTGGTCTTTGAGTAAAAATAATACAATTTATACATGTTTAACACACACACACACACAAAAAAAAAAACTCAGTTAACCCAATCACAAAATTGTTGAAGATATTTAGGCAGTTGCGAGATATAAACCCTACGCGCCATTATAGTGGCTGGTAGTTGTGTGTGTGTGTGTATGTGTAAGGGAACAAATTCTATTGAATTATATAATTTGCCTATTGTGTTTTTGTGGCTCATATCTTTGAGTGGATGACATACACAACAAAAAATAAAAATAGTAAAATTAGTATACTGAAAAAATCATCGACGATTTGCTCTTATCGTTGACGGTTTTCCTAAATTCCAGAATGTTAGCTCTCGATTTTTAGCTGTCGAAAGAATCGTCAACGGCTGACTGGATTTTACTGAGATGATTTTCTCTCGGTATCTCAAACCGTCAATGGTTTCAAAAAACCATCGATAGTTTCGTTCTAGGCAGCATCGCTGATTTTGAATTTTGAATGTGAACATTAAGTTGGTTGGAGGTTTGGAGGAAAAGCCTCCATGGTGTTTATATATGTCTATTATGATGTATCGGTAACATTAGAAGTATCTTTGACACAAGATAGTAATATTTCTTTGTCAATTGCTTCCGTGGATATAGGCACTGTTGGACCACTTAATTCCTTGTGTTAATCTTTCTATCATTTGTTTGTTGTGGTTGTGTTCTATATTTGTTCTATCATTGATTAATGTGTTTGATTTATGTTGTGCAAATTTAAGTTTTATACAATCAATTGGTATCAGAGCAATTGTTGTTATGGCTTCGGGCACTTCGTCTGCAAAATTTGATGTTGTCAAATTTGATGGAACTAGTAACTTCGGTTTATCGCAAAAAAGGGTGAAGGATTTGCTTGTGCAGCAAAGGATGGTGAAGGCATTGTATGGTGTTCAAGTGGAAGGCATAGGTGAGGCTAATTGGAAGGAATTGGAGGAAAATACGGTGGCTACTATTAGATTGTGTCTGGCGGATGAGGTGTGTATCACATCATGGAAGAACATTCTCTTGCAGCTGTATGGAAAAAGCTTGAAAGCTGGTACATGTCTAAATCTCTTACGAATAAACTCTTTTTTAAGAAAATGTTTTATTGACTTAAGATGTTGGAGGGTTTGGATTTGAACCAACACATCAATGCATTTAACCAAATCATAAGTGATTTAATGCAGGTTCATGTGAAATTCCAAGAAAATGATAAGGCGTTGATGCTACTGAATTTTCTAGCAGCGTCTCACACATATGACAACTTGGTCACGACTCTTACATGGGGGGAAAAGACCTTGAATTTGGAAGAGGTGACAAGTGCGTTGTTGGGGTTTCATCAAAAAATGAAAGTTTAAAATGAAATTCCACACGATGAAGGGCTTGTGGTGAAGGGTAACCATGATCGTGGGAGAGGATTCAGAAATGGATTGAGTAAAAAATCCCAATCTCAGTCTAAGAAGAAAAAGGATATCCAGTGTTATAAGTGCTGTAAAAAGGGACACATTAAATTGGAGTGTCCGGAATGGAAGAAAAGGGATGCTGAAAAGTAAGAAGGGACTTCAAAATCAGAAATTTTGGTTCAAGAAAGGAATTCAAATTGCAATGATGGTGACAGACTTTCAATTTTGTCAAGGTTAGATCGCCTTATGGACTCTTGGATCCTAGACTTGGTGTGTTATTACCACATGACTCCAAATAAGGAGTGGTTTAGCACTTACAATTCGATAAATTCAGGTTCAGTTCTTATGGGTAATGATGTCTCTTGTAAAATCATTGGCATAGGAAATGTAAGAATTAAAATGCTTGATGGTGATATAAGAACTCTATGTGATGTAAGACACATTCCGGTCCTATGGAAGAGTCTAATTTCATTAGGCACTTTGGACTGTAATGGACTCACTTACAAGTCTGAAAGTGGAGTTATGAAGGTGTGCAAAGGCAATCTAATGGTGATGAAAGGGAAAAAGTTAGATGGAAATATTTATTCACTGCTGGGCACTACAGCTGTAGGTGGAGCTATAGCCGTAGATTATGAGTTTGATGAAACCATCTTATGGCATATGCAGCTAGGGCATATGGGTGAGCATTGTATGAAAGAACATCACAAAAGGAAGATCTTGAAGGGTATGAAAACATGCAAGTTGAACTTCTACAAGTTTTGTATTCTTGGGAAGCAAAGATGGGTGCGATTCAAATCATTTATACATAAGACGGAAGGTATTCTTGATACATACATACTAATGTTTGGGGGCCAGTGAGAGTAGCATCATGGGGAGGACATGTTTATTTTGTGATTTTGGTTGACGATTACTCGTGGAAGGTTTGGGTATACTTTATGCGGCACAAGTCAGATACGTTTGCCAGGTTTAAGTTGTGGAAACCAAACTAGGAGGAGAATTCAATGCCTCAAGTTAGACAATGGGATCGAGTATGCTGATTCTAGGTGCATGGAGTTTTGTACGCAACAGTTCATTAGAAGATAGAAACTCAGGGCAATGATAATGATCTTGGTCCCCTGATTGCAGGGAGTTCTAGTTTAGGAAACCAGCAAGTCGCTAGTGTTTTTATATGAAGATCCAAATGCATTATCAGACCACCGCTTAGGTAAGGATTTGAAGATTTAGTATCTTATGCTTTCATTACCAATTGCAATGATCCAACTACTTTTTAAGAGGTAATGCATGGCCAGGAGAAAAGTAGGTTGATGGGTGCTATGATTGAGGAAATGGAGTCGCTGTATAAGAATCAGACTTGGGATTTGGTGGAGCTTCCAGATAGGAAGAGGGCGATAGGCTGCAAATGGGTATATAGGAAGAAGGAAGAAATTTCAGAAAAAGGAAGGAAGGAAATCCAAGGCACGGTTAGTGGCAAAGGCGTACTCACAAGAGAAAGGAGTAGATTATGATGAGATCTTCTCACTAGTGGTCCAACACACTTCCTCACTTGTGGTCTGACACACTTCCTTAAGGTGATGTTGGGATTAGTAGCTCATTATGACCTACATTTGGAACAAATGGAAATAAAGACAACATTTCACCATGGTGATTTAGAGGAACATATATATATATATATGATATAGCTAGAGGGTTTCAGTCAACCCGAGCAGGAGCACTTAGTGCGTAAATTGAAGAAGTTATTGTATGGGTTGAAACGATCTCTGAGGCAATGGTACAAACGATTTGATTCCTATATGATCTAGATAGGCTACAGGAGGTGTGAGTATGGTTGTTGTGTATTTATGAAAGACCTTGTTGATGGTTCTCTTATTTTCTCATTGTTGTATGTTGATGACGTGCTAATAGCTGCAAAGGATTTAACTGAGGTAAATCAGTTAAAGGATCTATTGCATAAAAAGTTTGACATAAAGGATCTTGGCCTGGCCAAGAAGATACCTAGGACGGAGATTCATTGGGATAGAACTGCAGAGAGATTGTGGTTATCTTAGGGCGGTTACGTAGAGAAGGTGTTGGAAAGATTCTGCATGGTTGATGCTAAACCGGTATGTACACCTCTAAAGAATCACTTTAAGGTATCTACCTCTAAATGCCCAAGGATGGATGATGAAATCCAAGACATGTCAAAGGCCCCCTATGCTAGTGTCGTAAAGAGTTTAATGTATGTCATGGTATGTACAAGACCAGACTTGACATATGTAGTAAGTGTGATGAGTAAGTTTCTCTTTTTTTCGGGTTGATGGCATTGGGAAGCCCTTAAATGGATTTCCAAATACTTATGGGTTACTTCTAATTATGCATCATATTCAGCAAGCAACATAGTAGTCTATCAGTTATAGGGTTTGTTGATGTTGATTATGTAGGGGATATAGATGACAGAAGGTCTACAATGGGTTATTCGTTCACCCTTGTAAGAGGACCCGTCTATTGGAGGTTCATGGTTTAATCTCTAGTGGCATTGTCTACAACTATGTATGAATATATGGCAATCGTCGAAACTGCAAAGGAAGCCTTATGGCTTACTGGTTTAGTGAAGGAGATGGGTATACAGTAAGGTGGAGTTGTGCTGCATTGTGACAGTCAGAGTATCATCTATTTATCTAAGAATCAAGTGTATCATGCTAAAACCAAGCATATTGATTTAAGGTTCCATAGGGTCCGAAAATTGATCTCTTCAGGTGAACTTGTACTTGAGAAAGTTCACGCGTCTGAAAACGAAGCGGACACTTTGACAAATTTGGTTACTACCAAAAATTTCAAGCATTGTTTGGACTTGCTTCATGTCTCCAAGTGCTAGAATGGAGACGAACTTGACCTAACGTTCCTCGGTCAAGGTGGAGCAGTGGGCTATGTTTTCAATTTCTCCTAAAGGGCATATATTCGCCAAGGTGGAGATTGTTGTGTTTCATGGCTTATATCTTTGAGTGGATGACATACACAAGGAGAAAAACATAGTAAATCAGTATGCTGAGGGAAACTGTCAACGATTTGCTCTTACCGTCAACGATTTGGCTGAATTCTAGAATGTTAGCTCTCGACTTTTATTTGTAGAAAGGAACCGTCAATGTCTAACTGAATTTTTTTGAGACGGTTTGCTCTCAGTATCTCAAACCATCGATGGTTTGCTCTCGAGATCTCAAACTGTCGACGGTTTGCTGAAACCGTCGACCATTTCATTTTGGGCAGCAGCACTGATTTTGAATTTTGAATGTGAATGTTAAGTTGGTTGGGGGTTTGGAGGGAAATCCTCTGTGGTGTTTATATATATGTATTATGATGTATCTGTAACATTGGAAGTTTCTTTGACACAAGATAGTAATATTTTTTTTCTAATTGCTCTCATGGATGTAGGCATTGTCGAACCATGTAATTCCTTGTATTGTTCTTGCTATCATTTGTTTGTTGTGGTTGTGTTCTATATTTTTTCTTTCATTGATTGTTGTGTTTGATTTTTGATGTGCAAATTTGAGTTTTATACAACATCATCATATGAAAACTTATTGTGAGTTCATCATAGATGATGTGGAGTTTTTTTTTTTTTTTCGTCTCTTCCATTTCTACCCTCCAATTCAATCCACCCAACTAAACATAAATTTCCAATCTCCAAAGTCTTATCCCCCTATTGCTAAGTTCTTGGTGCAGAGTGAGATCATGGTGATGGCACCATTGCAGTGATCTCAATGGTGGCTTCTTCATAGAGGGGAGCTTTGAACATGATTTACACCCTATAAAGGTTTGTTATGAAGGGTATGCTTCAATCGGTGAGTTTTTAAGTGCTTTAACTTCACTAGTTGTCATGCGTCGACAAGTTGTGATAACAACATCCTCACCATGGCCTATATCTTCACTAAATTTAGGGTCAAGCTTCATCGAAACTTGAAGCCACCACCAACACCACCACTTGTAGTCGTGGCAATGCTGGATAGAGAAAAACGGTTGCACAAGAAGAGTGAGGAGCAATTTGGATACAAAATGTGTGCCTCTCTCCAGTACTCTCTCTCTCTCCGTCCCAACCCTCTTTTTCTCCTAGCCTTCTCTCTCTCTCTCTCTCTCTCTCTCTCTCTCTCTCTCTCTCTCTCTCTCTCTCTCTCTCTCTCTCTCTCTCTCTCTCTCTCTCTCTCTCTCTCTCATCAATTTTCTTGGCCAAACGTGCGCCAATCAGAAAATAAAAAATACCCCGAGGTTCCATTCTCTGCTACCAACATTTTAACCGGAGTGGATTTGTCATAGGAGCGTCATAGGAACCACGCTTGGGATAAGATAAACCCACTCTCTCTCTTCAATTTCTCCCCAATCTTTAGTCATACTGATGATTAGAAAGCACCACGATGATCTAGGAGCGTTTATCTACAAGTCTAGCAGAGTAAATTTTTGAACTGGGCTTTCCAGCCACCACTCTGAGGCTAAGGTGAAAAGTATAAATTATGTGGGTTGTTTTAAAAATTTAACCGATTAAATTATAGTATTTAGTTATTAAATTGTAGTATTTAATTATATCAGATTTTTGGGAGTGTTTTGAGAATAAGTTAAATTGTAGGGAATGGATTATATTGGATTTTTGGAGATATTCCTAGGATTAAATTAAACTGCAAGAATTTGATTTAATAGAATTTTTGGGGAACATTTTGGAATTAGATTAAACTACGAGGATTTGATCATATTGGTATTTTTTTTTAATATATTAGAGATTAAATTTATGTATGGGAAGTGGATCATACCCTCATTTTTAGAATTTAACTGGTTAACGAGAGTGTGTGAGCCTAGGAATATTAAAATAATTATTATTTTAGGACTTAGCTGATTATACAGAAATATGTGGTTACAGGGTTTGTGCTCTGAACGTCGTAGGCGTCAATTTAGGAATCTTACAGGCACAATCTCTGTGAATAAGGTGACGGGAATAGATTAAGCCAGTTGTTTTGTAAATTCTACCGGTTAAAATGGAAAATATATGTGTATGTATATGATTATCATGCAAGTTTTGAAAGCCAACCATTTAAATTGAGGTTTTTTAGCCTAGGAATGAGTTAATAGATATTATTTTTGAAAATGAACCGATAAAAACAAAGGCTACAAGATTAAAGTAATGGATTCTCTGGATAATTTGACTAAATGAAATGATTGGTCGGAATTGTTTTACATTTTCTAAAAATTTGTCAAGGTGAGTAGGGTTAATTATCCCCGTTTTGCTTATTAACATTTATTTTGAGTATATGATAAATTGTGGAGGTAATTTAACCTATATTTTCAATAAAGTAGATAATGAACATGGATTAACTTATTATTTCAGTAGTTATATAAATATGTATATTATTCAAATTGTGTGGCATGAGGAAAAATGAAAATACTGTGTTGAGTTATGAAATATGTATAACATGTGGAAATACTGAAATGTGTTGGGATTATACTGTATTTGGAATTGTTTATTCAGAGCAAAATATTAATGTTAAATTGCAATGTATAGTGTGAGAACTCCAGTGGACCATAGTATGCACGGTACCTTTACGAGAGTTAAGGAGAGCTTAGTGCAACCACACGTCTTAGAGAGAGTGTTGGTATTGAATAGTTGATTGAGCTGTGAAGGGTAGAATTCCCCCTGGAGTCTAGACCTGGATGGGAAAGCCAATTGGACTAGCAGACTAAAGAGTTGGAATCTAATTTAACTATGGTAGGTTGGCCAGGGTTAAGTCTAGCCTAAGGGCTGCACAACCCATTATGGGGGGAAGCATGTCAGTTTTTATCCATCTAGCAGTGAGTTCTAAATTTATATTTGCATATTTAACCCAAGTATAATAGAATAGTGCATGTAAATACAAAACAGTGTGTGAATACAGAATATATGAAGACAAAGGATGTGAAATGTGAAAACAAAGTATGTGATAAGAGAATAAAGTAGAGTATATGAAAACAGGGCATATAAAGAGCCGAGTAATATATAAATGACAGAGATTATGGAGAGTTAGGCTTTTATAGAGATAACATCATACAAAGTAAAGTAACAAAGTGTTGGGAATAAAGAACGAATTCCCGAAAACTATAAGAAACAAAATAGAAGAAAAATAACGCCAAAGAAAAATCAATCACACACACAAGACAATATTTACGTGGTTTGGCAATTTTGCCTACGTCCACGGAGTTGTAGGGATTTCAATATTATCAGGAAGAAAACACAGAGAGTGTGGCGATACAATGCTCTCCCTCTCACTCTCTCGCAGGTACAACCACGCCAACCCTAATCACCCGAAAGCAATCCTTTTTATATGTTGCGCCTAGGGTTCCGTTCCGAACGGGCTCCAAAAAATTTCCCGGGGGCGTTGCCCTTGGACCCCACAAGTACGACTTGTGCCGCTTAGTCCATGAGAGCTGCAGCTTGGGTTTTACGGCCCAAGCCTTCACTCCATGGACTAAGCCTTAGGATAGAAATCTCTAATTAAATAGATGTCAGGTCGTCATCCAAATTAAAACACAACTAGGCTCCACAATAGCCCAACACAAAGTATTGAATATATTAAATATAGTAGTATTATATGTAGTTAAGGTGAAGTAAACTCTCCACCCAAGTGCTTGCTGAGAAAGGCGAGTGCCTTGTAATTACAGTTTGGTACTTGAGCAGAAGGAAGTTATATGTATAAGCGTGTAATTTTCCTTATTCTTGGAGACTTCGCTTATAAACATAACCTTGATGGCTTACTAAATAAGGTAAGTGCCCTAATAGTTTTAATGGTATTAGAGTAGAGGGAAGGTACATGTATGAGCGTGTAATCTTCCCTATTCTTGGGAACTTTTACTTATAAATAATTGTGTGTGTGTGTGTGTGTGTGTGTGAGTATGGGCTAAGAATGATTTTATAACTGTGGTTAATTAACAACTGATGATATTTTGTATACACTAAACTCATGATAGTCACACACTGGTATTAATATATTCCGTCTTATTGAGATGTGTCTCACCTGTTATACAATTCATCTTTTTCAAGACCTCCACGTGATCGAGCTCGGGATTGGGTTTGTTGGCATAGAATTTTTGTGAGAGGGTACAGATCTTGGATGTATTTTTGGGTTTATGTTTTTAGTTTTCTGAGATGAATATATATGGATACTGGATGTTGGGAAATTTTTGGGATATTTATATAGAACTTTGGTATATTATTAAGGATGTTTATTTATTTTTTCGCTGCATGATTAAGTTTATGGTATCAGACACAAGTGATTGGATCACATCACATCACATCACACCCCAGACCCCACTTGGCAGGTTCGGGGTGTGACACAAAATGGATGAGAATTCATGCCCTTTATGTGGAAATTATAAACAAAATATCAATCACCTTTTCCTAGATGTTTTGATATACAAAAAATATGGATGGCATCTCCTCTTCAAACTAAATTTAGCCTCAAGATGATGTTCACCTCTATTATGAAATGCATTTTCAAGAGCAATTAGAGCTACTATGAGCAACTTACACATCAATGTTTTTGTAGAGTGGCGCTAGTGAATTTGGAAGGTAAGAAACAAGCTAGTGTTTGAAAATAAAAAATAGAATTGTAATGAAATTATTATTAAAGCAAAAAAATCTTAATTCAATTGTTGTGAATATGTTTGTTTCTCAAGAGAAGACAAAAGCCAATAGATTAATTGCAACAAAAGAGAATGCAACACACCATGAACCTGGAAAATAGAGGCCATAAAAAATCAGTTTGGTGCAATGCTGAATGGATTAAAGAGACGGCAAACTCTACAACTAGTTTAATTTTATGAAACGTGGAATGGGCTCCAAAAAATTTATTAGAAGCATTTTTTATTTATTTTTTGTTTACCACCTTCACAAGTCGAAATTTAGGCCATTAGAGAAAGTCTGATTATTGCAAGGTGTCAATTGTCATTTTTTACCTTCCAATACATAGACCAATTTGAGTATACAAAAAGGTTAAAGCAAAATACAAGGAGAAAGAAAACCCACCTAAGGTGGTTGACTCGCCACTTTGGGCGGTTGACTTGCCTTCCCTCCCATTTTGCTTGTTGGCGCCACCCATAGGTGGTCGACCGCCAATAAAAACTAGCATCTACAAGTAATCAACCGTCCCTACCAAAAGTCAAAATTTTGAGTTATTTTTCTCTAATTGGATGGGGATTTTGGGCTTGTCGTGTGCCCCTTTGATGTCATCTATCAGCTTTCAACAATGGTAGTTGGTAGTTTTTGTAGTTATTTTTTGAATTTGAACTTTTAAAATTCAAATTCAAAGTAGTTTCTCTCCATTCCATGAAAGTCCATAAAAAAACCTCTTGTGGGTTACTTTTGAGCACGTCCAAGTAAGAGCAAGATTAAGCTTTTGCTAAGGAAAAGAGATATCTAAAATGGGTTTTGTTTTAGAAGAAAAAAAGAAGGAAATTTTCATTCCTTCAATTTTGCAAAAGCTTTTGGGAATGTGATTTCAAGGGAGAGGGGTCCTCACTTGATCTACAGAGTTGTTTTTCATCACAAGGTCAATGTCTAACCCTTCTCTTATTCAAGTTTCATTCACTTTCATGAAGTTGGTATTCATAATGCCTAAATGCATTTTCATTGTTGGCGATGTGATCTATTATGTTTTAATTATGTTTCCATGTTGTAATTAATGTTATAGAATTTTTAGGATGTTTGTATTTCAAATTTATAAGAAAGAAGCATGCATAAAATGTCAAAATTGAAATATATATATATATATATATATATATATAGAGAGAGAGAGAGAGAGAGAGAGAGAGAGAGAGAGAGAGAGAGAAGTTTGCATTTCAGGTAGTCGACTGATCCATGCAAACAGTCGACTAGCCTTCATCTCTTTGAAAAAGTAGTCATTGGCTACTAGATGATCAACTAGCCTCTAAAAGCAGTCAAAGAGGTGATTTTTTGTACATTTTCGTATTTTATTCTTGAATTTTACATGTTTGTGAGTCTTTACACTCATTAATGTGTAGTTGGTCGATTAGTGATATTGTGAAAGTTTTGTGGTTTTTTTTTCCATAAAAAAAAATCAAGTTTTATTATGATTCCAACAAATTCATCCATGTTTTCAAAAGTTTTCAAGTTTCTTAGAAATGGTTTTCTAAAATACTTGAAGTCATACACCCATAATATGGCTTTTGGGTGTTCTTTAAGTTTCATAAAAGGTTTCAAGGACAATTTGTGGTTCTCCCACCAAAAATTCACAAAATAGTTTTAAGTTTTTTATAAATAAAATCATTTTTCAAAGCAATCACCCATGTCGCTTGAGGGTGGAGAAACATTTTTTCTTACGTATTAAACTTGTTTTAAATCTCTATTTGACAAAGAATCTATTGAAAAAAAAAAATCACCTTCTTTATTCAAAGAATATAAGGTTTTTTAATGAAGGTTTTAAATAATTCAAAAAGTCTTCAAGTGTTTTCAAATAATTTTACAAGATATTCATCAAAAATGTTTTCTAACAAGTAGCTTAATTCCTGCATTGGAGGATATGTAGGCAGTCTACCCTATTAGGTTCAGCTACAACTCCATAAAACTCTTTGTTTTCTCTTTTATGCATTCCTATTTTCATTAATTGATTGTTTTTGTGTCTTTGTTTTAAGGATTTGAATGGGCTAAAAGTAGTGAAATTCTATGGGGCTTTACCTCTACATGTATTCCATAAAAGTCCTCTCAAATGGGGAAAGGATGGGAGAAAGGTCATTGCTTTTTGCAAAACTGAAAATTAAGTGCGGCATAGACAGATCGACCACCTGATGTGGTAAGTACATATTCGGTTGTCCTTTTACCTTTTTTTTTTAAATCAAAATTTATTCATTTTCAAAAAGAGATACACATACACATGTAAGGTAAGTACAACAATCATTCTTGGAATGAGTGCTTTTGGGTGCTAAGATTTTCATATCTTAAATGAAAGAAATTTGAAAGCTTATTTTCCCTATTCACAACGAGACTCCCTTAAAAAAATATTTTTCTTTTATCTTAACCTTTTCTTAAAAAAAAATAAAATAAAGTGGTGACTTCGTATTTAATAAAATAAGTAAGATAGCCAATAAAAGTTAAATTACTCGCTCTCTTTTTCATACAAGCCACCAAAATATTGACAACTTAAAATGGATTAGCCATACCCAATATCAACACAAGGAATTCTAGATGGAGGGATGTTGCTGTGAAAAAAAGTAAAGCCTTTTTTTTATTAATAAATGGAGCAGCAGACTGGAGCAGGCTACATGTGAAGACCTGCATGAAGTAAATGTGGAGCAGTAGTGTAAGAACCTGATCATTGGAAAACCGTGGATATATATATATTGTGTTATATATGTGTTATGGAGATGGTCGTGCCTTGACTTGTTTAAATTGTATTTTGGGAAATCATGGTTTTTAGATTACCAAATGAGTGTGGAATGAATTGTTATATGAACATGCATGAGTTGTGTTTTGATGGAATGAGATAGGAATGAGGTTCCGAATTGTTCCAGGCTTTGATGTCTGACTTTTGCCGAAGAGTGCGCAATACTACTAGATCAATCGATTTTTACCGAAGGGTGTGAAAACACCATATCTGCATCCGTTCAACGCTATGGGGCTTATGCTATGCCAGGATATCGGGGGCACCAACTTTTGTCGAAGGGTGTGACGACACTAGATCGTATTGCTTTGTATCGCTGGTATACTGGAACTGTTTTGTGAAAATACTGAAATTGTATTGAATTGTGTATGTTTTATGTCATGATAACACTCATTTGCCACACACCGATATAACCTGAATCTGCCTTACTGAGAGGTGTCTCACCCCTATCATACATACATGTTTTCAGGTCCTTCAAGTAACCGGAACTAGCCTCCTTGTGTTGGGAGCATAGTGGTTGGTGTACTACGTGAAGTACTGGTGTAAGTACTAAGACTATATTGGGTTGTCTTTTTGGGTTTTGGCTGACATCTGGGTTTATGTTTTGTATTATAGAGCTTAGACTCCTTTTGTATAGATTTTGGTATGGTACAATGTACGTATAGAAAAAACATTTTTCGCTGTGTATATGTCATGTATGTGAATGTGTATAGGGTGTACGGGAACCCCACGGGGTCAGACCCTCATTTATTATTGTATCATTGGTTGTTTTGTATGATACAGGGACAGGTTAGGTTACTATTTCACCCCTGGGTCCCATTACCGAGTTCGGGGCGTGACAAGTAGATTGGAGTGGGCTGCCCATATGAAGACCTACATGAATTTGGTTTTATTCAATAAATGATGCCCATTCCCTGCATGCATGTGGCTGCCCATTCCATCCATGTGAAGCCCATTTCTTGCATGCATGTAGCATCCCATACCATCATGTGAAGCCTACGCCCACTGCAACTTATGTGCGGATGAGAAGCCCGCGTGAAATTATTTGAGCATGCCTGAATGCCTATTTAAAGGGCATGCTTGTTGCTAAAAAAGGATAGCCCGAAAGCATCTCCAATTTTGTAGTTTCTCCTATTTGTAATTAGAGAGATTTGTATACTCATAATTCAAGAAAGAGGTATTATTGTTCTCTTCTTGTAATTAGAGAGAAGTTGTATTATCTACTATTTATAATGGGTTCCTTCTAGCTTGTTTAGAGGTTTTCCATGTAAATATTTGTGTTAATTCCTATTTTCTAACTTCTTATTTCAGCTATATAATATTGTTCCTACCCATTTAATTTCCTAATAGTGGTATCAGAGCCTTAGGTTATGATCTTTGGGTTGGGGTTACTATTCACACGTGTCACTGGATACTTTTACAGTGTTGTGAACATATACGAGATTCGTTCAAGTATACTGTTCCATTCATTTATGATACTGTTCACGTATACGGTATTGATCATGGTGAAAAAGTGGGAGTTGGTTTAGTGGAGGAGCATATCTTATCTACTATAATGGCAGCAAAGTACAAAATTGAGAAGTTCAACGAAGGTAATTTCTCCCTTTGGAATTTGAAGATGAAGGCGGTCTTGAGAAAGGACAATTGCTTAGCGGTAATTCGAGACAGACCAACTGTGACAACTAATGAAAAATGGAATGAGATGGATGACAATGTTATGGCCAATCTTCATCTAGCATTGGCAGATTTAGTGTTACTAAGTATTGTAGAGAAGAAGTTAGTAAAAGAAATTTGGGATGCGCTAACAAAGCTCTATGAGGTTAAGTGCGCTAACAAAGCTCTATGAGGTTAAGTCACTTCACAATAAAATCTTCTTAAAGAGGCAAATCTGTACTCTTCGAATGAGTGAGTCCACATCGATTACAGATCACATCAACAACGTTAATACATTGTTCTCCCAACTAACAACGTTAGGCCATAAGATTGAGCCAACCAAACAAGCGGAGCTTCTACTCCAAATTCTGCTGATTTGTATGATCAACTCATCATCAAAATAACAAAAAATATTCAGTTAGATAATCTAGTCTTCGATAATGTTGCGGCGGCTATTCTAGAAGAGCAATCCAGGCGCAAAAACAAGGAAGACAGATCGTCCAATTCTCAACAAGTTGAGGCACTACTGATGACGAGAGGAAGATCAACAGAACATGACTCTAGTGAGAGTCATAATCATAGTAGATCAAAGTCAAGGAGTAAGAAGAATTTTAAATGCTACAATTGTGGCAAAAGGAGGCACGTCTTGAAGGATTGTTGGCATAAGAAAAAGAATGCAGGGAAAACACTTTTCAAGGATGCGCTGCGAGTACCTCCAGTGATAGAGAAATCCTGTACAGCGAAGTGGAAACTATCTTTAAAGGTAGTAAAAAACTCACTAATGTATGGATCATGGATTCAAAAGCAACCTAGCATATAACCTTTTGCTGAGACTGGTTCCACTTATATGAACCTATTTCGGGAGGATCTGTGTTCATGGGCAATGATCATGCCTTAGAGATTGCTGGTGTCAGTACTATCAAATTGAAGATGTACGACGGTATGATTCGCACTATTCAAAGGGTACTATATGCGAAGGACTTGAAGAAAAATTTACTGTCTCTTGGAAAGTTGGATGACCTTGGCTGCAAGACCCATATTGAAAAAAGGGATCTTAAAGGTTATCAAAGGCTCGCTTATAATGATGAAGGCAGAAAAGATTGTGGCAAATTTATACACACTGCTGGGAAATACTATACAACAGGGAGATGCATCGGTTGCATCAACCTAAGAAGAATAAATGATAATGGGGCATCGCAAAATTGGCCACATGTTTGAACGTGGTTTGAAGATCCTTTCAGATCATATTCTTCTTCCCATACTCAAATCAGTAAGTCTACCTTCCTGTGAACACTATGTTACAAGTAAGTAGCATAGATTAAAATTTGATAAATCTACTGCTAGAGGTAAACACATTTTAGAATTAATTCACTCGGATGTTTGGGAATCACCAGTTGCATCCCTAGGAGGAGCAAATTAGTGTGTGTCATTTATTGATGATTATTCTAGGAGATTATGGGTATTTACATTTAAGAAGTCTGATGTGTTTCAAGTATTTAAAGAATTCAAAGCACATATGGAACTTGAATCTGGAAAAAGAATCAAGTGTTGAAGGACAGATAATGGAGGAGAATATACAGACGGGAATTTTATTTCATTTTGCAAGCAAGAGGGTATTCAAGGGCAGTTCACTGTTGCATATACACTTTAGCAAAATGACGCAGTAGAGCCAATGAACAGAACCCTACAAGAGGGGACCAAAGCCATGTTGAAGACTGCAAATCTTGCCAAGTCACTCTGAGCTGAAGCAGTCAGAACCGCTTGTTATGTGATAAATCGATCACCGTCAACAGCAATTGGTTTGAAGACACCGATGGATATGTGGACCGGTAAGTCAACTCAGTATTCTTCTCTACACATATTCAAATTTCCTACATATATAATGTATAATGCCTAGGGAAAGAACTAAACTAGACCCAAAGTCCAAGAAATGCATATTCTTGGGTTATGCTGACAGAGTCAAGGGGTATCGCCTGTGGGATCCCACTACCCACAAGGTCGTAGTCAGCAGGGATGTGATATTTGCTAAAAATGAACTGCAAAATAAATAAATAAAAAATAGCAACACTTTGGAAACGACTACTACTGTTCAAATAAAAGAAAATAAAGATTCTTTTGAAGCCGCACTAGGGCAGGAGGAACAAGAACCAAATGAGGCCAATGATACAGAAGTTCGACGTTCAGTACGTGAGACAAAGAAACCATCATGGCACTCAGATTATGTCATGGCAAGCAATACTACATATTGTCTTCTAACAGAAGATGGAGAGCCATCAACTTTCCATGAGGCTATTAGTAGCACTGATGTTTCTTTGTGGATGACGGTAATGTTAGAAGAAATTGAAATCTTGTACATAAATAATACATGGGAGCTTGTTCTATTACCACATGGACGTAAAACCATTGGAAATAAATGGGTTTATAAGATCAAGCGAGATGACAACAATCAAGTGGAGCGATATTATGCAAGACTAATGGTGAAAGGGTATGCTCAAAAAGAAGGTATTGATTTTAACGAGATATTTTCTCCAGTTGTTAGACTTACTACTATCAAAATTGTATTGGCTATGTGTGTTGTGTTTGATTTATATCTAGAGTAGTTAGATGTGAAAACTACTTTTCATCATGGAGAACTTGAAGAAGAGATTTACATGCTCCAGCCAAAAGGTTTTGAAGAAAAAGGAAAATAAAACTTGGTTTGCAAGTTAACCAAATCTCTATATAGCTTAAAGTAGGTGCTAAGGTGTTGGTGCAAGAGATTTGATTCCTTCATAATTAGCCTTAGATACAACAACCTCAGTTCAGACCATTGCACGTATTACAAGAGGTTTGATAATAATGATTTCATTATTTTGATGTTGTATGTGGATGATATGTTGGTTGTAGGCCCTAACAAAGAAAAAGTCCAAGAATTAATGGCATAATTGGCTAGGGAGTTTGATATGAAGGATTTGGGACCAGCAAACAAGATTTTAGGGATGCATTTTAACAAATATAGAAAAGACAAGAAGAATTGGCTTTCTTAGAAGAAATATTTGAAGAAAGTCTTGTGATGCTTCAACATGCAATATTGTAAGCCAATTTCTACCCCACTTCCTGTAAATTATAAATTATCCTCAAGTATGTGTCCTAACAATGAAGCAGAGAGGATGGAAATGTCTCGAGTGTTGTGTGCATCAGTAGTGGGAAGTCTAATGTACGCTATGATTTGTACGAGATCAGATATTGCTCAGGCAATCGGTACAGTCAGTCGGTTCATGGAAAATCCTAGTAGAGAGCATTGAAATGTTGTGAAGAGGGTCTTAAGATACATCAAAGGGACCTCAGATTCTGAATTATGTTACGGAGGATCAGAATTTATTGTTAAGGGATATGTTGATTCAAATTTTGTAGGTAATCTTGATAAAAGAAAATCCACTACAGGTTATGTGTTTACTCTTACAGGAGGAGCAGTAAGCTGGATATCAAAGTTGCAAAATGTTGTGGCATTGTCAACAACAGAAGCCGAATACATGGTAGCTACTCAGGCTTGCAAGGAGGTCATCTGGATTAAAAGGTTAATGGAAGAACTTGGGCACACACAAGAGAGGATTTTTTTTTTTTGTATTGTGATAGTTAGAGTGCCTTGCATATTGCAAGGAATCCAGATTTTCATTCCTGGACAAAACACATCAGAGTACAGTATCACTTTGTTCGAGAAGTTTTGGAGGAAGGAAGTGCGGACATGCAAAAGATTCACACCAAAGACAACCTAGTAGATGTCATGACAAAACCAATCAACTCTGAAAAGTTCATATGGTGTAAATCCTCGTATGGCCTAACAGAAATGTAAGTAGTATGAAACTGACAAGACTAGAAAGAATGAGAAGATGTTTGAAAGTCGCTTTAAGTGGCAAAATGTGAAAAAGTAAAGCCATTTTTTATTAATAAATGGAGCAGCAGATTGGAGCAGGTTGCATGTGAAGACCTGTATGAAGTAAATATGGAGGAGCAAATTGGAGTGGGCTACCTATGTGAAGACCTACGTGAATTTGGTTTTATTCAATAAATGATGTCCATTCCTTACATGCCTGCAGCTGCCCATTCCATCCATGTGAAGCCCATTTCCTGCATGGTTGTAGCATCCCATACTATCATGTGAAGCCTACGCCCACAACAACTTATGCACAGATAAGAAGCCCACGTGAAATTATTTGAGCATGTCTGAATGCCTATTTAAAGGGCATGCTTGTTGTTCAAAAAGGATAACCTGGAAGCAACTCCAATTTTGTAGTTTCTTATATTATAATTAGAGAGATTTGTATACTCCTAATTCAAGAAAGATGTATCATCGTTATCTTCTTATAATTATAGAGAGGTTGAATTATCTCTTATTTATGGTGGATTTCTTTTACCCTTACCCGTGATTTTTCCCTCAATTTATTTGGAACTTTTTGAGTCCAATCCATGGTTTTGATAATGATAAACCGTATGTTACTAATGTGTGTACCTAGTACTAGAATAGGTCATTAATTTAGAACACACACATGAGAAAGGATTGATGGAAGCCTGAAAGACATAACGATCATACAGTCTAGAGTATTTCATGATCAAAGGAGCAATATAAGAAGAAGACAATTAATTTTCTTTATAATTGTATTTAGTTTTTCTATTTGGGTTTGTAATATTATTAATTCCAAAGGTTTGTAATAATTGGTGTATATCATGCATGTAGGATCTATAAGCTTAAAACCATAGAGTGACCATAGGGTCGAAAGCCGACCGACGCTGGATTTTTTTGGTCAGCTCTCAAAGATCTTAGACTGATCATAAGACCCAAAATATTGCATGAAAAGTTCCTCATAATCTTAGAATTAATTATCATGTGAATATGGGTGACTTCATAAGAAGATTAAGGATTTGATTAAGGGAATATCCTTCGAATTTTTGAGAGCCTTTTTCTTCACTTACAAGCCAAAACTCTCATCTTTTGCTCATTCTTTTGAAAAATCTTATTGAGTGAGAGCATATTGAGATCACCTACATTCCCTTTACAAGCTATACTCTCTTGGTTTTGATTGAGTGCTGATTTTGTTAATGAGAGTAAGCTATAAATTTTCCCCATAGATTTAGCTCATAAATTTATTGTGTGGGGAAAATCTTGCTAGCTTGTGTGTCTTTGCATATTGATTGCAAGACTCTTGAGCTTGTTTTGTGTTCTTGTAGAAATCATTTTGACAAGCTTGGTTTTCTAATATCTCTTGTGCTTGAAGTTTTTGAAAATCTTTTTGAGATATTTGGTTATTCTCTTGAAAATCTTTGAAATCCTATTTGTGATTGAAATATTTTAATATATATTGTTTCAAAGATCAATTGATAATACACTCTTGCACTTAGTGACATTAACTTGAGTGTTATTACACGCATATTTGCACTGAGCTTATAGATCTTACCATCTTGAAGTGTATTGATTATTGCGTGTGCGTATCGGTACAAATCTCCTTGTATTAGAAGCAATCTGGTTGTACGAAATATTTCATTTGAATATTTGTTGTATTTCCCAACGTGTGGTTGAAAGAGGGAGACTAGCCCTGTGAATAGTCCCGGATTGGCTTTGATACGGTTATAAAAGTTAGGTGCACCATCCTGATAAGGTGTTGTATTCGGTGCTCCTTCACTAGTAAAGTGAGCCTTAGTGGAATCCTCTTACTTGTGAGCTTAAGACGGGGACGTAAGCAATATTGGCCGAACTTCAATAACATATCGTATGCCTACTTTTAATTTTCAGCACTTTACATTCATGCGCATGTATGTTATATTTGGTATACTGTGAATGCTGCACATGATTTCATTTCCGCATATTATTTTTTATTTGCGTAATTGATATATGCTTCGAAAGACTCTAAGTTGTGTGTTGACCTTATTGGTCATGCCCGGTTTTGATTATGACAAATACATTGTGTCTAATGGGTGTTTGAGGTTTTGTGTAGGAACTAAGATTGTTAAGATCAAGATGGGCACAAAGCAAGTAAAGTCTAAAGACCAATTCTTTTTTTAATTGTAATATATTCAGTTGTGTAATTGGTCTGTAATAGTAAATAGGGATTTATTTGTAATAAGCTCACACACATCATATGCATGATAATACGTAAGCTCAAATAAACCGTAAATGAAAAATGACCTTAGAAAGACCTTAGGATTTTCCCTCGGTCGACCGACACTGGACTTTTTTTGTGTCATTAATTGGACATAAATGACCCTAGGATACACACATTTGCACCTATGTTTGATAGGCACTTGATTAGGGTTTGTGTGATGCATAATAGGACCGAAATGCACACATTGTGCACTTTCTGTCGACCGGCCAAGGCAGTTCATTTTGCCCTGGTCGATTGAAATAGGCCTGGGTCAACAGTTGACCAAGGTCTCGATTGACCGAACCATTGCAGTTTAAAACTCCTAGTCGACCGAAACCCCCTGGGGTCAAACGTTTGACCATCTGGTCGACCGAGACAAAAATGAACTCCAACTACCTAGTCGACCAAGGGTCCTTAGGAAAAATCTCAACAGTCTGGTCGACCGAACCAGTCAGTTCAAAATGGTCCGGTCGACCGAACCTCAGAGAAATGGGAAATCACCCACTTTCAGTCGACCAACCACTTAGTTCAAAAATGCCCTGGTCGACCGAACCATATGAGTCCTGGTTGACCGGACCTCTCGGATTGCCCTAATTTTTACCGTGGTTAAACATTTTTTAAACAGGATTAAAGTATTTGAAATGTCATTAAACTTCCCTAATAATACCCAATAGGTCCCTAACGGTCATATCTCTTCCCATGTCTATATATATGAGATCATTTGTGAAAAATTAGGTGAGATTAGCCACTTTAATTAGGAGAAATTCTCTGAAATTTCCAAATCCTATATTACTCATATCTAAGCCACAAAAACTCATACTTACCTTCTCTTACTGCTCAAACTCTCTGTAAGTTGATTGAGTGCTTGATTAAGAAAGGTTTGCTCTCCCATTTTGTGTAAGATTGATTTTATTTTTACGAGAGCTAAACTTAAGTATTCTTAGAGGACTTTGTTAATAAGTTTCTCCTAAGAAGACTTTGATTTGATCTTCTAAGGTTGTACATTCATTGCAATATCTTGAGAAGATCATATAGTATTTTGTTTGCAAAATCTTTTCATAAACATTTTCAAATATCTATTGTGTCTTTATCTTGAAAAATATTTGAAGAGATATTTGTTTATGTGATAAAAACTTTGTTGCAATATTCATTGATTTGCATCATTCGTTGAATACAAAGATTGAACTCTTTTTGCAAACAACACATATATAGTACTTACTTGAGTATCATACAACTGAGAAAATCTGTTAATTGAAATATACATTGTCTAGTTAGCATCTTTGTATGAGCTATTAGATTGAATACATATTGTGATACAAAGATCATACTGGTTGACACTTCACGTACTCATTACACTGATAGCAAATATTTTGAGAGTTGATATATTGGACCACACTGAGCTTACATATCATATCATTTGTGGTGTATATAATTGAGCATATTTTGGTACATATCTGCTTTACATGAAAGTACAATCACTGTACCATTTGATTGTAATACACATCTGTTGTATTTCCAAGCACGAGCCTGAAGAGGGAGACTAGCCCAGGAATAGTCCCGGATTGGCTTAGACCCAGTTAGGAAAGTTAGGTGCGCCATCCTATTAAGGCGTATAGGTTGAGGTCAGCCCCGTTAATTGACCTGGTTAAAGTTGATGTCAGCCCTGTGTTAATGAATCTGGTTGTAATCGGTACCGCTTCACCCTTAAGTGAGCTATTAGTGAAATCCTCGGGCTTGCAAGCTAGAGGCGAGGACGTAGGCACAGTTGGCCGAACCCCGATAACATATCGTGTGCCTGTTTACATTTCCGCACTTTATATTTACCGCACATATATGTTATGGTATGAATGATGTGTATGATTTAAATTCCACGTATTTTATCTATTAGCACATTTGGAATTGTGCAGAAAGATCCTAGGTTGCCAAATCATATTGACTTCTAACTTAACTTACGAGAAAAGTTTAAAATTTCCAATTCACCCCCCTACTTGGGAATACACCAATTCTAACATTGTGTATTATTGATATCTGGTTTAACTTAAGAAAAAATTTAAAATTCCAATTCACTCCCTTCTTGGGAATGCACCAATTCCAACGAAGATTTTCTATTATCAATTTCTATTCTCTAATTTTTTATTTTAGCTGTAAAATACTATTCCTACCATTTAATTTCCTAACACTTGCTAGTTTCTCTGAAAAAGTTGTCAACTCATTGAATTTTAGAATTTTTTTGGATTGGGAATTTTTTTTTTGGGATATTATAAATATTAAAAGGCATATTTGCTCTGTACTATTTATTTTATTGTCCAAGAAAATTTAATAACTCGTTTCAGTGTATGAAGAATTTTTTACCAAAATATTTAAAAAAAAAATCAAAAAATACAAATATGAAGGAAATTGGAAAAATTTACACAAATGTACCCAATTGACTTTCCAAAAGTCAGTTTGGGCTTTAAAGAAAAAAAAAAAGTCAATCGCAATTCTTAATTGCCAAAATAAAATAAAAAATAAAAATTGAGAACCAACTTTCCAAAAGTCAGTGTGGGTTTTAAAATTTTTTTTTTTTTTAAAAAAAAGTTGGCCGCATTTCTTGACTGCCAAAATAAAAATAAAAAATAAAAATTGAGAACCGACTTTTCAAAAGTCACCCCCTCCAAAAACCAAATACCAACCCTCCACCCAAAATCAAATAATAAAATATATATTATTTTTAATTTAAATAATAATAAAATATATATTATTTTTCAAAATTTAAGATTTAAATAAAAATTTGTAAATAAAAAAATATTTTTAAGTGTCATTTTTAATATAAAAAATATTTTCTACTTTTTATTTATTTTTCAAATGAATTAAAAAAAGTAAATAAATTTTTTAATTTCAAAATATTATATAAAAATGAATACAATAACAAAAAAATTGAAATAATTTACTTTTGAGAATAATAAGACAAAAAGGACATCTTACTTCTTAATTACATAAAAAAAAATTATTTAAAAAAACTAACTTTCATTTTTTCCCAAAATTGAAAATTTTTCTGTAATTTTAATTAATCTTTCCTTTTCCCGTTATTCTACTTTTCTTTCGAACCAAATAGGACCAATGTATTACAATGGAATTTATCATCTTTTTTACTAAAACAACCCGAAGGGAGCTGTGTGGGGTAACATCGTTTGGGCTTACTTCATCTCTAAGGACCTCATCAACTAGGTCGCCCTTGACCCGACCAGTCATCCTCTACACCAGACTCGACCCCCAGAACAGGCAAGTCCAGAACTATGTCATGCCCACTAACTTATCCAACCCATATCTCTGTGAATGGATCAAACCCGATGATAACCCCCTTGTGGTTCCCACCTCGACACATGAACACGAGTGCGTTCCGTGACCCGACCACGGGCTGGATCGAGCGAGACGAGCATTGGAGAATGGTCGTCGGCAGCCTAAGGAAGCATTGGGGAATGACCTACTTGTACAAAACCAGAGATTTCGTGAATTGGGTCAAGGGGAAGCACCCACTCCACTCTACTCTGAAAATCGAAATGTGGGAATGCCCGAATTTTTACGCAGTTGCAGTGCGCGGGCGGCACAGGTTGGACACATCGATGATGAGAGAACACGTGAAGCACATGTTATAATTTTTTTATTTCATTACATTTTTCTTTCATTCAATTATTTCATTTTAATTTTTTTTGTGCCTAGATTTTTGTACAAGTTTTTTTGTTTTGTTTTGTTTTTTTTTTTGTTTTTAATCCAAAAGTCGGTTAGGTAAGAAATATTAAATTTTAAAATTTTCCTATATAAAATATGCATAAAATAATATGTTAAATAATTTTTCCATTCTTAATTATATATTAAATAATTTTTTTATGCAATTAGGAAGTAAAATGTCATTTTTTGTCTTAATATTCCCAAAAGTAAATTATTTCAAAATTTTTTGTTATTGTATTAATTTGTATATAATTTTTTGAAATTAAAAAATTAACTTACTTTTTTAATTCATTTGAAAAATAAATAAAATGTAAAAAATAGTTTTGTATTGAATGACACTTAAAAATATTTTTTTTATTTATAACTTTTTATTTAAATATTAAAATTTGAAAAATAATATATATTTTATTATTTGATTTTAGATGAGGGGTTGGGATTTGGTTTTTGGGGTGACTTTTGAAAAATCGGTTCTCAATTTTTATGTTTTATTTTTATTTTGACAGTCAAAAATTACGGTTGACTTTTTTTTAAAAAAATTTTAAAGCCTAAACTGACTTTTGAAAAATTGGTTCTTAATTTTTATTTATTTTATTTTATTTTAGCAGTCAATAATTGCTGCTGACTTTTTTTGGAAATTCCATTGCATACATTTGTATAAACTTTTCCAATTCCCTTCGTTTTTATGTTTTTTAATTTTTCTTTTTAATATTTTGATAAAAAACTCTGGCAAAATGTGCTAGCCGTCGGGTCTTCATAAAGACAATGTATGTGACATCATCCCTTCTGTGAGAGGGAATAAAGTTGAATGAAGACTTGCTTTAGGCTTAAAAAAAAATTACAATGGATAGTGAAGCTAATATATATTATAACGAAAATTATAAATAAAAGCCCCTACAAAAAAGCGGTCGGTTGCCGGGTCGTGCGTGGTGGGCCATGGACACGTCAATCCGAACAAAAGCACATTGACTTTTCAACTAAAATGAATCATCGACGTTCGTCATTCGTGCTATATTTTTAAAATTAGCTTCTGGTCATCCAAATACCCATACAGAGAGAGATATTGGGAAAAAGAAATGGATGAGGGCACGGAGTGCAATTAATGGAATATATAGGTGCTTTTTGAGAAAATAAAAAGAGGGTGTTGACTGAGGGTCAGACCGCCCGCAATAGGTCTAGTGCTCAAGTCGGCTACGCTTATTTATTTATTTATTTATTATTATTATATTTTTTATTATTATTAGTATTATTATTTAAACTTAGAAAACATTATAATTTTATAATAAATAGATCAAAGTAAATGGGATATATTAGTATCTTCATGCTCTTTCCTTTTATCTAAATGATTCACATAGAGTGTGACTATGTTCAAAATATGGTACTTACTTTTATTTTATAATATTATATAATTATTTTTAAATATATTTAAATTAAAAATATTAAATATTTATAAAAATAAAATAATATAAGATTATTATTTTTAATTAATAATAATCTTGTTATCAATATATGTTTAAAATATATTCTATCATATAAATTTATGATAAAATGACATTAATTAAATTAAAAAAATTAATTTATTTAATGTTAACTTAAATTAATATAGAAAGTTTTTTTGTTCAATTTCAGATTTGAATTACAAAAGCTAACAGTAAAATAATATATAATTATTTTTAAAAATATTGTAAATAATAATTTTATTATTTTATAATTAAAATTTAAATATTTATATTAATTAAAAATAACCATATTATTAATGATATAACATATGATAATCTTATGATTTATATGGGATTTGGAAAAGATGTTATAGAATATTGTATTGAAATTTATCTAAATTTACCCGCATTTAAATTCAAGGTCTCAAATTCATGCTTTTAAATGCAACATTATTTCTTTTACAAGTACTCACTAATTTGTGCATGTGGGTGCAAAAGTGTACTAATTTAGGATTTTTAAAATTATTTTTATTTAAAAAAAAATTAATACTAGTTGTGCCTACCTATTTTACAAGTATTACAAGTAAAATCATTGGTTCATGGCTTAGTATTCAATTAAAAGTATGAAATGAAATTATCTAAGTTTGAAATTTGTGTTCTTATAGGTTTTCATGAATTCAAAATAATGATAGTAATAATAAACTATAGGGTGAGTATTTGTTCGGTTCAGTGAATTCTGTCAATTAACCGAATTAATTGAAAAATTTTGATTAAAAATCTCATAAGACGAACCGACTGAAATTTCATATTTAACCAAATTCAAAACCGATTGAACCAAATTTGGGTTAGATTAGTTAATCAATTTTCACCAATTTAAAATTTTAATATATATAATATATATTTTTAATATATATAAATTGTAAATAATATAGATAACATGTATAAATTTTTAATATATATAATATAGATGAAATGTTCTTATATATATATATTATATATTTTAATATCTAATAAATAATTATTTATTATTAATTTATAACATTCAATTAATTTGGTTAATTGAATTAATTGAACCCAAAAATCAAACTAAAAAATGAAAATCGAGATTCAACGAAAATGAAAATTGAACCAAACTGAATACATTTTTAACCGAATTGAATCAATCAAATTTACTCGGTTAATTCGATTTTAACTGAATTATACTCACCCCTGATAAAACTCAATGCTTATATTGTTTTAGCTGATACACAAATTATAAAGAAAGAAAAAAAAATCATTATCAATGAAAAGTTCATATGCAATGTAATTTTTTTTTTTTTTTAAACTTTTTGAAAGCCACATTAATATAGCCAACTTCTTACTAAAAATATTATTACGAACTTTATAAATTTTTTTGCTTTAAGCAATTAGAATCATACAATTAAAGTATAACATAGGAAAACTTGCTTAAAAAGAATCGTAAAAATTTAAAACATTACTAATAAAAATGTGGCATTTCATTTTTGTTTTAAATTAGGTTCAAGGTGGTAATTTCATCTAGTGGCACATAATTAGCATCCAATACAATTATAGTTTTTATCGGTTCAAAGGACAAGTTAGAGATAAAGATAAATAACTACCTCTTATGGAGGTTCAACCATCTTCAAATAAGTTACATTGAGAATGTCAAACCTAATATCAATTAGTCCTTGATAGCTTTTTCTTTTTGGGTAATGTCGTGTGTCTTAAATTTCTCGACACATTCAGTTGACACTCTAACTAACACTTTCATTAACCGAGCACACATTGACACACTTTGGCACACACTGGTGGCATCACAAGGAACACAATCTATTCCCACGCCCACGCAAGAAGAGCCCCACTCTCTGCGCAAGAGATAAATCAGGATTTTGCTTGCTAGATAGGAATCGAATTTGTGACTTAAACCAATAGGTGACCCATCCCAAGCCCGCCCTTGCCACCAGAGCCACTGGCCGGGGGCCTTGATAGATTAATCTTGTTATGATAACAAATTATGATGATCAAATAGGTATGAGATAATTTTGGTTAGAAAATTCAATATTTATTTTTAAAATGAATTTTTATAAATATAAATTTTTAGAGAAAAAAATATAAATTTTTATAAATATAGAACTACTCAAATTTTTTTAATTTTTTAGAAATATATAATTATCTATTTATAATCTTTCACGTACAAATAAAAGAGATGGAACCAAAAAACCTGACCGTCCATATCCATATAATTGTAGGGGTGGATGATCATTCAGATAAATGCCACGTGGCAGGGCAAAGGTAATAAATTCGCACGTGGCATTGAATGCAACCTTCCATGGGGTGGTGGGCTCCGCCTTGGGTGAGAGTGCGACGTCTGGGTCGTGTGGGTCCCACGCGTTTCCGTCGGCGCGTAAGCTGAGGCGCATACAAAATCATTGGACATGGTGAATGTCCGAAGGTCCTGGATGGATATATATGGGCAGCACCCACGTCAGCCTCACGTGGCGGTAAGAATGGCCGGCGCGTAGTTAGTGGCCACACTTTATAAAAAATATATTTTTTATTAGGATTATTTTTGAAAAAAAAAAAGAGTACTTCTGGCTACTTATAATATTATAAATAGCTATTTTAAACAATTTATGGACGCAATGGTCTTTTAATTAATTAAAAATTAATGATAAATAATAATAAAAACATTACTACATAAATAATATTATAAGGATAAACAAGTCATAATATATTTATTTATTACAAAATAATAATCACACATTATTTTATTTAATATAAATAAAAAATGTTAATTGAAACACTAATTAGAAAAGTTTGATTAAGAAGTTAATTAATTTGTTACTCAGACAATTTTTTAAAATTTTTTAGCTAAACTTGTTAATCAAAATTTTTATCATAACTTATTTTGAATTCATGTTAATAAACATTAATATAGAGGATATTAAAAATGTTAACTAAAAGTATTGATTAAAATATCAATTAATTTTTTTGTTTTAAATTATTTAATATTTTAACATAATTTAATAATTAGACTATATTAAAATTGTCATAAAAAATGTTAATTGATTTGTTAATTAGATAACACTAAAAATTTTAACTAACATATCAATGATTTAGTTGAAGGAACTATAGATTGACAAGATTGACGAAGAAGACACTAAGGGAACAATAGGGAATGTGGGAGAATCAAAGAGACATCAAATGTGTTGCCTAAAGACTCCAATAGTGTTTGAGAGAACAAGGCAATCTAAAGTTGTGAATAGACTTTAGGAAGTATACAAACAATTGAAAGTGAAGATGGGAGAGGAAGGTTTTCATGATAAGATAACAAAAAAAAAAAAAAAAAAGAAGAAGAAGAGGAAAAGAGGTTATAGGTTTATGGAATCATGATTATTTGTCTAATTTTACAAAAGATGGGAAGAACTGATACTCTTTTTTAATATTGAAATCAATGAATTGGTAATCAATAACTTGAAGAGAGAAGGTGAAGAAAGAGACTATTAGCCCTAGGATTTCATGACCTAATTTTGATGATAACAAACTATTTAAGAGCTAATTACTTTGGGTCTTAGTGTGATGCGCAGGTAGTTAATAAATTCATGAAATGAAAAAAAGTGTGAAGAATATGTTTAAAACCTTAGAAATGGGAAAAGTTTGAAGAGTGTCTCAAAACTTTTTCATTTTGTATTTGAATATATTGTCTAAGTTAAAATTTTTGTAATCTCTAAAGAAAATAAATGCTCATAGCACAAAATTAACTAAAATAGAAAAAATGAGAAGAATGGAGGTTGTTCTAGGCTTGTAGTCTGGGGTCAATTGGGTCCTATGGGCTGGTCTTAGCAAAGTAGGTTAGGTGGTCCACCGCCTCTCTTAGACTAGTTGACTAGCCTAGGTAGTAGGTTTGGAGTAGTCGTCCTAGTGTGCAGTCGATCCTTTTAGAAACTCCAACAGTTAGTTTTTCTCTATAACAGCTAGTACCTAATCAATCGGCTTGTCACTGAGGTTGACTAGTCTAAACAAATAACTAACTCTAATGGGTTGAAGTTTGACCTTATTTCATAGAAATATGACCATTTAAGCCTAAGAAACATCAACCAAGCATTCAAAATTGTTTATTAAGTGTAAAAATTCTTTTTCTCACTCTAAAACTCTATTTGTGCTCAAATTGGCTTTTTTTTTTAGAGAAGTCTTGAAATCTTTTATGCCATTGCTTAGATTATTTTTTTAGATATTTCCTTGTGTTTCAAATTATAGATGTTCCTTGTGAGGAAAATTTCAAGTGTATTCAAATTTCTTGTAAGTTAGTGACCTGGCCTCTATCAAAGTAAAGAGGATGTAATTTGTAACTTTACTATTGTTAAAGTAAAGAAAGTAGTGGAATCTCAAGGTGATTGACCTTGAGAGAGTGAATATAGGTTGAATTGCCAAACCACTATAAAAACTATTACATCTCTATTTCCCTACTTTATTTACTTAATTGCTTTATTATTTGTGTTGTTTTATGTTTTTTTAATTTGTTTTAAATTCAGTAATCAAGCACTTAATTTTTATTAAATCCAATTCACCCCCTTCTTAGGTTGCCTTTGGAACAATATTTGAAGTCCTTGAATTTTTGGATTTACCCCTCATAGAGAGGATCCGTGGCAACCAACACGTTTTCTCTTAGTTTTGAGGGGACTTCCTTTATTAGACTACAATTTTTTTATGAAAACAATTTATTGTAATATGTGACTTATATGTTGAGTAGAATGCATATACAAAGAAGAAAACATGGTTGAAAGCAGAGTTGTTGCTTGCAGGAGGAAACCAATGACGATTTGCTGAAACTGTTGACGATTTTGTCCAGGTGTAGAGAAACAATCGACTGTTTTCTTGTGCTACATCGACTATTTGGTCTTGGTTTCAAACTGTCGACAGTATGTCTAAAACCGTCGACAACTTTGCTTTGTTACTCAGTGCTGATTTTCAAATATTGAATTGGGAAGTTATATAGATTGGTTTTCAGGGCAAAACCACTAGGAGGGTTATATAAACATATTGTATGTTGTAATCCATATTTCTTTTGATAGAAAATGAAAAATCATTGTCGTTTGCTCCCATGGATGTAGGCATTGCTGAACTACATAAATTTTCATGTCTTGTTTTATTGCTTTCATATAATCTATGTGATTGTGTTTTCTATATATTTTACCGTTGGTTGCTGCATTGTAAGATCGTTTGTTTCCGCTATATATTAATTTGCATAACAATATTGTCTGAGAGCATTAGGTTATAATGACTTCTAGAATTTCTTCTGCAAAGTTTGATATTGTTAAGTTCGATGGAACGAGAAACTTCGGATTATGGCAAAGAAGGGTTAAAGATCTATTAGTGCAACAAGGTATGATGAAAACATTATACGGAGGTCAACCGAAAGGTATGGAAAAAACAAGTTGGAAGGAATTGGAAGCAAAGGTTGTGGCGACTATCAGACTTTATTTGATTGATGACGTGTTGTATCACGTCATGGATAAGGAATCTCATGCGGCTCTTTGGTAGCAACTTAAAAGTTGGTACATGTACAAGTCTTTAACGAACAATTTGTATCTTAAGCAAAAGTTGTATTGACTTAAGATGGAGGAGGGTTTGGATTTGAACCAACACTTCAATGTATTCAATTAGATTATAAGTGATTTGATGCAGGTTGATGTGAAGTTCGAGGAGGAAGACAAGATGCTGATGCTATTGAATTTCTTACCTGCATCTCATACATATGAAAATATTGTTATGACTCTAACATGGGGTAAAGAAACTTTGAATTTGAAAGAGGTAACAAGCGCTCTGCTGGGTTTTCATCAAAGAAAGAAGGCCAGCGATAAGATTTCACAAGGTGAATGGCTTGTGGCGAAGGGTAACTAGGAATGTGGGAGAAGCAAGTTTCAGAACAGATCAAGTAGTAATAAGTCTCAATCGCAATACAAGAAGAAGGACATAAGGTGTTTTAAGTGTGGGAAAAAGGGGCACATAAACCGAAGTGCCTGGAAAGAAAGAAGGGGAATGTAGAAAATCTAGAGGGTTCTTCAAAAATTAGCGAATATAGTGGAAGAAGGAGACTCGAAAAGCGGTGATGATGATATGCTTTCTATTTCATCGGGGTCAAATTGCCTCACGGATTATTGGATCCTAGATTCAGCAGGCTCTTATAACATGACACCACTTAAAGAAAGGTTCAGCACCCACAAGTTAGTTAATTTTGGCTCTATCTTGATGGGAAATGATGCTTCATGTAAAATTGTTGGAATAGGAAATACTAGAATTAAAATGTCTGATAGTGTTGTGAGAACATTATGTGATGTAAGGCACATACTAGATTTACGAAAGAATTTAATTTCATTAGGCACTTTGGATTGTAACGGTTTTAATTACAAGTTTGAAAGTGGGATAGTGAAGGTTTGTAAAAGCGTTATAACGGTGATGAATGAATAGAAGTTAGTAAGGAAATATCTATGCACTACTAGGTACTACAGTTGTAGGTGAAGCTGTAGCTGTAGATTTTGAGTTAGATAATATTGTTTTGTGGCATATGCAGTTAGGGCATATGAGTGAGCATGGGATAAAGGAACTTCATAAGAGAAATCTTTTAAAGGGTGTCAAAACATGCATACTGAATTTATGCAAGTTTTGCGTTCTTGGGAAATAGAACAGGGAGCAGTTTAAAAAAGTTATTCACAAAATAGAGGGTATTCTTTGTTGACTCTACGAGTCCAATCCGGTTTTGATAATGACAAATCACTTGGTATTTGATCTGTGCATTGAGTTTGTGAACATGACCTGTCGCGACGTCCCGGGCGCACGTGTGCTCCGGGCGGCAAAATAAAAATCAATTTTAATTTTCAAGAAAAAATAGGAAATATCGGAGTCGCCACTAATCTTTTAGTGTGGTTAGAACACATGATTACTACCCCGTTAGGGGTAGAATGGGTCTACATTACTAGAGTTAGGCTCGAGAGTTCGGTTACGCGAGGGGAAGGTACGAGCATCCCCTACGCACCCGTTCTTACGAACGGTACCTAATTAATTTAGAATTATCCCTAAGTTAATTTTAAAAGTCTTTAAATTACTCCTTTTATGAATTTGTAAATACACATGGAAAATAAATAAATAACTGAATAAATATAATATATACATATATATTCCCTCAGAGCTTAAAGGTACGTGAAGCCCGAAGGCCAATACCCTAGCATTAAAATCATAGGGATTAAAAATAAAAAATACTTTATAAAATAATCTCCCAAATTTTATAAATTTTATGGGTTTTCCTAAGTATGAAAATACTAGTTTGGAAGGTTTTGGATAATAGATATAATAAGTTAAACATAATAATAAAGATAAAAAATAGTAATAAACTAGAATATTAGGATACCACAATACATACTAATCAACATATATAATACAAGCTAAAATACTAAAACTAGCACAATACAAAATACTAGATATAAATATATGGTATTTACTAAAATTCTAAACATACCACCATACTATAAGACTAAATATATGACACGAGCTAAAATATCCAACATACCAATAATAGTAGAATATAAAATATATAATATAGACTAAGATAATGACAATACCATAATATTAAAATACTACATGTACTTTATAAACAAAAATACTCAAACATACCATAATACACATGATCACGATAATAATAATAAATATCCACAAATACTATAATACGTAACAAATTACTATAACACTATATATACTAAAATAGCATGATACCAAAACACCAAATATATTTTATTACCTAAAATATTAAACTTACCATAATAAATAATACATTATATATTAACATACTAAAAATATCATAATAATAAATATATAGTATTACTCAAGATGCTATATTAAAAGTTACCTAAAATACTAAATTAGATGTATGATGTTACTTATAAATCCTAAGTTGTTAAATACCTAATATGACTAACATCCTAGAATACTAAATACACATACAACTATAGTTCTAAAATACCACATATACTACAATTAATCTACTAAAAATCCCAACATGATATATAACATGACCAAAATTCTAAAATACTAATAATATAATATAAAGTTAACATACAATATAAGCATGAATAAAATAAAAAATATCTTACACATAAGAACCACAACAAGATAACAACCTGAAACCTAAGAATACATATTACACATACAACTTGAATATTGTGCACTAAAAAAATAAAATAAAATATGACAACAGAAAATATTACAAATGAAATCTTACCTTGGCAATAAAAAGAAAAAATCCTATAATAGTGAAGATAAACAAATTAGTATTTATAAATATGGACATTAATTATTAAAAATCCTAAAACAATAACCAAGCAAAATTTAAATTTTATAATAAAAACATGTGTGTGGAGTGTGTGTTTTACTATGTGTGCAGTGTGTGTGTTGCTGTATGTGTTGTGTGTGTGTGCAGTGTGTGTTTTGCTGTGTGTGCTGAGTGTGTGTGTTGCTGTGTGTGTGCGTTTCTATGTGTGCTGTGTGTGTGTGTGTTTCTGTGTGTGCGTTTCTGTGGTTGGAACAGGGGAGAGGGCAGCAGAGATGAACCAGCAGCAGCGTCTGGCGGAAGAGGAGCGGAATAGGGTGGCCTAGGTGGTTGGTGGCCGATTTCAGAGGTTCGGTGGCTCACAGAATGCTTCGGATGGTGCTGTGGAGTTGTGGGCGGCTGCTTGTCTGCTGAAGCAGGGGTGGCCTATGCTGGAGAAACAGGTTCGTGGAGCAGAGGGTGGTCGAAGTGGAGGTTGCTAGGTACCGGTGGTAGGACAGCGGAGTGTTGTGACGGTGATTGGCTGCCGGAGATGATGGCTGGAACAGCGAGGCCATGAGTTGGTGGTGCAGGGCTCGGGAAGAAGAAGAAGAAGAAGAAGACGAAGGAGAAGGAGAAGGAGAAGCAGAAGATGAAGCTGTTTTTTTTTTTTTTTTTTTTTCCTGCTTTGGCTCTGCTCGTGCGCCCCCCTTTTTTGGCCTGTGTGTATCACTCTTATATAAAAAAAAATAAATTTGAGAACCCTAAAAACCTTTCCTTTTTTATTTGATTTGATTTGATTTTTTACTTTTATTCTTATGGTAATAATGAAAATAGAAATAATAATAATAATTATTATTATAGTAATACTATAAGGATAATAATAATAATAACATCAATAAGGTAATAATAATAATAATAAATAATAATAATACTACTACTAATAGTAAATAATAATAATTATAGTAAAAATAAAAATAATAAAGATACTAAAAATAATAATAATAATTATACTAATAAAAATAAAGTAATAATACTAATATTAAAAGTAATAATTAATAATAATAATAATAATAATAATGATAACATTACTAATAAAAATGAAGATAATAAAAATAATAATAACCAAAATAAGATACTAATGCTAATAATAATAATTATAATAAAATAATAATAATTATAATTATAATAATAATAAGGTAAAAAATAAATAAAAATAATAGTAATAATAATCCAAAATAATTATAGTAAATTAATAATAATAATAATAATAATAATAATAATAATAATAATAATAATAAAGAATAAAAATAATTATAAGAAGGTAATAATAAAATAACGATAATAAAAATACTAATAATAATAATAATAAGAAAAAATAACAATAATAATGATAATAACAATAAAATAATAAAAGGAAACCCCTTGTTCTATTTGGTCAGGGCAAAAATAGGGTGTCTACATGACTTATATTAAGCATGTACAGAAAGATAATGAGTCATGGAAGCCATAAAGTAAAGTTGACATATCTTGGCGAGATCCATGGAACTCAAAGAGTACAAGAATCAAGATGCAAGTGGCAGAGTTCAAGAACATCTTGGGAATGGGTATTTAGAACCCATGTACTTACATTTTCGTATGATTTAATTTGAAACTCAACATAATTTAGAATAACTTTAGGATTCATGCATTTCATGTATATCATTAGGAGACTTTCATGGACTTAGAAATACTTTTAAAATCATGGAAAATATGTTTTATGAAAGATCTAAGAAAGAGAGCAAAGCATATTTTTAAATTAGAAAATAAAAATTGAGAAAAAAGGCACTTCGATAGCCTGAACTCAACTTCAGTCGCCTAAAGAATTTCTTCGGTAGCCTGGAGATTAAGTTCGGTAGCCTAAAGAATTAATGGGAAAAACAGAATCTGGCCAAGGTACTTCGGTTGCCTGAACTAGAACTTCAGTCGCCTGAAATAACTTTAGGAGCCTGAACTTCAACTTTAGTAGCCTGAAGTTGCGGGAAAGTTTAAAAATCAGATTTTTATTAATAGAACTAGCGAGCTTTTTCTTTGACCCAACGATTGAAATCAATCCTAAGGGTAAGACATTATAAATACTAAATATCTAAACCCTAGAACCAAGCTAAGACATAGAAGAAGAGAAGAACACATCTTATTGAAAGAATATTGAGAAACTTGCTCTTATTGCTATACGATTGCCTACACTTCAACTTCTACTCATCAAGCTTGGGCAAATCAACTTAGAATCTTGAAGGGAACTCGTTTACTCATCTTGTTTTTCATTCTAGTATTGAGGTTTGATCATTCAAGTTAATATTTGTTGACCTTATAGGTCACGCCCGGTTTTGATTGTGACAAATACTCATAATATCTAATGCGTATTTGAGATTATGTGCAGGATTCTCAATTGTCAAGATCAAGATGCATGTAAAGCGAATAAAGCTTGAAGACCAATTCTTATTTTCAATTGTAATATATATTCAGCTGTGTAATTGGTCTGTAATAGTAAATTAGGGTCTTTGGTTTGTAATAAGCACACACATCACATGCATGATTTATTAGGTAAGCTCAAACCAACCGTAAACTAAAAATGACCTTAGGGTCGACCGACACCAGATTTTTTTGGTGTCTTCAAAAGGACTCAAAAATGACCTTAGGATACTCACCATTGCACCTATGAATGTTAGGCACTTGATTAGGGTTTCAGTGGATCATAATAGGACCAAAATGCACACATTCTACACTTTCGGTCGACTGACCTTAGCAGTTCATTCTACCTCGGTCGACTGAAACAGGCCTGGGTCAACAGTTGACCAAGGTGCTGGTCGACTGAACCAGTGTAGTTCAAATCCCCCGGTCGACCGAAACCTCCTGAGGTCAACAAATTGGCCATCTGGTCGACCGAGCCAAACTGTATACCAACTACCTTGTCGACTGAGGGTCCTCGGGAGAAATCCCAACAATTTGATCGACCGAACTATTCAGTTCAAAATGGCCTAGTCGACCGAACCTCAGAGAAATGGAAAATCGCCCTTTGGATAGGCACTTTCGGTCGACCGACCATACAGTTCATTTCTTACCCGGTCAACCGAACCTCAAGAACTTCGGTCGACCAAACTTGTTCTGGTCGACCGGAGCTCCGTGTTGCCTTGATTTTTACCGTCCTTAAACATTTTTAAACAGGGTTAATTAGGGTTAAAATGATCTTAAACAATATTAATAATACCCTACATGTCCTAACGCCTATAATTCTTTCAATATCTATATATAGCCCATCATTTGCTAAGATTAGTAAGAGATTAGTAGATTTGATTAGGGAGAATTCTTTGAAAATCCAAAAAACATATAATACTCATTTTTGAGCCTCCTACACTCATACTTACCTTCTCGCACTGATTAAACCCTCTGTAAGTTGATTGAGTGTTAGTCTAAATAGGTTTGTTCTCCCACACTTGGTTGATTGACTCGATTTTTTACGAGAGCTAAACCTAAGTGTTCTTAGGGGGCTTTTGCTAATAAGCCTATCCTAAGAAGACTTGCTTAAGCTTCTGAGTATTGCATTTGTGTTGCAATATCTTAGGAAGCTTGTATTTGTCTTTGGGTTGCAAAATTATTTTCAAAACATACTCAAATATCTTATGTGATTTATATTGATATATTTGTGAAAAGATATTTGTGTTTGTGATAGTGATGTTTGTTGCAATATTCATTCACTTATATACTATTTGCTGAATACAAAGATTACACATCTTTTGCAAACCAGGCATATACATTATTTGATAATCTATTGTCATATGCTCTTATTACCAGTTACTAAGATTCTACTACTTTTCAAAAGGCGGTGCATAGTTAGGAGAAAAGTAGATGGATAGGTGCTATGGTGGAGGAAATGAAATAATTGTATAAGAACCAGATGTGGGATTTGGTGGAGCTTCCAGAAGGGAAGAGGGCGATAGGTTGCAAGTGGGTGTATAGGAAGAAAGAAGTAGTATCAGAAAAGGAAGGAGAGAAGTTCAAGGCTCAGTTAGTAGCAAAGGGTTACTCGCAGAAGAAAGGAGTTGATTATGATGAAATCTTCTTCCATGTGGTCAATCAAACTTCTATCAGGGTAGTGTTAGGATTGGTGGCGCATTACGATATGCATTTGGAGAAAATAGAAGTAAAAACTGTGTTTCTCCATAGTGATTTGGAGGAGCTAATTTGCATAACAAAGCCATAAGGGTTTAGTCAACTTGGATAGGAGCATTTGGTTTGTAAACTAAAGAAGTCACTTTATAGGCTGAAATTGTCTTCGAGGTAGTGGTACAAATATTTTGACTCCTACATGATTCAGATAGGCTACAAGAGGTGTGAGTATGATTGTTGTGTGTATGTTAAGAGTCTTGATGATGGTTCTTTTATTTTTCTAGTGCTATATGTTGATGACATGCTAATTCCTGCGAAGGATATAATTGAGGTAAATAAGTTGAAGACTCTGTTGAATAGAAAGTTTGACATAAAAGATTTGGGTGCAACCAAGGAGATTCTTGGAATAGAGATTCGCAGGGATAGAACTGCTGGGAGATTTTGGTTATCTCAAGAGAGCAATGTGGAGAAGGTGTAATCCCCTGAACTTGAAAACTCGGTCCGGTGCATTATACCTAAATAAATCGTGCTTTGTGGCGCCCCGAACCTGCCTAGTGGGACCCGGGTGCCACGTAATCTATTTTCCTGTATCTGTTATTGTATTAACAATTACGCAACAGAAAACATAACTACAATCTTCAACCAATACAATACCAGATTTTTCTACATCTATCTGCATTCCAAAATAAATCATTATCCACCGTATCCACATATATACATATCTTCAAAAACACAATCTACAAATTCCAGTATTCACAACTCATAAGACCTAAAATATAAAACATAAAACATAAAACATAAAACATATACATCCCAAAAGTATCATCAAAGTTTATACCCTTTTTTTTTCTATATACAAAAATGCTATAATAACCTCGAGCTCTCTAAGCTCGATCACGTGGAGGTCCTAAAAAAGATAAATTTGCATTCGGGTGAGACACATCTCTGTAAGGGAAGAAACAATATATTAAATTAGCGTGTGACCAACATAAGATTTGTAAATAACATATGTATATGTATTCATCATTTGCATATCATTATCATAATTTCTAAAATCCTTTCCTAAGCCTGATCAAACACATGCAAGGTATTTTACCCATGAGATTACCTAAGGATTGGAGTGATTACTCGCCCATACAAGTAGCACCCCTCTGCTCTGATACTTTAGGCAACCAATGGTCACAACTGAAGCATATTAGGGCACTTACCTTACTCAGTAAACCCTTAGGTGAAAAAGTAATCTCGTACTCATAGAGCTCATACAAAGGTTTACCAGCAAAGGCTCCCGAGAATGAGGAAATTTACCCGCCCATACAAGTAATTTCCCTCTGCCCTAATGCGTTGTGTAGCCTACTGCTACATCTGATACCTATTAGGGCACTCGCCTTTTTCAGCAAGCCCGTGGGCGAAGAGTTTGTCCCACCCATAACACGTACCATGTTATACTAGCATATATACATATACTACCGTAATGCATTCTTCTATCTATCATTATTATGTATTTCTCATCTATTCATGTTCTTAGATTTGACATTACATAGCATTTCACTTTACGTGGCTCTTTCCCATTTTATATTGTTCACATTTCACATTTCATTTCCATTTCATTTCATTCTTTTCATTTCATTTCTTGCATTTGTACTACAGCTCCTTTTAGCTGTACATTAGTTAGTCCACATAGATATGTGCTAATTTGCTACTACAACTCCTTTTACCTGTTCATCAGTTAGTCTACAGCTCCTTTCAACTGTTCATCATTTATCCATGGTTGAATTAACAATCACATGCAACATAATTCATAACACATTTTCATTTTCAATGCATTTCCTGTATAACCTGTATTTCATACATAGAACATAATTCAACATAGAATTTTCATTTTACTCATACCACACAATTTAGCAATATATATTTCAAAAATTTCCTGTAAAATAAGCCAAACCTCATTTATCATCCTTATATAGAAAATATACCTTGAATTTATTACACAATTAACCTGAAAAATCTTTCTCTTTCATCAGTCAATTTTCACATATACATATCTAATAAAATAGCCCTAGGCTCATAAATCATAATTTAAATGGTTGGCATTTTTAAACCCATACGGAAACATATACATATTGTAATGACCTGCCAATTTTACCATAATGGTTTTTTTTTTTCATAATAACATTTAATATAATAATCTTGTTATCCTGCCCAACTGATAAAACATAATCAACCTAGACCTATGGGTACTAGGGATATACCTGAAATACAACTCTGATACCTAAGCAATGGAAAACATAAATTACAGTTACAATACCAGAGTACTACTAATATGTCAAATATATATATATATATATACATCCCCAAAAGACCAAAGAGGTAAAACTAGAATCATAATCCAAAAACCATCAGACCCTAGCTTAGTAACTCACCCTCCCATCGGGGTAGTATAAACTGCCTCTACTGACGCAGAGCTCGGTCCGCCTGTCTAACTGAATTTCTTGAAATGTTTATATAGTTGGGATGAGGCACGTCTCAGTAAGGGAAATAAACTAACATCAGTGTGTGGCGTTATGAGCATTTTCGTGTTATAAATATATACAGTATAATAAGTATGTTTGGTAAAATCTGTCTGTAACAGAACTGAGTAAAACATGATTGTCATATCATAATAAAGCATACTAGATTTCTATACACGAAAATCATCTTATATAACTGTACAATACTAAAATGACACCCGGGATGGATAGTTAGTTAATGTCATGTGTTACCCCCACATGACTAGGTTGTGTAGCCTGAAGGCGGGACCTAGCAATGGCTGGCTGACCATGCTAGATCAATCATAAGTCTGTAAGTACAATGTGCCTGCCCCTCCTGGTCCTAGACTGCCTAGGGAGCAACTCCACTCTACACTGAAGTTACATCGACTGCCATCTCCTACACTACTGATCGTGTGATAGCACTATCATAATTCTGAATATATAGCTACAGTACCGTGCTCCTGAAACTAAACTAAACCATACCATCCGGGTTTTGATAACATATAATATGTTTTATATACTGAACATAACTGTTTTGTATTTCATAATAATATCTGACATGATAATATTTCATGAATTATGTCTTTTCATACATGATTATGGCATCTACGCCAACATGAATCACAACATCTGCGCCGGCATGACATAACATGAATCACGACATCTGCGCCAGCATATCATAATATACTGAACATGATTTCTCTCTACTGTTAAACATTATATTCATAAAATCATGATTCCTATATTGTTTTATAATTGCCCTGAAAACTTATCATATCATGCTTGATCTGAGAAAAACATATTATTCTGATATACTATACTATAAGGAAATTCAAACTCATGCCACACAGAAATGGGTATCATTCTGAATATAAAATCTGTTCCAAAATCATAATTTTTGATAAAACACGTTTAAATCATATCCCTGTTCATAACAGTATTTCCCTAAACATAATTATATAATATATATTTTTTCCTGAAATTTAATGCTATAGAATAATAAATAATTTTATGAAAAATTCTGACTTAGTTTATCCTCTTACCCGACTTATTAAAAGTCCACAAATTAACCTATCCTACGCCCGTGGTGTTCCCAGCTCGACACCCTGAAATTTACATTTCCCAAAAAAAAAACTTCAGTATAAACTCATCTAATACATTTTCTCAGTCCAAAAATATCAAATATCTTAAAAAATATTAAAATAATCAACTTACCCAAATTTTGGGATGGTGCCCAAGTTGGCCTAACCAACAAATCACTTTAGCAAATTTGTAGAGAATCCTCCCAAGAATAACGTGGCAGCTTTGGATTGTCGAACTGACGAAGAACGGGGCCATATTTCTAGAGAGAAGGGAGAGGGGATGAAGTTAGAGAGAGAATGATAGTTCCTGCATGATTCTCTCGCTAAAAAATAAGTCCCTGGCCTTTTATAAAATTGCTTGTCCACGTGGACTCGTCAACGAGCCACAACTCCTCGTCGACGAGTTAATGAAGGGAGATCATCAACGAACACCTTCTCCTCCTCGACGAGTTTCAGAGTCTGGAAACAATCCTCTCGGTAACTTCTCATTGACGAGATGCATGTCCCCATCGACAAGCACTTCTTCACTCATTGACGAGACACTACTGAAATCCCTTAATAAAATTCCTTTTCTCTCATTTCTTTTATTATTTAATTACTATAATTTTTCGGATCTTTGCACATATATACATAACATAATCCAGTTATCCATTTAATTCATAAAAACCTAGTTTAATATATATTTCCCTTTACATGCTTTTTTGAACTATGCTAACAGGAACCCCAAATGATACATGTGGCGCTCACCCGAACCCTAAATCAAAGACCCTAGTTTAATCAGATAAACCCCAAATAACTTACTATTTCTGCATACCTTTAAACCACAAATAAGCATTTAAAACCCCAAAACTAAGAATCTTAACCCTTACCTCAACTTTGGAGCATTTCTCGAAAAGCCTCGTTTAGAAATTTGCTCTGCTAGATGTGTAGAGAATCTTCCCTAGAACATCGTAGCGATCTCCATTTGTTGATTTGGGCAGAATCCGGGCTAGATTTGAAGAGAGAAGGGAGAGGAAATGTTTTAGAGGGAGAAAATTGGAGGAAAAATAAGTTTTCTTTGCCAAGAAGCTACCTAGGATCTTTTATACTTGATGTTGCCATGTAGCTTCGTCGATGAGAAAACAGGCTTCGTTGACGAACCACAAAAGGGTCTTTGTCGACAAGAGAATGCGTTTGTGGATGAAACTTAAAATCTAAAATTTGCCCACTTGAGATTTCTTTGTTGACGAGGGACTGAACTTCGTCGACGATTTTTAGAAGAACACTCGTCAACGAAGACAAGAAATTAGTCGACAAGGTCTATTGTTCTCCCAATTTTAAATCTTCCTTTTTCCCTTATTCTTTATTTATCTATCCCATTTATTATTTTTCCTAATTATTTAATCATTATAATTATCTGAGTCATTACATTCTCCCCTACTTTAGAAATTTCATCCTCGAAATTTCGCTAATGATTCACCTAATTACACTTCTACAATTTAATAACTCAATATATCCCATACAGTTCAATAATATCACTAAATAAACTTTTGCATCATCCATAACTAAGTAAAATCAGCATTATACTTAAACATAAATCCATACTTGTGTTCTTAGAATTATCTGGCTCCGGCTGAATCAACGAGTACACTCATGCTGGACCACCCTTGCCAAGTGGTATCTGCTGTTTCCTGCGGTCCTGGTTCGGTACAAGTATAACAGGCAACGGTTCCTGACAATTCTTCTTGATATGCCCCCATTTACCGCACCTAAAACAATTAGGAGACCCAAACCAACATTCACCTCTATGCCTCTTGTTACATTGATGGCATACAGAGTAAAATTGATTACCCTGATAACCAGGATAACCCCAATCTCCTGTCTCCTATCTCGAGCCCATTGCATCTTTCCCTTTCTTCCCCGATCCTTGACTGACCTCAGCCTGAAAAATGGATGGTGCAAGCCTCTTCTTCTACTCTATAGGCTTTATACTCCTGGATGCTCTTCTCCAGCACCGAAGCCTTATCAACCAAGTCTGAGAAAGTTTGGACGTAGAATCCCACCACAAGTTCATAAATTTTGCATTTCAGGCCTTTTTCAAATTTTCTGGCCTTCCTTGCCTCATTCGGGATCAAGAACTGTGCGAAGCAAGATAGCTCCACAAATTTTGATGCATACTCCCCAATGGTCATATTCCCATGGTTCAAGTTAGTAAACTCTTCAATCTTTTCCTCTCTAATAGATAATAAGAAATACCTATAAAAAAAATAGCTCTTTAAATCACTCCCAGGTCTGTGCTATCTTTATCGGTTTTTGCTCCTCTAGTAGATTCATAGAAAGCCACCAGTATTTTGCATCTCCGATCATCTTAAATGCGGCATAACAGACCTTCTGCTCGTCTGTGCAATCGAGTACAACCATGATCTCCTCTATCTCCAGTACCCAATTCTCTGCAGCCACTAGATCAGGTCCTCCTACGAAGGCCAGAGGGTTCATTCTCATGAACTCCTTGATGTTGTAGCCCTGACCTGCAGGTGGACAGTTTTGCCCTCTAGTATCCTTCTTCATTTCTGCCTTGACCTATTGAGCAATACCCCACAACATTGTGGAGGTATCAACTTCTTCTTCACTGGAAGTCTTCGAATCATCTCTTCCTTTAGCCTCTACATCCTTATCCCCAAGATCCATCCTAAAAATAGGACAGGAAATAGTTAATAATCCCATATCATAACTCTAGAGTTAATAATCCCATATCATAACTCTAACAACACAATCATTAAATTTAAATCCAATATACATCCCAAGTTCTCCATATAAGGACCAGTCTCATAGCTCAGAAACAAAATCATCGAAGGTTTACCATGGCTTTTCTGAGCGCGTCGACTACTTCAGAAAAATTATAGGAAATCGTCGACGTATTTCCGCCTCTAAACTATAAAACAAAATCCTATACTTCTCAATACCTAACATATCCATCTAGTATCCTTATCCTAACTAATTCCTATACTCTGGTATAAATCATACCTAACTTTGCAGAACCCAAAACCTATTGTTCTGATACCAAACTGTAATGCCTGGAACCTGAAAATTCGGTCTAGTGCGTTATACCTGAATAAATCGTGCTTCGTAGTGTCCCGAACATGCCTAGTGGGACCTGGGTGCCACGTAATCCATTTTTCTGTACCTGTTATTCCACTAATAATTACGCAGCGGAAAACATAACTACAATCCTCAACTAATACAATACCAGAGTTTTCTACATCTATCTACATTTCAAAATAAACCATTCATCCACCGTATCTACATATATACATATCTCCAAAAAACCAATCTACAACTTTCAGTATTCACAACTCATAAGACTTAAAACATAAAACATAAAACTTATACATCCAAAAAGTATCATCAAAGTTTATGCCATTTTTCTTTCTATATCCAAAAATGCTATAATAACCTAGAGCTCTCTAAGCTCGATCACGTGGAGGTCCTGAAGAAGATAAATTTGTATTTGGGTGAGACACATCTCAGTAAGGGAAGAAACAATATATTAAATTTGCGTGTGGCCAACATGAGGTTTGTAAATAACATATGTATAAGTATTCATCATTTGCATATCATTATCATAATTTCTAAAATCCTTTCCTGAGTCTAATCAAACACATGCAAAGTATTTTACCCACAAGATTACCTAAGGATTGAGGTGATTACCCGCCCATACAAGTAGTACCCCTCTGCTATGATACTTTAGGTAACCAATGGTCACAACTGAAGCATATCAGGGCACTTACCTTACTTAGTAAGCCCTCAGGTGAAAAAGTAATCTCGTACTCATAGAGTTCATACAAAGGTTTACCAGCAAAGGCTCCCGAGAATGAGGAAATTTACCCGCCCATAAAAGTAATTTTTCTCTGCCTTAATACGTTATGTAGCCTACTACCACATTTGATACCTACTAGGGCACTCGTCTTTCTCAACAAGCCCTTGGGTGAAGAGTTTGCCCCGCCCATAACACGTACCATGTTATACTAGTATATATACTAATACTACCATAATACATTATTCTATCTATCATTATTTTGTATTTCTCATCTGTTCATGTTATCAGCTTTGACATTACATAGCATTTCACTTTACATGATTCTTTCCCATTTTACAGTGTTCACATTTCACATTTCATTTCTATTTCATTTCCCTTTCATTTCATTCATTTCATTTCATTTCCAGTATTCGTACTACAACTCCTTTTAGTTGTATATCAGTTAGTTTACATAGATATGCGCTAATATGCTACTACAGCTCCTTTTAGCTGTTCATCAGTTAGTCTATAGCTCCTTTCAGCTGTTCATCATTTATCCATGGTTGAATTAACAATCACATGCAGCATAATTCATAACACATTTTCATTCTTAATGCATTTCATGTATAACCTGTATTTCATACATATAACATAATTCAACATAGAATTTCCATTTTACTCACGCCACACAATTTAGCAATATATATTTCAAACATTTCCTGTAAAATAAGCCAAACCTCATTTATCATCTTTATACTGAAAATATACCTTTAATTTATTACAAAATTAACCTAAAAAATCCTTCTCTTTCATCAGTCCATTTGCACATATACATATCTAATAAAACAACCCTAAGCTCAGAAATCATAATTTAAACGGTTGGCATTTTTGAATCCATACGAAAACATATACATATATACATAACATAATCCTGTTATCCATTTAATTTATAAAAACCTGGTTTAATATATATTTCCTCTTACCTGCTTTCTTGAACTATGCCAACAGGAACCCCAAATGATGTCTATGGCACTCACTCGAATCTTGAATCAAAAACCCTAGTTTAATAAGATAAACCCCAAATAATTTACTATTTCTGCATTTTCTCAATCTATAAACCTCAAATAAGTATTTAAAACCCCAAAACTTAAGAATCTTAACCCTTACCTAAACTTTGGAGCATTTCCTTAAAAACCCAGTTAAGAAATCTACTTTGCTAGATGTGTAGAGAATCTTCCCTAGAATGCTGTAGCGGTCTCCGTTTGTTCGATTCAGGCTGAATCCGGGCTGGATTTGAAGAGAGAAGGGAGTGGAAACGTTTTGGAGAGAGAAAATCGGAGGAAAAATAAGTTTTCTTCACCAAGAAGCTTCCTTGGATCTTTTATACTTGATGTTGCCACGTGGCTTCATCGACGAGATGACAGGCTTCGTCGACGAGAGAATGCGTTCATCGACGAAACTTAAAATCTGAAATTTGCTCAATTGAGATTTCTTCATCGATGAGGGATTGAACTTCGTTGACGATTTCTAGAAGAACACTTGTCGACGAAGACAAGAAATTCGTCAACAAGGTCTGTAGTTCTCCCACTTTTAAATCTTCCTTTTTCCCTTATTCTTTATTTATCTATCCCATTTATTATTTTCCCTAATTATTTAATCATTATAATTATTCGGGTCATTACAGAAGGTGTTGGAAAGGTTTAACATGGTTAATGCAAAACCGGTAAGTACACCGTTAACGAATTATTTTAAATTGTCTACCGCTCAATGCCCAATGACAGATGATGATATTCGTGACATGTCAAAGGTCCCCTATGCTAGTGTAATAGGGTGTTTAATATATGCTATGGTATGTACAAGACCTGACCTAGCACAAGTTGTCAGTGTGGTGAGTAAGGTTCTTTCAAATTCAAGTAGACATACTTGTGATGCAGTCAAGTGGATTTTTAGATACTTGTGGGGTACTTCTCACTATGGCCATCATATTCGGCAGGCAACAAAATGATCCATCAATTATGGGATATGTGGATGCAGATTATGCAAGGGATCCAGATTGTTAGCTTAGGTGCAATCCCAAAAGGGGGGGGGGGTGAATTGGGTATTTAAAAATTATTACCTAGGTCAATCGGTTTAACAACAATATTGAACAATCTAGGGTCAGACTATGCAATCAATAAAAAAACATACATGTGTAGTAAAGTAAAGTGCGAAAAAAGTAAATGATACACGAGATATGTTATCGAGGTTCAGCCAAAGTACTTACATCCCTGCTTTGGCTAACAAGCACAAGGATTACCACTATTGGCTCACTTAACGGGCGGAGCGACACCTAATACAACCAGGTTAATTAGCATAGGGCTAACTTCAACCTTTACAAGCAGGTCAATTAGCGGGGCTGACCTCAACCTACATGCCTTACCAGGATGGCGCACCTAACTTTCCTAATCGGGTCTAAGCTAGTCTAAGACTATTCCACAGGGCTAGTCTCTCTCTCTCCAGGCCCGCGCCTAGAATACAACCAAAGTGTATGAAATTTGTACATGGAAATACGCTTCTAGACAAGTAGATGTGTGCTCCAATACAGTTCAATCAATATTGCAAGCACGAACAATATGTAAATATGCTCAGTGCTCTAATGTGTGCTAAACACTCAATCAAGTATAGATTTTTAGTCCAAATCTAGAGTGTATATCATAGCAAGATTTGAAACACAGTATGTGAATATCATAGAATCAGATCAAGGTTTCAAATATACTAGCTAGTTGATTCAAGCAAGCTCAACAAGATATTCTCAATGATCTAAGCACAAAGAGTGTTTGAACACAAGTTTTGAAAATGATTTTGCACACAAAAATATAGGTTTAGGTAACTTGCAATGACAATGCAAGAACCACAACCCTCAAAGTCATTCCACACAAGATTTATCAAATGAAATCGGTGGAAGAACTTTAATTCTAAACTCTCAAATAAAATCAGACAAGCAATAATACAAGTGAGAGTTCTAGCTAGTGAGATTAAGCACAATAGAGTTAGAAATACTCACAACACTTGAATGATCAAGGAGAGTGAAGTTTTGAAGTGTATGGGAGTAGTATAGGCTATTAAATGATTTTTGAATTTGAGAGAATTTTGGCCTTAATGATCTTACTATTCTCTTGCTAATTATTCCAAATAAGGGGGTATATATAGACTTCCCCAAAAATATGACCGTTAAGGACACAAATGGAATAATTATAAAATTTTTAATATTATTGAAATAAATAAACTCGTTTAAAAAATATTAACTGCGGTAAAAATGAGGGGCAACCCGAGAGCACCGGTCAACCGAGGCAAGTTCGGTTGACCGAAGTTCTTGAGGTTCGGTTGACCGAAGTTCTTGGTCGACCGGGCATTAAATGACTTGTGAGTTCAGTCAACTGGACTTGTAAGTTCGAAGGTGATTTTCTCTTTCTGCAAGGTTCGGTCGTCTGGAACTAAAATGAACTGACTCGGTAAGTCGACCACCCCGCTAAGTTCCCGCACGTGGGAACTCGGTCGACTAGGGCGTTGATGTGTATTTTATTCTCGGTTGACTAGGACGTCAATAAAGTTGACTCCTGGGAAGTTCGGTTGACCGGGGTCAAATGAACTGCGTGAAATCAGTCGATCGGGCATTTTTGTACAGGGAAGTTCGGTCGACCAAGTGTGCACATTTAGTGCATTTTGGTCCTATTTAAGCCAACAATCGCCCTATTCAAATGACCATATATATATATGCATGTGTGAGTGTCTTAGGGTCATTCTAGGCCTTTTTGAGCGCACTAAAAAAATCTGGCATCGGTCAACCGAAGGGTGATCCCTAAGGTCTTTCTATGGTTTGTGTAGGTACCTAAAGTCCAACTAGGGTCGATTTGAGCATACCTACCTACCATGCATGATGCAAATTATTACAAACCATAGGAGTGCACAGACCATAATTAAATTTACATCCCAGAATGAAGAAATGAAATAATGAATACAAATACAACACACAATTCTTCATTCTTTGGCACGAATACCGCACGCCATCATGTTATGTCTTTTAGTCCGAATACACGTGCACAGTGAACCTGCATGCAAGCCTTAGTACAATCATCAGTACCAAGAATATTTGTTATAATCAAAACTGGGTGTGACCTATCAGGTCAACACAGATGACAGGAGGTCTACAACAGGTTATGTATTCACCCTTGTGGGAGGGCCTATTTGTTGGAGGTCCATGATACAATCTATGGTTTCATTATTAACAACTGAGTCAGAGTATATGGCAGTCGCCGAAGCTGCCAAGGAAGTGTTGTGGCTAACAGGTTTAGTTAAGGAGCTAGGTATACAACAAGGTGGAGTTCAACTACATTGTGATAGTTAGATTAACATCTATTTGGTGAAGAATCAAGTATATAGTGCAAGGACCAAGCATATAAATGTGAGGTTTCATAGGATCCGAGAGTTGGTCTCTTCTAGCGAACTTGTACTTGACAAAGTTCACACTTCTGAGAATGTAATAGACATTTTGACAAAGCCTGTTACAATGGATAAGTTCAAGCATTGCTTGGACTTACTTAATGTCTCCAATTGCTAGATGGGAGGCGGTCCCAACCTATTGTCCTAGGTGGAGCAATGGGTTAAGTTTTCAATTTTCTCCTAAGGGATGTATATTTGCCAAGGTGGATATTGTTGTAATATGTGGCTTATATGTTGAGTGGAATGCATATACAAAGAAGAAAACATGGTTGAAAGCAGAGTTGCTGGCTTGCAGGAGGAAACCAACGACAGTTTGAAATTGTTAACAGTTTTGTCTAGGTGTAGAGAAACAATCGATTGTTTTCTTGTGCTACATCGACTGTTTGGTCTCAGCTGAGAAGCAAAGTGTACTCCCAAGAGGGAGTGTGAATTGGGTTTCAAAATTTTCTTTGTAAACTCTTTAGTTAAGTATAACCCTTTTTAATTTTGATTTTAGTTACACAATCCCTTTTCAATTTACCAACCAACAATCCAATGTAAAGATTATATTATGAATTCAACTTACTTTAACAAATAATAATTCAAATCAAAATTTTCTTTTCAGAACATATCAAAGATAAAATTTCATAAAATTGATCTTAGCCATGTTTCCAAAAACTTGGTATTTAGAATTTTTAAATCCTACAATCAATTAGTTTCTTGATTTTTATGTTGATCAAAATTAGTATTTTTAGAGAGCTGCAATATTCAGTAGTTCAATATTCAAGTGTAATCTGACCAACCAATCAAGATAGTTCCTTTTATCAAAGTTTCAGCAATTCCCAATAGCCAATTAGTTCTCAGCAATTAATTTAAACATACACACAATTTATATACTTGCTGTAAATTAAAGAGAATAAGGGGGAAGAGCTGTAGACCAAATTTTTTACAAGGTTCGGCGAGCAGCCTAGGTCCTTGCCCCAAGCAACACGCTGTGAGGATTTTCCTTTCCAACTTTCTTTTAAGCAAAGTTGCAACCTCTTTCCTTATCGGATGGAGGCCCCTCTCTAACAAGAATACCCCTTCTTGCTAGGCAACGATCCAATCAACCCTAAATCGTCAAGAAAACAAGAAATAAGAACATTTTGGTTTATACAAGAGAAACTCTCAGTTATTGCAGATTTGTACAAGTGAAAATCAATATGCTTCAGCAATTAATCAATATAAATGAGTGAATCTTAAGTAAATATCACCGGGCTTCTGATTTGATTTGAAAATCTCAGTAGAAACGATCAGATACTGTGAGTTGTATCAGTACAAGCACAACAAGAACTTCAGAAAATATTTTTAGTAATAGAGCTTTTAATTTGCAGGATGTGTATGCTTGATTGTTGTGTTTTTTTTTATTTGTGAAAATAACATGTATTTATAGAGTCATAAAGCATGTATTCGTGTTCCCCAAGTTGCTTGCAGTGTTTCCCAAGTTTTCTCCAAGTTTGGGCTCCAAGAAATCAATTTTGGAAATTTTCCCTCGTTGTTTAAATATTTAAAATACGAAGGTTAGTCTACTGTGACTTGAGGGTCAGTCGCCCGAGCCTTTATAGTTTAGTGAAATTTTGAAACACAATGCTAAATCGGTCGCCTAAGCCTAAATGGCCATTCGCCTATCTTGGTTCTGTTTGCTTAGCTTTGTTAGTATAAATGTAATGCTCTGAACCCAAAACTAAGCCCATAGTGTTATTCTAAATAAAATCTTTGATACCATAAAATAACATAGCGTAAGATCTCCATAACAATTGCCAGAGCACTAAAAAGCATCCTTTACTACAATAAAAATCCTAATACACAATACAGTTCAACAGTCATAAAAAACATAATTAAAATAATAAAATTCTAAACTAGACCTTCAATCCCACCCACACTTCTACTGTGCACTCTGATTACTGTCATACTCCTCAGATCATTAATCAGAAAACATAATTACAATTATGATAACAATATTTTATTTAAAAACCTTTCATATTACCTCAACAAATATGATTATAATTTCATTTGAGACAATTAATGTCTTACCTTCTCTTACTTGGCTCAAGTGAAATTACTTAACGTAGTTGATCATAATGTGCATACATTAGTTATCATTAATGTATACAAAACTTGTAGGAGTCATGACGGTTCCATATAATCTTTATTAACATAGTTCCTTCCATGCACTACAATACAAGTTCCACTACACATAATGATCTTTTAGTTGAGTTTGCTGAGGTAATGTGAAAGGTCTTTAAATAAAATATTGTTATCATAATTGTAATTATGTTTTCTAATTAATGATCTCAAAATTTTGTAAAACTATAATGACATCTCTGAATATGAGAAGTCTATAATTATGATATAATTATAATACATTATTAATCACTTGATGGAAGTGATTATAAAAGAGAGGTTAGGGGCTAGTCCTATCTCAACCTATGATGCTTATGCTAAATATATCTATCAAATTAAGTTGAAGCATAAGGAAGATCAAGGGTTGTGAGATAGAAACACAGTCCGAAAAAGGTTAGATATGGATAGGGTGAGACACCTCACAGTAAGGATGAAATAAATTATTATCAGTGTATGGCAAATTGTTAACTTTTTGAGTCCGATCCCTATTTTGATGCTGACAAAGCACATGTTTCTTATGTGTGTATTTAGCATGTGAACAGGTCCATTAATTCAACGCACACATAAGGAACGACGATGGAAGCTTGTAGGACTTAAAGACTATACGATCAAGTGCATTCCATGAAGTCAGAAGAGCAAAAAGACGAAGAAGACGTTTATTTTATGAAATTGCATTTAATTTTTTATATCTTTCGTCTGTAATAATGCATGCATCTGCATGATATGTTTGAATGCTTAGAACGGCCGTAAATAGACCCTAGGGACCAACACATCTCACCAAAATTTTTTTTTTCTAAAAAGACTAAAAATACAAAGTTTTTGAAATAGCTTTAGGGTCAAAATCGAGGCTAAACGAAGTTTAGTCGACTGACGCCGAATTTTTTCGGTGCCCTAAAGAAGACCTAGGCCAACCTTAGGGCTCCCTATACTTCATTAAAATATGCCATATCTTCTTAAATTTAATCATCATATGAATATGGTTTATATACAAAGGGATTAGAACTGAAATGCATTAAAAATGCATGTTCGGTCGACCGATATGGAATTTATAAAAGCATTCGGTCAACTGAACCGGTCAGAGGTCAACAGTTTGACCATAATTTGGTCGACCATACCTTGTCAAGTTCACACAACTTGGTCGACCGAACTCCTCTCTGGGTCAACATATTGACCACTCGGTCAACCGACTAGAATTATATGGGCAACGCTCTAGTCAACCGAACATCCTCGGGAGAAGCCCCAACCGCCTGGCCGACTGAACTTCCTAGTTCAAATTAACCTAGTCGATCGAACCGTGCGGATTTGGAAAATCGCTCTTAAACCATGCAAGTCTGGTCGACCGAACCAATAGTTCAAAAATTCCCTGATCGACCGAACTTGGCTCCACGGTCAACCGAACCTCAAATTCGGTCGACCGAGCCTCTCGGGTTTGTGAATTTTTTATCGCGGTAAAACGAGGTTATTTTTAATTAAACATCATTAATCTTTTTCTAAAATGATCTCCGTGTCCCCAACGGTCATAATTTTCACAAACTCTATAAACACCCCCTCATTACTCCAGATTAGCAACTTTGATTAACTTTAAAACCTCTCAAATCATTTTTTTAATCAAAGTTCCCCCACTCATATTTTCATTGTAAAATCTTTTTAGGGTTACAATTTATACTCTCCAATCTGTTCCAATCATTATTCTGAAAATCATTTTGAAGAGAACATTTTACTTTGGGCATTTATTTTACACTTTTTTACATTTACTCTCATTTGCAACTTCATTTATTAAAATCATTTTTGAGAGTAGCTTTAATATTTCTTCCATTTTTTTTTTATAAACATTTTTGGGAGAAATTATTTATTGCACAAATCCTTTTGAACTTAAACTCCAGATTATCCAAATACTTTTATTTGCAAATATCTTTATTGGAGAACATAACAATCATTTTATATATTCATATGTTTTATTTGTGCATTAATTATTTAGATAAGCACCCTTTACTCTACTGAACTCAAATCATATCATAAGAGAGTGCATACACTTTAGAGCTTTATGTGTACATTTCTACTTGTATTTTAGAAGCATTATTATATGTACAAAAATGTTTCATTATATGGTTGGGTTCATCTTGTTAATTGAACTGGGGAGTCTCAGCCCCGTAAATGAGGCCATTTCGGTTCAGCCCAAAATTGAACTGGGGAGTCTCAGCTCTGTAAGTGAAACCGGTTCAGTTCAGCCCGTAAATTGAACTGGGATTTTCCTCGCCCTATAAGGAGAGGATGTAAAAGGCTTTTACTCTGCCCGGTTAAGTGAGCAGGTATAGTGGAATCCTTGGGGGGAATGCCCAAGGTGGGGACGTAGGCTAGTTTGGCTGAACCTCGATAACAAATCCGGTGTCGCTCTCTCTATCTTATTTAAATTCCTGCACTTTAATTTCAGCATGTGTATGAATGTTTATTTAATATCAAAATTATTTGTATGCACACATTTGATTTAAATAAGATACTACACACGTGTATGATTGCTTTCATAGTTAAACTCATTTTACATACACGTATATATGTTGAATGGGATATGAACCGTGGTGAATCAGCGTTATTGTTTAAATTAATGAAGAATGTTTTAAAACCCAATTCACTCCCCACTCTTGGGATCACACCAATTCCAACACAAATGAGTTACTGTGTATCACATATAAATAACATACAATACTTGTATCATATAAATAACCTTCTATATTGTCGTTCATGTTTACATATTAAACCATTAAAACTATCTTCTCAATTTCCTGGGTCCTGTTTACATGTAAAGAATCATATCCTTCGGTGACCACATCTGGTGCATATCTAGGCACTCAATGACATTGAGGTGCCTTCTACTCCCTACCCCAATTCAGCAAGCCCTCAGACTACTCCAAGGATCGAGGCGTTACGTATCGCTGTCCCCCTTTGCCTAGATACCACCAAACAGATTCCCCAGATATGCAACTACACAATTCCATGTTACCATATTCATAAACATATTTCAAATTACTCTCAACAATATCTCAACATGTTTAATTTATACAATAACTTGAAATAATCTCATGCCACACATTTGAATAATAAAATCATAGTTTAATAATACTCAGCAAAATCATATACCTCATAATATAATCATATATTCAAATTTAAAACCAACATATACTCAGATTAAAATCAACATAATATCTATATAATTATATTATTTAATTTAATCGGTTAATTTTTGAAAACAACTGACATAATTTATTCCCCTTACCTTTTCCTAGGAGTGGTGCTTAGGATCCTTAAATCAAAAACTTGCTCTGATTAACTTGCTAAGGATCGAAGCTGGGACCCTATGGTGGTGTCCGATTGTCAATCTGACTGAATATTGGGGAGAAATTGAAGAGAGATAGTGGGTTTACCTTATCTTAGGAGTGGTGCCTATGACGCCCTTATCACAAATTCACTCTAATTAAAATGTTGGTGGCCAAAATAGGAACCTAGTGGTATTTTTCATTCTTCAATCGGCGCACATTTGGCCAAGGAAATCGAGGAGAGAGAGAGAGAGAGAGAGAGGTTGAGGAGAGAGAGGATGGAGAGAGAAGGAGAGAGAGAGAGAGAGAGAGGAGAGAGCGAGAGAGAGAGAGAGAGAGAGAGAGAGAGAGAGAGAGAGGTGAGATCAGTGAGGGGGGTCTATTGAAATTTCAATTGAAATTTCCATCCTAAAGCTAGAAGCTTTAGGATGTCTTTATATATAAAATTATATTATTATAATATAAAATAATATTATATTATTTAATTAATAATAATTATTAATTAATTAATTTAATAAATTTAAATTATTTTTTTATGATCACTTCAATGCATATTATTTTCTTGGGTGTTACATTCTCCCCTCATAAAAATTCCGTCATCGAAATTTGTTAAATATAATCCTAAATAAAATTTATTATTAACGCCTAACACTAGAAAATATCTTAACCTACCCATTCCTATCCTTATCCTAATTCATGTCTATACTCTGGTAATAATCATTCCTAAAATCTACAGAATCTATATCCTAAACTCTGATACCACAATGTAATGCTTCGAACCCGAAACTAAGCCCAGAGTGTTATTCTAAATAAAATCTCTGATACCATAAAATAACACAGCGGAAGATCTCCATAACAATTACCAGATCACTAAAAACCATCCTTTATTACAATAAAAATCCCAATACACAATACAGTTCAATGGTTATAAAAAACATAATTGAAATAATAACAATTCTAAACTAGACCTTCAATCCCACCCACGCCTCCACTGTGCACTCTGATTACTGTCATACTCCTCGTGGTATTTGAAAAATATTAGATATGGATAGGGTGAGACACTTCTCAGTAAGAATGAAATAAATTATTATTAGTGTGTGGCAAATGAGTTACTGTGTATCACATATAAATAACATACAATACTTGTATCATATAAATAACCTTCTATACTGTGGTTCATGTTTACATATTAAACCATTAAAACTATCTTCTCAATTTCCTAGGTCATGTTTACATATAAAGCGTCATATCCTTCGATGACCATATCTTATCCAGATCCAAGCACTCACTGACATTGAGGCGTCTTCTACTTCTTACCCCAATTCAGCAAGCCCTCAGACTACTCCAAGGATTGCGGCGTTACGTATTGCCATCCCCCTTTTCCTAGATACCACCAAACAGATTCCCCAGATATGCAACTTCACAATACCATGTTACCATATTCATAAACATATTTCACATTACTCTCAACAAAATCTCAACATGTTTAATTTATACAATAACTTGAAATAATCTCATGCCACACATTGGTATAATAAAATCATAATTTAATAACACTCAGCAAAATCATATACCTCATAATATAATCATATATTCAAATTTAAAACCAACATATACTCAGATTAAAATCAACATAATATTCATATAATTATATTCTTTAATTTAATCGGTTAATTTTTGAAAATAATTGACATAATTTATTCCCCTTACCTTTCCACAGGAATGGTGTTTAGGATCCCTAAATCAAAAACCTGCTCTGATTAACTTGCTAAGAATCGAAACTAAGACCCTATGGTGGTGTCTGATCGTCAATTTGGCTGAATATTGGGGAGAAATTGAAGAGAGAGAGAGAGAGAGAGAGAGAGAGTGTGTGGGTTTACCTTATCTCAGGAGTGGTGCCTACGACGCCCTAATCAAAAATCCACTCCGATTAAAATGTTGGTGGCCGAGATAGGAACCCAGTGGTATTTTTTGTTCTTCAATCGGCTCACGTTTTTGCTTTCTAGGGTGTTATAATAAAAAGGTTAGACGCCTTATCAAACAACATCAGTCGCCTGAACTTACGAATTTTATGAATTTTAAAAAACTTTGATTTCAACACTTTAACCTTTGATATTGGAAAACTTAAACAATTATATTGAAATCGTGAAATACTTATATGAGACTTCTTATAAACTATAGCTTTCTAAGCACTAAATCTTCATGCATTTTGCTTCCATTCTTAGTGTCTATCTTGGCTCCTTTCTTCAATAGACTTTAGCTTCAAAAGATCTTCTATCTTCAAGTCTAAGCTTTTAATGAACTCATCAAACACTTGAGATCTTGATCCTTTATCAAAACATTTGAGCCCTAAAACTTCACTTAACCAAATATTTAAGTACCCTTGATTTGTTATCATCAAAATAAGATTTTAAGTCTTCTTAAGCTAACAATCTCCCCTTTTTTGATGATGACAAATAAGGAGCAAAAAAGAGTAAGCCTTAATAAGGCTCCCCCTTACAATAAGCATAATCTTAACAAAATTTGTAAAGTAAAAAATTATTCATATCATATCATTAGATTTCATCAAACTCAGTTTTAGTTCATCAAATTTAATTCACACTCATATTTTAATATCATCAATGTCATGCCAGTTTTTCAATTCATAGTTCATCAATTTCAATTTTCATGCTCATCAATCTCATCAATATATCATGATCATGCTCAGTGTTGTCTCAATATTCATGATTATGCTTAGTCAATTATCATGATCATGCTCAGTGTTGTCTCAATATTCATGATTATGCTCAATTTTGCCCAAAACATCTCCCCCTTTTGACATCAATCAAAAAGAGAAGGCTATCAATAAACACAAACAAAGTCGAATGTATGGGGCCATTATAAGCATAAAACATATAATTAATATTTATCATGCATAAGAAGATAAGCAAGAAATCCCAAAATAGCATTAGAATAAGTAAAAGAGAAAAAAAATTGTATCTGATGCACAAATTAAAACCTAGAGATTGTTCAAACAAAGTAAATTATCTGAGCATAAGCTCATCTTCTTCTTCACCAGCATCACTAGAACTTATCTCCATTGGAGCCTTACCGCATGAAGTAGCGGCCATATGTTGTTCAATGCAACCAATTCTTTGATCCAAAGAAGAGTAATTAGCTTGAAGAGAAGCATAATTGTCTTGAAATGAGATTAATCCAGATCTCATTTCACCATGAAAATCTGTGAATTTCTGATGGTATGCAAGAAACCATGAAGGTGTATCAGCAGCCTGAGGTTGTTGAGTTTGGTGTTGAACAGGTGGTTGGGGTTCCTGAGCTTGTTGTCATCTTCGGCCAAATTTAGGAAACCATCCTTGATCATGTTTCTCATAACCCATTTGTTTAAGTGTAGTTGATGAAAAGAGATCATAACGGGTTCGCTTAATGAATAATTTAGATGGAGAAGCTACGCTTAGATGAACAAATATAAGATTCAAAATGCCACCATATGAAAGAATAACTTTGCGAGCTTCTTCTCTAGAGATCATCCATTTGAGAATCAAGCTTTTTCCCTTTGAGTAAACACCACATGACATAGCAATTTCAATAAGAAACGTAGTCATGTGAACTTGCTCTTGGCAAGACATTATACATGATAAGCTTTTGGAGAACTTGTGCTTGCAAATTTAGCTGGTTATAAAGTGGAGGATGACCAAAGTATACAGGGGCTTCAGTCATAACTAGAGGGAGAAATTCCTTAGGTGAGAAATCCTGAGCCATAATCCAAGATTGTCCAAAAGATGGACACTCAAACTCACCTTGTCTAATATTTAAAATTGTTGCTAAGGTCTGTGGAGTGGGAGCAATTGATTTCCCCATAACTTCAGTAGAAGTTACCGTGTCTCCTTTGACCATATTTGCATAAAAAAATTTAACCAAATTTGGATATGATGAGTCCCTAAAATGCATGATTTTAGAACCTCATTTACCTTTGCTTATTCTCACTTTATTATTTATTTACCCATTGTTATCATTGTTCGAGCTATGCAAGGTTTGTTCGTATTTTCAGGAAATACCAGTTAAAACCAAGGAGTTAGGCATGTGAGACGCTAAAAAAGTATCTGGAGTACACAAAACTTAAAGTCAAAAGTTTATCCAAGCTCCCAAAGCCTCAAATCACCAAAGAAAAGGAAGTCTTTGTCCGACCAAGTGGCACAACCAGCAACACATAGGGGTGACTTAGTCTTCCACTGCTGACTCCAAAGTTCAGATTGAGATCAAAATGCTACAAGGGTCGACGAGTGATCGACCATGTGAACCTCTAGGGCAACCGCGTCGAGATACTGAGACAGAAGTGAGAGTAGAATTACCGAAAGCCTCGACGAAGTGTTCGACCAAGAGACCTTAAGGGGCAACTATATTGAGGTCCTGAGATTTCCTGAAGATTGAGATCCTGTAAATCTCAACCATCTACTCGACTAGTAAGACCTTGAGGCGCGACGCAGTCGAAGACATCAAAGATTTGAATTCCTGATTTCCTGTGAGTCTCAACTAGGGCGCACACAAGGGAAGCATGGGAGCAACTTGGTCGACAGCAACGATCTTCTATGCGAGATACGCTGCTGACTTTCCTAAACTTTGAATAAACCTTGTAAACCCTAGAGCCTATAAGTATTTTCTACGAACACGAGCTTTGGGTTCCTCTTTGGCCTCTCTTAGGTTAGTGACAGACTTAAGATGTCATTGAGAGCCAAGTCAAATTAGGAGTACTGTAGATTTCTGGATTGTGCAAGGTGTATTTGACGACCTGTGACAATCGGCGGAGCTCTTGTGTTTTCCTGTAACGACTTGCTTTGTCATGCCATTTTTTTTCCACTTAAACATATATAAAATATATAACAAATCTTTTTGTAATACTACTAGAAACATCTCAGGCCCTAAGGAAGCACCAAGGAAACTCTGTCCACATCACATTCCTAAACAGAGGTAAACATAAAACTGTAAACAATATATACAATACCAGAAATCTAAAAATCCCAAAATATACATCACAAAGTACCTAGTGACGTCATCAAAAACCTTGGGATCTACCCAAACAACCAACACCCAGGAAACACTCACCCTTCAAAAAGGGCAGCGCAAAAACTTTTCTACCTACCAGCCTGATTTGCTTGCCTAACTGGATCACCTGAAAAATGTCAAGTCATTGAGATGAGACAATGCTCAGTAAGAGGACATATGATATTACTAGTGTGTGACAACTGAGTTACTCATTTAATATACTGATATAATACTGAAACTATAAAGTTAATAATCTAGTATACCGTACAAATCACATTTATTATAGTTTAAAATAAAACTGTATATCTGAGTTTTCTAGTTACACATAATTCTAATATTATTATAAATATGCTACTGTACTGTAAATTTGTATTTATAGAAATAACTGTGATAATACACTGGCATCTGAATATCATGATTTAACCCCTCATGATAGGGTTATACGGCCCGTAGGCGGGACTTAATTTGGTTGGCCTACCAGGTAAGTCAATCTGAATCTCTATCAATCAACAATTTGGCCCACTGCAGTCTCTCCGGGCATACTACTACTCTATCTTGTCTAATAAGCCACCTCAACCCAACTTTCTAGAGAGACTGCAATCTCTCCTAGTGCCGTTAGACGGAATCCACATATTATCTGAGATATTTGGTTGCACTCTAATATGAAATAGTAACGGTACCGTGCTCTGTGTCTGAATCTAACTGAATATTTTCATAGGGTCTGATACTATTTAGTACTGATATATATATATATATATATATATATATAAAATTATCTTACTATTTTTACCATGCTATTGAAATAATCATAACATTTCAAAACTGATCTGCATAATCTGTATATATGATTGAATAACTCAATATTTGAATATCTGAATAACTGAGTGTTATGTTTCTGTAGTCATGACATTTTGACAAATACTATAAATTATATTTTCTGGGAACTGCATATTGATATCTTCTGCTAATATACTATAAAACATGATATTTGTAAAACTGTATTAATACTTTACTAAACTGTTATGATCTCATGCCATACATTTAATCAGTTAGATTCTCATGCTCTAAAATCTATAACTCCTACTGTAATTATAATAATAATAACATTCTGAAAAAACTAAATAATAAGCTGATATAAATATAAATATATATATATATGTATATATATATATATATATATATATATATATAATCTTCTGATATACTTTCTAAAATCCCTAGCATAGCATATTTCCCCTACTTATCTGACTGTGAGGCTGGCCTCCACTTAACACTCCACTCCCGCACCCTCGGTGTACCAACCTCAAAAACCTGCATCTGTATACACATATTCTCCAATAAATCTATACTCATATAACTCCTGAAATCGCCTATTCATAAATCTCTTAAACTACAATTTACCTGAGTTCCTGAACAGATACTTTCTAGGATCCTCTACCCATGACTATAGGGGCCTAAAACACCTTATTCCTGAAAATATGACACTCCAAATTTATTCCACAAAACGCCAGTATATTCTCATAGTATACAAAATCTGGCCTCAAATAATACTAGTAATACTAAAAATACCTAAAAATCTACTTACCCTAATTTTGGGATGATTCCCAAACTGCTCGAATTGAATTTCCGATCCAGCTAGGTTGTAGAGAATCTCCCCAGGATCATCGTGGTAGCTTTTGATCGTTGAACCGGGGAGAATTGGAGCCAGAAATCTAGAGAGAAGGGAGTGAGTGCATTTTCTAGAGAGAGAAAATGAAGGGAAGAAAGAAGTGTCCGTTGAAAAACCGTTTTTGCATATTTATAGGTGGCTAGCCACATAGCCTCGTCGATGAGCCACGTCAATGAGTTAATGAAGGTGGTTTGTCAATGAAGACGGTGCCCTCGTCGATGAAATTCAGGCCCTGAAAAACAGCCTCTCGGTAAATTCTCGTCGACGAGACATGCATCCACGTCGACGAGCCCAAACAGATGATTCGTCGACGAACACTCCGCATTCGTTGATAAGGCCCTACTATATCCCCTTTTTGAAATTCTTTTCCCCTTCTCTTTTCTTTATTATTTAATTCTAATAATTATCTGGGTTATTACATTCTCCCCTCTTTATAAAATTTTGTCCTCGAAATTTACTATCTATACCATACCCCACTCTCTGAAGAAAAATTGGCTACTTATTTTATTAATTACCCTCACTTGTGGTGGAGGAATACCGTGGTTACATTCAAGGTCCTGTGAGATTACAAACATACTCAAAAAGAAAATTCTCCCAAAACCAAAACATTACCTATCCTATAATCTAAAATACAACCATATATATTATCATTCTACATTAAACAAACTTTATCATTATCTAAACAACACTTACTAATACTATAATTCATTAAATAAATGTGGGTACTTCTATCTAATTTCTTCCTCAAATTCCCATGAAACTTATTCTATGACATGGTTTCTCCACAAAACTTTCACTAGTTGAATTTCTTTGGTGCGCAATTCCTGTGTCTTACGATCTAAGATCTGTACTGGTACTTCCTCATAGGCTAGTGAATCTCTAAGCTCTATTTATACATAACTGATTATATGGGACGGGTCTGGGACGTATTTTCTTAGCATAGCAACATGGAACACATCGTGTATTCTAGACAAAGCTAGTGGCAGAGCTAGCCTATAAGCAACTGACCCCACTCTCTCTAGTATCTCAAAAGGGCCAATATACCTAGGGCTCAGCTTGCCCTTCTTCCCAAATCTCATAATCCCTCTCAAAGGAGCCACCTTCAAGAATACCCAATCCACTAAATCAAATTCTAATTCCCGATGGCGAGTGTCCGCGTAACTTTTCTGCAGACTCTGAGCTGTACCGATTCTTTCTTTAATTAGTCGGTCTTTATCACATGCCTGCTGTACCATCTCCAAACCCAAAACTTGCCTCTCACCTACTTCATCCTAGAAAAGAGGAGAACGACACCTCCTACCATAAAATGCGTCATAAGGTGCTATGCCGATGCTGGCCTGATAGCTGTTATTGTAAGCAAATTCAACCAATGCCATAAATTGGGTCCAGCTACCCCCAAATTCTAGAACGCATGCACGAAGAATATCCTCTAATATTTGGATCTTCCTCTCAATCTAACCATTTGTCTGAGGGTGAAAAGCAGTATTGAATGCTAACTGTGTTCCCATAATCTCCTGAAAGCTTTTCCAAAATTGTGAAGTAAACCAAGAATCTCAGTCTAAGACTATGGATATCTGTACACCATGAACACGAACTATTTTCTGAACATATATTTCTGCCAATCTGTCTATGGAATAGTCAATTTTAATAGGGCTGAAATGAGCAGTCTTCATCAGACGATCAATGATCACCCAAATAGCATTCAACCCCTGTCGCACTGGTGGTAGCCTGGTAACAAAATCCATAAAGACTTGATCCCATTTCCACTCTAGAATGAAAAGTGGTTGCAACTGCCCCGCGGGTCTCTGGTGCTCAAGCTTTATTTGCTGGCACGTCAAACATTGCTTTACAAACTCTGCAATATCCTTCTTCATACTGCTCCACCAAATGGATTCCCATAGATCCCGATACATTTTAGTACTACCTAGATGTACGGTGTATAGAGACCTGTGAGCCTCCTCCAATATAGTTCTCCTGATCTTAGCATCTACAGGAACACATAGTCTAGTACGAAACCGCATAACTCCATCATCTGATTTTCTGAAATCCTCCTCTTTTCCATCTTGCACCTTCTCTATCAACTCCGCTAACTCTGGGTCAAAATTCTGGCCAGCTTTAATCCTTTCTTGCAACGTAGGCTGAATCACCAAGTTAGCAATGAATGATTGGTGATCATCCTCTATCAATTTCACACCTAATCTCTCCAAATCCATCAGAATAGGGTGCTGAATCTCCACTGCTGATAATACTGTTCCCACTGACTTTTGGCTCAATGCATCATCCACCATATTTGCTTTCCCTAGATGGTAGCCAATTGTGCAGTTATAATCTTTATTAAGTTTCAGCCATCTTCTTTGCCTCATATTTAGTTCTTTCCAAGTAAAGAAATATTTTAAAATTTTATGGTCCATAAAGATTTCACATTTCCCTCCACACATATAATGCCTCCAAATCTTGAGAGCATACACCACTGCAGCCAATTCCAAATCATGCACATGATAGTTTTTCTCATATTCCTTAAGTTGCCTAAAAGCATATGCGATAACCCTGTCATGCTACATCAATACACACCCAAGCTCCTTTAGGGACGCATCACTATATATCACAAACTCGTCCTCTCCTGATGGAATAGCTAAACACTAGGGCAGTGACCAACCTCTTTTTCAATTCCTGAAAGCTCTGTTCACAGTCACCAGTCCATTCAAACCTCACATTTTTCCTCGTGAGTCACGTTAGCAGACTTGATAATCTGGAGAAACCTCCAACAAAGCGTCGGTAGTAGCCTGCCAAACCCAAAAAACTTATGTCCTCTTGGACATTCCTTGGTCTCATCTAATTCACCACTACCTCTATCTTACTCAGGTCAACTGATACACTTGCCTCAGAGATCACGTGGCTGAGAAAAGAAACATGCCTCAGCCAGAATTCACATTTCTTGAATTTTGCGTACAACTTTCTCTCTCTCAATGTCTGCAACACCAGCCTTAAATGATGTTCGTGCTCCTCCAAACTCCTTGAGTAGACCAGTATATCATTAATGAATACTACAACAAACTGGTCCAAGTACTGATGAAACACCCAATTCATTAAATCCATAAATACTGCTAGCGCATTAGTCAACCCAAATGGCATCACCAGAAACTCGTAATGCCCATATCTAGTTCGAAATGTCATCTTCAAAATGTCTTCTGCCCTAACTTTCACCTGATGGCAACCTAATCAAAGGTCAATTTTAGAATAGACCTTGGTCCCCTGGAGCTGATCAAACAAATCGTTGATTCTGGGAAGAGGATATTTATTCTTGACTGCCAGTTTATTTATTTCTCTATAATCTATGCACATCCTCATGGTCCCATCTTTCTTTTTCACAAATAGAACTGGTGCTCCCTAGGGCGACCCGCTGGGCCTGATAAATCCCTTATCTAGTAATTCTTGCAATTGATCTTTTAGTTCCCTCAACTCGGCTGGAGCTATTTGGTAAGGTGCTTTAGATACTGGTGTTAACCCCGGTAGAGGATCCACGGTAAATTCAACTTCACAGTCTGGTGGTAAACTAGGTAATTCTTATGGAAAAATGTCTGAGAATTCTCTAACCACAGGAATATCTACTTATTTCAATTCTTCTTTTGGTAATTCTTTTATGTAGGCAACAAATCCCTAACAGCCATCTTGAATTAGTTTCCTCACCTGAATAGCTGATACAAGTTATGGCGAAGAGTGCACACGTGAACCAAGAAATCTGTATTCTTGCTCACTAGGAGATCTGAAAATTACTTCTTTCAAATGACAATCAATACTGGCATGATTGATTACAACCAGTCCATACCCAAAATTACATTAAACCCCTACATGTCTAATATCACAAGATCAGCTGGCAGTACTTTTCCCTGAATGGCCAAGGGAAAATCCCTAAGTACCTTCCTATACCTCACCACTGATCCAGTTGGCGTAGTCACCGCCAACTCGACATCTAACATTCGTGCCTCATACCCAATCAATTTAGCATATCCCGATGAAATAGAAGAATGGGTGGCAACTGTGTCAAACAAAACAATAGCTTTATACGAAAAAAGTAGTAAAGGTACCTGTAACTACATCTCCAGTTGCCTCAACATCACCCGGCGTCAACGCATAGACTTTTGCTGGTGCAGTGTACCTTTGCTTGCCTCCACGAGGTGCCTGATAACCACCACGAAATGATCTGGGAGCTGATGCCTAGTCTAGAAAACCCTGACATGACCAAGACCGGTGCCCAAGTCTCCCACAATGATAGCAGACGTCCTCCCCCATCCTACATTCACCTGGATGCTTTTGGCCACATCCAGTACAAGTAGGAATAGTCCGTCCACCTTGAGGATCACTGCGCCCCATCATCCGTCCCTGACTACCTCCATATCAGTCTCCTCTCCATGGCCCCCGGCTGGAACTCACCTTTTCCTCTAACTCTGAGTTACAACACCCCTCTGCATGCCACTCTCGATAACGACAGCTTTGTCGACCACCTTTGTGAACGTTTGAGCCCAAAACCAATGATTTACTCAAACAAATTCTGCCTCAAACCTTCCTCAAATTTCCTTGCTTTCTTCTCCTCGTCTGGTGCCAAGTGTGGGGAAAATTGAGACAACTTAATAAATTGTGCTGCATACTGTGATACTGTCATCTACCAATGAGCTAAATGCAGGAATTCTACTGCCTCTGCACTCTAAATGTTAGCAAGGAAATACAGCTCAAAGAATAGCTCCTTAAATCGACTCCATGTCACTGGCACAGGATTAGACCTCTATTCCTCAATTAATCGCACTAATCTCCACCAGCGCTTTGCCTCTCCTGTCAGTTTAAATGTTGCAAATAACCCCTTTTGTTCATATGTACATGAAAGCACCACCAATACCTCTTCAATGTCCTGAACCCAATTTTCAGCCACGATTGGGTCAGCTCCTCCAGCAAAATACGGGGGATTCATCCGTGTAAACTGCTCGATCGTGCAACCCCACTCCCTCGAGCTCCTCACCATCTCAGCCATCACTTGCTAGGTGATGTTGCGCAACACCGCTTCTGTATCTCCACCTCCTATACTTGAGGGTCCTGGTCTATCACCTCCAACATTCGTACCATTGCTTCCTGGGTCCATCCTAAAAAGACAAAGAACACTATTTAAGAATCTTATCTCCTATACAAATCTAATTTATTTCATTCAACTAAAAATTTAATTCACTATTAACTATTTCCCCTATTTCTACCCCAAAATCCAATCTTGCAACCTAGACACACGACTCGTTAATAATTTACTATGGCTTTCCTAAAATCGTCACCCCAGGAAAGACACAGAAACCACCACGAAAATCATGTACCTAGACCACAGAACAAAACCTCAAATCCTTTTCCTATATTCTGGTATTATTTTCGCTGCACTCTAGAGTCTACAAAACCTAGCAACCTAGGTTCTGATACTAAATTGTAACGACCTGCTTTTTCATGCCATTTTTTTTCCACTTAAACATATATAAAATATATAGAAAATCTTTCTGCAATACTACCGGAAACATCTCAGGCCCAAAGGGAGCACTGATGAAACTCTATCCACATCACATTACTAAGTAATGGTAAACATAAAACTGTAAACAATATATACAATACCAGAAATCTAAAAATCCCAAAATATACATCACAAAGTACCTAGTGACGTCATAAAAAAACCTTGGGATCTACCCAATCAACCAACACCCAAGAAACACTCACCTTTCAAAAAGGGCAACGCAAAAACCTCTCTACCCGCAAGCTTGATCTACTCGCCTAGCTAGATCACCTAAAAAATGTTAAGTCATTGGGATGATACAACGCTCAGTAAGAAGAAATATGCTATTACTAGTGTGTGACAACTAAGTTACTCATTTAATATACTGATATAATACAAAAACTGTAAAGCTGATAATCTAGTATACCGTACAAATCACATTTATTATAGTTTAAAATACAACCGCAATATCTGAGTTTTCTAGTTGCACATAATTCTAATATTATTATAAATTTGCTGTTGTACTGTAAATCTGTATTTATAGAAATAACTATGATAATACCCTACGATCTGAATGTCATGATTTAACCCCTCATGACAAGGTTGTGCGGCCCGTAGACGGGACTTACTCTAGTTGACCTACTAGGTAAGTCAATTTGAATCTCTATCAATCAACAGTCTAGTCCATTGTAGTCTCTTTGGGCATACTACTACTCTATCTCATCTAACTAGCCACCTCAACCCAGCTTTCTAGGGAGACTGCAATCTCTCCTGGCACGGTTAGACGGAATCCACACACTATCTAAGAAATGTGGTTGCACTCTAATCTGAAATAGCAATGGTACTGTGTTCTGCTGTCTGAAACTGACTGAATATTTCCACAGGATCTGATACTATTTAGTACTGATATATATATATATATATATATATATATAATTATTTTACTATTTTTACCATGCTATTGAAATAACCATAACATTTTAAAACTGATCTGCATAATCTATATATCTGACTGAATAACTGAATAACTAAATAACTGAATATCTAAATATCTGAATAACTGAGTGTTATGGTTCTGTAGTCATGGCATTCTAAAAAATAATATAAATTATATTTTTTGGGAACTGCATACTGATATCTTCTACTAATATACTATAAAACATGATATTTGCAAAATTGTATTAATACTTTACTAAATTGTTATGAACTCATGCCACACATTTAAGCAGTTAGATTCTCATGCTCTAAAATCTGTAACTCCTACTGTAATTATAATAATAATAATAGCATTCTGGAAAAACTAAATAATAAGTTGATATATATATACACACACACACACATAATCTTCTAATATACTTTCTAAAATCCCTAGCATAGCATATTTCCTTTATATATATATATACTTAATATTCTGATATACTTTTTAAAATCCATAGCATAACATATTTCTTTTACCTATCTAACTGTGAGGTTGACCTCCACTTAACACTCCACTCTCGCACCCTTGGTGTACCAACCTCAAAAACCTGCATCTGTATACACATATTCTCCAATAAATCTATACTCCTATAATTCCTAAAATCGCCTATTTATAAATCTCTTAAACCATAATTTACTTAGGTTCCCGAACAGATACTTGCTGGGATCCTCAACCCATGACTATAATGGCCCTAAACACCCTATTCCTGAAAATATGACACCCTAAATTTATTCCACAAAACACCAGTATATTCTCATAGTATACAAAATCTGGCCTCAAATAATACTGAAAATACCTAAAAATCTACTTACCCTAATTTTGGGATGATTCTCAAACTGCTCGAATTGAATTTCTGCTTTAACTAGGTTGAAGAGAATCTCCCCAGGATCATCGTGGTAGCTTCTGATCGTTGAACTGGGGAGAATCGGAGCTAGAAATCTAGAGAGAAAGGAGAGTGCATTTTCTAGAGAGAGAAAATGAAAGGAAGAAATAAATTTCCACTGAAAACCCGTATTTGTATATTTATTGGTGGTTGGCCACGTGGCCTCATCGACGAGCCACGTCACCTCGTCGACGAGTTAATGAAGGCGGTTCGTTGACGAAGACAGTGCCTTTGTCGATGAATTTTAGGCCCTGAAAACAGCCTCTTGGTAAATTCTCGTCGACGAGCCCAAGCAGACGATTCGTCGACAAACGCATCGCGTTCGTTGACGAGGCCCTACTATATCCCCTTTTTGAAATTCTTTTCCCCTTCTCTTTTCTTTATTATTTAATTCCAATAATTATCTGGGTTATTATATTTTCAGTGTATATTACATGATCGTTTAGTTGTATTTTCTAGAGTTAGTGACAAACGTTCTGATTGCAAAGGGATGATCTTTTTAAATGCTTTCTCTTTACTTCTTTCATTTACTGCTTTCTTTTACTGCTTTTATTTACTGCTTTCCTTTACTGCTTTCATTTATTGTTTGGATGGTGATGATGTTTAGTGACAAGATTAGCACCTCTATTGCTTCAGTCAGGTACACGTATTTGGCTACAGTCTCCCATAAAGGTTCTCGTGATCGTTTGTGATAGAGTATACTTCGGTTCCTGACCGTGTTCCAGACGGCTTGTGCACCCTTGCTACTCTATGCCATCGAACAACTCCTTGGATTGTTTAGTCGGGTTCCAATTAGTTTAGTACAGTAGACTTACTGAACTTAGATTACACAAAACAATATCCTAAACTATACTCATGTCTAAATACTGCTTTGCAGGAGCAGGGTTAACTTAGATTTACTTGCTTTCTTTTACATGCTTTCCAATAGTTGATAGAAAACAATTCAAAAATATCATCTTTTTACTTTCTTTTATACAAGGCTATAATAAACTAGATTGGAAGTGGTTTGATAACTTTGCTTTAAGTCCCTGAGGATCAACACCCGACTTCCCCACTTTCTACTAAACTTGGGATTGTTAGGAAGTATAAATTTTATCTTTGGTAGTTAAGGACCCAAGCATTGGTGAGTCTACCAGGATACATGCTTTTTTCTTGAAATGTAATGAACTTTTTCCGAACTTAAGTTCTGAACATGGGTAAAATGGTGGGAAATTCTTCTTCAAAGAAAGTCGTATCTAAGACCTTACCGAAAATCGATTCTGTAGATAGAAGATGATCTTGGTATAGTTTATTTACGTGAGGAGTCATAAGCCATTTCTCTATGTCATTGCTATCATCATTCCCAGAAGAAGATCCTTTGATTCCAGTGGTTTTCATTTGTGGCATGATGTTTTTGAAAAATAACAATCGGTGAAATCCTTGAAAATCTGGTGGTAATGAAGTAGGAGGATGTATTTTAGAGATTAATCGGAAGATTTTGAGTGAAGGAAGGCTGGTAGATGAAGGAGGAAAGGGTTTAGAGGAGAGGAAAGGCAGGGTCAGTAGACTGAGGTGTTGAAAAAATTTGGGTTTCGTACTGTTAGATATATAAACTGCCATCAATCAATCGACTAAAATCGAGGGGTCGGTTGCCTGAAATTTTTGTTTATTTGAATTTTTACCAAACAGCAGTGAGTCAGTTGACTATGCTTTAGAAAATCAGTTTCTTGACAAACCTGTGCCTCAGAACCTTAGCAAGTTAGAGAGTTATTAGTCGACTGTGAATTCATCCTCAGTTGCCTGACCTCACTTGCTGACTTCACACTCATTCAATGTTTCCTTCTTCAGACTACTTCTCTACTATGCAATAAGCCTAGTTTACTTCAGATTTTCTCTCTTTTGATTTCAGATTATTCTTTTGCATATGAATACCCAGATTTCATATTTCTTCCCAATTTAGCAATTGATGCATATAACTTTTTGACTTTAATTCTTTTGAAGGTAAGCCTTGTACAGTTCATCCTCTGATTGTGGCCAACAATGTTTATTCTTATACTCTTGATTTTCACACTAATGTCATCAATAAATATGGAAATTAATCTTCAAGAAATTAATAATTCATTTTGATTTTGTTTAACACTCTTGTATGAATTGTGACTTTGTGAACTTTCTTAATTTCTTAGTAGTAGCTTCTGATCTGAACTCAGATAAACTACTTTTGTCCATAGGAAATTAATCAACTTGGTTATGCTAACTTATCTCTTGAGCTGTAGTTATTATTTTAACCATGATATGCTCAATTTACTTTGGCTTTAGATTGATTCTTAGATTTCATCATCTTTACTTAGCTTCTCAAGGTCTCTATTATAGTAGACATATCTATTAGTAATTTATACTTTAAGTATTATCTACTATCAAAACACAAATTTAATTATTACTAAATCTCTTCTCATTTTAGCATTAGCTAACTTAAACTCTATAGGTTGTTGAAGAAATACTAACCCCTTTTATTTTAGCACAACTGAACCTTCTTGTTTCCTAAAAATGGAAAAGACTAATTCAAAGATCTTTGGAGGCTTTAGTTCGTGAACTAGGCTATCATTTTGGTACCCATACTTTCTTGGGTCTGGATGGTTTAACAAGAGATGTTTCTTTTATTCTCCAAACCTATTTAGTTTTCACACCCTTTCTCTTTAATGAACATTCAAACTTTATGTCTCCCTTCTCCTTACATAGAAAACACATAGTGTGTATAAGTATTTGAGGAGGTGCTAGCATAGTCTTTAGAAGCTTTTACAAAGTACCCCATGTAGAGGTTCTTTTTCTTCTTATTTTCAACTCCATTGAATCCTATACCTTCCTTATCCAAAGACATTCTTTGTGATCTAACTAGTTTCTCAAAGTTCTCATTTCCTCTAGTAAACTTGTAAATTATTTTATTTTGATCCTCTATTTTACTTTCAAGGCAAAGTATTTCTGAATCTTTTATTCCTTTGCAGTTAGTTTGCAGCCTGACTAGTTCTTCAGTCATCTAATTTATTTTTCTTTCAAGTTCATCAATGACTAAGTCCTTTTCAATCGAAATTTTAGATCTTAAATCTTCTAGTTCTTTCATCACTTTTTAATTCTTGCTTTCTAATCTCTTAATTTTTAAATCCATTTCTCTTTCAGTAAGATTTTTAGATTCCAATTCTTTCATTATTGCCTCATTCTTATTTTTCAATGAAGAGTACCGTTTAGTCACTTTAACTAGAATCTTATGGACCTTAAATAGTTCTATTTGTAGTTCTTCATAAGATGTCATACTTTCATTGTTGGATTAATTAGATGAATCATCACACGATTCATTGCATGAATCACTAAATGATTTAGGTGAGGAACTTTGCGCTTCATCATCGTCCCATGCCATTAGACAAGCATTAGCAACCTTTTGGTCGCTTGATTCACTTTTTGATTTACTAGAACTTATATTGTCCCATGTAATGGCATTCATTGCCTTTTTCTTCTTCTTCTTAGAATCTTTCTTAAGTTGTGGACAATCCGGTTTTATATGTCCAACCTTCTTGCAGTTATAGCATGTAGGAAGTTCAACTTTTGTTCCTTATTATTAGTTTCTCCTTTATCTGATTTGTCCCAAAATTTTCTTGTGAATTTATTTTTCTTTCTAGGGATTTTTGCAAGTTTATTGGTTACGAAGGCTATATCATTAACATCCATTACCTCTTCATCTTCATCACTAGAGATTTAATTTGAGGCTTTAAATGCGATGAATTCCTTGGTTTTAGATTTTCCTCTAGTTCTTTCGTTTATTGTCATCTCATAAGTGAGGAGAGATCCAATTAATTCATCTAAGGAGATATTTTTCAAATTTCTTCCTTCTGTTATTGCAGTGGCTTCAGGTTCCCAAATTTGTGGAAGTCATCTAAGGATTTTTCTAATCATCTCATAGGTAGTATAGTTTTTACCTAATGCATTTAGAGAGTTTATAATGTGGGTGAACCTAGTGTACATACTAGTGATGGTTTATCAGGGTTCATCCTAAATGCCTCATACTCACTGGTAAGCATGTTAATTCTACTATCTCTTACATCAACCGTTCCTTCATAGGTTATTTCAAGCTTATCCCAGATTTCTTTAGTTAATTTACATCCCATAATCCTATTGAACTCAGTTACATCTAAGGCACAATATAGTGCATTCATTGCACTAGATTTTATTTGCAACATCTTCAAATCATTGTCAGTAATCTCTTTTTCATCCTTATGTACTTCTTTGTTGTCTATGGTTTTAATAGGGATGAGGTCACCATGTGTGACTACTTTCCAAGCTTTCCAATCCATGGTTTGCAAATAGATTCTCATTCGCTGTTTCTAGAAGGTGTAGTTAATACTGTAGAAAATGGGTGGTCTAGAAGAGGATTGGCCCTCGACAAAAGGAGATACACCTAGGTGTGCTACAGGACTCTTTATGTAGATTCAAGATTAAGATTTACTACAACCTGGCGCTCTGATACCAATTGAGAAGTGTACTCCCAAGAGGGGGGGTGAATTGGGTTTCAAAATTTTCTTTGTAAACTCTTAAGTTACGTATAACCCTTTTTTAATTTTGATTTTAGTTACACAATCCCTTTTCAATTTACCAATCAACAATCCAATGTAAAGATTATACTATGAATTCAACTTACTTTAAAAAAACATAATTCAAATCAATTTTTTTTTTTTCAGAACATATCAAAGAAAAAATTTCATAAAATTGATTTTAGTTGTGTTTCGAAAAACTCAGTATTCAGAATTTTTAAATCCCACAATCAATTAGTTTCTTGATTTTTATATTGATCAAAATCAATATATTTAGAGAGCTGCAATATTCATTAGTTCAATATTCAAGTGTAATCTAATCAACCAATCAATATAGTTCCTTTTATCAAAGTTTCAGCAATTCCCAACAGCCAATAATTTCTCAGCAATTAATTTAAACATATACGCAATTTATATACTTGCTGTAAATTAAAGAGAATAAAGGGGAAGAGCAGTAGACTAGATTTTTTACAAGGTTTGGCCAGCAGCCTAGATCCTTGCCCCAAGCAACACGCTGTGAGGATTTTACTTTCCAACTTTCTTTCAAGAAAAGTTACAACCTCTCTCCTTATTAGGTGGAGACCCCTCTCTAACAAGAATACCCCTTCTTGCTAGGCAACGATCCAATCAACCCTGAATCGTTAAGAAAACAAGAAACAAGAACATTTTGGTTTGTACAAGAGAAACTCTTCGTTAGAGCTGATTTGTACAAGTGAAAATCAATATACTTCAGCAATTAATCAATATAAATGAGTGAAGATTAAGTAAATATCATTGGCGTTCTGATTTGCTTTGAAAATCTCAGTAGAACCGATCAGAAACCGTGAGTTGTATCAGTACAAGCACAACAAGAACTTTAGAAAATATTTTCAGCAATAGAGCTTTTAATTTGCAGGATGTGTATGCTTGATTGTTGTGTTTGTTATTTTTTATTTGTGAAAATAACATGTATTTATAGAGTAATAAAGCATGTATTCGTGTTTCCCAAGTAGCTTGCAGTGTTTCCCAAGTTTTCTCCAAGTTTGGAATCCAAGAAATCAATTTTGGAAACTTTTCCTTGCTTTTTAAAAATTTAAAATACAAAGGTCATTTGACTGTGACCTGAGGGTTAGTCGCCTGAGCCTTTATATTTCAGCGAAATTTTGAAACAAGTGTTAAGTCAGTCGCCTGTCTTGGTTCTGTTTGCTTAGCTTTGTCAGTATGAAAAGGCCAGTCGCCTGAGCTTACAACTTTTATGAATTTTCAAAAACTTTGATTTCAACACTTTAACCTTTGATCTTAGAAAAATTAAATGATACTTTGAAAAAAATATTTTCTATGGTTTTCAAGAATAGGTCTCTAAGTCAAATATAGATCATAAGAGCTTCAAACAATTATATTGAAATTGTGAAGCACTTACATGAGACTTCTTATAAACTATAGCTTTCTAAGCACTAAGTCTTCATGCATTGTCGAACCACGTAATTCTTCGTGTCATTGTTTTATTGCTTTCATATAATATGCGCGATTGTATTTTTTATATATTTCACTATTAGTTGCTACATTGTGAGATCGTTTGTTTCCATTGCGCATTAATTTGCACAACACAATTTTTTTTTTTTTTTTTGAAAAATTAGCATGAGAAAGTATATTCAATCTATTAATTTTGAAATTTGAAACATTATTGAAATTGGATACATTCCTCCTACTATGGTGGAAAATGGTAAGACAATACCTAAACCTAGGAATAGGTGGGACACCGTTGAGAGGCGTTTGCATACCACCAATATAAGGGCAATTTATTCTTTATACAGTGCCTTAGACAATAGAGATTTGATAAAATCTTTACTTATGATAGGGTTAAAAAATTGACATGCTCTTGAAATGTTATATGAAGATAGACATGATGAAATTTCTAACTTATTCATTAATGAAACATGAATAAAATAGAGGAAAAAGAGAAGAAAGATAATGGAATTGAAAATCACAGCCATTTGAAGTCCAAAAGAGGCAAGGGACAAAAGAAAGATTAGGAAGAAGAATCCAAGTTCAACATGGGATGATAATGACTTTGACACTGACTCCGGTCTTGGTACCAGAGATGCTAATATTTTCCTTATGACTATTGACGACAAAGAAGAGGTATGTAAATCCACTTTTGATGAAAAACTCTCTTATATGAATTATGCATTAAATGAAATGCGTGATGACTTAAAGTGTATCGATGTAAAGCACAAAGAGCTCAAAAATAAGTTAAATCTTTTGGCAAATGAAAATGAGCTTTTGAAGAAGGAAAATGATGATTTGAAAGTTAAGATATCATCTAGTTCTACTACAAGTGATTTAAGATTTGAAAATGAAATATTGAAAAAGAAAGTTAATAATCTCAATCACACTTTTAAAAATTTTGTAAGTAAATAAAAGTTTTGACAAAATTCTTGTCAATCAAAATGGTGTTTTTGACAAACCTAAAAAGAGGCATTATCTATACAAAAGAAATTATTGTGTTAAGATAATATGGGTATCGAAAAAGGACCAAAATAAACTCAATTGATAATACCCTAAAATTTGGAAGATAATTGAAAATAGCTTTTCAAAAAATGTAACTAAATGGTCTCTTTTCGAACTTTAAACTTATTATTTTAAAAAATTATTGTTTTGCCTAAAGTTTCATTCTTTAAATGGGATAAATTTTTTAACTTGTGTAGGATTGTTCCTTTTGAATTGTGTATATGTGACACACTTGTTTGTATGATTTTTTGCACACAACCGTTGCTAGCACTTGAAATTTGAAATATAACTTATAAATTGTGATATTATGATCAAATGTTAATGAGTAGAATTTTTGACATGGAAAACATGCTTGAATGAATGTCATGTCATTATTGAGTATATGAAATATTAGGATTCTTGGGAATAATAATCATATTGGATTTGAATATCTCAAGAATTATGAGCAGGCTAAATTAATGAGCTTTTTTTGTGAAAATTGAATGTATCAAATATTCTATATTGAGCTTGTCACAACATCTTGGAGAAGGGTTCAGTGACGAGAAATAATAATATTAAAAGTTCGATGCAGTCATCACTAACCTGTTATTTACGTAGGTGCGGTTAGTTCACCTAATTACTATTCATTGATTGATCTCTAGGCTAATCCTAAGGTCAAGAAACTAGTAGTCTCGGTCTGTATTTACAAGAATTAGGATAAACAGTTTAGTTATATAAGGAGAAGGTACTAGCACCCCCTACGCACCCATTCTATAAACGGTACCTGATTAATTATGAATTATCCTAAAATTCAATTTAATGGTTTTAATTAACTCATTAAATAAACAAATAAATATTATAAAATTTTAAAAAAAATTTGAAATAAGGTGCGATTTTTTTTGGTAAAAGAAGGCGGCACCTCCATTTATTTATTAATAAACCCTCACTTTTGGTGGAGGAATACCGTGGTTACAAGTTAAAACCAACCAGCCAAACTAGGACAAACAAAATTAAACATAATTAACAAAGGAGATAAAAACATAAAAACAACCAAAAACAAAACGAAATACACCAAACGAAACTCTAGAAATGAACTAACGACGAACGGAAACAAGACTCCACCTATCCATCCGAAGGATGTCTTTCAGATAACGTGGTAGAAGGTGTTGTTCTTCGTAGATTACATTGTTTCCCATTTCTCCTTCTTTGGCAAGAAAATTAGCCACACTATTGCCTTCCCTATATTGATGCATTACCATGACATTCACTCCTTCTAACTCTGCCACAAGCTCCTCCCAAAATTCTAAAAGATACCACAAAGTACATCTACCTATCCGAATCCAATCAACTACAATTCACGAGTCACTTTCAATAATCACATTAACATAATGCAAACATTTACACACGAATTCCTTTCCCGATTGCTTTTAATTCCGCACTATTATTCATACCATTGCCAAAATAACTTGAAAAAAGCCGCTTTTACCATGCCATGGCAATCCCAAATAATTCCTTCACCTCCTAAAGTACCTGGATTGCCCTTACAACTCCCATCACAATTAAGTTTTATCCACCCTACTGGAGGTTTAACCCATGAAATAATTTTTCCAGACCTAGCGCAAACTCCCTAATGCTTAATTTGAAACTCATTCAAAATCTTAATGTCTGACTTCTTCAATTTTTGAAAAGAAATGGTGCTCTTAGCAATAAAACTAACCCAGAATCGAACACTTCTCCACATATGATCTACACTTTGATAAACTCCTTTCATTCTAGCTTTACATCTTCGATTCCAGAGGCACCACGTAATCAAACATGGAATCAGCCCGATTAAAATACCTTTAATAGACGATTTTTTTGCATAGTAGAACCAATTTGCCATTTTATTTTTCCAAGGAAGAGATCATTGGAAAGGAATCCCCAATGCCACACTAGCCCGACGCCAAACCTTTGAAGCACCTCTCCTAAAGAGAGAATATGATCAATGTTTTCTTGGCTTCTTTGAACGCAACAATCACAAGTCGAAGCCATCGATATTCCTTTGGTCTGAATTCTATCATCTACCGCCAAGCATCTAAACCAGGCTCTTCATAAACACATTAAGATTCTTTTGGGCAATAAAGAATGCCAAAACCAGTCATTCCACAAAAAATTATCACTTATGCTCCTCACTGCCTCCCAAGCCGTAAAATTACCATCTAGTTCAAGCTTCTAGACAAAAATATCCTGCCCACTTTTACCCGCCAGCACCTGTTGCAAAATTTCCTTTGTTTTATCAGCACCAACCAATTCCCAAACTAAATCAGAGTTCCAATTATTATTTAGCCAGCAATCCATAATACACAGTTTCTTGTTCAAAATATCCTCAATGCTCACAGATAATGGGCCTGATGACAGCCACCTGTCGAACCAAAAAGAAGAGTTCTCACCTCTCACCAAAATTTTAACATTATCCATAACTTCTGGAATGGTGGCCATAATTGATTTCCAAAACCGAGAGTCATTTGGTCTCCCCTTCCTTATTAATAAATGATCATTTCTGCAATATTTAGCTCTGAAAAAATCTGCCCACAGATTGTTAGAAGTGAGCAATCTGAAGGCAAATTTCATGAGAAGAGATTTCTGAACTTCTTTAAGATCTCTTAGGCCCAGACCCCCTTCCGAGGTAGGTTTACAAATTTTCCCCTAAGAGCGCCAATGAATCTTTCTTTTATCTTTCACCTCTCTCTATAAAAAATTGGAAAGAAGAGAGTTAATGTGAGAATATGTGACCTACGAAATCTTAATAACAGACATCAAATGAATAGGCATGCTAGACAACACATGTTTTAATAAAATCAATCTTCCACCTTGCGAGAGCAACTTAGATTTCCACCCTACGATTTTCTTTCTAATCTTCTCCACAAGAGGCTCCAATGTCCTGGAAGACAATTTTCCAGACACCAAAGGCGCACCTAGAAATGAAATAGGGAATTTACTTTCCATGAAACCCATGATTCTTAATAAACCATGCTTCCTAGCGGGAGTGATGTATTTTGAGAGGAATAACGCTGACTTCGTCTTACTGATTTTTTGACCCGACCACTTCTCATACCTTTCTAGAGCATAAACTAAATTTCTCATAGACCTCTTCCCACCATTCACAAAAATAAGAATATCATCCCCATATAACAAAGTGAAACCAATGGGGTTCCAATCGGATGATTAAATTTACCAATCCGACCAGTCTCATAGTTTTTCCTAAGCAACCTTGTCAAAACCTCCTCCATTATGATGAATAAATAAGGAGATAGTGGATCCCCTTGCCGCAAGCCTCTCATCAAAACAGAAAACCATGGAGACTCCACACAATTTTTATGAGCTTACAAAACCTCTCAGAGAAACCAAAAGCCTTAAGTACCTCCAGAAGAGAATTCCAATTCACTCTATCGTAAGCCTTAGTCATATCTAGTTTTATCATCACATTGCCGCCAGCTATTTTTTTGTGCAAAAACTGAACCATTTCTTGAGCCAGTGTAATATTTTCAAAAATACTTCGCCCAAGAATAAAAGCGTCTTGTTCATGCGAGACCAACTTATCAACAACCTCGGTTAGTCTAAAAACAAGAATCTTGAAAAAAATTTTATAAGCCACAGAGCATAAACTAATAGGTCGGAATTTATCAAAGCTAGAAGGATTATCCACCTTCGGAATTAAAACAATAAATGAAGAGGAAAAAAACTTGGAAAGAGTAGTGCCCTGGAAAAAATCCATTGCCGCATCCAAGAGATCTTTTTTTACAATGTCCCAGCAAGACTTATAAAATTCAGATCCAAATCCATCCAGTCCCGGACTGCTTTCTTTGGGAATAGAGAACACCGCTCTTTTAACTTCTTCTTCTGTTGGATCAGCACAGAGTAAATTATTATTAACATCTGAAATTTGCCTTTGAATTAACTCGGAGAGATCGCATGGTTCAACCGCTGAAGACTCTGAAAGAAAATTCTAGAAAAAAACAGTTGCCTCATTATGAATTGCTTCTGCACCTTCCAATATCCTCTTATCGTTCAGAACCATACGGTCTATACGACTCTTATTCCGTTTTTGATTGATAACTGAATGAAAGAATTTAGAGTTTTGATCCCCCTCAGTCAACCATTTTTTTTTTTCGCAATTTTTCCTAAGCGAGATGCTTCCCTCTTCTCCCACACCTGAATCTCCACCTTAGTAGTCAATTAATCAGCTTCGACGTCCTCAGAAAAACTTGCTTGTAGTTGATTTTCTAGATATTCCATCCTTTCCTCAAGAGCTTTTAAATTTTCTTCCACTCTCCCAAATAATGCAACTTTAGTTCTCTTAAGGCGAATAGCAAGTTTCAGAAGACCCGAGGCCAAGTCATTCCTGATCCAGACATCTTTAACATACGACGAAAACATATCATGCGAGCTCCACATATTTAAGAACCGAAATAGGGTAGGACCATACCGGGAGAAAGACGTATTTGTATACACCACCATAGGGCTATGATCTGATGATTTCCGACTCAAATATTTGAATTGAGCCGAACCATATAGGTTGGAAAAACCATTATTAATAAGAACACGATCAAGCTTAGCCCAACTACGAGCCACCCCTTCATGGCCATTGCACCACAACATTCGTGAGCTTGTGTTTAATAAATCAAAGATACCATAATGATGTAAGCAGTCATTAAACTCCATCATAGGTAACAGTGGTCTTGGATTTCCACCAATTCTTTCAGTATCCATTCGAATCACATTAAAATCACTCATGACCAACCAAGGAAAATCTGACTGGCACTCTCTAGTTACCGCCACAACTCTCTTCTTTCAACATAAGAACATTTGGCATAGACAAAACTCACCAAAATTCTTTGTCCATCCTTAAAAAACCACCCAGAAATCTTTTGAGTCGTGATTGAAATCACCTCAAAGGCATCTATATCCTTCCAAAATAGCCACAATTTACCGCCCTAATTTTCATTAGATATAAAATGGTGGTAATTCAAAAAATTACCCAGCATTACCATCCGCTCCTCAGCCACGAACGGTTCTGAAATAGCAAAAACCCAACATTAAACTTTTTAATTAGCATCTTTAACCTGCCTCTAGACTTGCCCAACTTTGTAGAATCCTCTGAGTTTTCCTCGCCAAATTTTTTACAAAAATCCATCCCTTCCCTGTATCAGACTCATACATTTTTTCTTTGCCCTCTAAAACTGATATTTCACCTTCCTCCCTCTGAGGCGAATAACCCCGAACCAAATCCTCCTATTGCAAACCTTGGTCCTGACCTTCAGTCAATTTAGAACTATCCACGTGATCCACTTCCTCTTGAGATAGAGGTTCGTCGTTTGAAACTCGAGGATCATCATCACATCTGACTTCTTCACACTCCCCTTCATTCCTCTCTATTGAATCTTCATTCCCATTATTTTCTAATGCTCTCTGCGGTATATCAGAGTTTTACCTTGTATGATCCCCATTTTCTTGAACTACAAGAGTTTCCGCTATTTCAGGGCCCCTATCATTAATCTGCTTCATCATATGCACATTACTGGGTCCTGCTTCTTGCACCACCTTCTTTGCTCCTTTATCCACGTCGAAATTGGTTTCTATTATACCATCATTAGTCTTTGGTTTCCATATCTTTTTTTCTTTATATTTTTCCTCCTCCCTTCGCTTCTCTCCCACCCTACAAAAAATCGAGGTATGTCCTTGCCTGCAACATTTAGAGCAGAAAAAACCCCTTTTTTCATATTTGGCCTCTTTCCAAATACATTATTTCGAAGATAAAATAAGAGGAAATCCCTTTACTGGCTCCATTATTAGGTCAACTTTCATGTAAATATGTGCCCCCGATGCTCTTGTACGATTAATTGTTGCATTATCAGTTCCAAGATAACGACCAAAACGAGTCCCTATTATTTGGAGAAAATCCGTACGGTAAAGATGCATTGGTAACCCCGGTAAGAAATTCCATTGAGGAGCCAATGAAGATTCTTTTTTGGTATCAAAATCCTTCGTCCACTTGAACATCCGAAAAGAATTGTCTTCCATAATTCTACCTTTCCTTGCCCAACCATGCAGAAAGTCATGTTTGTTTTTCATGTGAATTAACACGTGATAATCATCCATAACACTGATCGTTGGAATTTTCGTCAAACCCCACATTTTCACAATCAAAAGTCGAATTTTATCAATAGATGACCGATTCCTCAAAAATTTCATTACTAATGCAAAACAAAATTCTTCCTCAACCTTAACCATCTCTGCTTCTAAGAAAATAAATCCCAATTCCCCATTGATATTAACAGACAATTTCATGGGAATTTTGAACACAGAAATCTCCACTTTTTTACTCACAACTTGCGCATATGACTGCATCTTGGGACTCGCCTGGACGATATTCCCTGCCGACGGTGCGGCCATCGGCGGGGGACGACACTAGATTGCAATAGATTGAAATTAAAGTTAAAACTTTTCTAAATGGAGAAGAGATTGACCTGCATTGTTTAGCGATTCCCTGAGCAGTGACGGCGTGTAGATTCCTCTGTCCTCGACAGCGACGGCTCACAGATTTGTCGTAAATTGCTCTATGCACGGTTTGTTGCTGCTGCTGTGCAGGGGCGGGGCGAAGGCCACACACAAATCTGCTGTAAGTGGTGAGGATGGAACCACGATATAGGTTAATAGAAGAAAAAAAGCCTCCGGTGAGTTACTTCACCACCGATGGAAGTGATGGGAAGGATTGAGGGACGAATTTGGTTTGGGGGGTAAGTGGTAGTCGTAGTAGTGCGCTGAAACGGAGAAGGTCTCAGCTTTCGGCGCCCTAGATTTGGAAACAACGGAGATCGGAGCGGGAGGCTCTTTATGGCAGTCTAATCGCCCGGTGAAGCACTAGAATTGTGGAGCCGTGCGCTGGGGCAACCGTTCCCTGGGGCAACTGTTCGCTGGGGCTACTGTGGGTCACCGCTAAGCACCAAAACCGTGTGCATCACAGGGCTGGCAGGGCTGCCGTGGGTTGTCGTCTTGTTGCGATGGGTAGCGGGCAGAGCAATCAATGCCGACTGGCAGACCGCCGTAGAGGGCCGTAGGCGAACCGCTTGTAACCCTAGACAAATGAATCCAGGCAAAATTTATTAATGCGATGAAGTGAAAAATAAGGTGCGATTTAGGAATGTCTAATAAAACCTCTAAAGGAGGAGATCTTATTAGATAAACCTCCCCCAAAACTAATATAGGTGAGATTTGAAATACCTATTTATCCTTTGTTTAATCATTGGGACGCACACACAAAATTAAAATATATACAGATAACAAATTCATCAAATTTAATAAAAAAGAGTCTTTAAACTATTCTTAAATTTTTCAGCAAATTGTAAAGACAGTAAAAATCAACTCTAGTTAATTGCATTTTGTATTAAAATTCTTGTATAAGGCTATTTTTGCCTTGTCCTCGTTGGTAACATAAGCTACTTAATCTTTGTAAAAGACATTTCAGAATAAATTAATCAAGGGAGATGAATATGAAGCCTGTCCTTTCAAGATGGGGATAGCCCAACTCCCGCCATTCATTATATCTACAAAGTCCAAGCTATAGTTGACTACGGACTTTGGTCACAAAAGGACAAATACTTTTTAGTGGATATCATTTGAAATTGGGATGGAGCAATGCAGCTTGACAACCTTCCTCATTTATTTTGGTGCATGCATTGATTTCTACTTGTGAAACTTATTTATCAGAGTTTTGGTTTTCACCAATGTAAAATATGTGAAATCATGTTGGTTGTATAGCTAATATTTTTTTTTTAGGCATTGAAGTATTGCACATGTAGTTGGATCCAATTAATACGTATGGTAAATTAAAATTAAATAAAAAATGAAAGAAAGAAGGGTATTTGGAAGACGATCGATCCACAAGACACGGGATGATTGGCTGCCATATGAACTTATTTTCAAGATTAATTATTAGTAGAGACATATCTTTCTAAAAGGTATGATTGATTGAACTTTTGTAACTTGGTGTTTTCTTTAGAAGACTTCTTATTAATTGATAGGTATAGCCTGACTTCCCAAACATATAACTTTTCCAAAGTCATCTTGATTTTAAGTAGTATATATATATATATATATATATATATATATATATATATATATATATATATTTTCCGATGGACATTATATACATGTTGAGTCTATAAGTGAGGTTTTGTTGTCATGCAGGTAGAACTTGTTGAGTGCAAGTTCATGAAAGAGTAAACAATAAAAACGGTTCGCCCTTACTTCTCTCTCTCTCTCTCTCTCTCTCTCTCTCTCTCTCTCTCTCTCTCTCTCTATATATATATATATATATATATATAAGAAAAATCAGTACATCACATGGAATATCAAATCAAATATATAATAAAGATATGACTACTTTTGTTTTATTTTATTTTACATTAAAACATTTATTTTTTTAAAGAGTAAAAGGCATATGTCACTTAAATTTCTTACTCTATTGTTTAAAAATTGATAGCTGCATTTATTTATTTTTAATCATATTTAATTTTTTTTTCTTACATAAAAGATAGATTATGGTATGAACATATTAAAAAGTATTGAAAATTATGTAAAATTCTTGCATAATGGAATAAAAATTTAAATCAATAGGGTTAAAAAATATTAATAGTAGTATAAAGAATAGATGCACATATGGACATGATAATTCAACAATTCTTAAAATAATATCACAAAGAATAAAGAGAGACAAAGATATTCATAAAAGAAATGTTAATTTTATCCTAGGGATTTCATTGGAAAAGAGAATTTTAAGTATTAGTTATGACATTATTAGTGTGATATTTTTCAACACCTAGGATTTTGAAAAGTGTTAATCATTTTAAAATTATGTTGAGAGTTTGTGAAAATGAGAAAATTAGTAATCTTGATTCAACCTACTGTAAGTCTCATTGTTTTTAAAATTATAACCAATCACACTTTTTTAGATATAAAAATTGTTAAAACCAAGCTTGGAATAAGATGGAAAACTACTGTTATGTGAATTATTTAACTATATACAATTAAAAAGAAATTGTTCAAAAGTTTGATACTAATGAATTTTATGTTATAAAAGAATGAGAAATTATACAGATGACCTCCCCCTCCATGTGTCCGTGTGCCTATTTTGTTAATTATACACTTACTGAAAATAGGTCCCTCTTCGTTGGAGATATGACTCATATTTAAGTGGAACACATGCGTTCGAGAAGCATAGTAATGCGAAAAACAAGGAAACTGGTTGCAAGAGATAACCGTCGACGATTTGGTCAACGGTAGGCTCGACAGTTTTAGCCTTGGGAGATAATTGTTGACGGTTTCGTTCGGTATAAGTTACAAATTTTTGAATTTGTGATCAATAGATTTGGAGATTTTTGAGGTTTTTCCTCCCGAGATTGCTACAAAAGTGTTTTAGTTATAGTATAAGTCTTCTGTACGCATAGGTTAGTATTTAATCAATATTTGTAACTCTTGTTTGATAAATTTGATGTAAGTTCACATGTTATAGTAAAAAAAACTACTTACTTCCGTGGACGTAGGCAAAATGTTGAACACATAAATTCTTGTGTCTTTGATTTTGTTTACTTTTCTTATTCTCATTGTGAGTGATTGCTTGTTTCGCATTGTTCATCGTTGAGTGTTTGCATTACTTGTTTTAGATTGATTCAAGTTTGTGAGGTCTCCGCTACGTATTTGCATCAACACTCTTTGATATTAATGAATGTACGACCAATTTGTCACATGTATAACATTAAGAAAACAGACACACAGATACGTGGAGGAAGAGGTACCCTGTATAATTTTTCATAAAAGAAGTAGTGAGCATAATTATAGGATCATTACTTCAATTAGAATATTAGTTTATAATCAATATTTTTATTTATTTATTTATTGTATATGTCATGCTCGGGAATTATTTGGATCTTTTATTTTTTATTTTTTATTGCACTTAGCATGTACTACTTGTAATAAGTTTTTTTATTTTCTAATTTTTGCATAATAATTACAAACATATTAAAAATAATCTTAAAATATTTTTTATACATATATTTTGCACCCCACTACCTAACTATGGTTTCCGTATCCATCATTGACTTCTTCCTTCAACACAACTTTCTTTTCTCTAGTAAGATTAGGATTGTGACTTTTTACAATTGTGGGGGAGAGTGTGATATTTTCTTATTATATTTTTCTCTACACCTTGATAACTGTTAAAAGTTGATTTAGATAGTTGGACTGCAATCTGAAAACTTTAACTTTTAGGTAAAATAATAATTTAATATGGTATTAGAGCTGGTTATCAGGAGATCCTGAGTTCTAGTCTCATTATCCACATTTATTATATAATATTTAGAAAATAATTATAGTCCTTATAATGGGTGTTATCTATTGCGTGTGTATCTCTCCACATACTGTAAGGCTACACGTGCAGCGGGAGAGTGTTAAAATTTGATATACATTGTTGATTAGAACTTAAAAATTTAAACTTTTAGGTAAAATAATAATCTAACAATCGTAATTAAATTCTTATTGGATTACCTATAAATGAAGGCCTACTGCCAAACTACATAAATTTATTGTGTTTCTTCTATTTCTTATAAATTTATTGTCTACATCCATATTACATATAAATGTAAGAACACTATAAATTATTTTGTAAATGAAATATACACTTATCTTTAGAAAGCACAACCTAGAATTCCTAACAAATTTAATTTCTTTACTTTATCTAAAAGTATAAATAGCGTAAATTAATTTGTAAACAAAAGCATCGCAAGCCTAAACATTCCTTAAAAAAATATATATTTTTCATACTATATATAGTAGTGAAAATTGTGTAAATTATATGCTTATCATTTTTAAAGTAAGATTAGACATTCCTAAAAAAAAACACATACATTTTTTTTTACTATGAAGTAACTCAAACAAAATTAAATGAACTGCATTTAAAATGTCTTGAACTGTATATAAAATAAATATTTTTTATTTTTTTAAATAATAAAATAAACTAACAAAAAATATTTATTATTAAATAATACTTTTTCTAATAACATTTGCATTAACAGATCATAATTTTAACTAATATTTTTATGTTTTAAATTTGAGAGACATTATTTTGGCAATAATAAAAAAACTATTTTAATTTTTAAAAATATCTATTATTTTAGCAAATGATTTTGATTTTGATAGTTGAGTAGGTTAAAATAAGAAAAACACATATACACATAGGTTAGTTGTCAAAGGACTGTACCAATTGAATATTTAGGTTCAAAGGACTGATTCAAATTATATTTAGAATCCAATATACAAATTTAGAACTCTATTATGCATTCAATGTTTAATGTCCAATTTTGTTAAACGCTTCCTAACTATAAAAAAGATTCAAAGATGTCATATTAAAATGTCAAAGTTAAACACGTACTGCTAAAAGTCAAAAGTCATTCAAACTTCTTACTCACAATGATCAAGGTCGATACTTAAAGTTCATTTACATAAATCTCGAATAATTTATGTAAAATGGTACCTATATAGTTAGACTAATCCTAAATTTGTTAAGCTTATATTTCTTCAATGACCCACTAAGGGTTAAGAGAGATCCTCATAAATAGAGGCATCCTTCTCATTGTTTGGCACATTGGAAGGAGACCTAAGTTACACAGGAGCTCTTGTAATCATTCTTCATTCTTGCAAGAAATCTCCCACTATTAAGAAAATAGCATGAACATAAATTTGTTCCATTTTAGCATGAGTACTAGATTAACACCAAACCAAAACAAAATCAAATATTTTAACTCATAAGATTGTATTTATTCGCAATGATTGCAATTTTATTTATTTATAAGTACTTATAATTTTAACAAAATCAAATATTTTATTTTAAAACATGGTCCAAATATGTTTACAAAAGAAAAGAAAAAAACAAAACAAAACAAAACAAAAAACAAAAACAAAAGGGATGGACGTAGACTGGCGAGGCAATGGATGGATAGGCTTGTGCTGCTGCACAAAATTCCAAACCCCAATTCCTCTTCATATTTCAAACCCCAAGTTTGGCTTGATATGACTGATTGATTTATTACAAGCAGCAAGCTTTGACCCTATCACCAAAACCTGGGTTTTAAAAATCTCAAGTCTCCTTCATTTTATTCAATAAAAAATAATCATGCCGCCAACAAAATTTGAATTCTAAATGGTTTTTCCACACACCCAATTAGGCCAAATTTTCAATTAAAACAAGTCACATCACATGCACAAAAATTGACCCAAAGTAAAAATGTCACTGCTTTTCTCATTTTGGTTAGCAGATGTGTGATAGGCTGCAGATGCAGAAAACATATGTACATATAATTTAATACGCCATCTAAACCATTCATTAAACATGCCCCTGGCGTTTCTTTCTAGCGTCACGCAGGTTTAACCACCAAAACCTTGCTTGTGTATTTTAACCTTTATCCTTCAAAAATTTCAATCACTTCCGGGAAAATCAGCAAATCATTGACTTACAATGATCCTGTCCCGACCCCAGAACCTCAATTCACTGCAGCATTCTTGTTTCTCATTCTCAGATGAAAAAAATTAGGAGCATAAGAGGCATAGTGCAAAGCATGGCACATTGATCAAATGGCATATATTGGATTTACTTCTGAATCAGAGAGTTCTGAGTGACGCCAAGAAGTGGTTCCGCTTTTTGAAAACTTCTCCTTCTTTCTCACCAGTCGATTACGTTTGGACTTGACCACATAGTAAGTCATGGTACCGAGAACTCCTGCCATTGTGACTCCGCCGATCACCGTGACAAGAATTGCAGCCCACCAGTTCCGCCGCCCAACTACGATATAAGACGAAGCAATGAACGAAACGGAAGTGCACACGGAGGCCAACCACATCAGCTTATTGATCACCTCGATAACACGCCTCTCGCTTTTTGTCTCTCCCCTGACCAGAGTGATTTGCACCACCACAACAGCCAATGATGTGAAGAGTGCAACGGCATTGAAGATGAAGAATATTTTGAAAGATGTGGTGCCCACCATCACTGCCATCCCACTGTCAAAGTCGCCCCCGGGGACTGTGAAAATAGCAGCGAATGCAACTGTTGCAAACAGCACAGCCACCACAGTGACCGAGTTGGTGGCATTGTTGATTCCTTCTCGATGGAGCTTTCGTAGCTCCTTGGCAATACCATACACATTCTTGTTGGTTCTACGGGTTTGTTCAAGCTGGGTATGGACATTTTTCTTGATTTCTGTCACTGTTTTTCTAAGCTCATCCCTTGGCTGGTTCAGCTCATTTGCTTTAACCGCACCATATTGAGCCAAGCACTCCTTTATTTCTGATGTTTCTTCAGAAAGAGGGAGTCCTTCCACTATGTCAAGAGCAGTTTTGTGATCTCTTGTGAGTGCATTAACATTGGTATCAGGGAGTCGTAGCAGCTCATTAACTATCTGAGTGAAAAAATAGAAAAAGAAAAAAGAAACTATGTGATAATTAGTACATTTTTATATCTAAGACAGTTGCTATCATTTGCCTTAAGGTTTGAATCTTTCTTGTGCATGTACAAAGCTGAGAAATGAAAATGACTGTAATACATATTGGAACAAATAGAAAAATGAAAAGCATATAATGAAATCTTGTATAAAGTTGTGTTCAAATTTTAGAATGAATATGAAATAAAAATTGATAGCTATAGGTGGAACAAGTATGTCTTCACAGAAATTCTTCCTCTACAAGTAATGTAAATGATCGTAAAAACTCTAATAGCAGCTGGTAACTTCTATTTTCAGACAATCACTTCAGCAATAATATCCAACCAAAATGTAAATTAAACCGCATAACCATGCACTTAATCGATTGCATAGTCAATAACTAGTTAAACTCATTCTTCCTTCCAAACATGCCCCAAGTGTTTTTACAGTGACCCAGTTTGAAACTCCATCCCATACAAAAGAAACAAGCCCCAACCAAGACCACATGTATCAGCAAAAATTAAGCGTTGCTAGACATTTGGCTTGGAGAATCACATGATCAAGAATCCAATGCCAGGGAATATGATGCCATTGTCATGGGCATACAGATTACCAAAAACAATGGATGGGAATATTTTGTAGGCATAATGTGTTCCCAGGGAATCCTATATAGTTGCCTTAGGGTTCCCAAAATGAACCAAAACTCAGTCTCAAGAATTCCTCACACACATTTCAGGAATCCTCGAAGATTCCTTAGAGCAAACTATTAATTATATCCAAACTTTTAAAACTCTTTCCCAGAGTTTAAAACTCATCCTAGAGAATGAGTGAAGAAATGAACCCCAGCCAAGATAATGTCAACCAGAAAAATTAGATTCTGTGCCATACATAACTGGTGTTTGGACAAACTTTCAACAAAATGTCACCAGAGTCCATGTTACACCGGATAAAAAAATATGCTGCCCACTCTGCTTTCCAAACACCAAACCCCCCCCCCAAAAAAAAAAAAATCATATATATAGGGGCATGTTGTGTGCAAGTTACTCCAAATCCTCTATCTTCCATCCTCGTGACTAATTCAAGAACTAATTCAATCTTTTCCATGACACAAATTAAAATCAGATTTTTTCAGCACAAATTCAGTCTTATAGTGGACAAACAAACAGCAGTACAAATCTAGAAATTTAGCTCCTTTTTTTTTTTTTAAGGTGACGTCCTGGGTGTCCGCGTCCGTTTTAACGGTCCACGACTAATCCCACGCCACATGTAGTGGCCCCACAACACCATGAGGAGGTAAATCAGGAGCCCAGCAGCAGGATTCAAACCCAGGAGGGGAGAAAGCCCTGACCTCGTGAAAAGCACTCTCAAGGTCCGCTCTGCCAACTGAACCACGCCCTGGGGGCAGCTCTTGTTTTTTTTGACGTGAGGTGAGGAAGATCACTAAACGCATTGCCTGGTTTCTGCACTTTCAGTTAAATACAAGTCAGCGTAAGGAAATTGAATAACAGGACTGACAAGAAATTTCAAAAATCCCCTTGACATATATATTCTATATCTATCTAGATAGAACAAAAGAGTCACTATAAGATCTTTAGTCAAAATTAATGGATTGAATTGAGGGAGAGAAACAGAGAGAGACTAAGAGAAGAAGGAAGAACAAGGCATGAGAAGAGAAACAGCTGCAGGCAGAACAGGAGTTAGAGACAAAGCAGAGACTAGAAATAGCAGAAACAGAACCAAGACAATCCATTAATTTTGACTAAAGATCTTATAGTGACTCTTTTGTTCTATCTAGATAGATATAGAATATATATATATTATTATTGTGACAAAGTGACAAATGGGTTGATGGCAAAAATAAGAATCCCCATCTCGGCAAGGATAAAATATACTAAAAAGGAAAGTAACTGTGTTTATTTCTTTTTCAAACAAAAATTAGAGAGGAAAGGGGAAGAAGGAAAATGAAGAATAAGAAAGGAGGAGGAAGACGTGAGAAGCAGGGAGAGGGAATAGATGAGAGGGAGAGGGAGAGGGAGAGGGAGAGGGAGAGAGTGACTGCTGTGAGAGAGAACATGAGATTCAATTAATCATCAAAAGTTGCTTATTATTACATCATAAGAATATAAAATCCCTAATTTGTAGACCTTTGAGTAGAAAGAATTATCCATAAGCAGTACTCCATCAACCTCCTGTTGTCAAAGAAAACTTGACCTTGAGTTTAGAAATGGGGCAATAGAAACAACTTGACAATCTCAAACAACTTCAACCATGCAGCAAAATGAAGAACTGGCATAAAATGCATGGCATTTGCAGGCCCCCTAGGAGAGTAATGTTAAAAGCTTGAATATACATTGTTGACCCCCAACCTAACAGCTTAAGCTTTAGGTACAACATGTTATCAGAGCTATGGCTGCCAGGACGTCCTGGGTTCCAGTCTTGTTGCCTGCATTTATTTTGTGGTGTTATTATCATTTGTTTCTCTCTCCATGTGCAATCTTTGCTGCATGTGCAGGCGAGTGTTAAAAGCTTGATATAAATTGTTGGCCCACAATCTAACAGCTTAAGCTTTTAGGTATAGTGGTCGTCTAACAAGTAGAAAAATGTCCTCCAACTAAAGACTCTTAACTCGAAAGCTTAATATCATCCATTTTGTGATTTGGGTGCGACAACATCAATGACAACAACATAAAAGATTGAAATTAAGAAGCAGTAGCCAATCGAGTTATGCCATGTGCAAGCATAGAAGGCTCCAACATCCTTCAATAAAGTAACAAGCTCTCCGAACAAGAAGTTATTTAATTTCCAAATATAGTGGCAAATCAAGCAAATATGCATTTGGTCCATATTCAAAATTTTACTAGATCAGGTTAAAGAGAGTGACGAGCAAAGTAGGTAACATGCAGATTTGGGAGTGTTTCAGAAGCGGGAAAAGGATTAGAGTTTTGGTTTCTAGGGGTTTTGCTGAATGGCAACAGTGACAGCTGGAGCTGATGGAAGTTGAGCTCTGATATTAATTGATCTAGGACTGCATATAAACAGAAACAGATAGAAAATTGAGGGAGATAAACAGAGAGACAAGATGAGAAGAAGAAGGAAGAGAAACTGCTACAGGAAGAACAGTGGGTTACAGCCAGAGCAGAGAATAGAGAGATCATAAACAGAACACGGAGAGAAAGAGAGGGAAGGTAGGAGGAAGGCTTGAGAAGGAGGGAGAGAGAATAGAAGTGAAAGAGAGAGGGAGAATCACTTCTGTTAGAAAGAAAACAATGTGCGATTCAATTTATCAAAGCTTCTCATTCTTACAAAAAAAAAAAAAGTTGCTAAGCTGCGAGTGTTAAAGTGGATGAGTGGTTTAACATCAAAAGATAAAGTAAGAAATGAGCATATACTTAATAATTTAGGCATAGCACCAGTTTAAAACAAGATAAGGGAGGGGCGGCTTAGATGATTTGGGCATTTGAAACACAGGCCTAGTAGAGCACCTGTGAGAAGGAGTTAGTTATTGTTTCTTGCATGAAAAGAGGTAGGGGTAGGCCTAAAATAACTTGAATGAGGTAGTGAGGAAGGTTTTAACAGCCCTTGATATAATAGAGGAAGACACTTTCGATCAGGTGAATTAGCAGAAACTGATTCATGTAGCCAACCCTACCTAATGGGACTTAAGGCTTGTTGTTGTTGTTGTTCTTATTCTTACATCATATAAGCGTATAATTATAGGAAACTAAGAAATCCTAAGGATAATTGATTAATATTACAAAATAATCATAAAACACCCAAAAATCATAAAATAACCCTTACATAATTAAAAGTTATTGAAATAAACAAATATTCTCATTGCCAAACTAATATAACACCCCTAATTTGTTGATCTTTAAGTGGAACATAAATGCCTAGAATTACACCTCTTCTCCAACCTTTTATACTGAGGGTCAGATGCCAACATCCCTTTCAAAAATATGCATTCTCATCTAACAACCTTTTCATCCTCTTTGCAAAGTCAACCCTAGTTTAAATTATCTATATTAATTGGCAAACTTATACCTTTTTTCATTCATCTAGTTAAAAATTTACGAAAACTGAGAGCATACTAAATTAAGACGCCCAGTATCATAAGCTTTCATTCTGGACATCAGCATATCGAGCTAGGCCCTTCGAACTTGAGTTTTGATATGCTAGAAATGGTACACATAAAAAAAACAAAACAAGTTGTTATTATAAACTTCCAGTCAAATCCAAATTTTTTCTGAGCTTTCATCATTCAATAAATTCTAGCTTTTGAATTTAATCAGTTCAATCACTGACTTTTACTGGATTTCTAAAATTTTCCTCAAACTCACCAATCAATTTTTGCCCAAAGACAAAATACTTAAATGGACAATTTTTCAATTTTTGAAAGCAAATGTCAAATGTCTTCTTTGGAATTCATTCGAACTCTACAAGCATATCATTATAGAAGTTGAATCAATCAGCCATAAGTACCTATAAATCCATCCATCATAAATCTACAGTACTAGTTTAAGAAAAGTAAGGAAAACTTATTCTGAAAATTCCATGGAATAGTGTATGACAAAGAAATAATTTAAATCATCAAAAGCATTATGTTAAAAATATGTAAAAATGAGAGTAGCCACCCTATTTCCAGCATTCCACGGGAATTACAGTGGCCATTGCTGCACACCTTGCGATGGAAGCTCGCTAAGTTAGTCCATGATCAACTTGAAGGACATACCCCAAACCGAAAGTAGACCATTATAAGGAATAAATTAACAGTGCTGAGTTCAAACTAGCACCCAAATTTAGTTATTCAATGAATATTCATTAAAAAATTCATAGAATTTAAGAAATAATGCTGTTTTTCCAATTTGTTGGCTTGAACTCAAAAGTAGACTATTATTTTTTGTACACACTTATTGTTTTTCAGGCTCAGCCCAGCTTTGTGATGGGCTAAGGAACAGGAGGAACACGAACTCAAGTTCGTGCTCATTTTGGCAATGCTGAGATCAATCAAGGCCAGCCTAAAAAAAGAGGACAGGGTTCTCTGGCCAGCTCAGCTCAATTTGCAGTCATATCATAACTTTTTAGAATGCAAATAGAATAAGACAAATAAGTAGCTCCAACATAATTAGGTAGTAACAAAGTATGATAATGATTAGGTCCATGGGCAATCAAGACAGACATTAAGGATTTAAATATGAAGGTGCAGCAGTGCTAATCAGTACCTCAAACCGCTTTTTCCTGGAAGCAACATGTAAAGCTGTGTTCCCAAACTTGTCAGGAAGCATCACAATGGCTGCATCTGCCTCCAGAAGCAATCTAACAACTTCACAGCTAACCCCCTTTACAGCCATGTGCAAAGCAGTCTGCCCCTTCTTATCAGTCCTTCTAGCCAATTGGGAATCCTTGTCAAGCAAAGCTTTTACAATAGCTACATGGCCCTGCCTAGCAGCCAAATGTAATGCATTTTTTCCATTGGATCTAGAAATCTCCAGTAGACCAGAATCTTTTGACAGCAATTCATTAACCACTGCTGCATGCCCTCTTGAAGCTGCAGATATGAGAGGGGTTGCATTTGATTGGCCAACAGTTTTGCTTAGGTCCCGGTCATAATCTAATAGAACCTGGACAATGGCTGCAAAAAGATAGTTATTATCTATATCTTGCTAGTTTTATATAAAAATCTTTTCCAGGTCAAGCAACTGGAAAATAGATTGACAAGACAAATGGTGAAAAAATTCTAGAATTTATGTTCAATTAATTTATCAGCTGTAATGCTTCCTTTGCCAATTAAAAAGGAGTTGGAATCTCAAACTCTAGACATTTCAAAATTTTCATTTTTTTTTCTAAAATTCTTGTCCATCCAAAAATTCAAGGAAAATTGACCTGAATAAAAATCTTACGTTAATTTTAAAGTATTTATCAATTTTTTAATAATTAAATTATCAGGAGATCCCCCTAAAAAAGATGAGGACGACATAGGAATGTAGACATGAAAGGAAGAGTGCTTCAAACGGCCATGCAAGCAATTGCAACTGCAGCAACAAGTAGAGTTGAAAAAAATTCTAGATTGATATAAGGGTGCATTAGAATCCTATTTGAATAGAAGATCAAATCCAAAGTTCCAAACTGTATTAAATAATCAACAGATTATAATCCTAACTGATGATCTGGAAGACTTATAATAAACAGAATGCAAGTTTGCTATATGCCTATTAATTGCCAAAACTTCTTTCCTTGTGCATATTTTCTTTCTTGTTTTATGTTCTATGTTTACACTGGTAGAAAATTCCACACAAAATAAAACAATATTTTCCTCCACAACATAATCTACAGGCATGATGGAAGTTAAATGGTTGAGGTACGCAAAGCACTAAAAGTCAGAATGTACCAACCCCATGGGGAATCCTACGCCTAGAAATAGTCTCCTCTGCCCTATTTCATTTTAGAACTTATTGCCACTGTATTAATCACTTTTCAATGCCAATAATTACTCTAAGTTTCATTATTCTTGCTTATGAGGTTTGAGAAATTGCACATTTATGAATCCACCAAATAATAAAAAACTTTCAAACATGCATTTGGAAAACAAATATAACATCCATTAGCAATAAAATAGTTCTCAAAACTATGTGAGGGCAGAGGAGAAGGCCTGCTATCTTGGTAGATTAGTTTCTAACCCAAACACAATCATATAAAAAATAAAAAATAAAAAGAACAATTTTTGCACATTTATTAAAATCTCTTAAATAATTATGCTTGTTTTCTTGCCCAAATCCACTCACGAGTTCTCATTACTGTTGTAATGATCGTTTCCCTAGTTTATTAAGTTTGTAGCTAAAATGTTAACCTATAAGTACTAAATTAACAATAGAAAATTCTTAACAATTATATCATCAAAGCTGCAGCAAACACAAGCAAAACCAGACTCAAAAGCGTGGTGTGCTATTCCAAGTAGGCACCAAAATGTTCAAGCATGAAGATTGCTACTTGCATGGGTGCCACTTCGTAGGCTCAGATATTAAGGAAAAAAATAGATGAGGCAAATTAAAATTATATTGGCTGAAAGCAGAACAATTCAGGATGGACCCTCATTTCAACAACTTAGAAGTTCAATTAAAAAGACTACACAAAAAAGTTCCTAACAAGAATGAAGTAAGAACTGTACATAAGAACAGTCACCCACCACCACAAAATTGGTAATAAAAATATCAAAAAGAGAATGAACGAAAAGCAATGAATGAATTTTCTGTCTTTGGTGTTCAATCTGCCTCACACTAACTAAGAATAATTAAACATGTTTTGAAGATAGATGCCACTGAAAAGCGTCAAAATAAAGCAAAACATGACGGCATATAACATTTTAAATTCAAGCATAAAGCTGAATTCAAAGCATACCTTGGTGACCTTTACTCGCAGCCATATGCAAGGGATCAAAGCCAGACCGATTCTTCAACGAAACGCCTTCCTTGGTTGAATACTGCAACAGCTCCTTCACCACATCGACATGCCCTTTCTCAGAAGCGGTGAACAGCGCCGTCTCCCCCAGCTCGTTTACCTCATTGACGACGGCCAATCGAATCTCGGCCACTTCCGCGTCGAAATCCGCCCCGCTCAGGGTTCCCGTCATCTGTTCATCGATTTCGCCAAGAATCTGCCTCACCGCCTCCAAGTCCCCCCGCGCCGCCGCCAAATGCAGCTCCGTGTCATTATGCCGGCCGGTCACCTGCTTCACGTACTTCTTCTTCCCAGCCTGATCGATCCGCTTCCCGGAGCTCGACAGAACCAGAGCCTTGCCGGAATTCGACGAACCCAGAGCCTTGCCGGAATTCGACGGACCCAGAGCCTTGCCGGAATTCGACGGACCCAGAGCCTTCCCGGAATTAGAGAGAGCCAGCGCAGACGGCGACTGCGGATTCGGGGATGGGCACAGCCCCTTCTCCAGATCCCTCTCGCCTCCTTCACAACAAGAAACCACAAATCGCAAACGTAAACAAACGAAAAAAAACACACAAAAATAAAAATCAAGATTCTCAGGCCATATATTAGGTCAAAAGCTCTGTTCGGATGGAGAGAGAGAGAGAGAGAGAGAGAGAGAGAGAGAGAGAGAGAGAGAGAGAGGGAGACCTTCTTCGAAAGAGGGAGGCATGGTCATGGTGCTTGAGGGTCCTAGGGGAAGCCTATGAATTCATATTGAAATGAGAAGAAGGAAGAAGATGGGTGGTGGAGGGCAGATAACTGAGGCGGGCGGTGGTGGTGGTGGTAATGGCGATTTCAAGGGGCTGGGGTGGTTGACGCCGCCGGGCCTACCATCTGAGGACCGATGGGGCTGGACTTGGACCTGCTGCGCTTCTTCTCACCGTCAGTCAGGCCATGGGGTTGGTTAAAGCAACAGCTCCATCTCCACGGACCACGCGGGAGAAAATCAAACCATGATAATGGGATTATGCAACGACAAAAAACTCACCTACCGCTAAATCACAAGTCTTTCTTCTCAATCACGTGAATTTGCTTTTTCTTCTATTTATAATTGCTACTTCTATTTTCCAATTTTAACTATATTTGCATGGTTGCGACAAGCGAGGCCTTCCCCTTTCTCTTTTTGAATCGGTGTCGTTTTGAGTCTTGCCAAAATGACGAGTGTTAAACCCATTTGTCTCGAGTTTGAAGGGTGTGACTTTTGTTGGAAATATTAATAATATTAATTAAATATCAGTTAATTATATGTAATACAAAATATTCAGTTGTATTATTTGATATATAAAATAGTGATCATCCATATATTTGTGGGAAGAAGCAAAAATTAATTCCTCTTAATTTCTTATTGTATGTTTGATTTGCGAAATATTTATATATTGATATCATAAAACAAATAATAAGGTGAAACTTTTATGAGTTCATAATAAATAAATAAAGAAAAAGGCATAACAATCAGAGAGAAAATGCCTAACACTTGGCCTCCTTCCTGGTGTGCATGTCAATTTTGCTTCCAATATATCTATTTAGAGAGAGAGAGAGAGAGAGAAATGAAACTCGAGGGAAAAAACTTTGATTTTTTTTTTTAAAGGTCCTTGGTATAAGATTGGGTAGTTAGGGTTGTCTTGATAGTTGAAATACATAAGGAGACAGTTTAGGACACGTTATATGTGAAGAAGCATCAAGAAATGTATATAAAACGTGTGTGTTTTGACAATTGCACCGGACGATTGATCAAGTTGAAGGTCAAAGATAGCTGTTTCGCACGTGTTAGCACGAACACATGAGTAAAAGATAATGGTCAAGTGCTACTAGTGGTCAAACAACCCAATACATTTTTTTTCTTTTTCAATTTTTTCCATCATTTTTCAATTCATACCAAAAGGGAAATCAATCCAACAAAAAAAATTAAAGAAAAAGTCTAAGAAAAACAAAAGAAAACAAAATTTTAGTTGTTTTGGTAAAGTTTGAGCTAAGTTTTGAATGTGCAATAAAAAATGATTATGAAAATTGTCCATCTTTTGTTAAAATTTTTTAATAAAGATGTTGAAAAAAGATAGAGATATCATTTTGATCGAACATATAAAATATTAACTTTCAATAGAATTTGGCAAAGTTTTAGTAACTTTTACTAAAGAAAAACAAAGAAATCAGAATCCTATACCTTAGAAACATCATAATATATTTCTAATCCAATCATTACTCTAGCTAAAGACTCAAATCTCCCACTAAATCGTATGGTCTAAAAATTGGAATGAATTTCTCTATCCCTTCTTAACATTATATGTTCTTATCTTTGAACCAAGTGAATTACCAAACATATTATGTAAAGTTACTTATGCCTTTTAAATTTAAAGAACGTCGATTTTATAAGTAAGGGGAAAAAAAAAGTGTCAATGGTTATTTAGTTATTTAGCATTATTATTATGTGTTAAAGTTATGCTAGTAATAAGTGTGAGTTAATAAAGATATTATGGTTATTGATATTGTAGACATATATTATAAATAAAGGGAGAGACCTATCACTGAAGTTAGGTTTTCCATTTTATGAAATTATTTGACATGGTATCATAGCATGATTATGAAAACCTAAACCCTATTAATTACAACCACCATCAAAACCGAAGCTTAAAACCTGAAATCCCCTACATGTCTACCATCATAGAAGAATTTCCAACAGCATCATAGCCCTAAAAAACAACCAGTAGTTGCTGAAAGTCAGACCAGTCGTTGGAAATTTCTTAAGCGATACTGCTAGTTTAGTAACACAAAATCTACTACAAATTTTACAAAAAACAACACCATAGTTAGCCACAAAAACTGCTGATATGCCCTTTGCTAAAATCCCATCTCCAGGAATCCTCACACACCCTCACATGTTGGTCAAAGGTTGCCAAGGCCGACCCCACACGCTGGTGTGTGAAGCTACTTTCAAGCATATTTTTGACCTGAAATCATCCAGTAGTGATAAAATCCCTTTATAAACATGATGATGGAGTTTTTCGTGATGTTTTTTGTCTAAAGATCTCACCTTTGTTAATTGCTTATGTGCGGGACTTGAGGAATGTTTATTTGATGCTTTATGAAGCTATTTGTCAATAATTAGTGAATTTATTGGGTCTAAAATAGTGGGGTTTGCTGTGTTTTTTATTCAATGTTCTAATTCCATCCATATACCAAAATATCAAGCTGTTAGGCTTGTGTTCTGCTCAAAGATCTAATTTTTATTTTGACCATGCACTTGTGGTAATTGATTAGTTGTTGTTCGGTGTTAATAAAGGTCATTGGTGACTTCTTTGGAGTAGTGGTGCTCATAAGCTGTTTTTGTAAGGTTGTGACAGCCTTGTATAAATTTGATGGTGATTTGTTCATGGTAGTTTCAATGGTTCATGTCTCCGATTGTTCTAGTGTTTTATGTTGATTTCTTAGGGTTGCATCAAAGTTTCTTGGTGCTATGACAACCTTGTACTGTGGTAGTGTAATATAAGATTGTAAATGATTTGTCCGTGGTAGTTTCGGTGGTTCACCTTTCTAATTGTTTAGTGTTGTATTGACTTTTTGAATCCGATCTCTGGTTTTGATTATGACAAACTGCATATTACTAATGTGTGTGCCTAGTACATGAGAAAGGATTGATGGAAGCTTGAAAGTCTTAAAGATCATAATCCTGGCATATTCAATGAGAAAATGAAGGGCGAAAGAAGAAGACCTGCTTATGCTTCATTTGCAAATGCATTGATTATATTTGGGTGCTTATGCTTCATTTGTAAATGCATTGATTATATTTGGGTCTGTAATAATTTATATCAGTCTGTAATAATCTCTGCATGTCATGCATGTAGGTAGTTGTAAGCTCAAAATGACCGTAGAATCACCACAGGGAACCGAATGTCATTAGGGTAAGGTCGACCGACGCCGAATTTTTTTGGTGGCCTCAAAAAGACCTAGAATGACCGTAGGACCAACATGCATGCATAAACATATGTGCTTATATAGATAGGGTCATTGTATAAGGGGATTAGAACTGAAATACATTAAAAATGCATGTTCAGTTGACCAAACCAGACTGTATAAGAACATTCGGTCAACCGAACCAGTCAAAGGTCAACATTTTGACCATAACACAGTCGACTGTACCTTGCCAAGTTCATACATCTTGGTTGACCGAACTCCCATTGGGTCAACATTTTGACTCCTTGGTCGACCGATCAGAAATATATGTGCAACAACCTAGTCGATCGAACCCCCACGTAGGAGATTTCAACCTCTTGGTCGACCAAACTACCTAGTTCAAAATCACCTGGTCGACCGAACCATACGGATTTGGGAAAATCGCCTTTAAGACCCTTAGTATGGTCGACCAAACTCTCAGTTCATTTTTCGAACTCTGTCACTTGGTTAACCGAATCTTAAGTTCAGTCGACCGGTGCTCTCAGGTTGGACAATTTTTTTACTATGATTAAAATTTTTTTAAACGGGGTTAATTTTGCTAAATTGTTTTAAAACAGTTCTAATAATTCCCTATATATCCTAAACGGTCATAATTTGGCCTTGGTCTATAAATATGAGTTCATTTGTAAGGATTAGTAAGGAATTAGCAAAAATCATTATAAAAAATCCTCTCTATTTCCAAAAGTTCATATTGCCCATTTTACTTCAAAACACTCTCAAATATTTATTCCCTTGATATATCTTAGCTTTGTGAGAGTTCTATATTGGGTTATTGATTAGTATAGATTGCTCATACTCCCATTTGCTTAGCTTGATTGTTTGATATTATTTTGGGGAGTTTAGCAAAGTTTATCCCATATATTTGAATATAGTAAATCTTGTGTTGGCATAAACTCATAGGCTTGAGGATCTTTGCATTGTCATTGCAAGATTCCTATACCTTGATTTTGTTGTGCAAAATATTTTCTACAAGCTACAATATTATTCAAACTACTCTTGTGCTCATTTAATTAAAGGAAATCTTATGAGATAGTTTGATTATCTAATTAGTATCTTTGAAACCCTGATTTGTTATTGAGATTTGATATAACTTGTTTCAAAGATATAACTTGTTTAGAACACTCTTGAACATTATAGTGATCACATCTTGTTGAGTGTTGCTTGCACAAAGATACACATCACTGAGCTTACATTTACCTATATAGTTTATGTGCATTTGATTGATTACATTTGGTACATATCTACTTGATTGAGAAGCATAATCATTGTACTATGTTATATTGTGAAAAATATTGTCGTATTCTAGGCGTGGCCTAAGGGGGCGGTAATTTGGCCTGATAAAGATTGTATGTAAAGGTTGAGGTCAGCCTTGTGCTAATTGACTTGGTTGTTTAGGTCTCACTCCACCCGTTAAGTGAGCCCATAATGTAATCCTTATACTGGTGAGCCAAGGCAGGGACGTAAGCAGGATTGGCCGAACCCCGATATTATATTCGGTGTCAAGTTTACTTGTCCTGCATTATATTCTGCTTTGTGTGTGATTTAAATTTCCTATTAAATATACTGCATATCTGATTGGCACAAAATTACTTTTTGGTTGAGAAATACTGAAATTGTGGTGCACGTCCTAAAAATTGTTTAATATATCATATGTGCAATTTCATATATATATTTAGACTACCCCTAGGTTGCGTAATACTGTTGATCTGGTTTAACCTAGGAGAAATAAATTTTAAATACCCAATTCACCCCCTTCTTGGGTTTGCACCAAAGCTAACATGTTGTGTGTTGGTTTCTTAGTGCTGCATCTGAGTTTCTTGGTGCTACGGCAACCTTGTATTGATTTTTTGTTGACTTATCATTCATGGTGGGTCACCTTGTTTGTGCTTGTTCTGATTGTTCCAACAACTAATCTTGTTATCTGGTAGGCTCGCCAAGGCTTGGGTCCTTAACTATCAAAAATAATATTTATAAAACCTAACTAATCCGAAGTTCAGTAGAAAGTGGGGGAAGTCGGGTGTCGATCCTCAGGGACTTAAAGTGCAATTATTAAACCACTTCCAAATCAATTTATTATAGCTTTTTGTTAAAGAAAAGTAAAAAAAAAAAATGGTATTTTTAAGGTGTTTTCTAACAATCTACTAGAAAGCGAGTAAAATCTATATTAACCCTACTCCTTCAAAGCACTGCTCAATCATGAATCAAACTTAGGATGTTGTGTGCGTAATCTAAGTTCTATCAGTTTACAATATTAAGCTAACCTATAATCGGCTAAACAGTCCAGTCCAAGGAGCCATTTGATGGTATAGGGTAGCAAGGGTGCACCAATCGTCTAGAGCATGGTCAAGAACCGGAGTATACTCTATCACAACGATCATGAAAACCTCTATGGGAGACCATAGCCTACTATGTGTACCTGATTGAAGCTGTAAAAGTGCTATCCTATCTACTAAGTGTTCATCACAATCAGAGCTACAAAAGAAAGCATGTAAATCAAAGTAGTAAAGGAAAGTTGTAAAGAGAAAGCATGTAAATATGACTTCTTTATTGCTGAACAAATCGTCTGTCACTAACGATCACTCTTACACAAAGAAAACCAGAGTAGGAATGTAAATACAAAAGCATGTGAATATAATCTACAATGGTTCTAAATGGCATTTCAGATCTGTCACTAACCCAAATCAAACAAAGAGGAACCCTAAGTTTATTGTCGGAGCTACTATATATACCTATTAGGGTTTACAAGATTTGGGATTAAAAAATGGCAACTTCTGCAACTATCTCGCGATGTAGATCATCAGTTTCGACCATGTCGCATCCATGTTCTTCCTCAATTGCGCGCTAGTCGGAGCTCTCGAGAAAGTAGGGATTTGAATTTCGCTTTTCTTGACATAGTCGCACAATCGGGTCTTTTTGGTCGAGTAGATGGTCGAGACTTGCAGGATCTCGAGTTTTAGGAAATCTAAGGAACTCAACTCTGTCACCCTTAATGGTCTCTCTTGTCGAGCATTTGGTCGAGACTCTCGGTAGTTTTGTCTTCAGTCAGCTTTAGTCTCTGGACCTAGTTGCCCCATAGTGTCACTATATGGAGGGCTTGCTTGAACGTTGCAGTTGTTTTATTTTAGGCTTGAACCTTGGAGTCTGCATCTATTGCCTTAGTCGCCCCTGTTGGTAGCTAGTGACTCCATATGGTCAAACAAGATATTTCTTCCTTAATTGCACCGAAACTCTAGGGACTTGGCTAAACATCTGACTTGAGCTTTAAGTGTCCCCAATATTCCCTTAGCTTCTCATAATGCCTAACTCCATGGTTTTTCCGAAACACAAACAAACCTTACATAACTCCGAAATATGATAGCAAAGGGTTACATACAAAATAAATGAAAAGGTAAATGAGAGCCTAAAATAGTGGTTTTTAGGGACTCGTCATTATCATTGGGCTAAGTTTGTGAGTGTTGGGATGGAGTTTGCAAATCCCAAAAGTATGGTTCCCTTATTAGTGAATTGCGTACTATGACTATATTAGAGGAGGAGTATTCAAGGTTTCTAAAGTCTCAATTATCTTAACAAGCATTTTGTCACATTGCATCTTTTGTCCAAAAAGGTAATCCTACAGTCTATATGTCATCCAGTATCTTTCCTACTAGTTCTTAGATATCGACTCTACTATCACTGACCATATAACAGGTGCAACCATCTTATTTTCTAATGCCTAGTATCATAAACATCTACCTTAAGTTATCCTTGCTAATGGGTCCACTATTACTATTAAGGAGAAAGGAAGAGTAAATCCTACTTCTTCCATATCTCTTTCTTTTGTTTTATACATTCTTAAATCTCATTTCAATTTTATATCAATTAGTAAGCTTACAAAGTCACTAAATTGTTGTTACTTTATTTCCTAATCTTGTGGTTATTTAGGATTTGAAGAGGAGAAAGATAATTGGCACAAGACGTAAGGCTCGTGGACTTTACTACTTTAAGTCGCTTTCTCCTCCCATTGCTTGCATAGTCATAGCTACACCACTTCAAATCCATCATCACCTTGGTCATCCATCCTTGGACAAGTTGAAACAACTAGTTCCTACATTAAGTTTTGTCTCTAATCTTGAGTATAAGTCTTGTTAATTGGAAAACATCATTGTGTTCCTTTTGATTCCTAGGTCGACAAAAAAGTGGTGAGTCCTTTCGTGCTTGTCCATTCAGATATTTGGGATCCTTGTCGTGTCATGTCAAAGTTGGGGTTTTAGTACGTTGTTACATTTGTTGATGACTACTCTAAGATGACTTGGTTATATTTAATGAAAGATCATTCCAAGTTGTTCAATATCTTCTGTGCCTTTTGTTCTCAAATAATGACTCAATTTGATATGCTAGTTAGGATACTTCATAGTGATAATGCTAAGGAGTACTTTGGTACCCAATTCACTACCTATGTAACTAATTTTGTTGTGATCCATTAGTATTTTTGTGCCCAAACTCTATAGAAAAATGGAGTTACAGAGTGGAAAAATAGATGTATTCTTGAAGTCACTTGTACCCTATTGTATCAATAAATGTCCCTAAAGTTTTTTTTTGGAGTGATGTTATGCTCACAGCTTGCTCACTTATTAATAAAATGTCATCCTCTATCCTTGGTGGTGAAATCCTATATTGAATTATCTTTCCTAAGGCTCCTTTGTTCTCCCTTCCTTCTCATATATTCCTTCGTATGTCCTTTGCACATCATTTAACTCCAGAAATGAATAAGTTGGATCATTGTGCTATCAAATGTATTTTTCTGGGATATTCCTATATTAAAAAGGGATATCTGACTCGATCTGAGTTGTGCTTCCAAGTGCTGAAGTGTCAAGTTGTATCAAGGATGAGTCCAGGATTGTATTCCACAAGGACCACTGAGTATCAAAGTATTTGTGAAAGTTTAGTGAAATCCTATTGCTGTAAAATGTAGTTTAAAAGTCTTTTTGGTCTTTTATGATTTTGAAAACAGTAAACAAAATGGGAGATGCTTGAGTAAACTATCAAAATGAGGCTGAAATTTTATCAATTTTTCAAAAATGTAAACCTACTAACGCAAACAAACTTAACAGATTAACTGAAGCAATCTACCAAACACTCGGGTTACGGGTTCAATGTCTGTTTGCTCCCACCATTTACTAATTCCCTAGGCCTTACTCCTCTTTTAATTAATCCAATCAAGGCATTAATAAAATGAAATTTTATTACTAAAGCTCGAGTAAATTGGCCACATCCAAACGGAAGAAAATAAAAACTCTCATTAAGCATCAACCGAATGTCATGTAAAAATTAGTTAATGAAAATCTTAGATTAAATCAAAGTTTTGATATGCCTAACGTCAACAACAAAACAAGAAATAAGAGCTAACGATTTATCAACGATACCTTAAATCTTCGGTTTCAATGAAATAAAAGTTTATCAATAATTCCTTAGGAAAACTAATAAACCATGGAAAGCAAACGACATTGACCAACAACCCGAGCTACCGAACTTAGCCGCTCATACTTGCAATAGTCGAAAAAGCGGGAACCCTATGTCTAGCCAAGCAAGTATCGAAACACATGTTGACTAAAGACGATAACTTTAAACACATAACTAAAATATGCACGAATAGAAACTCAATCAAACACTTGCATAGACAATAAAAACCGAATCTTTAAAATAATTAAATACTACGAATAAAATTCATAGCTAAACTACTTGAGAATTCAGATGAATAATTAAAATGCAATAATAAGAAAACAATTTAAATAATTTTCAAAATTTAAACTTTCCAAACAACCTTCAATAAAACTTAAATTACTATTCAACTAGTTAAATAACAATATAAAAAAAAAAAAAGATGAAAGAGAGATAACATGAGCTGTGCTTTCTGCTGGAGTGGAGGACTGCTGTGGATCGGGCGTTGCTGGAGCTGGAAGAAGCCGAGCCTGGGGAGCCTGAAGGGGGTCTGCTAGTGAGCTTCAAGTGGTGTCGCTAGTGCTGGTGGCTGCTGGTGTGGGGCGTCTTGGTTTCCTATGGCTGTGCAGAGAAGCAGAGGAGGGCCTGGAGCAGAGATGGTTGCAGCAAGGCTGGGGCTGAGGTCACTGTGCTGGCCGTGGAGCTTGGCTGGAGCTACGGTGTCTGTGGTGTACTGTGCTGCCGTGGAGGGCCGCTGTTGGTGTGGGGTTGATGTGGAAGAGAAAGCTGCAAGAGGGAAAGATGGGAAGGAGAAGAGGGAGCAGAGGGTGGTGTGCCGGAGGCACAACCAACAAGAAGGAGGAAAAGAAAGTTAAATAGAGAGAGGGGGGTGTTGCTAGTTGCTGCCCTACGCGAGACCTAGGTAGAGAAGGACCCGACCCGGCCACCGGGTCAAATCAAGTGTTTTAATATAAAATATATATATATATATATTTCATTTTTTTTCTCTTTACGAACACAGCCAATTTTGACCTTACTGGAGCCCATTTCGCTCAAAACTCAAAACATGGAAGTTGTATATAATCCTTTCCTATTTCTCCAAAAATTTGAATTGTCTCGATCGGAGTTCGGACGGAAAAGTTATGCGTGATTTACGAACAGGTGCTAGTTTTGGTTCTCGGGACTTTTCCTACGACAAAAAAATACCAAAAATTCATAAATTATTCAATAAAACTCAAGAATGATAAATTTGGCATTTTATTAAAATATTGGACGTAATTGGACATTTAATTAAAAATACAAGCCATAAAACTCGGGTTAAGAAGCTCAATTACGCAGTTTTGGTGCGTAATCACACCCACTAACTAACGTTTTGCTAGTCTCTAACAAATGACGTAGATGAATCTTAGGGCGGTGCCTACAACTACAAACTCCAGTGATCATGAAATCAATGCACATGCGACACAAGTATACTGGTTCACATACAAGAACATAACTGAATTTCACACAAGCTTGTTCTTATTCAATACACACAACTTCGAAGCACGTCACTCATGCAAGTTTCATCATTTATATGTCAATTAAGAACAATTTACTCACATAAAATTAATCAATGGCACATTTCAGAGTTAATGCAGTCATATAAGTTCGAGTATAAACAGGTGAACTCTCGAGGTGTATGTGATGTGTGTGACTCAGTACACCTAATATACTAGTAGACACCTACCTAATTGGTATACCCTTAAGAACACTTAAAAGGAATGGGTTCACTCGTCGTATGTGAGGAGGAGTGTCGCGATCAAAAATCCCACATACTGAAAGGAACAAACGCTAAGTATATGGAGTGGACTAGTCTGAAAGGGATCTAACCTATCTCTGAGGTGTCGAGTCCTTCACCCTAGCATCTTCTCACCTACTCACCATATCCAACTAAGACTACCCTAGATCAACTTATTGACAAACTTGTCGTGAATCCATCTGAGGCATTAACCGATTGAAGCATCTTTATACGTGGAAAACATGTGTTGTTTCCTTGACTTTTTTTGTTATATTTATGTGGAGTCGGCATTAACATTTCATTTCATGCACATGTTTATTGCTTAGTCTTTCTTCTGCTCATTCTTCATTTTTTGTCTTTTCTTGATCAATTAGGACAATCTTAACACTTCTTTTATAATCTTCATACCATCAATGGGAATTAAGCTCAAGTAATGGTCTATGAACTAAGTCTATCTCTAGGGGTGACTCAGCCTTCACATCTTGAGTAGGCTACAAGACCTAGGTATCTATCCCTTCACATCTTGAGTAGGCTACAAGACCTAGGTTTCTATCTCCCCACTACGTGTCACCTCTAGGCTAGCAAATAAAAAACATAGACTAGTATACAAAGAATCATCTAGAAAGAAGAGAATTGAGTTCCATGAACTCTGATTTGATGTTAACACTCAAAAGGACGATAAATAGCTCAAGGATATCTCACAAGGTGTCATAGTCGCCACGGGTGTTCTCTTAATGCTTACAGGAAACCCTACGTGCAATGAGTCACATGAATGTGTTTATTCAACCTCGTGAGATACCATGTAAATACAAGAAATTATATAATCAGATTAACACGAGTGTTATATGCAGGTATGTGAAGGGTACGAGTCAGTGTTAAGCATGCCATAATTCATTGTAATTCCTCACTACTTTTCCTTTCTTTCTTTCCTTCTTTTTGATTTTTGATGATCTTTTTTTTTGTTTTTGTTTTTTTTTTTAATTTTTTTAATATAAAACCCAGTACGTATACATGCATAGTGTCGCATGCAAATGCTCACCCCCCAACTAAAATGGAACATTGTCCTCAATGTGAAAGCATATGGGAAATAGAAAAACTGTGCACGGGAAAAGTATGGTGTACCTGGGTGGAAAAGGAAAATTGAACCAAAAGAAAATGTACCTATCAATAAACTAAAAATAAGACAGAATGAAATAAAATGAAAACAAAGGAAAGAAAAACATCACAGTGTGTCTGGAGGAGGCTCAAGAGGAATTTCGTCTGGTGGGTGTAGATTTATAAATTGAACTGGCGAGTCTCCAAGTTTGAGTTGCCACAATGAGTCAGTTTTATTATCTGGTTCCTTGAAGGTTAAACTTTCACCATTCTGCTCAACTTCTTCATCTGGTGCACCAATCACCTTACCACCGCTGAGATTTGCTTCAGCATTGCAATCATTGGCATTCGCTTCAATAGAGGATGACAGTTCCATGATTGCAATATGCACTTGAGTATCTAGCTGGGCTTGAAATTGGGATTCATCTATCTCCAAAGCATTCAATAATGTGTTTAGCCTAGTCAAATCGGTGCTTATCTCGTTGATGGCTTGAGAAGTTTGAGAGTTGATCACATTTTGGCTTGCCATGAATTGTTGCAAGCTAACAGTTAGCTGATGTATGGGATCTTCCATTTCCCTTCTCTGCATTGGAGGTGACTGATTTGCAAAGTAAGAGGGTCTCGAGTCTTGGCCAGATGCTGCATAAGGAATGTATTGACTTTGTTCCTGTGGAGATCGCCCCACTTGGTCATTTTTCCAACTGAAATTTGGATGGCTCCTCCAACCTGCATCGTAAGTATCAAAATGAGGTTCAAAAGAAATCTCAGAAACCATATACACCTAGTTAGATTGATCAAGCAAAACTTCCTTAAGAGCAGGAATAGTTGGACATGCATGAGTCGCATGCCCTAGATCCTCACATATGCTGCATTTTTTAGAAGATGATGGTAAAACATGCATTTCATTTACTTTCTCAAGCTCGATGGAATCTAATTTTTTGGACATCAATGCAAGCCTAGCATTCAAATCATCAACTTCTTTCAATTAATACTTACCACCCCCACTAATACATTTTTTCTTTTTAGATCTATCATACACATCAGAGAAATCCCAAGATTGGGCGTTTTCAGCCAAATAATCAAAATAGTCAAAAGCTTCTTCGAGCCCTTTATTGAAAAACTCACCATTGCACATTGTTTCTACAAATTGCCTCATCTTTGGTTGCAACCCCTCATAGAAAGAATTGATGATTCTCCAATTCTCATATCCATGGTGAGGACATGCATTTAAGAGGTCTTTGAAACGTTTCCAACACTGATAAAATGTTTCCACATCCTTCTGGCAAAAATTCATGATTTGTCTTTTCAAAGCATTAGTTCTTTGCATGGGAAAAAATTTATTTAAAAACTTAGTTTGCATTTCTTGCCAAGTCCCAATGGATCTTGGTCTTAAGGAATTGAACCAAATTTTTGCCTTGTCTTTTAAACAAAATAGAAACAATTTCAGTCTTATTACCTCCTCAGTGCATGTTCTATCCATGAATGTGGAACATACTTCTTCAAAATCTTTAATATGCAAATATGGGTTTTCAGATTCAATGCCATGAAAATAAGGTAACAATGGAATCATCCCAGGTTTAAAATTAAAAGCATTTACATTCAAAGGTAGAATAATGCAGGATGAGGTGCTGGTCCTAACAGGCTACAAATATTCTCTGAGTGTCCTATTAGGGTTCTCCAAATCATGAGGTTCATTCTCAGCCATGATGCTATGCGTGACAGATGGTGATTCAAGTGAAACAGATTCACTCGATGACGAGGTGGATGAGTTTGTCCTAACTAGTCTAAATGTGTTATCTCTAGCCCAACCAGTCATACAAATTCAGTATAAACACAATAAAAGCAAACAGGTCAAAGGAGAAGAAGTAGATATCACTCAGGCTGTGAAGACGTTCACAGCTCTATAGAAACACTTTGATGACACCAATTGGTCCCCGGCAACGGCTCCTAGAACTTGACTCGATCTGAGTTGTGCTTCCAAGTACTGAAGTGTCAAGTTGTATCAAGGATGAGTCCAAGATTGTATTCCATAGGGACCACTGAGTATCAAAGTATTTATGAAAGTTTAGTAAAATCTTGTTGCTGTAAAATGTGATTTGAAAGTCTTTTTGGTCTTTTATGATTTTGAAAACAGTAAACAAAATGGGAGATGCTTGAGTAAACTATCAAAATGAGACTAAAATTTTATCAATTTTTCAAAAATGTAAACCTACTAACGCAAACAAACTTAACAGATTAACTGAAGCAATCTACCAAACACTCGGGTTACGGGTTCAATGTCTATTTGCTCCCACCATTTACTAATTCCCTAGGCCTTACTCCTCTTCTTATTAATCCAATCAAGGCATTAATAAGATGAAATTTTATTACTAAAGCTCGAGTAAATTGGCCACATCCAAACGGAAGAAAATAAAAACTCTCATTAAGCATCAACCGAATGTCATGTAAAAATTAGTTAATGAAAATCCTAAATTAAATCAAGGTTTTGATATGCCTAACGTCAACAACAAAACAAGAAATAAGAACCATCGATTTATCAACGATGCCTTAAATTTTCGGTTTCAACCAAATAAAAGTTTATCAATAATTTCTTAGGAGAACTAATAAAGTATGGAAAGCAAACGACATTGACCCACAACCCGAGTCACCGAACTTAGCCACTCATGCTTGCAATAGCTGAAAAAGTGGGAACCCTATGTCTAATCAAGCAAGTATCGAAACATGCGTTGATTAAAAACGATAACTTTAAACACATAACTAAAATATGTACGAATGAAAACTCAATCAAACACTTGCACAGACAATAAAAACCAGATCTTTAAAATAATTAAATACTACGAATAAAATTCACTGCTAAACTACTTGAGAATTCAGATAAATAATTAAAATGCAATAATAAGAAAACAATTTAAATAATTTTCAAAATTTAAACTTTCCAAACAACCTTCAATAAAACTTAAATTACTATTCAACTAGTTAAATAACAATATTTAAAAAAAAAAAAAAGATGAAAGAGAGATAGCATGAGCTGTGCTTTTTGCTGGAGTGGAGGACTGCCGTGGATCGGACGTTGCTGGAGCAGGAAGAAGCCGAGCCTGGAGATCCTGAAGGAGGTCTGCTAGTGAGCTTCGGGTGGTGTCGCTGGTGCTGGTGGCTGCTGGTGTGGGGCGTCTCGGTTTCCTATGGCTGTGCAGAGAAGCAGAGGAGGGCCTGGAGCAGAGATGGTTGCAGCAGGGCTAGGGCTAAGGTTACTGTGCTGGCTGTGGAGCTTGGCTGGAGCTGCGGTGGCCGTGGAGGACTGTGTTGCCATGGAGGGCCGCTACTAGTGTGGGGTTGATGGGAGGGAGAAGAGGGAGCAGAGGGTGGTGCGCGGGAGGCACAACCAACAAGAAGGAGGAAAAGAATGTTAAATAGAGAAGAGAGGGGGGGGGGGTGCGCCTTGCTGCCCTACGCGAGACCCAGGTGGAGAAGGACCCGACCCGGCCATGCATTGCCGGGTCAAATCAAGTGTTTTAATATAAATAAATATATATATTTCATTTTTTTTTCTCTTTACGAACACAGCCAATTTTGACCTTCTTGGAGCCTATTTTGCTCGAAACTCAAAACACGGAAGTTGTATATAATTCTTTCCTCTTTCTCTAAAAATTTGAATTGTCTTAATCGGAACTCGGACGGAAAAGTTATACGCGATTTACGAACAGGTGCCGGTTTTGGTTCTCGGGACTTTTCCTGTGATAAAAAATACCAAAAATTCATAAATTATGCAATAAAACTCAAGAATGATAAATTTGGCATTTTATTAAAATATTGGACATAATTGGACATTTAATTAAAAATATAAGCCTTAAAGCCTGGGTTAAGATGTCCAATTACGCAGTTTTGGCGCGTAATCAATATCAATGCTACAAGCATACTTTACATTGATTCTTTGTCTCTACTAATGTCACATTTTCTATGTTTACACCATACTACTCTAATTCCTAAGTTCAACTGACCTTGATTAGTCCCTTCCTCTGCCTTGCCTTCTAGATCCCAACCTATTATCTGTGCCCAATCCTCCTACACCTTCATCCAGTTTGATTCATTCTTTTCACTTGGATCATCCTAATTTACAAGTATACACATGGAAACTTAAGGGAGGAGAGCCTTCTCCAGCTTCTATTACCGCACCTCTTGTTCCCTCATTAGATGATCTTATTTCTTATGATGTTGATTGTAGACACCCTATTTTTGTCCTAACCAAATAGAACAAGGGGTTCCCTTTTATTATTTTATTATTTTTTTTATTATTATTATTTTTATTATCGTTATTATTACTTTCTTATAATTATTTTTATTATTTATTATTATTATTTTATTATAATTATTATGGATTATTATTACTATTATTTTTATTTTTTACCTTATTATTATTATTATTATTATTTTATTATTATTAGCATTAGTATCTTATTTTGGCTATTATTATTTTTATGTTATCATTATTATTATTATTATTATTATTATTATTTATTAATTTTAATATTAGTATTATTACTTTATTTTTATTAATATTATTATTATTATTATTATTTTACCAATAGTGTCTTAATTTTTATTTTTACTATAATTATTTATTATTATTTACTATTAGTAGTAGTATTATTATTATTATTACCTTATTGATACTAATATTATTATGATAATTATTATTATTATTATTATTTCCTTTTTCATTATTACCATAAGAATAAAAGCATAAAAAAAGAAGAAAAGAAAAATAAAATAAAATAAAAAAGGAAGTTTTTCTATTAGGGTTTTCAAAATTTTTTATAAAGGTAGGGGGCCGGGCGCTGCACAGACGGCTGGGGGGAGAGAACACAAGGGGGCACACGCAGCGCACAGCGGCTGCTTCTTCTTCTTCGTCTTCTTCTTCTTCCCTCGTCCACCTCACCATCTATCTCACTCACAGCAGCCCCACGATCCTTCTACAGCTTCACCCGCAACCCAGACAGCCCCGTTTTATGCTACCTCTCTCCCATAATCACTGCTCGGCCATCCACAACAAACTTCCACGGTTCTCCTCCACAGCTAGGGCCAGCCACCACTCCACGGAGTACCAGCAGGCCACAGCAGCCTCGGCCAGCCTTCCTCAAGATCCAGCCACACCAGGCGGCAAGCACCACCTCCGTCCAGCAGCTCCTCGGCCAGCCCCTATTCCAGAAACCGGCACCGTCGCTGACGCCCCCACCACTCCCTCCATAGCAGCCACCAGCACCAGCGGCCACTGCCAGCAACACCCCCGCAACAACGGCCTCTGCATAGCAGCACCTAAGCACCTCTGCTCCAGCCGCCTTTCAGACCTCCAGCGATCCAGCCCTGAAGTCCCCCTGCTGCACACCTGATTTTCTCCGGCAACGCAGCAGTGGCCACCACGGACTCCTGCAGCCCCGACGACTTCCTCCTCAGTCCCTGGCTATGTAAATTACAAAAGGTGGTATCTTTAGGTATTTTTTATGTAGATATATATATATGGTGTTGTTTTGTTATGTAAGTATCAAGTTTATGTTTTTATTATCACGTTCACTTTTATTATTTATTATATTTGTTAGTATATTAGTTAATTTACTATTTATATTTATGCCCATTATTTATGTTTAGCATTTAGACTATTTCATGATTAATATTGTTTGGGTATTTTTAGTTTAGATTATTTTTCACATTAATAGGTGTTTTTGTTTATCCCATATCTATAGTTATTAGGGTTCCAGTTACTTCACATTAATATTGTATATTTTGGATAATCATTATGGTTTTATTAGTATGGTATATTTTGGATTATCAGTATTGTTGCGTTAATATTGTATACCTTGGGTTTTTCCATATTGCCATGTTGAGTGCGTATATATCTTAGGGTTTTGATCAGTTCATATTGTTTATGGTATTTTTAGGGTTTCCATTATTGCATGCTGCTATTTACGTATTATGGTTTATTTATTTATTATTATTGTTATGTTTGTATCTGGTATTTCTTATTATTATTTTAGTATATAGGGTATCATTTATTATGGTATTTTTAGCATTTTTAGGATCTTAGCATATATGGTGTTTGTAGTATTTTAATATATTTAGTGATAGTATTATAATATTTTTATTATGTTTATATGTGGTGATATTTATTATAGTATCTTTAGTATCTTAGCATATATAGTATTATGACATTTGATTACTTAATATATATAGTATTGTGGTATTTTATTACTTATTTTGGTATTTGTAATATTCTCACTATTATTATGTGTATTGTGATAGTGTAGTATTTTTGTTCATGTCATATATTTATATTCAGTATTTTAGTTTATTATCCTATTATCACATATCGAAACCTCCCAGAAATTTTGGAAATATCATAAAGTATTTATAAAATCCTATAAAATTTTGAAATAAATTTGGAAGTTATTTTCATAAAATATTTTCTTGATTTTTATCCCTATGATTTTATTGCGGGAGTATGAGCCTTCGGGTATCACGTACTTTAAGCTTTGAGGGAATATATGTATATATATATTGTATTTATTTATTTATTTATTTATATTAATAAATTCATAAAAAGGAGTAATTTTAAGACTTCTTAGATTAACTTAGGGATAATTTCAAATTAATTAGGTACCGTTCGTAAGAATGGGCACGTAGGGGGTGCTTGTACCTTCCCCTCGTGTAACCGAACTCCCGAGCCTAACTCTGGTAACATAGACCCATTCTACCCCTAACGGGGTAGTAATCATGTGTTCTAACCACACTAAAAGGTTAGTGGCGACTCCGACATTCCCCATTTTTCCTTAAAAATGAAAATTGATTTTGATTTCGCCGCCCGGGGCACACGCGCTCTCGAGACGTTGCGACAGCTTGGTGACTCCGCTGGGGACCCTAGAGAGTCGAGCCTGTAATTAATTAGAAATTATCCCAAGTTTAAATTTAATAAATATTTTAATTACTCCTTATTTTGTGAATATTGTAATTTGTAAATAATTTTGATTAATTGTAAATATTTTACTTCCATAATTTGTAAATAACCTTAATTAACTAAAAATATTTTGTTTCCTAATTTTTTTGAATATTAATTGTAGATATTTTGTTTCCAAATTTTTTTGAATAAAGCATATTAATGGTAGATATTTTGAATAAGCATATTAATTATAGATATTTTGTATACTAATCGTAAATATTTTGTTTCCAAATTTTTTTAATCAACATGTTAATGGCAGATATTATGTTTCCATATCTTGTGAATAAATACATTAATGGTAGATATCTTGTTTCCATATTTTTTTTAAAAAAGCATGTGAATAAATGTGGGGGTAGCGGGATTAGGTTAAAAAAATTGAATTCACACACTTTCACGCTCTATACCCGAGCTTTCCTTGTTAGGATTAAATAGGAGTGTAATAACGTCAGTCCCTTCGTGGCAGAGCTTGATGGGACCCGCGAACCACTCCGCTCAGTGCGGGTTTTATCCGGACCCCAATGGGGGAGGATGAAATTCCAAACTGGGGACCTTTTGTCAATAGGATTAGAGCTTACCCACACGTACTTGTCTATAGTCTTCCCTAACTAGGATAGAGCCATGAAGAACCCTATATATATGTACCTACCCTAGGTTGGGACAGGAGCCACATCCTTCTCCATGTATAGTGTGTTGTATATATGTTGTGAGATACTTTGTACTATATCATGCATTTTACATCAATTTAGACATGCATACTACTTTGCCAGTATTCTGAAAAAGCCCAATAATGAGACCATTGCCCATCCTTTTCAAAAATGAAGCACTTGGCCCAAGCATTTTAAAATATGGATCGGCCCAACCCTTTTTCAAATAACTCGGGCCCAATTCTTTAAAAACAAACCTAGGCCCGACCTTTTCCTAAGTAAAAACTCAGCCCAGGCCTGATTTTCAAAAAAAGGGTCAAACCCAGATTTTCAAAAATGGGCTTCGGCCCTATTACCCAAAAATCCGGGCCAATATTTTCTCAACAATCCAAGCCCAAGTCCTTTTAAAACTAGGGCCTGATCCCATCATGAAACATATTGAAGCCCATATTTTAATATACTTGAGGCCCAAGTGCACATTAAAGTCCACAAGCCTGCATTGAAGAAATTCAATAGATTGACTAGCCTAGGTTAACTCCAAGCTCGGATCATAACCTGACCCATCCTTTCAAAAATAAAGCAGTTGGGCCAAGTATTTCAAAATATGGGTCGGCCCAACCCTTTTCAAATAACTCGGACCCAATTTTCTTAGAAATAACAAGCATAGGCCCGACCTCTTCCTAAGCATAGATTCAGCCCAGGCCTGATTTTCAAAAAGGGTAAAACCCAAATTTCAAAAGTGGGCTTCGGCCCTATTGTCCAACATTTTTCTAAGCGAATCCAAGCCCCAGTCCTTTTAAAACTAGGGCCTGATCCCATCATTAAAAGCTTGAAGCCCATATTTTAAAATACTCAATGTTTAAGTGCATATCAAGGTCCATAAGCCTACATTGAACAAATCCAACGGGTTGACTACCCCTGGTCAACCCCAATCTCAGATCATAATCTGACCCTTCATAAAATCTAAGATACATGGACCATTAATAAGGAAAGGAATGGTTGAGTGAAGAGTTGAAATGAAATCGTTACCCATCAATGGTCATGTTAATCTTGAAATCTCTCATTAGTGGGATTTTTCCTAGAATGCTGACAAAATAGTTAGTTAGGTTACATTGCATCCATGCATTCATGCATAATTTCACACATAAGTCATGCACGATAGGTCACATGCATGTTCATATCTCTATTTGTATGTGTAATTGCATTAGTTACATCCATGCACAAACATTTATTGTATCCCATGGTCATGCATTCAGTTCTAAAAAGGAAGTTTTGGTCCACAGCTCTCTCAAGGAAAGAAGTCGTTTGAGTAGCAAAAAGTAATAATTGAGACCACTGCACATCAGTACAATACCTGAAGAAAGGCAAGAGAAATGAGCGAACAGCTAGAAAACAGGGTCCTGGGCATAGAACAAGGACAAGAAGAATTGATTGAAGAAATGAGCAAAATTCTGGAATTGTTGATGAACAAAGGAAAAGCGGTACAGAATGATCCTGAGACATATACAGACCCTATTCACCCTCCAGGGTTCACCCTAAATCATGGACAAACATCAGCTCCACCACCGGGCGTCATAGGGGATCCAATGCCAAATGTACCTCCATTCATCCCAACTGTGCTAGCACAGGGGTTCCCAGTGGCAAGGACTTCCCCCTTAGCAACTCCTGATATGGGGATAAATAGATTTGAGTCTGAGCGTCGTTGTGACGTATTGGAGGAGCGCTTGAAAGCAATTGAAGAGTATAATACATTTGACTCCGTTGATCCTAATGACCTTTGCCTGGTGCCAAAGGTCACTCTGCCGCCAAAATTCAAGATGCCGAATTTTGAAAAATTTGATGGAACCCACTGTCCTCGAACCCATTTGCGCCTTTATTGCCAGAAATGGCTGCACACACTGATGATGAGAGGCTGATGATGCATTGCTTTCAAGATAGTTTGACTGGAGCAGCTATCAGATGGTACATTTAGCAGGATCGAGCTCGAATCCGTACTTGGAAAGATCTAGCAAATTCCTTCATAACCCAGTACCGCCACGTAATAGAAATGACACCTGATCGCATGACCCTACAAAGCATGCAAATGAAACCTAACGAAACATTCAGAGAATATGCATATAGATGGTGGGACATGTCCATCCAAGTGAGCCCTCCAGTGGAAGATAGGGAGGCTATCTCCCTATTCGTGAATACATTGAAAGATCCCTACTTTGGACATCTCCTAGGGGCAACCCCACATGACTTTATGGATATTGTTTCTACTGGAGAGAGAATTGAAACGGCCATCAAATTCAGAAGAACCAAAAGTGGTGATGCAAAAACTGACCCGAGTAAGAGGAAGAAAGACGAGGAAGCACAGATGATTCAGGGGCATCATTACCAAGAGGGTAAAACCCGGTGGACAAATAATAATTTTGCTTACAAGCCCACAGTCCATTAGATAGTGCATGCAGGTGCGCAACCCCAAGTAGTTTCCTTCAGACCTAAGCCTATTTCAAGGCAGCTAAATGTTCAGGACACGGGAGGGAGCCCCCTAATGGAAAGAAAGAGAAAAGAAGTTCAACCTATTCCGATGACTTATGCAGAATTGTTCCCGCAATTAGTGGAAATCCAAATGGTTGCACCAATACCAGGATTGTTGCTACAATCCCCTTTCCCAAGGTGGTATGACCCAAATGCTCGATACGAGTATCATTCTGGTGCAATAGGTCATTCAATCGAGAAATGTTGGCATTTCAAGCATAAAGTACAAACCTTAAGAGATTTGGGTCTATTGGCAATTGACGTGGAGGAGCCTGTTGTGCAACATTAAAAGAATATTTTGAAGTTCAGATCAGTCAGAGAAGTACAACAAGTTTTGAACCAGAGATATTCCGCATATAGTCTGAATAAATGGGTTTACTTTTTGACCATGGAAATAGAGAAATACAAGTGGCAAGCTTTTGATTGTTCGCCCCCTTCAAGGATGCTTTTATTTTATTTTGTTTTCTTCTTTCTTTTGTTGCAATTTATTAAAGGTTTTCTCTCTGAAATTTCCTTTTCTATCAAAGAAATGAAATTATTCATTTTCGTATATCACTTGCATCAAGAGTTCAATGTCCAAAATTTTGTTTACTCGTGTTTCTTGCTAAGATAAGGAAAATAAAATACCAGTATTCATGAACCAAAAGCAGGTATTAGTTATGAAAAATTCAAGCTACGAGACGAAAATAAAGGAAGATGTGACAATGTTCGTCACTCGATGAGTTCAAATACTGCGAAGAAGTTCTGAAAGCCTCAGTAAAATATATGTTGGTTCCATGAATCTCATGTCAGTCCGCTAATCAAGTTTTGATCGAATGATAGATGGCCATCTTTGGCCGACCAGTTATCCCTAAAAAGAACCAAATATTGATTTACCAATTGTTAACCAAGTTGAGCCTGAATGTTAAATTAGTCTTTTCTTAAAAGCCAGTTCACCAAAAAGTTAACCTGGGTTGGGTCTCCTAGCATTTGGCAAGTCATATGAGACAACAATGGGCTATCGAAATGATGGCAGGCCCTTTTTCTACTACCCAAAAGAAATTCAAAGAAGAAATCTCTTACAAGCCCTTTTGAGCTTGAAAAATTCATTTATTGATTAACCCGTCAAAGGATCACACCCCACATTGGGGCAGTTTAAAAAAAAATCAGTCCCAAAGGATGTCCAAATAAAATGCTAAAAAGTCCTTCACAAAAGGAAAAGCAAAAGTGCAGTAAAAAAGAATATGCAGGGAAGAGAAAGAAGAAGAAGAAAGGAAAGAAAGATATAAGGACATATTACATATGTGATCTTCGACCAAATTACCCTTGATGAAATTGACAATTTTGAGCCTATTTTAACCTTTTTCTTCTTTAACCTATAACCCCCTAGCCTACATTATGGTCCAAATGAAGTCCTGACCAGATTGGTATACATTATTGTCTCTAATGATTTGTCAGACTCAATATTGAGTCTGAACTACGTAATGACCTGATCCTGAAAAGGTACGTAGGTAGCTTGTTCACATGTCAAGTTCGGTCAATACCTTGCAGAAACCCCAAACTGGGGCAAACGTTATGAGGGGATGGGATTTTTTAGCCTTGGTAAACCCATATTCCTAAGCCTACATTTCGTCCTGAGTCTTAAAGACCATCTTGAGATCAAAACATGGATTGGACTTGGCTGAACTAGGGGCAACCATTAAACAAGAGGTTCCTAATGGTTTCACGGCAGAACAAGGTAGAAGAATAGTTCCCCAATAAAACAGGGGCAATCGGTGAAAGAAGAAAATCAGCTATTTAGTTTGAAAAGGTAGCACCATCATCGTAGGGTTCTCGAATAATGGTATGAAATTTTCCATTGAAATAGCATGTAAACACAGTAAAACATCTATTTTGTGCATATGGCCTTTTGATTTAGCAAGTTGATGTCCTAAATGCATGATCATTCATCATTCATTCCTCCATCAAAAAAAAAAAAAGGAAAAAATTCCATTCTTCAAAAGCTCCAAAAGGAGGACGGATGGTCAAAAGGGCTTAATCACTGACACATTTGCCAAAAGAGGATCCTTGTGAAAGTCAGGTAAAATGGTCAGGAATAGTTACAGGTGCACCTAAGTAAGGCAAACTCTATGTTAAGTTCCAGTGACGCCGATTTGGGTGCCTTCATGTTGAAGCCAAGATCAGTAACAAACGATGGTAACTGGGGTAGATTTTGGTTTGCGTTTTGTCTGGACTAATTTCAATGCTGTCATATCAGAGTGCATGATGAAAACATAGCCAAGATCAGTGGATGAGGATTGAAACGGGGCAGTTTTTGAGTTCCATTGGAGCAAAGTCAAAAACAGGGTCATGACCGGTGACATGTAAACACTGGGGCAAATTTTGAGCGCCTTTTGGAATTTGAAACATAACCAGAATCAACGGCAACGTGGAATTTGAAAGCACACCCAAGATCAGAGATTGGGTTGTCGATTACAAGCACGATGGAAGGAGAAGAGATTCATGCATTACCATGCATTTCATGCATTACCATACATTACATGCCTTGCATAAGAAAGAAAATACAAAGGGCATCTCATGCAACATGCATACATCTTTACATTCACGCATCATTATGCACACATAGCAACATATCATTGCTCTCTAGCATCTTAGGTAGCAACATGCATACATATAGCAATAGAGCACCATTCATTCATACTTGCCTGGTTGAACAAACTTCTGAATAATCCTTTTGCATCCTTGAATAAACCATTCTTGTTTAGATACATTTTGAAACTGAGGCAGCTGGCCCCCATGCACAGATTGACATATTTTGAAACTGTAGCAATTGACCCCAAGAAGCAATTGATGCATTGGTTGTTGAGTCTCAAAGAGGGTAATTTAAAGACAGCCAAAGAAACTCAAGATTTTGTTCCCAATTGATAATCCCTAGTGGAATAATTCTAAGCCCTACACCTGAGGACATGTTCTAAAAGGTCTCGGGACTTGGCACCCGGTTGATCATCCTCAGTGAAGCAATTTTTCAGGACTTAGAACCCTGCACAGGAGTTTATTCTTCAAAGACTCTCAGGACCCTACACTCAATGGATCATCCTTAACAGAGCAATTCTTCAGGTTTTAGAACCTTACACTTGAGGACACTTCCTAAAAGATCTTGAGACCTTATACCCGATTTGTCATCCATATAGGGTAGCCATTCCCTTGTTCTAAATTGAGTCATCTACCTTGAAATTAAGGCATCGGCCCTCACATCCAAAAATGGTGTTGTTCACGATGAAACCGAGGTGTTGGATCACCTCAAAGCTTTCTTGATTATCTCATTCATGTGAGTAGTTTCATCCAAATTGTTTTGATCATCTTATTCATTCTTATTGACCCATCGTGGTCCACTCTTATTGGCCCTTCACGGTCCCACTCTTATTGACCCTTCACGGTACCACCTTATTGACCCTTCGCGGTCCCATTCTTTTTGACCCATCGCGGTCGCACCTCATTGACCCATCGCGGTCCCACCTTATTGACCATTTGCGGTCCTACTTTTATTGACTCATCGCGGTCCCACCTTATTGACCCATCACGGTCCCATCTTATTGACCCTTTGCGGTTCTACCTTATTGACCCTTTATGGTCCCACTTTTATTGACCCTTCACAGTCTCATTCTTATTAACCCATCGTGGTCCACTTTTATTGACCCATCACGGTCCACTTTTATTGACCCTTTGCGACCCATTCTTATTGACCCATCGTGGTCCACTCTTATTGACCCTTCGCGGTTCCACCTTATTGACCCTTTGCGGTCCCACTTTTATTGACCTTTCGCAGTCCTATTCTTATTGACCCATTGCGGTCCACTTTTATTGACCCATCGCGGTCCACTTTTATTGACCCTTTGCGACCCATTCTTATTGACCCATCGCGGTCCACTCTTATTGACCCATCGCGGTCCACTCTTATTGACCCATCGCGGTCCATTCTTATTGACCCATCGCTGTCTCACTCTTATTGACCCATTGCGGTCCACTTTTATTAACCCATCGCGGTCCACTCTTATTGACCCATCGCAGTCCACTCTTATTGACCCATCGCGGTCACACCTGATTAACCCTTCGTGGTCCCACCTTATTGACCCATCGCGGTCCCACCTTATGGACCCATCGCGGCCCCACCTTGTTAACCCATCACGATCCTATTCTTATTGACCCTTTGCGGTCCCACCTTATTGACCCTTCGCGATTTCACTTTTATTGACCCTTCGTGGTCCCACCTTGTTGACCCATCACGGTCCCACCTTATTGACCCTTCGCGGTCCCACCTTATTGACCCTTCGCGGTCCCATCTTATTGACCCATCGTGGTCCCACCTTATTAACCCTTTTGCGGTCCCATCTTATTAACCCATCACGGTCCCACCTTATTGACCCATCGTGGTCACATCTTATTGACCCATCGCGGTCCCACCTTATTGACCCATTGCAGTCCCATTCTTATTGACCCATCGCGGTCTCACCTTATTAACCCTTTTGCGGTCCCACTCTTGTTGACCATTCGCGGTCTCACTTTTATTGACCCATCGCGGTCCACTTTTATTGACCCTTTGGGGTCCTCTCTTATTGACCCTTCGCGATCCACTCCTATTAACCCTTTTGCAGTCTCACTCATGTTGATCCTTCGCTGGTCATTTTTGGGAAGTCACACTTTGATCTCTTTTGATGCATTGGCCTGGTCCAAAATCAACGTCTTTTGTCTTTTAATTATGTACCGTTCGTAAGAATGGGCACGTAGGTGGTGCTTGTACCTTCCCCTCGTGTAACCGAACTCCCGAGTCTAACTCTGGTAACATAGACCCATTCTACCTCTAACGGGGTAGTAATCATGTGTTCTAACCACACTAAAAGGTTATTGGCGACTCCGACATTCCCCATTTTTCCTTAAAAATTAAAATTGATTTTGATTTCGCCGCCCGGGTCACACGTGCGCCCGGGACATCGCGACATTGATCTTCCTATAGCTATTTGGAAAGGTAAACACACTTTTACCCAACATCTAATCTCTAATTTTGTTTGTTATGATTTCTTGTCACCCCCGTATTACTATCTCTTTAGTGCTTTGCATCCTGTTGCTCTTCCAAAGTCTATTCCTAAAGCACTATCCCATTTTGGGTGGAGGACTACAATGGTTGAAGAAATGCGTGTGCCACATGATAATGATACCTAGGATTCCTTTTGATAAGTCTATGGTTGGTTGCCATTGGGTGTACAATATGAAAGTCAATCCTAATGGTTTTGTGGCTCATTTGAAGGCTTACCTTGTTGCTAAGGGATATACTCAGGTGTACCATTTTGAATTATTCATACACATTCTCTCTAGTTGTTAAACTTTCCTCAGTACATCTATTCATCTCCTTAACCACTACTTGTCATTGGTCTCTACATCAACTAGATGTGAAGAATGCTTTCCTACATGTTGATCTTCATGAAAAGGTATATATGGAGCAACTACCTAGGTTTGTTGCTTATGGGGAATCAAGCTTAGTATGTTGGCTAATAAATCATTATATGGATTAAAACAATCTCCCAGAGCATGGTTTAGCCGATTAGTGCTATAGTACTTGAGTTTGACCTAAAATGGTATGCTAGATCACTTTGTATTTTATCATCATACTCCATCTGGCAATATTTTTCTTATTGTGTATGTGGATGACAATGTGATCACTGGTGAGGCTGATCTGGGCATCCAGGACCTGAAGCTTTTCCTATAGAGTAAGTTTCATACCAAGGATGTGGGACTATTGAAGTACTTATTAGGTATAAAAGTATCAAGATCTTGTACATAAGCTGTATTCTCTGAGAGGAACTATTTTCTTGATAGTTTAGATGAGACAGGACTATTGGGATCCAAACCTATTGATAGACCCATGGATCCCAATAGTAAGTGTCGGATATGGGTGATTTGTTGCCTAACCCAGTACGGTATGTGAGACTTGTTGGAAAGTTGAATTATCTTATATTTGTTGACACCAAATTTTGGTTCAGGAGGTGTGCCGAAGGATGGGAGAGTGCTGCTATAACGACCTATTTAATTTACATGTTTTTTTTTTTATATATATACTATGACATTCCACATGCTCTGATACCATACTGGGGGTAAATCCAATCATTAACCTAAGTAGCGAGAAGCAAAAATCATATAAACATAACCATATGTAAATATATATACAATACCAATACCAGAGTACTAACATGTTTCTCCAAAATATACACATATATCTATTTCCCAAAATACCCTCAACTATACTGGGATATACAAAATCCTCCACAATATTCACTTCATTGACAGGGCACTACTGAAACCCCTCTATCTGCGAGCCTGGTCTGCTCGCCTACTTGGATCACCTGAGAAATGATTCAACACTGGGATGAGCCAACACTCAGTAAGACGTAATATGCTATTACTAGTGTATGGCAAATGAGTTACAATATTATGAAAATCTTTTTACATATAATCATGTATAACTGAATATGTAATTACAGTACAAGTGATAAAATCCACCACCCTTTCCATGTTGCTTAACATAACAATATTGTAGGTTACTATTCAAAATGCTGCTAGTGTACATAAGTATGTTCCCTGTTTCTGTAAATCTGTATCTACGTAATAGTAACTGAAAACTTTTCCTATGGATAATTGTGTGTCATGATTTAACCCCTCATGATAGGGTTGTGCGACCCGTAGGCGGGATCTACATTGGCTGGCTGACCAGGATAAATCACTATACTCCATCGGTCTGATCTGCCCACCTCAACCCATATCTGATGGGGAGCCTGTCCACGTCAAGGGCCTAGGTGATCGACCTACTACCACGTATTATCTAAATAGGTGGTTGCACTTATAACATAACATAATATCTATAGGAACGGTATTGTACTCTGTAACTGTATAGTCCAACAGGGTCTGATACTATATAATATATCTCTATATACAACTATCTGATTTACCATGATTCTGAAATAACCATAATAACCATGATACTGAATAAACTGTAACTGTAATCCATATGTCATAGTACTGAGAACTGTATAATCATAACATTGAAACTGCATAATCATAGTATTGAAATTCGTATAATCATGGTACTGATATTCGTATAACCATGGTACTGAGATTCGTATAATCATGCTACTGAAATTCGTAAACCATATCTTCATACTATATTCATATTCTCAAGTCACGCCATACTTTAGTACATAATATTCATAATTAAATAAACTATATAATATTTTAAAATTACCTAGCATAGCATATTTCCCTTACCTGACTACTGGAAAGCCCCTATGGTATATTGGCCTAACACCCGCAGGGCCTCCTACATAACACCCTGAAAACGACATTTTTCATAACAAAATATCAGTATTTATTCGCCTACATCATTCCCTATAACTGTCATAAGGCCAAAAATGGACTAAAAGACTTTACCCTGAATTTGGGATGAAATCCAACTTCGTTTCACCAACGATCTGCTTTAGCAGACTTGAAGAGAACTTCGCTAAGAGCGTCATGGTGGCTTCGGATCGTCAATCCGGCAACTGGCAGGATCGAAATCGAAGAGAGTAGGGAGAGGGACCGTAGAAGAGAGAGAGAGAGCACTGAAAATGCAATAAAAATATGAGTTTTCACTACTGATAGGGCTAGATTCGTCAATGAGACACGTCACCTCGTCGACGAGTCCTTCAGTAAATTCGTCGATGAACCTTACCCTTCGTCGACGAAATTCAGAATAGCCCAAATCCTTCGTTCGGTATTTTCTCGCCGATGAAATGGGACCTCGTTGACGAGATCCTGAAGACCTTCATCGACGAATCCCTGTATTTTTCAACGAAGCCGGGAAATTCCTGGAAATTATATTCTCTAAAATGCAATGTCGTCGACGAACACGAAGCGTTCGTCGACGAGGTCTACTGCCTCCTTTTGTTCCTGTTTCCATTTTCCTCCATCTTTATTATTAAAATACTATTATTCTTTGGGTCACTACAGTTGCATAGTGATCCCCCAAACAAGAAAAGTTAAATATGGGTGGACAAAACTTTGAGAAGATATAAAGATTGAAAATGCAGAGTCGCCACCTTTATTATTATTTTTTTAGGTAAAAGGAAAAACCCTAAGAGTTCTACGACATAAATAATAAAGGTTTGAGAGTACATTTGTGCATAAGGAAGTTGGTAGACTAACCATTTTAAGGGGAATTAGCCTACCAATACCCTATTATCATCTGCTCTAAGAAAGGTTACCGGTAATGTGTGTGTGTGTGTGTGTGTCTTAACAAAGAATAAAGAAGGAAAATAAAGAAGGTTCCTATTTTAGATCATTTAGTGAAGTATCACTGCCCAAGAGTCCAAATATAACACGATTGAAAGCCCTAATTGCTTTTGTTAGAAAAGGAGGCTTGGCCTCAAATAACCCTAAATTTTGAAAATATGAAGTAAAAGATAAAAAATATATATAGTTTTGATTGATTGCCATAGGTAAATTCAAGAGATGGCCCTTTCATTTGAAAATTAATATTGAAGAAAAAGTTGACATCAAAATATCATACTTCAATTCGGGGTTAGGTGGGATTATTGATTGAGTTTTTGAATAAATAGAAAATGTGGTCCCAATCCTTTTATTGAAGTTAGAGAAATTCTATAAATCTGTATACATATACATAACTGATATTTTTCCCTAGAAAAATGTATGTCATGATTTAACCCCTCATGATAGGGTTGTGCGGCCTGTAAGCGGGACTTAACCCTGGTTGGCCTACTAGGTAAGTCAACTATACTCTACCAATCCTCAGCCCGACCAAATTGCATCCTCTCCTAAGCACGGAATTGGAAAACTATCTTGTCAAATTAGACCCCCTCAACCCCAAGTACAGGGGAGACTGCAAACTCTCTCGGCATAGTTGACAGAATCCACATACTATCTGAGATATGTGGTTGCACTCAGATATGAAAATAGCAACGGTACCATGCTCTACTGACTGAATCTGTCTGAAATAATTCATCAGAGATTTGATACTAAATATACTATTACTATAATTACCCTACTGTTGTCATCATGCTTCCAAAATAACTATAACACTATAAATCTGATCTATAAATACTGTAATATCTGAATAAAATAATTGTATGTCTAACTATAATATCTAACTGAATAATCTATAAAGTCTGTGTGTTATGGTTTTTGAAAACATAACATTTTGTAATTACTATAAAATACTGGTCTGAAAAATATCTGTAATACTTGTTTGATAAATATCTGTCTAGTAAATATCTATCTATATATGTATATACTATAAATCATGATATTCTAGAAAAACTACATAAATTCTATATTAGACGAATATCCACTCAAGCCACACAAATAATAAAACTCATATTTTGGAAAAACTGAATAATAAACTAATATAATACAAAATTTCCTAATAAACTTGTTAAGATTTCTAGCATAACATATCTCCCTTACCTAACTGGACGAGAGGCTCACCTCCAGCTTAATCCTCATGCACAGAATGTACTATCCTTAAAATCCTGAAATAACACCAATATGCATATTTCCAGTAAATCAATTATATTACCCTGAACCTACATACTCGTAAATTTTTTGGATTATAATTTATCTGAACTCCTAAAAATATTCCCTGGGGTCCCCAACCCATGTCTATAGGGTCCCAAAACACCCTATTCCTGAAAATATAATACTCAAATTTCACTTCACAAAACTCCAGTATATTCGCATATAATACTAAATCTGACCTCAAATGAACTGGGTAATACTGAAAATGCTCAAATAATCCACTCACCCTGGTTTTGGGATGGTTCCCAAACTTCTCAAATCAACATTTCACTCTAGTTATGTTGAAGAGAATCTCCCCAGGATCATTGTGGTAACTTCTGATCGTCAAACTAGGGAGAGATGGGGCCGAAAACTTAGAGAGAAGTGAGAGAATCCCATTTTTAGAGAGATAAAGTGAGAGAGAGAAACATTTCCTTCACTGAAACCCGTTTCCTGCATATTTATAGGTGTCTTGACATGTGACCTCGTCGACAAGCCACGTGACCTCGTCGACGAGTCCAAGAAAGGGTTTCGTCGATGATCCCTTACTCCTCGTTGACGAAATTCAGGTTCTGAAAACCGTCCTCTCGGTATCTTCTCGTCGACGATCCTAAGAAGGTTGTTCGTCGACGAACATGGAGCATTCATCGACGAGACCCTACTGACCCTCTTTTAATTCTCTTTTACTTCCTCCTTTATTTTATTATTTAATTACCATAATTCTACGGGTCTCTACATTCTCCCCTCCTTATAATATTTCATCCTCAAAATTTACTATCTGTATTGAACACCATCCATTAAGGAGAATAGGCTACTTATTTTATTACTTACCCTCATTTATGACTAAGGAATACTGTGGTTACATTTAGGGTTCTGGAAGATTAGAACTATATTTATAAAATAAAATTCTCCCAAAACCAAAACACTACCTATCCTATAATTTAAAATTCAACTATACATTCATTACCCTATACTAAACAAAATAAAACTATCATTACTTGAACTTTACAAATCACCACTATACCCCACTAAACAAATGTGGGTATTTCTGTCTGATTTCCTTTTCAAGCTCCCAAGAAACTTCCTCCACCACGTGATTCCTCCATAGGACTTTTACTAGTGGTATTTTCTTACTGCGCAACTCCTATTATTTCTGTCTAAGATCTGTACTAGAGCTTCCCACCAATCACCGGATCAACGATCTGAGGCCACCACGATGCTCCTGACAGAGTTCTCTTCAAGTCTGCTGGGGCGGATTATCGATGGGATCGATTCGAATTTCTTCCCAGAATCAGGGTAAGGCCTTTTAGTTAATTTTTGGCCTGCTAGCAGTTGTAGGAAATGATGTAGGCAAAGAAATATTGATATTTTGTTTTGGCGAATGTTGTTTTCAGGGTGTTGAGTGGAGAATCCTGCGGGTGTAGGACCCGCTCCAGTATGGGGGTTTTAGCAAAAAATAGGTAAGGGAAATATGCTATGTTAGACATTTCTAGTCTGTTTTCAGTATGAATTATACGTTACTACCAGATTATTATTCACAGCATAAATTTAAACAGTTTTTCAAGTATGTTTAATATGTTTTAAAAGTACTGTGTGGCTTAAGAATATAGATATAGTACAGAAACATGATCCACAATATTTTTTAGTGTTATGTTTTCAAAATATATAGACAGTGAATATAGTTTACAACAATTACAAAAAAATACCATGATTATACAGTTTTACAGTACCATGACATACAGATTTACAAGTTAATTACAGAAATACAATTGATATAGATACGGTTTTCTAGAGCGTCATGGTTGATACAGTTATTACAAAATCATGGTAAAACAGATAGTTGTTTATAGAGATGTATTATATAGTATCAGACCCTGTTGGATCATACAATTTACAGAGCACGGTACCGTAACTACATACAGTATATAGAGTGCAACCACCCATTTAGATAATACGTGGTATAAAGGTTGATCGTATAGAGCCCATGAGTGGACAAACTCCCCATCAGATATGGGTTGAGGAAAGCTGATCAGACCTATGGAGTATAGTGATTTATCCTAGTCGCCCAGTCAGGATAGCTCCCGCCTACGGGCCACACAACCCTGTCATGAGGGGTTAAATCATGACACACAGTTATCCACTAGGAAGTTTACAGTTATTACAATGTTTATATAGATTTTCAGAGACAATATATATTAGAAGTATTCTGAGTAGAAACCTAAAGTTCATAAATGTTAAGCAATAGGAGAAAGGTGATGGTTTATATTACTGGTATTGTATTTTACAAATTCAGAGATACATGATTATATAGTAATAGATTTTCATAGTATTGTAACTCATTTGCCACACACTAGCAATAGCGTATTTCGTCTTATTAAGCGTTGGCTCATCCCATTACTTTAACATTTTTCAGGTGATCCAGGTAGGCGAGCAAACCAAGCTCATAGATAGAGGGGCCTCAATACCGCCCTGTCAGTAGAGAGTGAGTATGTTTTTGGAGTATTCCTGTATAGCCCTAGCCTAGTTGAGGGTATTTTGGGGAACAGTCGTACATGTATATTTTGGAAACATTTTAGCACTCTGGTATTGTATATTTTGGATATGGTTATATGAATTCAACTTCTTGCTGCTTAGGTTGACAGTTTGGTATCAGAGCATTGTAGATTTTACAGTATAAAAAAAAAAAACCCAAGCTAAATAGCAAGTCATTACAACATTTCTCTTTGCAAAATCATGGCTATGTAAATTAAATGCTCACATGATTATAGTTTATCTCCATGTACCTTTATGAGAACAACATTGCAAATTACTATCCTTTTGCCTATAGTTCATTTTTGTTGATGGATAGTCTTTATTCTAATTATCTGCATGAACTATCACTGTGCTATACTGAATATCCTGAATTGATTGAATATACTGGAATGCCATCTGCATGGCTGATGCAGAACATTAAGAATTGCATGTTGGTAATTGCATAATGGCATCTGTATGATGCAGAATATTGTGAACTGCTTGCTGTAAACAACCAAGCTGTTTGGTGCATGTCTTTTGTGACTTGTTCTTATGGAAAATGTTCTATTTACAAATGGCATGTTGTCCAAATTTTTTGAATTTTTCCTAGAATGCTCTACATCATAAACACATTTTGTAATCCTAGGAAAATCTAATTAATGGACACCATTTGGTCAAACTTTTAGCTTCTAAACTTCATGAAAAGACCTAAATGGTTAATCAAGTTTTTTTTTTAATTAATTGAATATCATATGCCTTGATTAAAGTCCATGACATTGGGGAAGTTTTCATGCCTCACACACTTATTGAGTCTTTTGAGTTTTGTTATCTTCATACTAAACCCCAAACTGCATAGTTATGGCATAATTATTTGAGTATAGCCTTGCTAGCTATCAAGTGCTAAATTGAATGCAATATGTAGTAACCATGTGTCAAACGGTTATAATATGTTGCATGTTGAACTTTATTTTAAAGGATGATTGTATAGTGGATGGTTATCTGATCTTCATCCTTGATTAATAATGCATGTATAAGAACATACAAGGGAGCTAAGCTCTACCCTTAGAGAATAGGGTCAAATTTTAAAAGGACTCATATGCATCACACATGTTTAGATTTTTGAATATTGAGGCTCTTCTGAAAACCCCTCAACATCATATCGAGCTTTTATGGCTCTATGGGTATATGTGGATTGCTCTCGGTTATGTGCTCTATATCATGCCTTTATATTTACTTTATGATGCATTTGTGGCCTATAGGGACAACTATACTGATCCAATGATAAATTTAGTTGATAAGTATTCAGTATAGTTGGTTTAAGAGACTTAAAATGATTTCTTATACTGCTTGGCATGTTTAATGAAATTAATCTTTGGTTAGTATAAGTAGTTCATTTCATCTAAGCTAACATTCAAATCTAAAGGGAGAGATTTTATAAAATTCCAATTCATGTGCCCTACTTTGGCTTACACTTATAGCTTACTGTAGCATATGTTTTTCAAAGTATGATATTATGTTTGCTCATAGTAAATTGTAAATGAAAAATAGGTTGCTCATAGTCATATGATCCCTGTTTTAAATTTTCTAATATTTTTGGAATTTATGTGGTTGATTTTTCTGGTCATTATAATTTGAAATGTTCTTAAATGCTCTCTAGAAAAATAAAGTTTGCTTGAACATTTGAGTTAAAGTTTCTTTTTCAGCAAGCATAGTCCCCATTAATACTTTCAAAAAAGGGAAAAAAATTTAAATGAAATGTTTTATGGAAAAAAGTGTTTTAAACTAGGATATGTCTTATCTCTTGCCTGTATGATTAAATTTTTTCATGACATGTGCTATCTTTTCAAATTTTCACATATCATGCAGTTTAAAAAATTAATTTTTTTTTTGGGCATTGCATGACTGGTTCATTGATCATATATATAGAAATGCATGCTAACTAATTAGACCGATTTTATGCTCAAACCTATATTTTGTCATTATAAGTCGTATGCTTTGAATTCTAATCTTTTATGGGCTTTATGTGATGTTTGAATTGAAATGGTTCGTGGATAAGTCTGGTCTGACCATATTCAACATGTGTTGTTTATCTTAAATGACCAAGTATACCAATTTTTGTGTGTAAAATTGCAATTTTTTTTTCAAATAGTTTTTAAATTGCTTGTTATGCCCAAATTTTATGTCAAATAGGGGGAGTTCTCTAAGCTAAAGTTTTTTTAAAAAATTGTTTTACACTTAACTTAGCCCCTTTTAATAGGGCACATAATTTTAAATGGGGTAAATATCTGAGTTGCAAGGATCAAGTACCTAAACTTCATTGTCAAAACTAATCTTTTTATACTCCATGCTTATTTTTTAATAGAGCAAATAATTTTAAATGAGGTAAATATCTTAGCTGCAAGCATCAAGTATCTAAGCTTCATTGTCAAAATAAATGCATGATTAACTTGAAATGTCTTCTTTCATTAATATGCTTGATTTGTATTGATTATTTTTAAAGTATGAGCCTTTTCAGGTTGAACCCATTTTACTCATGTGTGTTTTTCATTAAAAAAAAGGGGGGAGATTGTTGACCTTTTTAGTCCAATCCCTATTTTGATAATGACAAAGCACACGTATTTTATGTGTGTATTTAGTGCTTGAGTAGGTTTACAATTCAACACACATAAATTAAAGGAGAAATGAAAGCCAGGAGGAACTTACAAGCTTATTAAGGCTTGTGTATTCCATGAAGAAGTGAAGAGCAAAAAGAAGAAGAAGAAGATATATATTTTTTGTAAATGCATTTAGATTTGTCTGTAATAATGCATATCTTGCATGCATGATGTGATTGAATGCTTAACATATACAATAGACCAACCTTAGAGAACCAAAATTTTTTTGGAAAAACTTTTCATAAAATGTCATACTCATACACAAAAGATTTGAAAAGTTTTAAAGTCAAAAACAGGGTCAAAATCATGTTTCAACTAAGCCCAGTCGACCGGCCCTTGCATGTTCTATAAGCCCCAATCAACCGAACCTTACCTTAGGCCAAAAATCAAAATTTAAACAGCACCAGTCGACTAGCCTTTTAACGTTTTATAAGCCCTAGTCGACCAACCTATTATTTTGGCCTACTTTACAAAGCCCCAGCCGACTGGTCCATTTTACTCTTGAAAATCCCAATCAATCAGACCATGTTGTTGGCCAAGTTGAAAGGCCAAGCCAACCAACCCAAAACATACTTAAAAAAGGCTAGTCGACCGACCTGATGATCCGACAGACCGAATATTAACCCCAGTCGACCATTTCTCGATAATTTGGAAATTGCCTTAGGCTAGCCGACCGACGCTTTGCCTAGTCAATCAGACCTCTTGGGAATTTGAAAATTACCTAAGGCCAGCCGACCGGCGTAGTCCCCGATCAACCAGACCTCTCGGGTTGGATGAGTTGTAAGCCTAAAATGGTCATTAATTTTGAATTAAACAAATCTAAAAATGACCAAGGTGTCCCTTAACGGTCGTATTTTGAAGAGCTCTATAAATAGCCCACTCAAAACTCAATTAATAGCTTATGATTATCTTGAATATCCTCTAAAATATTTTGGGCTTTATTTCTCTTATTCCTTCAAAAGCAAGAAAGCATGTACTCTCTTTCTCTTATTCTTTTGATAAATCTTTTTGAAAGAGAGCTTTGATTATTTCTCACTTCCTTCACTTGCAAAGTTATTGCTCTTGAGGGTTGTTAAAGAATCATTTATTTTGAGCATTATTATATCATCTTAAAGCATTCACTCTCATTCAATCTTTATTTTTGAAAATCATTTGTGAGAGTAAGCTTAAAGTTTCTCCCATATTATTTTGTTGATAAATATTTTTGGGGAAACTTTTGTTGCTTATAAATCTTTAAGTATTCCATTGCAGGATTCAAAAGCTCATCTTGCTTTTATTGCAAAAATTTATTTGTGAGCTAAACTCTATCATCTCCGACACTTTACTGTTAAAAAACATTTTTGGAGATATCATTTAGGGATTTTAAGATCTTTCAAAGCTTTTATTGCATATATCACTTTAAACATCAAAGATCATTTTCATTATCATCCTCTCTTTTATTATTCCATAAATATTATTTTGAGAGAGAAATACTATAAACTCTATTGAGCATAAATTCCCATCATATAAGAGTGCATTAGTTTTACATTGTACACATACTTATTAAAGAAGCACTTTATTTGTACACCAAAATTTCATATTTTGTATCTGTGCGATTCGGGTAGTGAACCGTGTTCCAAGTGTGGGGTATCACTTGAAGAGGAGGGCACCATCTTGTAAGGTGTGTAACGGTTTGGCTCTGCCCACTTAAAGGAGCTAGGAGGGCACCATCCTGTAAGGTGTGTAATGGTTTGGCTCCGCCCAGTTAAGGGAGTTAGGAGGACTCCACCCTGTAAGGAGCTGTAAACGACTTTCTACTTCATTCGGTAAGTGAGTAGGGTAGTGGAATCCTCAAGCGGGTTGGGTTAAGGCGAGGACGTAGGTGGGTACAGCCAAACCTCGTAAAAATAACTGTGTCGTTCTCTCTTTCCCTTGGTTATTTATTTTCCACAGTTGTATGCTAATATTTGATTTGTTGTGAATGCTATATTTATTTTAAATATTTGCATACTTGATTATTTGGAGGATTTGAGATTGCTTAAAAAGACCCTAGGTTACATAATACTGGTTGTGGTTTTAAATATGACATATTTGACCTAGGTTTTTTAAAATACTCAATTCACCCCCCTTTTGGGAATGCACTACTATGTTTTCTGGTTTTGAAAAGATGTATGCTTGAAAGAACAAACTCAGAAAATGCTTTTCAGCAAGAACTACTCAAATCACACTTGATATTCAATAATAGGTGTAATCTCTTTTTGAAAACACGTTTAGGGTTAGCTATTTATATGTAGGTTTGAATTATACCGGTTGTAGGTGTTTTGGTAACTTAATATTTGAGAATCGAAAAGATTTTTTTCCATTTGCAAAACTTATCACAGCGCTTCGGTTGACTAAACCAAAAGTTCGTTCGCCCTAACCAATTAAATCAAAAATTTCAAAACTGACAGTAGTCATTTGGTCAATTGAACTCTAAGTTCGGTCGCCCGAACCAATTACGTCTAGAACTTAACAATGGCAATAGTCGTTTGATTGACTAAACCTGAGGTTCAGTCACCCAAACTCTCTGATACTAAACCAGTATTCAGGCTATGCTTCGATCAGTCGATTAAGCACAATGCTTTAGTCACCTAAACATCCTGAAGTATGAATTCCTTTATGTATTTCATTCTTAAAATAATTTTAACCTTTTGAAATAACGTTTTGGACTTGTAAAAATATTTTTCAAGAATGTAAAATACCTAAGGTCCAACTAGGTCACCTAAGAGCTTCGTAAAAAAAATCAATTGAAATGTACTTACATGAAACCTATTTTACAATACACATAACTACTTATTTAGGTCTTCATGCCCTCAAGCTTGATCTTCATCCAAGCTTCATGTCAATAGCCATCTTTCATTTTCTTCTGCGCTCGATGTTTTTCCATTTTGCATCCTTCATTGTGCTTTTATACTGCAATACCTGTATACACCCTTAACAACACAATTAGATGCCTAGATTTGTCATTATCAAAAATGAGATTAAGCCTTGTTAGGCCAACAGGCTGCACCCTATAAACCTCTCTCTTGTTCCTTTCTTCATGGTGCTTTCCCCGGTACATGTGTTCCACTCAGAATATGAGCGACATCCCCAACATCGAATAATTGTGTGTGTTGTAGCACTATCAGCAAAACAAATTTCCTCCATAAACATCTTAGAATTGATCAAAGTTTTAGTACTATCCATGTTTATATCTTAAAATATTACATCATTATTTTTGTCTTGATTTAAAAGGAAATCAGCAACATCAAGATAAACAAAGTCGGATGGTCCTGCATCAAGGTCTATTGGAACAACATTATCAGTAAAATTTGTTTCAACTTCTTTACTCTTTTCCTTTTCTTTTATAGAGGTTTGGTATAGATCTACCAAGTGTCTGGGTGTACGATAGGTACGCGACCAATGGCCTCTTCCTCCACATATGTAACATTTATTTTTCATGATGTCTAGGTTGTTGATCCTGATCATTATCCCACTTTTGGGGGTCATCCCTCTTCTATGGGATTGCAGCCTCACATCGATGCTAGTGATTATTTCGACCATGCCATGACCATATATGCGGCTTCGTTTTTGACCATAAGATGTATTCATATTCACTTCAAAGAATTGGGTTGAACCAATTGGATGAGTTTGGTGATTTTTCATCAAAAACTCGTTATTTTGCTCAGTAACAAAAAGACGTGATATAAGTTTATAAAATTTAGTAAATTTCATCTCCTTATATTACTGCTGCAGGAGCACATTAGTGAGATGGAAAGTAGTAAATGTCTTTTCAAGCATGTCTTCATCAGTAATATTTTCACCATATAACTTTAGTTTCGAGCAATTTTATGTAGAATTTAGTTATATTCACTTACTGTTTTAAAATTTTTCTATCTTAAGTGCAACCATTCATGTCAAACATTTGGTAAAATTACAGTCTTTTTATGGTCAAATATTTCCTTTAAATTTTTTCATAAGATAAGTGGGTCTTTGACAGTGAGGTATTTAGTCTTTAATTTTTCATCTAAATGATGATGGAGGAAGATCATAACTTTTGCACGATCACGCAGGGATGCGGTATTTTCATCTAAAATAGTGTTTCCTAAGTTAATTGCATTTAGATAGATATCAACATTAAGAATCCTTGATAAATAATTGTTGTCTTTGATATCAAGGAGAACAAATTCAACTTTGTTTAGATTCGACATATGAATAAATTAACAATAACAAGGCAATTTAGGAAAAAAAAATGTAAAATTGAAATAAAACTGAGATAATAATAAATATAATATTACTTCCACCCTTTCAGGGGTACTTAAATATGTTTCTTTAGGAACATTATTTTTTTCCCTCAATTTGTACTCTTCAAGAGTATGATTTCAATTACAATATAAAAATAGGTAATAATTTACTACCTCTTTTCGGAAATTAAATGTACTACTTCATCTAGAGGATAAATGTTTCACCTCTTCAAAAAGTCGATTTTAAAATCTCTTTAGGAGGTTAAAAATTTACCCCCTTTAGGAGGTAAATATCTACCATCTCTTTTGGAAACTAGATACATAGCCTCTTCAAGAGGTTTAACTCTTCAAGAGATTAAATATATAGGCGAGAGATTTAAATATATACTTCAGGAGAACTTATCTTACCATCTCTTCTAAAGATTGATACTCTTTAAACTTTAAAAGACATATTCTCTTCTAGAGAATATTATACTCTAGTGGAATAAAACTTACAAGAATTAAATAAAATAAGATTTAAAGAAATATCTTAGATAGTTAGAGTTTCATACTGATAACGTATTCTAAAAGATGCAGAAAATAAATAGAGATGAGATAAAAAAATTTACGTGGTTTTGCCATGCCTACTCTACGGGCGGATGAGATAAAAAAATTTCACTATCTTGAGATGAATTACAAGATGATTTGAAACCGATCTTGTACAAAATATCTCTCTTCTTTCTATCTCTACTCTTTTCTCATCCTTTCTATTCGTAAGCCTACTCAAAGTCTTATGTGTGTATGTCAAAATGAGAGGGAGAGAGAGTCCTTTTATAAGGTAATAAGGACATTATATAATTTATGGTGATGGAAAACAAAGGGACATAAATTATGAAGGTAAAAATGAAGGGGGTGATAGCGAGTAATTTTTATGATTTTCATAATGCAAATTGAATTTTGTTGTTATTACTAAATTGAAGCTGAATTCCACTAGAACATTTAAATCCATATATTTTTTTTTAGAAAAACACAAAATCTTAATTATTTGGTTAAAACATTTATTTAAAAAAAAAAAGCACAAAACTTTGTTCAATCCTATCTCATCACAGTCAAGAGCCTCTCCCTCTCTCGCCCCATCCCTCGCGCCAGCTCCTAACGTACTTTTGTGAGGGAAACATTGAGCGGAAAATTGTGCGTCAGTTTCAACTATCGACTTCAAAGAAAACGTCCGTCATCATCAATGGGGAACGTCCACGGTCATCGGAAGAACCGGTACGCCGCGAACGTCTCTGTCCCCGCCGTACCAGCTGCTCCTCCCTATATATACGGGTCTCAAGATCCCACTACAGCTGCCCAGATCCCGACTCCCACCAACCCCACCATTACCATGTCCACTCAGCCCTACGCTCACGTCGACTCCGCCTTGAGGGCTCTCGCTGCCCAGGCCGAGGGCTTCGGCCGCTTTGCCGTCGGCGGCCTCCACGGCCCCGCTTATCACGTCACCTCGCTAGCAGGTTCTCTCTCTCTCTCTCTCTCTCTCTCTCTCTCTCTCTCACACACACACACACACACACACACACACACACACGTATTGTGGCTGTGAGTAAGGATAGACCGGCATTTGAATTGTGTTTTTCGGTTAGGCATTTTCCTTCTTTGTTGTTTTGATTTGGTCTCAAATGAGCTAATTTTATCTGAGTTGGTGCTTTGTTACTTAATTTTCTTCTCTTTGGGTCATTTTTCTGGTTGTATATTTATTCGGTGTGAATTTGTTGAAGATTTGCATACGACTGACTTAGTAGGTAACAAGGCTGGAAGTAGTTGAATTGAAAAATCGTCTCTTGATATTTACATTGAATCTATTAGTTTGATTTATTGCTTTCCCCATATTGAATTCCTTACGCTAGATGATTAAATGGGTAACAGCTTACTGACCTGTTGGAATCTTCTTTTATGTGGAGTGTTGGGCGGCAAGGACCATTCACACCACAATTGGTAAAGGCACAAGATAAAATTACAAGAAACAAAAAATAAAATAAAATAATAACTACACAAAAAATTATTTGATTCAGTATTAGACCTACTTCCATGAGCAATCTAACAAGTTAATTTTTTATCAAGGTGTAGAAATAACACCATGAGACAATTTAACACTTCTCTTATAAAAAATTGTGAAAATTCACAAACCTATTCTAACTTAAGAAAAGAGAAGTGCCAGATGACGAACCCAAGGAGATGTCCTTAGAGCTGCTCTCACTTTTTGCTTGAACTTACCCTCAATTGACACACCTTGCATGAACATGAGACACCGCTTCCTTTTATAGACCTAAAATGCGTAATGGGCAACCACTCATTGAATAACCATGCAACATCATATGAGTATTTTTTTTCCCCAAAGCCATGGTATGGCTTGGCAAGAATAGCCACCACACACATTGTCATAAGCAAGGAACCTTGGAGGAAAAGCCACCATGCTACATGGCCAACTATGCATGCCTAGAAAAGAAGCCCCTTTTATTCATACAAACTCTAGTCAACTTGGTTTTGGAGATAGAATAAGTTCGGTGTAATAGTCTTGGGCCCAATTCTTGTGAGATATTGTCCTCTTTGGCTCAGTGACCTTATGAGTTTGTCTTATAAAAGGCGCCTCATCTAGTTGGAGCCAAAACTATTCTTAAGTCCAAGATTTCCCTAGTACACATCCGATGTGAGACCATGCCATACTCTTCCATCCAATCTCTGAAACGCTTGTCAAAGTGGCTTATACCTTTGTGTAGGATTCACCTACATGATAGTACCCGTAGGGTGTCTCTGATACTAAATGCAATGGTCTTAAGCCCAATTCTGGTAAGGTATTGTCTACTTTGGTCTATTGACCTTACGAGTTTGTCCTATAAAAGGCACCTTACATAGTTGGAATTCAAACCATCTTTATAAGCCTAAGATCACATTAGTGCACATTCAATGTGGGACCGACTCTTGGCAAAGTAAAATATGCTTATGCCAACCAAAAATTTGAATCCATGCAAGCCCTTTAACTCCTTATGTGAGTTTCGCTAACTAGTTGGATCCCACGACATTGATGAGACTAGCCATTCACGCACAAATGGTGTTGTTACCAAGGCCATAACCTCCACTGAAATTTGCAACTTGCCGCCATGCACACCGCCAAATCACCTAATTTACGGACCTTTGATTTGTTACTGCCACCACTTCTCACTTCTTTCTTTGGAATTACGTTTGCTTTTTATATAAGCTTGAACCATCCACCTTTTTCATCAATAAAAGGGTAGCTTGGTGCACAAAGCTCCCATTTATCCGGGGTCTGGGAAGGGACAAACCACGATGGATGTATGTAGCCTTAGCTTCCATTTTTGTAGAGCCACACCTTGAACCTGTGACCTCTAGGTCACATTTCAACAACTTTACCAGTTGTGCCTATACTCTCTTCTCACCTTTTTAATCAATGTAATAGTCAAATCAATGTAGCTTTGATTAATTTGTGCCAAATTCCAACCTGGTAGCCTTCATCACCATTAGTGCACTCTTTGAGGAACTCATGTTGAGTGAACTTATTCCCTCTTAAATCTAGGACCTCATGTCTTTTCTTTCTTTTTTCGTTTTTTTTTTTTTTTCAAGTAAAGTTTGGTACATGCATAAGGTTTTCAAAAGCTTTCAGTGCACCTTTTTAATGTAGACACTACCAATTCTTGCACTTTAAAACTTGAGTAGTTTCCCATTGCCACAAAATTATCTTCACATACATAATGAGAATCAAACCATGATCTATGTGATTGTAAACACATATGGTGACTCACACTACTTATATGTCATTGTGACTATTAATAGCAATGGACTATTCTACTTTTTTTTTTTTTTGGTAAAAGAGGGCAGCACCTTTTTTCTTAATTTTATTAATAACCCTTACTTATGGCGGAGGAATACCGTGGAAATAAAAGGACACTTGGGGCTTACATAATAACCAAATAAAAAACACTCCATGCATCAAATCAAACAAAAGAAGAAAACAAACTTATACCAATACCAAAAGAAAACCAACTAAACATACCTCATATAAGTCGTACCTATCTTATCCAATCTATATAAACCTTTGATAACTTTAGGAAGTTGACTACTATTTGTAAACAAACTATTCCTCCCCATAGCACCTTGTCGAGCCAATGCATCTGTCACCTTATTCCCTTCTCTAGAAATGATTTATAGAAAAATCTACTCCCTCCAATACACCAATAAGCTGCTCCCAAAAATCTCACAAATACCATACAGAGCATTTATTGGATCTTATTCAATTTACTACAATATTCGAAGCACATTCAATGTTAATACTGGTATGATCCAATTGTTTGCAAAGTTTTATTTCTTCCATCACTGCTCTCAATTCAGCTTCATTATTAGAACAAGAACCAAAATATTTTGAAAAACCAAAAATAAAAGAACCTGTACAGTCTCTAAGGATGCCACCACCACCCGCCAGCCCTGGGTTCCCCAAGCTGCTCCCATCCAAATTTAGTTTCAACCTCTCTTGCCTCGGTTTTAGCCATCTCACAACTTGCATAGCTTTATTCTTTTTATTCACAATCTGCACCTCCAGATTCCGCAAAGTCCGAACATCAGCATCATTTAAATGAGTCATAACTATCATATTCTCACTCAAAACCCCCACCCAATTCTTAATGGACAGCCACACATCTGTACTATTCAATTTCCCCTCCATTCTAGTCACACATCTCCTTCTCCACAACCTTCAAACTACATAAGGAATCAAACCCCTCAATGTTCCCAATTGAGAGTATCTGGAAGTCTTATTAAACCACATTTGGACTCTTTCTTTCCAGTTTTGGTGCCTAAGGAACGGTATACCTACCTCCACCGAAACTTTCCTCCATACATCAACAGCAAGATCTCCCTTATTCAAAACATGCTCCACATCTTCTGATTGCCTTATCTCACAACAATCACATGCCGAAACAAGTGATACCCCCACCCTTCTCACCTTTTTATCAACGCTTAAGCACTCAAAAGCAGCCTTCCACATACAAATAGCAATTAGTGCCTCATCTACTTGATTTGCTTCATCTCAATGTTGTCTTGATTCTTTGTTTACTAAGATTCCTTCTTGACATGCCCTCCCTTTCCATAGTGCCAACAAACGAGTCTACAATGCTAGTTTCCGACTGGCTTCTTGATGATATTCCACGTTTACTTGACCTTCCCCTAATACCAACAACTTTACTTCCAACTAGACTATCATAGCTCTATGGCAACATACAAAGCAAGTTGCCTTGTCTTCATCTTGCGACCCCACACAAAGGCTTTCTAGTTGACTTAGGATACCACATAAAGCGTTCAAGTGATCTAAGACCTTGGCTTCTTCATTGATCTTCAAAGAGTAAAGCTCCCTCTTCAAGAAATTTTGATTGATGAAAGATTTATATTAATACAAGGTTTTCAATCTTTCCCGTAACTTGGTGGCTGTATTCTCAGCTTTTACATTAAATATGATATCATCCAATAAACCTGAATGGATTGTAGAAATCACTCTCTTGTTCATTTCTTCCTTATCATCATTGAGCAACTTTTTTGAATTTTTCTCCTTGCAAAGCAAAGCTTTGCGTTGCCCAAGTTGTACAAAAGCATCATGGGCCTTGAGCTTCAATAGTTCAAAGTTCCCTTTTCCATCAAATTTTTCTACTTCTAGCGACTTGCAACCTTCTTATCTTTTCCTTGCAATTTCATCAAACACCTTATCAATGAGAAACTACCGCTGTTATACCGCTTTGTTGGGCCCCAAGGACCACCCATACCATAATTGACATAGGCACAAGATAAAATTGCCAAAAAAAAATATAGAACGACCAAACATAAATAAATTTGCTTGGTCCGACGCTAGACTGATATCCACCGGCAATCTAGCAAGAGCTAATTTATTATTAAATTGTTGAAAAAATATAACGAAAGAGTTTAGAAATTCTATCCACCCAAATGGTAACTCACAAGCATTTTCTAACCGAAGAAAAGAAAATTGGAGAGAAAGAATATCTTTACAAGTGTTTCACTATTGGCTTGAACTTATTAATGAATTGCGTTGCTTTAATGTTTATTGCTTGCTTGCCACTGCTTTCATAATTGCTTACCGCTTCCACTGTTATTTGATTGAATGTTAATGAAAGTGTTTCGTGGATGAATTTCAGTAAACGATAGGCTGACTAGTTAAGCAAGAGTGTTTTAGCTAACACCGCATGGTCCTTTCACAACGGTGTGAAAATAGATAGTCCATAAATACACCTTACATGGCCATGAGACACCCATCATAGCTCTCCCTTTTGCATACACAACATCCATAACAGCCAATCAGTCATTAAATTACCAGGCAACATTAGTTATGTATTTCTGATCAAAGCCATGACATGATTTTGAAAATATATACGCTTGCATGCTTGGGAAAAATAACCATGCACGTTGTCATTTGTAAGGAACCTTAGAGGAAAAGCACCACGCTACACAGTTGCCTTAGAAAGAGCCCTCCCCTTATGCATACAAACCCAAGTCAACTTGGTCTTGGGAATTAATTTGTTTGAGAAATCAAACAGTCCTCCCACCAACCAAAAATTTAAATTGGAAAGCATGCCCCAAGCAAGACTATTCAACTCCCCGCGACATTTTTTTTTTTCAAAGAAAAAAATGAACTAGTTGAGGTTCTCCACCTTGGCAGCACCAACCCAACAAGGAGAATGCATTTTATAAAGGTATATGCTTAGAAGCAAGAACTTCCTATCCATGTAATTTTCTTGCTTTATTACCATGGTTGGTGTTTCGTACTTAGCTCCTTAATAAAACGTTGTCCTAATCATATAGTAGGGTTCCACTCCCATGGCAAAACCCCCTTTAAGGTTGAAGTAGCTTAGAACTTACTCACATTTCTATGATATGATGTATCAGGGAAAAACATGAGAAGCTGCAATGACAAAAAGTAGTCATCAAAAATTCTAGAAACCTGTTGATTGGGAAAAAAAAAAAAAAATGGTGCAACAAACATGCTTATGTGTACATGATAATATCTAAGCCCTCTTAAATTGGAAATTTAGATTCTAATGGCTGTGATTTGTATCTGTAATTCTATGTGTATGGGTACATTGAATGTACAGAAATGGCTATAACAGAGTTTCTGTTATTCGTATTAACAGCTACTCTAGGAGAAACGCTTTTATGCAATGCTAACGATTTAATAACTATATTTGTAGCTCCATAATGTTTTAGTTTATGCTCCTACCTATTATCTTTATATACCAAGAAAGATGTATGGTCTAATGAGGCTACGATGAAATATTGACTCATGGGTGGGGGCAAACCTTTGAAATCATAGGGCTCAACACTTCCAGTTCCCAATCCCAGTCCCATTTCCAGCCCTTTTTGTGCTTTTAAAGGTGTGTGTGAACTCTGATCTGTATTTTGTGTTTGAAGCTTAACATATTTTTATATGATTGTAGATGATGGGCCAGGATCACTTCGTGATGGATGTCGTAGGAAAGAACCACTTTGGATTGTCTTTGGAGTTTCTGGAACTATTCATCTCTCGTCTTACCTGAATGTGTCATCTAATAAGACCATCGATGGTCGGGGCCAAAGGATAAAACTCACAGGTAAAGGTTTGAGGCTGAAGGAGTCCGAACATGTAATCATATGCAATCTAGAGTTTGAAGGCGGTAGAGGACATGATGTTGATGGCATCCAAATAAAACCCAATTCAAAACACATATGGATAGATCGTTGCAGCCTTCGTGATTATGATGATGGACTGATAGATATCACCCGAGGAAGCACTGACATTACTATTTCCAGGTGAAAAGAATCTCCCATTTTCAGAACTATCTTTTTTCCCCTTTGTCTTTAACCTTTTTCTTCAGGTGTCACTTTTCACAGCATGATAAGACGATGCTCATAGGAGCAGATCCCACTCACACAGATGACAGATGTATTCGGGTGACCATTCACCATTGTTTTTTCGACGGGACACGGCAGCGACATCCTCGTGTTAGATTTGGCAAGGTGCATTTGTACAACAATTACACCAGAAACTGGGGAATTTATGCTGTTTGTGCCAGTGTTGAATCTCAGGTTGTATTGCATTTGGAAACTTACTTATTTTTTTATTTGTGCTCGAGTATAATTTGTTATTGCTTTTGTACCATTCTAGATTATCTATTTCAATTTTCAAGAACCATAATTCTTTTCCCTCATTTTTGGCATCAGATATACTCCCAATGCAATATTTATGAAGCAGGGCAGAAGAAAGTGGCTTTTAAATACCTCACGGAGAAGGTAAATTCTTTGCTTACTTTTCTGTTTGTCTAAACTCTAAATTATTGTTTTTAAACTTCAGTTAGCAATTTGAATTATAGAAATTCTCAATGTTCAATTAAAATTTGTTGACTGTGTTGATGGCCATTGGTTGTCAATTCATCAGTTTATTGCTTTTGACTTCTGAGCAAAAGATCTTTGATGTTGAGGCCCAATCAATGGATTTTAACCTGATAGAAGAAAACCATCCAGAAAAAAGGTTAATGATTCGCCTACAATGTGGGAATAGATGTTATGTGCACTAACTCATTTTTCTGCTGATGATGCAACTTCGTGTTTATGACTTAGTGCTTTGTTTTCTGTGACGTCTTTCACTCGGAGTCTAAGCAAAGGATATGGCCTTGGGACATGAGTTGAAAGGCTTCAATTTTCTGAGTTGAATGATTTGCAGTGATTGCAGGTCCTAGTTGTGCAAAAGAATTATTTTGGAGAGTACCATTTTGAACCTGAACTACAGAACATTGGATTGTTAAGACATCTTGAAACTTAAAAGATAATCAACCCCTGTCATTGTGATTGCTGACCAAACTCATGTCCAAGTTTAGCACTTGGAGAAGGAAAGTGAAATTACCAGCAAAGGCTCTCCAAAGAGAAAAAAGGAAGAGACAAAATCTTTGGAATGTTGATTTTTTAACAGTGAATTAATAAATTAGATGGATATCAGAAATTTATAATTTTTGGATACAGAGAAGCTGATCGTGATAGATAGGATCATGATTATATCAAGGATAATTGGGTGCATTGATTTTTTCTTAATATTGGGTAGAAAAATCAATTAAAATGCATCATCACCTGGTAAATACCCTTTTTAACATTTATTTTGTGCTTTAAGGCTCCGTCTGGTAATACTTAAAAAAGCGCATATGGCTCTTATCATTTAAATTTGTGCGCAGTAAGTGATGTTTAGCATGTTCCAAAAAAGTGCTTATTATACAAAATTACATGTTACTTAAAAGATCTTATTTAAAATCGGTTTTTATAAGTAATCCAGAAAGACTTATAATTAAATTATATTTTAATAAACTATCTAATTAAATTTTGCAGATAAATATATTTTATTAAATAGTAAGAATTATAATTATATTAGAAATTTATATATTTTACTATTAGCTATTTTGATTCATATATTATTAAAATATATAAATTATTTTGATAAATATATTTACCTATAAAATAATTGTATTTTAATAGTGATTTTAATATAAATTTTATATATTTAATCAAATTAATAATATATTATTATGGATGAATTTATAAATTAAATAATTTGAACTTAGTTGCAATCTCTAATTATTTTATCTATTTATTTTTATTAGTGTGAGAGACTGCCACAATTCATTAAAAGATGAAATAGGTGTAAATCTATTTAAAAATTCACTATTTTTTATAAATACAAGTAGCTAAATATTAGTTATCAACAAGCACTTGTTAATTTATAGTGAGTACTTATTTTCTAATGCAGCTAGGTTATCCAAAATGCACTTATGACTTTAAGAACTTATCCAATTCGACAGCTATTTGAAGAACTTATCAAATTCAACAACTTTTTGAACTCGACACTTATTGATAAGTGGTTCCAAATGATTCCTAATTGTTTTTACTTTTTTAAAAATGGTTTGCATTACTTGTGTCTTTAAGAACTTATCCAGTTCAATGCCTATTTTGAGATCTTATCAAATTCAACACTTATTTTTGGAACTTATCAAATTCAACACTTTTTCCAACTTGACACTTATTGATAAGTGGTTCCAAATTGTCTCTAAGTATTTTTTTATTATTTAAAATGGTCTGCATAAGTTGATGAACCATGTACATACTAAATCTGTAATGGCTTGAAGTCACTTCTGGTGGCGTTGGTTTTCCTCTCTAACAGCAAGGTGTTGAATGGCATGTGAGAGGACAGCAGAAGAGAAGAGACCTTTATGACTCTAATGGAGGGTGGGAGATACTCATACCCCTCTCTGTTAGATTTGATCTTGTGACTGGATCCAAGATCTTGAGTTTGGTTGAATTTTTTATTGCTGATCAACCATTTTTTAACCCATTTATTAGTGATACTGATGGACCTACAGGTTAGAGCTCAAAATCCATCACTCCCTTTCAGTGCCAACTGCCATGCCTACATCATTGAGGTGTGAGAAATTTTGTGAGTTAAAAGACTCCAATATCAATCTTAACTTTTATTTCTTCGCTTTTAAGTGAGGATGATCCTCTTGCATCTTGATTTGCACCACATCCAAGATGCCTCTTTACAGATGGGGGTATTCCCTATGCACATCCAATTACTATGACATCCTAATAAGCACAGTCTCTATGCAATCAGCCAATGGAACATTTTCAATTCCTGCCCATGGAGCAGCCTTAAATTGATTCTGGGCCTCAGGCATGGCGATAAATCTGTTAATGTATATGAGTATTATCCCATTCTTACCTTCAACATACTCTTTTAAACCGCAAATGATGCTTGTTTAGCCGCAAAAAGTATGTGTCAATTCATTTTGGTGTTAACTCAAGATCCCATCAAGATCCCAATCTTGTTTGCTCTCCACTTTTTATGTCAATTGGACAGCTGTGCCTACTGCTAGGGGGTTTTTTTCTTAAAAAACAAAGGTGGGGGTAAAAAACTTCTATGTTTATTCAAAATGAAATATCTTTTGCTGCATGTCTAGATGAGAGGAAAGGCAGGGCAAAATCTGTATATTTTACTAGAAAGTTGCCAGCCTTGTAATAAGCCATGAAAATGTTAGTGCCATCTGCTCCAAAACCGTTGGTATGATTGTTCATTCAAAAAGCACCAGGTTTTTCCACGTGATGAGTTATCCGAACTCATTAAAAATGCCTTGTTTGAAACTCTTGTTCTATCCTCAGTAGGTTGTGAGAAATGGACAGGCATTAATGGTGACTGTGGTACTCACGATGCAAAAGTGTTGCATCTGCTCAATGTCTGCGGTGATGGTTCTGCAGGAAGCCAGTGGCAGACCTTCAGTTATAGCTGGGGACAAGTGGCCCGGCTGATTTGTTTCTTTTTAAACATAGGGGATTATAAGTAATCTAAAGAGTTGCCTCACTGAAAATATTGTTATGCCCACACGTGAAGATGACAAAAATATTGAGAGATTTTAGGAATAATACCGAGTGATTTTGGTTTTTATTCTTTATATGCACTTCAAATTTTATTTTATTTTCCTGGACATGTGCTCATTTTGCCCTAGTTAAAGAAAATTCCTGGGTCAACCATTGCAGGCAGCTGACAGGGAAGAGGCAAGGACTGGCTTCATAAGGTCTGAAGGGGACTTATTCATAACTGGAACTCAAGCAGGTTTATTGATCGAGGCCAACGAAGATGTGATGTTCCATCCCAGCGAATACTACCCCACATGGACTCTGGAAGCTCCATCTGATGCTCTTAAACATGTTCTCCATCATTGCACAGGATGGCAGTCTGTTGCCTTGCCTGCTGATGTGCAATTGGTTGCATAGCAGATAGCAGCCTCATGAAAACAGATATATATATATATATATATGTATAGGCATCTTAGCTTGCTGTACTATGGGACGGTAAATGTCATTGCAGTGTGTAAATTGAGACCCTTAATGATAAAGATAGAAATTTGTGATCTCTCAGAAAATTTGTGATCTCTCTCTTTCTTGTCGTTTTCTTTTTCTGTGTCGTGGTCAACCTGGACAAGGCCATTAATGTAGTTGTAGAAATAATGTTCCTTGCAATTGTTGATTGATTCATTGTTCAGTGAGGCCATTTGGATTTATGAAAGATTTACTCGTTGACACTCATTAATGAGTCAAAACGTTGAGACCTGGTGAGTCAAGTTTATTAAATTTATTGAAATGTCAAGTTGGGGTTGGGGGGCGGGGGGGTGGTCGTGGGTGTTGGGTCGGTTTGACATTTTCTTCTTGGGCCTCTTGGTAAGCAGGACTTTAGGTTGCCAAATTTGCATTTATCTATATTTATGTTATTTTCATTGAAACTTGCTTCATTTGAAGTGAAGACTCGTCATTTCAAAGGAAATACAGTGAAGATTAGGTGCAGGCAGCAAATTACTCTTGCTTGAAAAGTTGAAATGGCATTACCGCTAGATTGCTGAACAGTTCATATTGCACGTGAAGGAATGTAATGTGAACAGCTCAGGATCAACACAAATAGAGAACATTAATCCAAGGTCCCAACTCGAATTCCCATTAGACTAAATTGGATAGGAAGCATTTTTACCATGTGTTATTGATAAAAAATGATGCTAGTGCTTGGTCATTTATGAAAGTACTTTTCAGCCTATATGTATAAGGATGCTTACTCTCGCAGGCTTGGCCCTCAGTTCCCTATGGAAAATAGTTTTTGTTTTTTTAAAATATTAATTTTTCCACTAAGTACGAAAATACTACCTTATTGTTCAATTTTTCCCTATTTGGGTAAAAAAAAAAAAAAATTACTCAAATCAGTTTTTATTGTTCTCCTGCTTTCTTATATAAATATTGAAAAATTTAAAAATAAGATTAGATTTTTGAAATTATTCAGAAAATTAATAAACAAGCTTCGACTGACAGTGCCATGGGCTATATAATTAATGTGAACTTTGAAAAATCTGTCATGTGCAGATTCAAGAATTGCTTGCACCAAACACAATAAATATAAGAATTGCTTGCACTTAACGCATTCATTGAATGTATAAAGCAGTTGTGGCTTGACAAAGCCACTAGCCATTGGGAGAAATTTCTCAAGAACTTTTCAACATTAGATGGCATTAGCCATTAGCCATTCGCCATAGGAAGAACCCCCCACGTGCACTCATCGCGTCATTGGTAACATTCACATCCTCATTTTGACGTATTGGGGTTAGCAATGTGTCCCTGTCTGGGTTGCGCTTCTTCTCCCATCTTCCCGGCCTAGACTTCCTAGCCGCCGGACTGTCGTGACACGTGACGGCCGCCCGACCCGTTTGCCCTCGCACCATCGTCGTTGCTTAGGCGCGCTGCCTTTTAAATGTAGACTATTTCACCAATGGTAGAAAATCATCATTTACCGCTCTTCTAATTAATAAAATAAATATTAAGTGTACTTGTTGATGTGTGTGCTGGTTGGTTGGTACACCCAAGTTAATCATATTTTTACATTTTTACCATGTATTTGTGTAACATAGAATAACCCCTAAATTAATGAAGAAAAATACTCTTGATTGGGTGAATTGATGAAAAATGATTCATGCAGCGGATCCCATCTAGTGAGATTTAAGGCTTATTATTATTGCATTTATGTGGTATAGAGAATATATTTATTTTGATTAGATAATATAGGCTAGATCGTGGTCTAATATACCGAACGCATGATAAGTGCTCCCATCATGCCTAATGATAGTGGATAAAATATATTAAGGGAGGGACAAAGGGATTTGTTAAGATTTGACTTAAGGAATAAAAGATGAAGTTAGTTAATAGTTTGTAACCCTTGGCCAAAGAAGGGAAAAAAAAAAGAGAGTAACTCCTATAACTATTTTAAAATTGAGGGAATTTAGTATTAACATTGAGAGGATCTCTACTATTATAAAGAGGGATTTGGGAGGGGTAAATGATTTCACAACTACACTCCTCCACATTGTTGCTCATTTCTTCATATTTTCTTAGTCATAACTTTAGCATTAAAGAAAGCCCCTAGTTGTTTCCCAAGTTCTCTTTTTCTTCTTTTGTTGGAGGTGGTCATCATGTACTATAGATATAAGAGATCGGGTTTGTTTTTAAGTGATACAAGCTAGATAATCAAGAATCTCAGGTATGTTCAACATGCGTTGAACTTTTGATTGATGACGGTAATTGTTTTTAAGTACTTTGAATCATTTAATGTATATGAAGTATTCCTCTAATTTATTTATTGGGTTGCAAAGAATTTTTATTTTAATATGATATAATAAATTAAATAATATGTTGGCCCCGGAGTAGAGTCTAGAAGGGAGGTGAATTGACTCTTTTGCGTATTTTCACTTTTCTCTACAAAATAAAATATCTAGTAAGATACAAGCAATTATATCACAATATATAAAACGTAAATCATGGACAAGACACAAATTAAAGAGTATAAGGTAGAGAAGCTTAACACCGATGATTTAACGTGGTTCGACACCATGCCTACGTCCACGCCTTAAGACCAACTCAAGGATTCCACAATCTACTATGAAACTCTTTCACCGGCGGAGAAGTCTTACACAACAAGGGAACAAATCCCTTAACGCTCACTAAGAGCCTTCATGTGAGAACAAATCCCTCAATGCTCACCAAGAGCCACAAGGTTCACCAGGAAGCCTTACAATTTGGTTCACCAAAAACCTTCACAATTTGGTTCACAAAGAACCCCTTACAACAAGAAGATGAAATACAAATCGATGCTCCTTAATTGAGCTAATATCAATTACAATACAATCCTCACACTATTCTCTCAAGTAATAAATAAAACAAGATTAGAGAGCAAGAGAAAAATTGAGCACTTAATATGATAAACTAAATGCAAAGTGCTTAGGGTTGGTATTCAAGAGATGTTATTCACTAAGAACTTGTAAAACCATAAAAATCATTCCTAAATAAGTCTATGGACTTCTATTTATAGCCAAATGCACGAGCTAAATGTTATCCGAATGTTGGGAGTGAATCCCTTTTGAATGGCAAAGAACTAGTCATTTTCTTGCTCGTTGGTTTTAGAGCTCGATGCAAATCATTGACAATAATACTCAATTCTTCAACGAGTTATCCCAAGTCATCGACAAATTAACCTCGTTGACGAGTTTTCTAGGCAGAAAACTCATTTAGCTACTGGATTAATTTGTCGACGAGTTCCTCCAATTCGTCAACGACTTACCCCAATTCGTCGACGATTTGACTGGGTAGAAACTCATTTTGGCTACTGGTTTAATTCGTCAATGATTAGGGTTAATTAGTCAACTAATTGCCTTGTTTTTCATACTAAGATGCTTTTTAATGAATTAAACCAATCTTAGACAAAAGTATATGAAAGATATTAAAGCTAATGATAATTAATACTTGTTTGTATAAGTTTTCATTTGAATATGAGATATCTTGCATGTGAAAATGCATTTGAAAGCTCATTTCGATATCTTATGTACTTCTATGTCCTATATAAGAAAATATACTTTATTTCTTTGAATCTTTAGGACATAAAAATTGCTTTAACACAATCGAGACCAAGTATTTAAAGGTTTGCAATACTAAGATGTTAAAAACTTGTCTCTTATGAAATCATATTTAAGTATAGGATATTTTTGTCAAACTCTTTGTTTTATCTTTAAAAACCATAAGTGTTGAACTTATGACTTAGTGAAATCCTATATACTCTTGTGTCCTAGTATGCACATACAATTTTGCTCAACTCTTGCTCAGTAATCATGCATAAAATAGAACCGAAAGAGTTACAATAGTTCCTACCTCAAACACTCCCCATTACATAGTAATCTACATTAGCTTCCTTGGATGTGCTTGAGTTCTTCTGAGTGAGTATCCTTTTGATCTTTCCTATTAGAACGTCTACTCAGTCCAATATTTGCCTTTGATCTAGTACTTCATGTATTTGTCACCTGTACCTGTACTTAACATGATCTGCTAAGATGGAAAACACTTGGAACAACAAATAGGTTAATATCATTAAAACACATTAAATATGATTATGTAGCCACCAAAGCTAACAATCTCCCCATTTTTTATGATGTCTAACCTATTAAGAATTTACTTAATCTTTACATTTGAGTTTGTACTTATCATAACTTGATATGCAAAGATTAATTTACCTAAAACCACTAATGGGTTGTTATCATCAAAACATGAGAATTAAGCTCATGTAGCTTCTAAGGCTAACATAATCATTTAGTCATGCTAATATGATTTGATCTAGAAAAGAATATAGAAAGTCACATCAGGTATCTTGGATATAATATGATGAGACATTCTATTTTTAGTACTGTTTGAATGCGGGAAGATATATTTTAAAACATAACCCAAAAAAAATCTATAAGGATAGTTTAACAGGCTAAATAGGCCACTTAATAGAATATCTAATAAAACATGAGCTCTGCTCATATCATGAATGGATGAGCCTTGCTCATATCGACAAATGAGTCCACCTATAAATCAAAAGATGATTTCTATTTATAAAACAAATGATCCCTTTTTGTACCATCAAATAATTTATGCTCATATATAAGATAGATGAGTCTTGCTCATATTGAAAAATAAATTTTATTTATTGACAGTTAATCCCTGCTCAATAGAGCTCTGACTACATTGAGGGATATGTTCAACTCATTTATAATGCGGAATAAAGGAAGAGGTTGTTAGTGCTAGAGAAGCCCATGGGTGGGCTTGATACACATGGGTGAACACCAACTTAACCTAAAAGCTTAAGCCTATTGGGTCTTGTTGGTACTCATCCATGTGTATTAAGTTCACCCATGGACTCCTCCGATGTTAACAAGTAATACTTGTTAGCACCAGAGGAACCCATAGGTGGGCTTGATATACATCGGTGAACACCAACTTGATCCAAAAGCTTAAATTTATTGGGTCTTGGGCCCAACCGTGTATATAAGCACCCATTATCTACTTAAATTTTTTAATATGAGACAAACTCACAAGTGAAATTCTCAACAATCTCCCCCTCGCTTGTGAGTTCCAATTGCTCTCCCTTGAACGGAAACTATCTCTCTTATGGGAGTAAGCTCAATTCTTTAACAGTTGCTCAAGGGGGTCTTACCACTGGCGCCTTACGTGCCTCAGATTGAATTCCACGTGCCTCCGAACTAATCCTACCTCTCAAGTCTTGACCCTATTCGGATCCATCCCAGGCCTAGATAATCCTTACTGACCTCGATCACACACTTGGTCCTCTAACTGTTAGCACATCAGGAAAATTAGCTACACGTCTCGACTTTTACGATGTCGCTCACCCAGAATTATGAACTGTCGGCTCTGATACCACTTGTTAGCATTAGAATAGCCCATGAGTGGGCTTGATACACATAAATGAGCACCAACTTGACCCAAAGGCTTAAGCCTTTGGGTCAAGTTGGTGCTCATTTATGTGTATTAAGTTCACCCATCGACTTCTCCGATGCTAATAGAGGCTTGCTCCATCAATAAGGCCTATTTTGCTAAGATTATACAATAAAACCTGCTTGGCTTAAAAAAAATAATAATAATAAAAAGGCTTACCTTGAACATGCTCACTTTCTTATTATTATTATTATTATTATTATTATTATTATTATTATTATTATTATTATTATTATATTTATTATATTTTTTATTATTTTTATTATGTTTATTTTTATTTTTATTTTTAAAAAAATCTTGGCTGGAAGATGCTCATTTTTTTTTTTATTCTTCATATACTCTTGATCATGAAAAATAATTTTAAGACTCAGGAATGTAGGGCAACTACATTCCTTAAGATGCCTTAAGATGCAACTTAAAATAATTTAAAAAAGTTAGCAAATAACTTTTAACTATGGGTAAAGGAGGGAATAAAATGAGAATAACTCCTATAACTCGCTTATAATTAAAAGATTTGGTATTAAAAATCGACAGGATCTGTGCTGCTATTACAAAATAGCTGCAGAGGGGAGGTAAATCATCTCACAATTGTGCATTCTTTACATTGTTGTTCATTTTTTCATACTTACTTGGTTCTGACTTGAACATTGAAAAAGACACCCAAACACCACCAGAGGTCTCTTAATTTTTTTATCTTATTCATTGCTGTTGTAATATGGATGGGATAATTAAAATGCATAGCAAAACAAATACAACAAGTAAATGAAACACAACCAAAAAATGATAAACAACAAGAACAACAACAAGATTTACGTTGTTCGGCAAAGCCTACATCCACGGAAGCAATGGCACAAGAATTTCACCAAGAAAATCACAAAGTACAAAATACACTTCTCAAATGATCACTTAGACTATTAATACACACCCAGAATGACATATATAACAGTCTTTCGGAGGTTTCCCTCCAGTTACCCAACCACCCCAATGTTCAAAATTCAAAATGCAAAAAATATTACTCGCAACCCAAAACTTCTCATCAACGAGAACAGGGGATTCGTCAACGAGACAAAGAAGAACACTCATCAACGAATCTATCCATTCATTAATGATCCCATTTATTTGCTCTCGGTATCTCAAAAACTCTAAACTTTTGGGCCTCTCAGGATCTTCTCGTCGATGAACACAAAACACTCGTCGACGAGTCCTTGTTGTCTCCTCGTCGACGATCACAGGGCACTCGTCGATGAGTCCTTGCTGTGCTGCCCCTTCATGTTTTTCTTTCTTCTTTGTTTAAGAAAACCAAAGTATAAGAGTCATACCACAAACAACAAACTCCACATTGACGATTATACGCCCCTTGGGAGAATCCTGAAAAACATGTCTAACCAATCCACCTTGAACTTGAACCACTTGGTTGGGTTTGTCTCCCTTTTATTAATTGGAGACATGGAGTAAGTCCAAGCAATGCTTGAACTTCTTAGAAGTAATTGATTTTGTCAGAATATCCACTGCATTTTCAAACGTGTGAACTTTCTCCAACACAAGCTCACCTGAAGCAATCAATTCCTGAACTCTGTGGAACCTCACATCAATGTGCTTGGTTCTAGTATGGTATATCTGATTCTTTGCCAAGTAAATGGAACTCCAACAATCACAATGCAGCACCACTCCATCTTGTTGTAACCCCAGCTCTCTAACTAAATTAGTAAGTTATAAGGCTTCCTTTGCAGTTTCGGCAACTGCCATATATTCCGCCTCAGTCGTGAAAAATGCTACTAGAGACTATACCATGGATCTCCAACATACCAGTCCTCCTACAAGGGTAAATACATATCACATTATAGACCTTATGTCATCTATATCTCCGGCATAATCAACATCTACAAATCCCATAACTGAAGGACACCCTATTACTTGTCGAACATGATGCCATATCCTGATGTACCTCGTAAGTATCTGAGTATCCATTTGATGGCTTCCCAATGCTGTCTTCCTAGATTAAAGAGAAACTTACTAACCACACTCACCGCATGAACGAAATTTGGCCTCGTACACACCATGGCATACATTAAACTCCCCACAGCACTAGCATAGGGGACCTTCGACATGTCTCGGATTTCCTCATCCGTACTTAGGTAATCTACAGTAGACAAATTGAAATGATTCTCTAGAGGTGTACATATTGGTCTTGCATAAGCCATGCTAAACCTTTCTAACACCTTCTGTACATAACCACCTTGAGATAACCATAATCTCCCTGAAGTTCTATCACAGCGAATCTCCATCCCAAGTATTTTCATGGCCGAGCCAAGATCCTTCATGTCAAATTCCTTATACAACAAGTCTTTTAACTGATTTACCTTAGTTAAATCTTTTTCAACTATCAACATGTCATCGACATATAATAACAAGAAAATAAGAGAACCATCCTCAAGCTTGTTCACATATATGCAGCAATCATACTCACACCTTTTGTAGCCAATCTTGCTCATGGTAAGAATCAAACCGATTATACCATTGCTTTGGAGACTGTTTCAGCCCATAAAGAGATTTCTTCAACTGGCAAACAAAATTTTCTTTTTTCGGTTCAATGAATCCCTTTGGCTATACCATGTAGATTTGTTCCTCTAAGTCAATGTGAAGAAATGTTGTCTTCACGTCCATTTGTTCCAAATGAAGATCATAATGGGCTACCGACCCCAACATAATTCTGATAGAAGTATGTCGGACCACTGGAGAAAAGATTTCATCATAATCTCTCCCTTTCTTTTGTGAGTATCCTTTTGCCACCAACCATGCCTTGAATTTCTCTCCTTCCTTTTTTGAAATTGTCTCCTTCTTCCTATATACCCATTTGTAACCTATCGGTCTCTTCCCATCTAGAAGCTCCACCAAATCCCAAGTTTGGTTCTTATGTAATGATTCCATCTCCTTAATCATCGCACCCATCCACCTATCTTTCTCTTGGTCGTGCATTGCCTCTTGAAATGTAGTTGGATCGTTGCAACAAGTAAGGAAAGCATAAGATATTAACTCTTCAGATCCATACCTTGGTGGAGGTCTGATAGTGTGTCTAGATCTCCGTATAGGAATAACATCAACTTGCTGGTTTCTCGAGCTAGAGCTCCATGCAACCATAGAACCATGATCATTTCCTATTGCTCTGAGCTTCCAACTCCACCTGCACAATATGTTTATCACTGCCCCAGCTTTTTAGCGCCTGTTTCTATTCATCATACTCTTGAGTACGCTTCACCATAATTTTTTCATCAAAGACTACATCCCTACTGATCACCACCTTGTTTGTCACTGCATTCCATAGCTTGTACCCCTTTACACCCTATGGATATCCCAAAAAAAATGCAACGACGAGACTTTGGATCAAGCTTAGACCTCTCCTCACTGGATACGTGAACATAGGTTGGACACCTGAATACCTTCAATCCGGAATAGTCTACTGCATTTCCCATCCAAACCTCTTATGCCACTTTACCATCTAGTGACACCCTTGGTGATCGGTTTATCCAAAAACAAGCCATACTCACTACCTCAGCCCAGAAGTTCTTCGATAGCCTTACGTTTAATCTGAGACACTGAGCCCTTTCAGAAAGAGTATGATTCATCTATTCTACCACACCGTTTTGCTGAGGTATCCAACGAACTGTAAAGTGTCTCTTGAGACCCTACTCCACACAAAACTCCATAAACCTAAAAATCAGCGTACTCGGTCCCATTATCCGACCTTAAGTATTTGATTATCCTCCTTGTTAGGTTTTCCACTTTAGCCTTCCAAATCTTAAACTTAGCAAACGTATCTGATTTGTGACGCATGAAGTAAACCCTGACTTTCCGTGAGTAATCATCAATGAAACTCACATAATACACATTTCCACCCTTTAATGCAATTCTAATCGGGCCCCAAACATCTAAATGCACATAATCAAGAATACCCTTTGTCTTAGGTATAGCTTATCTAAACCTTACCCTGTTCTGTTTTCCAAGAACACAAATCCTGCAAAATTCCTATTGACATGATTTCAAGCCCTTTAACAATTTCCTCTTGTGAAGTTCTTTCATGTCGTGTTCCCCCATAAGCCCAAGACACATATGCCACAAGACAATCTCATCTAATTCAACATCTATGGCTAAAGCTCCACCTACAACAGTAGTTCCCTGCAATGTGTAGATATTCCCATCCAGTTTTCTGTCCTTTCATTATAATCATATTACCTTTCCATACCATCATAATAACACCTTTGAACTTGTAATTAAATTCATTACAATCCAAAGTACCGAGTTATCAAACTCTTCCCGATTACGTGCCTAAATTGCGTAATTAGTTGTTTAAATTCATGCATTAAGGATTATATTTTTAATTAAATGCCTAATTATACTTAATATTTTAACATTGCATTCTATTTATAATATTTGGATTTTATTGAATATTTTATGAATTTTTGGTATTTTATTATTGCAGAGCAACTATTGGACATTAAATCCGACATCACTTTGTAATCTGAGTGTAACTGTCTTGTCTGAGTTCCGATCGAGATGATTCAAAATTCTATAGAAAGCCGAGAAAGTGCTCTAGAACTTTCATGTTTTGATATTTGAGAGTTACAGGCTGTAGGAACGTCAAAATTGGGCTTGTGAGCTGGGAAAAAAAAAAAAGGAAGAAACAAGAAAATAAAAGAACAGAATATATATATATTGGCTTGATTCGACTCGACCATGCAACCGAGTCCTCCTTGGTGCACTGGGCGTGTAGGGTTTGGGGGAAACTTTAAACCAGCCTCCTCTTGGAACTCTCCCTCTCTTCCTTTCTCTCCTCTCTCCTCTTCTCTTTAGTCTCTCCCTCTCAGCCTCGTCTCAGTTTCAGCTCCTCTCTCTCTCACTCTCTTTTATTTTATTTTTCTCTCTGCCTATTCTCGTCTCTCCTCAGCTCTCCCTTCCTCTTCCTCTCCCTCAATTTGTTCTCCCCCTCTCTGCCTTACCTGTGTCTGCTGCTCCTGCCATAGCCACCGCTGCTGCAACTACTGCCCGTGAACATCCAAGCCGAAGCCTTACTACTATTGTTGCTGCCTATGAACATCCCAACGAAGTCCCTGTTGCTATCGCTACTGTGTGCTACCATCCAAGGGAACCCAAGAAGCCCTTGTTGCTGGTGCTTCAACTCCAACACGACCAACCAGCTCTCTCTCTCTCTCTCTCTCTCTCTCTCTCTCTCTCTCTTTTCTTTCCCTCTCTTTTTTATTCTTGTTTTTAAATACTTAGATGAAAATTGTTAATTTTTAGTAGAGTTTCAATTAAAGTTTTAAGCTTTTAAATTCATGTTGGGTTATTATTATTAAAGTTAACTTATTTTCTTTCTCTTTTTATTTAACATTATTGGTAGAGTTAATTTTTGCTTGGTTTATTTTGCATTGTTAAAGTTTGATTTGGTCTCTTAACAAAACAAAAAAATCTTCTTTAGGATTTAAATTTTGTTGGGTTCTATTTAATTTAAGTTCAATTTACTTAAACTCTGAATTTTTATCGTGTTTTCGTTTATTGTTTAATTATTAAAGAGTTAATTTTGGTTTGCGTTCTTGATTGTGTTAAAATTTTAGTTTTTGTTTGAGTTTTTGTGTTTGATTGAGTTTTTTTTAGAGTTGCATGCTTAAATTACTTAGTAAAGTTTTGATCTTTAGGCTTTTGTCCGGAATTTCAAACGTAGGATTGTGGTTGGTATTTAATTCTGCCATAGTCTATTTTATTGTGCCCTTTTCCCATTTTTCGTTGTTAAATTTAGTACGTGTTAGGATTCATAATTTAAATTCCACGTTGTTTTAATTCGTCAAAAAAATATCAAATATCATAGAAAACCCGAATCTGAACTATGTTCAGTAACCCTTTTCTTTTTTATTTTCTATTGGAATTACACAAAATTTGAAATTAGACTGCATTCCCTGAGGGGATGATCTGACCTTTGGGCTAAGTATTACAAGATTGAACTCCTATACTTGGGATAGCTTCAGAGTTGCTCATTTTTAGAGTGAGTCAAGTTTTTGGCGTCGTTTTTGGGGAATATCAGTTTTAGTTTCAAACTAGTGTTTTTCCTGTTATTTTAATTTTTCTCATGAAAAATAAAAGAAAAAAAAAAGAGGAAAAAAAGAAAAAAAAAAAAGAGTTTTGAAGAAAATATGGTTGCACCTGCACCACGCACGCTTATGAATTTTTTGCAGCCTACACGAACCATACAACCATCTTGCATCATATTACCTGAAAATGCATAGAACTTTAACATTAAGCCTGAAATAATATATGTGATTCCTCAATTTTATGGGATGGAGTGTGAAAATTTGTATCAACATTTAACTGATTTTGAGCTTGCATGTGTTACATTCATAGATAGGGTTGCTACTAATTAGGCAATTAGATTGCGTCTATTTCCTTTTTCATTGAAAGACAAGTTTAAGACTTGATTTAATTCTTTTAGGCCTAATTCTATCTCTAGTTGGGCTGATATGCAAAACAAATTTCTGCATAAATTTTATCCCTTGTAGAGAACTCAATTTTTACAAGAACAAATCTGTCGATTCATACAACGAGTTGATGAGACATTTCATGAAAGTTGGGAGAGATATAGAGATTTGATTAACATGTGTCCCCACTATGGATTTGAATCATGGTGTCTGGTCAACTATTTTTACACTATGTTGACTCCTGACTCAAAACAGTTCGTCCAAACTATGTGTTCAGTAAATTTCTTTGACAATGAATTTGATGAGGCATTGAGTTTTTTGGATCATTTAGCTGAAAATGCTCAACAGTGGAATACTAGAAGTGACAGAAGACAAATTGCAGCTCAAGCATTGAGAGTAATACATGGTGGAGAGTGGTCTGAATTGAAAGATGATTTTGATATTGAGGCATGTCCGGCTAACCTTACTAGAAGATTGGCTGCTATGGAGATGGAAAAGGCAATTAGTATAGAGCAACCTTGAAATCAACTTTCCTAGTCCTATGCACCCCCTTATCAGCCATCATATCATCAAGGTGCCTTTCAGCATCAGTATCAGCCACAATAGATCTCTCAGAGTTATGCACCTTCAGGAATTCATTCTAATGCAGCACCTGCTCCACTGGAGAAGTCTCTTGAGGATGTTCTTTACCAGTTCATACAGATTCAAGTCACAACTAACAATCAGTACACTCAGGCCATAAATGAATTGTGGGACACCATTAATGAGATGAGCATGTAGTTGAATATCTTTGAAAAAGGGAAATTTTTGGTAGAACCTTAGCCTAATCCTCAAGAATACCAGCAGCAACAGCAACAAATACATAATGTTTCTCTTGAGACAACGGAGGTCGTTATTACTTCGAGAAGTGGAAAAGAAGTTCCCCAAACTGAGACACCCATTGACAGACCAACAGTTGTCTCGACACCTGAAGTTACAACTAAGATAGATGAAGTCAAAGAAAAATCAGAGGAAGCGAGCCCATAATTGAAGAAGTCAGTTAACGTGGAGATCAAGACCAGTACGGAGTACCAACCTATGGTACCTTACCCTCAGAAATTGATAGCAGTAGAATCATCATTCCCTACTGGAGTAAATGTCAAGGAGTGCAATGCTGAAGCAAATCCTTACAGTGGTAAGGTGATTGGTACACCTGATAAAGAGGGTGACCAGAATGGTGAACGTTTAAGTTTTAAGGAACTAGGTAAAAATTTTAATGTTGATGCTTCTGAAGAACCAAAGGTAACTACTCTGACAACTTTGCCTCAGAGACCGGTTCTTAAAGTAGTGAATTTCTTGAAAAATATGTTGAATAATCTTTTTTTATTAAAACAAGGAAGGCAGTCTGCACAAGTTTTGTCTAGTACCTTAGAACGTATTGATTTATTTGAGACTAACTTTTGTGCAGGTAACTAGACAGATTCGTTGTGGTGACTCAAATTTGGAGCTTCGTTGGTTCAATTTATAGACCTACAGCCACCCAATGAAATTCCTCCAGAGCCTCCGCTAGATAGAGTATGATGTTTTTATTTCCTTTCTTTTCATTTTGTTTTACCTTATCTTATTTTTAGTTAATTTTCAGGTACATTTTTCCTTAATTTTAGTTTTTCTTTTCCCTCACTTCTTCACCCAGGTACACTATACTTCCCCTGTGCACATCTTTTCTATTTTTCCTATGCTTTCACATTAAGGACAATGTTCCATTTTAGTTGGGGGGGAGGGGATGAGAAAATACATTAAAAAAACAAAAAAAATTGAATATGGATGATTAGGCCATGATTAACACTGACTTATACATTTTACATACTTGCATATAACCTTGGAGTTACACACTAAAGCTGTGTAGTGGGTTATTTATGTGTAGTTTATCTTTATATGGTTAATCTAGGAATTATAACTCTATGTAGGTTGATTAGTAATTCATTCGTGTTAATCTGGCTATATAAACTCTTGTATTTACATGGTATCTCAAGAGCCTGAAAATACATGTTCACATGACTTGTAGCACTTAGGGTTCCTTGTGAGCACTGAGAGAGTGTCAGTGGCGACTATGACACCTCGTGATGTACTATTGAGCCATTTATCATTCTTTTGAGTTTTTGACGTCAGCTTAGAGTTCATGAAACTCAACTTCCCCCCCCCCCCTTTTTTGGATACTCTTTGTACACTAGTCTTGGTTTTTGAATTGCTAGCCTATAGGTGATATCAAGTATGGAGATAGAAACCTAGGTTTTATAGCCTACTCAAGATGTGAAGGCTAAACCACCCCTAAAAATAGACTTAATTCATGGACTACTGTTCGAGTTTAATTCACATGGGTGGTATGAAGACAACAAAAGAAGTGTAATGATTATCCTAATTGACCATGGAAAAAAAGAAATTGCCATAATGAGCAGAAGAAAGAATAAAAAAAAAATAGAAATGCACATGAATAAAATGAAAGATTAATACTTGCTTTAAACGACTACCACAAAAGTCTGGGACATGACACATGTTCTCCATATATGAAGACTCTTCAACTACTTAATGCCTCATAAATATTCATGTCTCACTTGTGAATAAGTTGTTCTAGGGTTGTCTTGGTTGGATATGGCGAGTAGGTGAGAAGACGCTAGGGTGAAGGACCCGACACCTCACAAATAGGCTAGATCCTTCTCAGACTAATTCACTCCATACATTTAGCATTTGTTCCTTACAATATGCAGGATGTTTGATCGTGACACTCCTCCTCACATATGACAAGTTAACCCATCCTTTTTTAGTGTTTTTGAGAATATACCAGTTAGGCCAAGTCAAAACGACCATTCTGTAGATGTCCACTAGTATCCTGGTGTAACGAGTCACACACATTACATATACCTCAAGATTTTGCATGTTTATACTAGAATTTATATGACTACATTAACTCTAAATTGTATTGATGGTTAACTTTATGTGAGTATACTGTTCTTAACGGCTATATAATGATGAAACTTGCATGAATGACTAGTTTCAGAGTTGCGTGAATCGTATATGAATGAGCTTGTGTGTAATCTGGTTATATTTCTGTATATGAAATGGTATGATTGTGTTGCATCTGCATTCATTTCATGTTTGTTTGAATTATTATTTGTGGGTACCGCCCTGGATTTCATTCACGTTATTTGCTAGAAACTAGCAAAACGTTAGTTGGGCGGCGTGATTACGCGCCTAAATTGCATAATTAGGTATTTAAATTCATACATTAAGGATTATATTTTTAATTAAATTCCTAATTATGATAAATATTTTAACATTGTATTCTATTTATAATATGTGAGTTTTATTGAATAATTTATGAATTTTTGGTATTTTATTATTGCAGGACAACTATTGGATGTTAAAGCTGACATCACTTCGTAATATGGGCCTAAATTTCTCGTCCAAGATCCGATCGAGATGATTCAAAATGCTGTGGAAATATGAGAAAGTTCTCTACAACTTTTGTGTTTTGATCTTTGAGAGTTACGGGCTGTAGGAAGGTCAAAATCACACTTGTGCGCTAGGAAACAAAAAAGAAAAAGGAAGAAACAAGAAAAGAAAAGAAAGGAAAAGAATATATATATATATATATATATATATATATATATATATATATATATTGGCTTGATTCGACCCGACCATGCAGCTGGGTCCTCCTTGTTGCACTGGGCATGTTGGGTTTAGGGGGAGCTTTAGAAAAGTTTTTTCCTAGCCTCCTCTCGGAACTCTCCCTCTCTTCCTTTCTCTCCTTTCTCCTCTTCTCTCTAGTCTCTCCCTCTCAGCCCCCTCTTGGTTTTAACTCCTCTATCTCCCTCTCTTTTATTTTATTTTGCTCTCTACCTATGCTCGTCTCTCCTCAGCTCTCCCTTCCTCTTCCTCTCCCTCAATTTGTTCTCCCCCTCTTTGCCTTACATGTGCCTACTGCTCCTACCATAGCCACCGCTGCTGCAACTACTGCCTGTGAACATCCCAGCCAAAGCCTTGTTGCTGCTACTACTTATGAACATCCCAACGAAGTCCTTGCTACTATAGCTGTTGTGTGCTGCTATCCAAGGGAACCCAAGAAGCCCTTGTTGCTGCTGCTTCAACTCCAACACAGCCAGCCAGCTCTCTCTCTATCTCTCTCTCTTTTCTTTCCCTCTATTTTTTTTATTCTTGTTTTTAAATACTTAAATGAAAATTATTAATTTTTAGTAGAGTTTCAATTAAATTTTAAACTTTTAAATTCATGTTGGGTTATTATTATTGAAGTTAACTTATTTTCTTTCTCGTCTTATTTAACATTATTGTTAGAGTTAATTTTTGCTTGGTTTATTTTGCATTGTTAAAGTTTGATTTGGTCTCTAAACAAAAAAAAAAAAATTCCTTTAGGATTTAAATTTTGTTGGGTTCTATTTAATTTAAGTTCAGTTTACTTAAAGTCTGAATTTTTATCGTGTTTTCATTTATTGTTTAATTGTTAAAGAGTTAATTTTGGTTTGCGTTCTTGATTGCATTAAAAATTTAGTTTTTGTTTGAGTTTGTGTTTGATTGAGTTTTTTTTAGAGTTGTATGCTTAAATTACGTAGTAAAGTTTTGATCTTTAGGCTTTTGTCTGAAATTTCAAACATAGGATTGTGGTTGGTATTTAATTCTGTCAGTCTATTTTATTGTGCCCTTTCCCGTTCTTCGTTGTTAAATTTAGTACGTGTTAGGATTCATAATTTAAATTGCATGTTTTTTTAATTCGTAAAAAAAATCTCAAACATCCTAGAAAACCCGAATTTGAACTGTGTTTAGTAACCCTTTTCTTTTTTTATTTTCTGTTGGAATTACACGAAATTTGGAATTAGACTGCATTCCCTGAGGAGACGATTTGACCTTTGGGCTAAGTATTACATGACTGAACTCCTATACTTGGGATAGCTTCCGAGCTGCTCATTTTTAGAGTGAGTCACTTCCTTAACTCTGGTATATGTCTTACATTACACAACGTTCTTACAGCACCATCAAACATTTTTATTTTTACATTTTCTATGCCAATAATCTTACAAGAATCATCATTACTTATAAGAACTGATCCAGAATTCACTAACCTATAAGTGTTGAACCACTCCTTGTTCGGAGTCATGTGATAAGAACACGCCGAGTCAAGTATCCAAGAGTCTGTTAGATTATCCGACCCCTTTGAAACTGATAGAACATCACCATCACTACACACTAAACCTCCTTCTTGAACAACATTCACAGATTTTGAAGTACCCTCATGTTTCTCAGAATTTTCCTTCTTCCAATCCGAACACTCTGGTTTCACATGCCTTTTTTCATCACATTTATAACACCAGATTTCTTTCTTCTTCTTGGATTGATTTCGAGATTTCTAACTTGATCCATGTTTGGATTTTCCTTTGCCTCGCTCATTATTACCCTTTTACCACAAGTCCTTCTCCTTCATCACATATCTTCAATCTTTGATGAAAATTTAGCAAAGCACTTGTTACCTCTTCAAGATCAAGAGTTTATTTTCCCCATGTAAGAGTTGTCGCAAGATTTTTATAGGTATGAGTCGAGGGCAAAGAGTTTAGCAACATCAAAAGTTTGTCATCCTCATCAAACTTAACATCAACTCTCATCAAATCACTAATAATTTGATTGAAGGCATTAATATGTTGATCTAAGTTTGATCCTTCAACCATCTTAAGCCAATACAAACATTGTTTACGAAAAAGTTTATTATTAAGATATTTGTACATGTAGCGGCTCTCTGACTTTCACCATATAGCTGCTGGAGAATCCTTATCCATCACCCGATAGAGTACTTTGTCGACCAAACATAAGCATATTGTAGAAGCGGCGTTTGTTTGCAAATCTCCCCATGTTGCCTCATCCATTCCATCCGGTTGAACACCAAGTATTGCCTTTGTCATTCCTTGTTGTACAAGAATATGTTTCACTCTCCTCTGCCATAAATCAAAGTTCCCGGTTCCATCAAATTTGATGATGTCAAATCTTGCAGAAGACGATCCCGATGCCATAACAACAATCGCTCTGATACCAATTTGTTGTAATATGGATGGGATAATTAAGATGCATAGTGGAATAAATACAATGAGTAAAGGAAACACAACCATAAAATGATAAACAATGAGAACAACAACAAGATTTATGCGGTTCGACAAAGCCTACATCCACATAAGCAATGACATAAGAATTTCACTAAAGAAATCACAAAGTACACAATACACTTCTCAAATGATCATTCACATTGTTAATACACGCCCAGAATGACATATATAACAGTCCTTCAGAGGTTTCCCTCCAGTTATCCAACCACCCCAACGTTTAAATTTCAAAATGCAAAAAAACTGCTCACAGCCCAGAAATTCTCGTCAACAAGAACAGGGGATTCGTTGACGAGACAAAGAAGAATGCTCGTCTGTGAATCTATCCACTCGTCGATGATCACATTTATCTGCTCTCGGTATCTTAGAAACTCTAAACTTTTGGGCCTCTCGGGATCTTCTCGTCGACGAACACAGGGCACTCATCAACGAGTCCTTGTTGTCTCCTCGTTGACGATCACAGGGCACTCATCGATGAGCCCCTGCTATGCTGTCCTTTCATGTTTTTCTTTCTTCTTTGTTTAAGAAAACCAAAGTATAAGAGTCATACCACAAACAACAATTGCAGATGATTGTCATGTATTATAAACATAAAGATTGAATTCGATTTTTATTGTCAACACCTAACATTTCTCTTTGGTTAAAAGATATTTTATAATTTAACAGCATCCAATAAAATGTGTATCATACACTTTCTAAAAGTGTATATTATAGACTTAATTTAAAAAAAGAATGTTAATAAAAGATATAGTTTATTTTTTAGGATAGTTTAATTTGAAGTTTAGTTTGATAGGCCAAGGACTCCAATAATTGATTCTCATCTAATTAGAATTCTTAAGTTTAGTTAATTGGTTTGTTATTGTTATTGATTTTGCGATCCTAAGAATTCTTTTGGTTTGAATCAAGGAATTCTTACTAAAATGGTGATTTAAGAATTTAATAATTTACAATAAAAATAAAGAGTTATTATAATTAATGCCTAAATAAAAAATTTATTTCTTAACATGAAATAAAAAATGAACGATTATTTTGAAATTTTATCATAAAAATAATTTAATTCTCTTATATTACATGTTAAATGTGTTGATATAAACTAGTCTCATATATAGTTTCAAATTCTGATCTTATTTCATTTTACGAACAATGTTGAAAGTCCTTTTTTGACTAAACAAATTTTAACCTAAGTGAAGATATCAAAATACAAAAACAAGTAAAGAAAGAAGCTTAAGGGAAAAAAGAAGAAAGAAGCTCTCATATGCACTCGTTGACCAAGAGACACACAATCATGAGATGTAGCAAATATGTAGTATGATTATAAATATTTAATCAACCAATTAGCTTCAAATTGCCATATTAGTAATATACTAATAAATTCATTGTATATTTGGAATTTTTTTTAATTAAATTGTAATTGATTTCTTTTTTTCACAAAATATTAGACCGACACAATTTTTAATAACTCTACTATATATCCATACAATTATTTACATTGACGAATACTTTTTCTTTGAGCTACCAATGAAGTTTTATAAAATAATAAACAATAAAAAATTAATTCACAATGAAACAATATGTCACTGTTTTGCTATAAAAAGCCAATTAAATTTATCTTATTTCATATTTGGGAGTTTGAAATTTGAAGCATTAGATTTGGACAAAATACAATTTCATATTGTGTTTCTCGAAATTTATGTAACCAAACATGCACAATTTTAATCAATCTAGCGCATGTTAAAATGTTAAAATAATTAATATTTTTTATTATAACTATGTCGTAAATTAATTTGTCCATGTGTAGCGCACATCCATTGAGTAGTATTGTAAAGTCATCGATGATAATATATTAAACAACTTTTTGAGATGCAAAATTAAGCATAGAACAATGTTTCAGTCGCACAGCTCAGATTTAATTGTACTCGACATTATAAAAGCTCATCGATCATGTGATGAGAACACTTCCATTTCTCATAAATAAAAGAGGGGGAAGATGAATAGGTAGAAACCTCTCACAAAGAATAGGTAACCGCTTAATCAAGGGGCATTTAATCCAAAGGCCGAAGCAGACCTAAATAAAGGGGTATACCAAAAAACAAGAGAGGGGAGATTAGATATAAACCACGGGCCATAAAATAGCCAAGCTATACAATCGTACAATATATATTGGAATAATAGATTGTAAAACCATACAACAATGCTAAGACACCATGCTATAAGATCATATGTTATAGAAAGACAAACTACAAGGCTATACAATATATATAAGAATAGGCCATATAGTATAGATAGTACAATAGGTCGCATGTAATATTATTAAATAATTTCTATTGAGGAAATATTTGTATGCTAAATTCATCAAATTCCTTATTTTACTTTCACTAACTAAAGTTTAGAGAAGGTTGGGAGTCTTCCAAACTTTTTTTTTTTCTTTGATTGTAGGTGACTATCAATGGTTTGTGTGTAAAGAATAGAATGGACATGCTAGGTGGGGGAAGACGTTCTTCCCAAAATAACCCCGATGACTCTTGCGAATAAGTTAGATTCAGAAAATAATATAAAAATGGACAAGAAATCTATCAGCTTTTGAATAGTAATAATAACACCCACTTAAGATTGACATAATGCTAAAATTGTTAGGAAAGGAATATCATCCTCACCACATTTCTTTCCAAAGTTGTAAATGTTGGATAACACCACAAAAGAAGAAGATCGGCCACAAACATCAAGTGAATATGCTTCTCCATGAACAAAAATAGAATAAATTGGGCTTAAATGCATGAATCTCATGGGCTAAAAGGCTTGAAATATGTGGTATTAACAAAATAACATGACATTAAAAGCACATAAATATTTGATAAATGCCTATAAGGCACACATTTGATAAATGGTTCTAAGATACAAACACACTTTAAAGGGACGATTCCCCTATGTAGTATTTGGGATCCACCCACCGATTAGAAGATGCAAATATTTAGACGCCACTAAGGTGACCTGCATCGCATCATGTGAACCCATACCAAATTATATTTCTTGCTGGTGTAGATCTAAATGTTGAAATGACATCTTGGTGTTAGTGGGCTCCAAGCACTATATGAAAAAATTGTCCCTTGCAAGTTTTGGTTATAAAATACTAAGTAGTACTGTGAATATATTCAACTATTGTTTAAAATAAAAAGAGGTTGACTTATTTTTGGAGACCAAGAAGATTTTTCTAAATGAGGGCATGACCTTTAAAGTGAAGTTTAACCCTAAAAAAATGTCATCTTTTTCTAAGGTATTTATTTATTTATTTTATTAAATCCACCACACATATGAACATAAAGTGGCTTTAAAATTTCTCACCTCAATATTTTAATACACATTACCTATAACGATGACGTAGTAGTAATAATCATTTTTCATACTTTTGGAATATGTCGAAGCAATTGACTTTGAATATTAGTGCGACTTTTTGAATGCAAGATGCAATGTGCTTAGGTTCTTTGTGAGCCTCTTAAGAAAAAGAATATTAAGAATCTACCAAGTATTCCCTAAAGGGCTCCAATGGTGTGACTGCATAACACTCATGCGACGACTAATTGATAATAATGCATGCTTACTAAGCCTCCATTACTCTAAAAATTATATAAACTTAGCATGTTGTTGTTGGGTTTGGGTATCCCTTTTATGTGGAGAAACCCATTCAACCCTTTAACCCACTTTCTTTTGGCTCTTTTTTGAAATTTTTTAGAGGCCTTTTTTTATGGGAATCAGCATACCTTGACCATTTCTTTCGTCGACATGGTGACACGTGGACGGCCTCCCAATGACCACTTTTGTTCTTAACTATTTTGTAGGTATTCATGGGATTTGAAGACCATCTACTATTTGGATTGAAGACTTTGTTATTGTGTTAACTTTATATTTTGATTGGATATGTTATTTCAAGATTATCAAGTGCTTGAAGACTCAAAGTGAAGTATTGAAGTAAGATCCAACTCAAGACCCATGTGGGCCCCATGCGGCTCTATGGGCCCACATGGATTTGGGCCACCTTTTTGGCATATGTGTTATATTTAATTTGTAATATTGCAAGACAACTTAGCATGCATGTGTTCTTAGTAAGTTGTGAGTGTATTAATGTCTTAGTAGTTAGTGAGTGTATTTATTATCTTTGTCTCTCATGCTTGTATAGGGAGTGTAAGGTTGTTTAATGTCTTGTCTCCCCATGCTAAGTCTTTATATTTAGCATTGTAAGAACTCTAATGGCAGCTGATATTGAATTGAAAGAAATTTTCTTTGCTAAAGTTGTTTAGCTTTGTCCAATCTTAGATTGTGTAGTATGAGGCTACGTCGTTCTCTCCAGAGATCAAGTGGTGAGAGACCACTATTCTATCCAAGGACTCCATCTCCACCTCCCCTCTCTAACCCATATGGCCTCCCCTCTAACACATCCACACGGCCACCACAACATACACCCCCACGGCCACCTCCCCTCCGCTCCATTGTTGTGTTTGTCTCAGTGTTTCAAAGCTTCTTCAAAAGACCTACGGTGTGATCTAACTATGTGTGGAACAATGTCAAGTCATCCAAACAATTCTCTAGGTAACTTTAGTACTTTTGTTTGAATCATTGCTATATTTTGTGAACCATTGCTAGTAGACTAAAATAACATATTTGAATAACTCATTTGAATCCATAAATTGCTATATTGATACTTGTTAGCTAAAATCAATTGTATGAATATAATTGTGTTAATCTAGAACTTGTATTCTTGGCTTTGAAATTAACATCTATATGCATAAAGCTTGATTACTTGACAAAGAACCTATCACGATCAAAATCATACCATTTTTTTTTACATGACATCTATAATATATATTACTTTGATACCCTGATAACATTTACTATAACATCTCAATCCCAAAGTGGGCATCGATGAATACCTATTCATAAAATAACACACCTATGTAGCGGAAAATATAAAAACCATAATACCATAATTACAATATCAGAATTTCAATATTTTCTCCAAAATATACATCCACATCACTCTAGAAACATTCATCAGATCTCCTAACATCTACTCAAAAATACATATCTCTAAAACACTTACCCTGCAAACAGGGCAGTACAAACGTCCCCTTTATCTCTGAGCCTAATATGCTCGTCTAACTAGGTCACCTGAAGTGTGTTAAATTACTGGGATGAGACAACTCTCAGTAAGACGAAATATGTTATTATCAATGTGTGGCTGCTAAGTTTACATAAATAATATACTGTTAAACAACTGAAACAAAGATAACATGCAAAATAATATATAGTATAACTCACACCTATGTGGTTTAAAATACAACTGTAATATCTAAACTTTTTACTTAATCATACTTTTAGTAACTTTAAATATATCTGTTATTTTTCTGTAAATTTATATATATACATAGCTGTGAAAACCTCACAGGATGGTTGTATGTCATGATTTAACCCCTCATAACAGCGTTATGAGGCCCATAGGCAGGACTTAACACTGGTTGGACTACCGAGATAATTCAATTGAAATCTCCCTAGTCAGATCGACCGCCTCAACCCAAACTACCAAGGAGTCTGCAGTACCTCCCAAGGCACGATCGACTACTGATAAATCTTCACAATATCTGAGATATGTGGTTGCACTCTGATCTGAAATAGCTACGGTACCGTGCTATGAAATCTAATATGATCCATTAGGGTTTGATACTATATAATACTAATTTATATTTATCTTACTATTTTACCATGATTATATTCAATTGTAATAACCATAACATTGTAAAAACTGATATGAATGAACTGTAATATCTGATCTAAATATACTGTAATATCTTAACATTATGGTTCCAAAATCTATATATCATAGTATTCTAAAAATGCTGTAAAATATCTTTCTGTTGTATATACTATAAATCATAATGCTATAAATTCTATAAATCCTCTTTCTGTATAAATACTGTAAATCATGATACTTTGAAAGTTGTATAAAATTCTGTACTGAACTGATATTTACTAATGTCACACTATTAAATAAATAAACCCATGTACTATAATTTGTAAAACTATATAACTTTTACCCTAAAAATCTCTATTCATATACTATATATTTTACTAGAAAAAATCTCTAATTTAGCTGGCATAGCATATTTCCCTTACCTAACTGACTGAAAGGCCTAATTCCAACTCTATCCTAACACCCATAGCGTACCAAACACAAAATCCTAATATATATATATATATATTTCCAAATTCAAATTCCAACTTAGAATAATAACTATACTTGCCTTTTCCTCAGGCTCACATATCACATTATATCCATAAAATTCTAAATTACTAATTATTTATCAATGTTACGTAAGTTCCTAAGGGAACACCTATTGGGACCCTCAACCCATGTTGACTTTTTGAGTCCTATCTCGTTTTTGATAATGACAAATACAAGGTATTTAATTTCTATCAAGTTTGTGTGCAGACTCATATTAGTAAGATCATTTGATGGCACATGAAGACTTGAAAACTAAAGACCCAATAGATTTATTTTGTGTTGTAATTCATATCATGTTTAATTTGGGTCTGTAATGGTAAAGTAGGATTGGTCTGTAATAATTTATGTGCATCATGCATGCAGGAACTTATAAGCTCAAGACCAGATTGACCTTAGAGATTCAGTTGACTAATGCTAGGATTTTTAGGCTAAGTTAAGTAGCTTCAAATGACCTTAGAAAGACCTTAAGTCCATGAACAAGCACATAAGATGTCCCCAAAATCAATTAACATATCAGGAGAATTAATTAAAGTGAAAATGAACATAAAGGGTGAAACTGTGAGGTTTCGAGCGACCGAACCCCGGGTATTCAAAACACCTCCGGCGACTGAACACTTGATAAGTCAAAATGTTGAACTTGGTTTCAGGCAACCAAACCATTTTGAACGCATCATCCACGAGCAACCGAACCTTGACTTTCACTTTTCCCACTAACTCGACAGCCTGAACTTATACGTTCAAAATAGCCTCAGGTGATCGAACACATGAGTTTGTAAACCAAACTATGGATAAGGCGACCGAATTGTGGACCTTTTGCAAATCGCCTCGGTTCAGCCAACCGAACCTTGACTCAGGCACCCGAACCTTCAAAAATAACTTTTTTGACTGAGTCTATTCAGGCGACCGAACCGTGGATCAGCCACCCGAAACTCTCAAGTTGTTTTAATTGTTACCACGGTTAAACAAGGTTAATATTTCTAAATGGTTTTAAAACAATATTAAGAATTACCTTAATGTCCCGAACGGTCATAATTTGACCCACTTCTATATATAGGGGATCATTTGTGAAAATTAGTAAAAGATTAGTAAGATCATTAGCAAAAAATCCTCTCAAATTTAAAAAGCCTATTTTTCCAATACTACTTCAAATACTCTCATACACTCTTTTCTTTGACCATCCAAAGTATTGTGAGAGTTCCTATTGTGCTATCACTCCATTTCAAATTGCTTAATACTCTCATTCATATTGGTTGTTGATTGTTTATTTTTGAGAGATAAGCAAGAGTTTTCCCACGGATTTAACTTGATAAATCTAGTGTTAGGAAAACTCATTAGCTTGAGGATCTTAGCATTATTATTTGAAGATTCCTTAAGCAATAATTTTTGTGTGCAAAGTATATCACAAGCTTTATTTCAAACAACTCTTATGCTTATTACATTGAGGAAAATATTTTTGAGTTTGTTTGAATATTCTTATTAGCATCTTTGAAACCCCAATCTAATATTGAGATTTGTTATATCTTGTTTCAAAGTAGCTTGTTTGAACACTCTTATGCATATTTGAGATTATACATTACTGAGTGTTGATAGCACACATACACATCACTAAGCTTATAAATCCTATATTATTTATGTGCATTGATTGATTGTAATTGGTACATATCTACTTAGTGTAAGAAGCATTTTACGTGTACATAAATTATAGTGTGAATTTGTTGTATTTCAAGCGTGGGCCTGAAGAGGGAGACTAGCCCTGTTGAATAGTACCGGATTGCCTTAGACCTGGTTAGGAAAGTTAGGTGCATCATCTTAAGAAAGTGTAGGTTGAGGTCAGCCTCGCCGATTGACCTAATTGTAACCGGTGTCGCTCCACCCGTTAAGTGAGCATTAGTGGAATCATCGGGCTCGCGAGTTAGAGGCGGGGACGTAGGCAGTATTGGCTTAACCCCGATAACATATCGTGTGTGCACTATTTTATATTTCCGCAATTTATATTCCTGCACGTGTATATTATAGTGTGAATGCTGCGCATGATTTAATTTCCGCATACCATTTATCTGCGCATTTGGGTTTATGTGTATATAGATAGACCCTATGTTGAGTATTACTACTTGTGAAATTGAAATCAACCTAGAAAGTTTTAAAAATCCAATTCACCCCCCTCTTGGGAATACACCAAAGCTAACAACTCATGCCTGAGGTGTTTGGAAACCCAAACCCTGAAATCACAACACCCTAGTTTAATCAACCCAAACACCAATATATTTCCATTTTATACAAAATCTGAGTTCAGAAAAGCCTGATAACTATAAAAACCCTAAAATAACCTACTTACCCTAATTTTGGGATGGTGCCTGAACTTCTCAAACTCACATTCTACTTCGGCTAAGTTGTAGAGAATCTCCCCAGGATCATTGTGGTAACCTCTGATCATCGAACCAGTGAAAACAAGGCCAGAATCTTAAAGAGAAGGTGGGAGAACCGAAAATGTAGAGAGAGAGAGAGAGAGAGAGAGAGAGAGAGAGAGAGAGAGAGAGAGAGAACCAGAGCCGAAATCTCGCCAAAAATCTGATTTCCCTGTATTTATAGGTACGTGGTTTCGTTGACGAGACACGTGGACTCGTTAACGAACTGAAGAAGGGAGTTCGTCGATGAAGGTGATGAGCTCATCGACAAAGCAAAGGGTCTGAATTTCCCTCTCTTAGTATCTCTTTGTCGACGAGACACTGGGAATCGTCCACGACCATACAAGGGAGTTCGTCGATGAATCCTGCTTTATCCCTTTTTAATTTCCTTTCTCTCTATTATTTAATTATTATTATTTCTCAGGTCTCTACAGAACCCTTAAGACTTATTTGCTGAACAAAATCATACACTGTTTAAAAATACAACAACATGTGAAATGCCACACACTTTATGGTGTTTATGTTTAGTTAATTGAATTCTTAAGTCAAAGTGTTTTGAGTGTATGTGCTTGTGTGAATTTTGAATCATAGGACTAGGTCGATAAATCCTATCCTACATCATTTTTACACCTCATTTTAGTAAAGAAAATTATGGTTGATAATGTAGAATTCCATCAAAAAAGTGAGAGAAAGTATACGGTAGAAAAGGGAGAAGCTGGAAGAGAAAATCTAGATTTATTTTATAGTGTGCAGTTTTGATCAACCGACGATTGGAGGGTCATCTATAGTATGAGTAAGCTAATTTTATGTTAGTCGATAGAGAACTCATAAAAGCTAATTTTGAATGGTCAGATTGATTGTCCAAGTATTGTAGTATCAGATATCGACTTTTGAACAGTAATCACATTAAGAAAATCTGGGTTTTGCAATAGCAATTTTGATCAACCAAGGATTAGAGGGTCATCTGTGGTCCAATCGACATGATTTATTTTCAACAATAAAACTACTCTTAAATTTTGATTTCATTCTTCAAATTAAATATTGCATATATGAGCTTTATTTTTTATTTTTTGAAATAATGGTGTTCGAGTCTTTTAAGATACCTGCTTAATTTATTGGGATAATGGGTCTATCCTTTCTACTTTTTTCACTTAAATACTAATATATTAATTAAAAAAAATATTTTAAGCAAAATGAAATAAAAAATAAAAATATTTTCAACAATAAACTACTCTTAAATTTTTATTTCATTCTTCAAATTAAATATTATATATATGAGCTTTTTTTTTTTTTTTTTGGAATAATGTTGTTTGAATCTCTTAAGATACTGATTAATTTATTGGGATAATGAGTCTATACTCGTACCATTTTTCGCTTAAATACTAAGATACAATCTCATTTTCTTATTGTTAGACAAACATGAACATTAATAATAATAATAATAATAATAATCTTGAAGGACGATAATAGATTTCAATGCTTTTGATATAAAGCCATCACTAATCATCTCGCCCAAAAAATATGAGAAACTACAAACATTATTTATGGAATATATAAATATGTTATATAAAAAAGAAAAAGAAAATCATCCTGCATTTTTCTACGCGAAAATCATCGATGCGACACATATACACGCATGAACAATGAATGGCCGCAATCTTCTGGACAAAAATACTCGTCGTCTCTCACCGGGACCACGAATTCCGTCCATGCGACGGCGACGAAGAAGGCGACGACGCACACGCCGGATCGTCCATTCCGAAAAATAGATCCGACAAGTAATTCTCCAGTTCGTCAGGGGTATACCGGACCACGCACTCCAAATCCCTCTTGGTTCCCAGCGTAATCCTGTGTGTGTCGTAGAACGCCCGATATGCCGGGACAATTTTTCTCGCGATAGAGTCCTTTATCTCGTCTCGGAGTTTGGAATCCGGTACAACGCACAACGATTGTTTCCGATACGCATGCTCGAACTCGCAGTTGAATTTCTTGAAGCAGGCTTTGGCTCGATCGGGCGAGAGTGCCGCCGTTGCTTCCTCCGGCAACGAGGAAAAAACTTGGCTCCATCCTGACCGTTCGTAGTTGGTGGTAAATTGCTGGATTCTGGCTTCCTGCTTTGCCGTCCACTTGTCGCTGAGGAGGTACCGGAGATTCGACGTGCGGACAACGAAGACGACGTGCTGGAGATTATTCGCCAAGAAGAGATACGATAAGGAGACGTCTTTGTAGTGCTTCGCTTTGCCGTCGAGCTTGCAGAGGAGCGCGAGAACGAGCCAAGCCAATCGGAGGGAGATCACTGGTGCCGGCGCGTCGTCCGAGTCTGAAGACTCGGAGTAAGTGTTTGGTAGTTGAGACTTCGCCGGAGGCGACCAGTCGGCGACTATGTCAGTGATGACGCTGCTGTAGTCGGCTAGAAGAGAGAGGTAATTCATCGCGTTGACAGTCAGAGGATGTACTCCACCGTTGGCGACAAGTGTTTTCGAGGAATCTTTGTTAATAGCAGACTCGAAATCGGAAAGCATTGTGCGCACTGCTTCGCCGAGTCTCTGGAGCGACTTGAGCGCCTGCGATTGGATCGCTGAGGTTGATTCGAAAGAAAAGATCGACTCTATCTCCGTCCAGTGTTCGGCAATCGCAGCGTAGAGGTCAAGCATCCGAAACACTCTTTCCGGCGATTTCTTGCTTTTGGTGACGATTTCGGGGAATCTGAACAGAGTCATGGCTCCTTCCTTGGAAATTTCAGTAAAGCAGGACTCCCTGATGTAGTCGGAGGCCGCGAAGATATGATCACAGAGGATTCTCTCTCCAGTGAACAGAGTCTTCACGGCGATCTTCATGGCATCCAACCAGCTCTTGAGCCTCAGCTCCAACACCTCCCAATCCATCTTGTGAACTTGCGACGAAGTCAATTTCTCAACGCCGAGACGATAAATACCTTCATCGACGATGGACTTCCGAATAGTCTTGTAAATGTGAACGCACTCTTTTCCGTACCCAGCCGCCATCATACACTCCGCGATTGACCTCAGGTCCGCCATGGCATTGGCAGAGACCTGCTCCACCTCCGAGATGGAATCTCCTGCGGCGCGAATCTCGTCCTCCGTCCCGACGTCCTCATCGCAATCTGACGTGCTTGATTGCGTGGACACGCGCGAGGATCGTGCCGACACGGATTCAGGGTCCAGATGGGCCCGGTTCATGGACAGAATCTGGTAAAACTCCTTCTGCAGTCGCTTCATCGCTACTTGCATCAATCCCTGGGCGCGAACGAGTCGATCAGAGGAGGTGTTGTCGGAGGCCACCAGATGCATCGCTTTCTGCAAGTCAGTGACGCATTTGAGGAATTCCTTGGCTTCGCGGCGGTTTTCATGGAAGAGCGAAGTGACCTTCATGTAGGTGGAGGTGTCAGGGTTCCACTTGGTTACCATGGCCTGAGCGGCCTCAATGATTTGATCGATTACGGAGAAAGCGCGGCGCGGGGTGGAGGGAAAGGACGACAACGACCAGGAGGCCGTCCCCAACGCTGCGGCCGCCGTCGTTGGGGACGATTTGGCGGAGAAGAAGAGGCTCCTCATGCCTTTTCTGGGCATCGGCGCCGGCAGCGTCGGAGGAATAATGGGATAAAAGAAGCAGAGATGACAAGCAAGAAATAGAACAGAGGTGGGCTGGGTTGCCTTGTGTGGGTTATTTATATACGGCGGAGCCGCGGAGGAGGCAGAAAAAAAGCAGTTTGAACTGTGGGGAAGTTGGACTTTTGAGGCCGTTGGAGAGAGCCACGTCAGCTGATGCTCTTCTGACACGTGTCAATTCTCAATTTTTATGTCCACAGAAATTCTATTGCTGCTGGCACTGGCAGGAGCCGCAGGCCCTGTTTTGTTTTGTTTTTGTTTTTGGCTTTTATTTTTACCTTTTACCTGCATCTCTTTTTCACCACCTCACCAACGTGATAGTTTGAATATGAAATTGAAATATGACACTTCAGAAGGAGAATTTCTTCGTGCACGTGGGAATATCGCCTCTAGAGATATATCGGGCTCACGTATGACGTATGGGTGCATGCTAATTTATTTATTTTTAAATGTAAACGTCTATTTACTTATGAAAATTATTTATCTTGCATTTGAAAATATTTTTTAAAAAAATATTGCATAAATTTAAATAAAATATAATAAAAAATATATTTATATATGTATTTATACAAATAAACTCAGCAAAATTTATATTCTCATATCCTACTTAGGTGTTATGGAAATTTTAATTTTTAGTTTTTGAAAAAAAATATAAAAAATTCTATATTATTATTATTATTTAGTTTTTTTATATTTGTGTTAAATGCGCAGGAAATATGAGTCTATATATCTAGGGAAACCGTCTTTTATTTTTTATTTCTATATATTCAGATAAAAGCACATATTGTTTTTCTATTTTTTTGAAAATCATATAAAAATAAAAATCCAAAAAATAAGAAAATATTTTTTCAATTTTTTTTAAAAAAATTTAAAATTGAAAAACATTTTAATTTTTTTATTATTTAAAAATTAAAAATTAAATTATTTACACTATTGAATCGTGTCAACATTTTTATTATTTTCTAATTATTTTAATACAAATGTTGCAATAAGAAAAAAAGAAAAAAAAACCTATCCTCTTTATATTTTTTTTTTTGAAAAACTTAAAACAAAAACAAGAATTCCTTCTGCAACTAAACAAGTCTTATATTTTTTTTAGTTTCAAATTTTCAAATAATTATAAAAATATAACTTTTATTTTTTTCAAATTTATAAGAAAAAATTTAAAGATTAGAAAAAATCTAGGAAAAAATTATCTTCAACTTTTTTCTGTAAATATAAAAATTTAAAAATAATTAATTATATTTTAGTTATTTAGAATTAAAAAAAAAACAAAGTTAATTTTTATTACTAAAGACGGTCTAAGTACTTGTAGATACAAGAAATATAAAAATTTCACCCAAATAAAAAAGTTTGTTGCATTGCGTTGTATTATTTAAATAACTAAATTAAGTATGATCACATGTTTTTTTTAGCTTTATTTATTTATTTATTTATTTATTTTTGATTACATAGAAACTCCAGTCACCAACAAATCTTTCGGACCCCTTGGTGCGGCACCAAAACTATCTTTTAAGGTATATTTCAATAACTACAATTTAAAATTTTCATATTAGATATTCCGAGTTTTAATCATGTAAGAGTGAAACAGGATATGCCATGAAAAATAGGCCACTGCATATTATGTAGTCAGAGTCCAATTTAAGCTTGCAATAATAAAAAAAAAATCATGCAAAATTATATTTATATTTTTATAGGACAGAAATATGTGGACCCAATAGGCATGGGTGATACAAGTATAAATATATATATTTATATATTTTTCCATGCTTTTTTTTCCCTTTCTTCTTATTTTTTAATTTAATTGTATATTATAGTCTATTATATTGAGAATTTGTCACATGGTGCGCAAAATATAGTCAAAGTAATTGTAATTTTTGAAATTTAAAATTTATATAAAAATATATTAGGATGCTAAAAAATAAGTCATAACTTGTAAGTAGTGTCTTTATTAAAAGTTGTCAAGCATTAATCATGAAATATCTTAAATAAATTTTTATATAGTAACAGATTTTTCTACTAATCAATATTAGGAAGTGGGAGATTTTCCTTTCGTAATAGTAATAGCAATTGGACACATGTGATGTGTGTATAAAATATTTTCATTTACCATTTTATATAATTAATTTTTTTATGTGTGTGTGTGTGTGTTTACTCATTATCATAATATGAATTATGAGAAGTTGTCGGACAAGATATGGTCTCGTAAATTTTTTATTAAAATTTTTAATATTTTTTAATATTAAAAGTAGACACAAAAAAAATAATTAATTGTAGTTATGTTAAGTTTTTGTCACTTATAGCATATTTAATTATTTATGAGTTAGTTCTAGCTTTTCATAAGTTACCTAATGGTTTTCTATATTATATATATTATCTTCATATATGTAGCCATGGAATTTTGTTTTTTTTTTATTTTTATTTTATTTAAAAGCATTAGATTGTATCGTAGAGGATGAGAATTATACTAATAAGTAATAAAAAGAAAAATAGTCAATGATTAACGAATTGGTGAAAGATCACAAAAGCACCACCTACACATAAATGGAACCCATTATACAAATGTCACCCTCACATAATTATTTAGAAGTAACTTCTATATATTATTGAGTAACTACTCCATTAAGGTTGTGTAATCTCAGTATAAGATTAAGAGTGTTGTAATCTCAGTATAAGATTAAGAGCAACTCTCTTTGAAGATTAAATTCCTTTCGAACAAGCTTATAAAAGGAAGACTCCGCCCCTGGGGGGTGGGGTGAAGGGAATGGAACTATTCTCCTACCTAAATGATATGTAGTATAAACTATATCACTAACTTAAACATTAGAGAAGGACCACGAAGGCCAGACTCCCAAGCTCTTCTTTTGTTACGTGGTTGTAGGGGCAATGCACAAATGTGTTGGGAATAATGAACAAATTCCCGAAACCTGTGAGAAACAAAATAGAAGGAAAAATAACGCCAAAGAAAAAATCAATTACACGTACAAGACAATATTTACGTGGTTCGGTAATTTTGCCTACGTCCACGGAGTTGCAAGGATTTCAATATTATCAAGAAGAAAACACAGAGAGTACGGCGATATAATGCTCTCCCTCTCGCTCTCTCGTAGGTACAACCACCCCAACCCTAATCACTCGAAACCAATCCCTTTTATATGTTGCGCCTAGGGTTCCTTTCCGAATGGGCTCCAAAATTTTTCCCGAGGCTGTTGCTCCCAGACCCCCACAAGTACGGCTTACGGCCCAAGCCTTCGCTCAATGGACTAAGCCTTAGGATAAAAATCTCTAATTAAATAGGGGTCGGATCGACATCCAAATTAAAACACAACTAGGCTCCACAAAAAGCCCAACACAAATGTTGGATGATTACGGAAGTGATTCACTCTTATAAAACTGTATCCACTATAATCACCACAAAAAAAAATCATTGTTAAATTAATGCCCTTCATGGGCAAGGTCCCCTTACTAGCTAGAGTGTGATGTGGCAACGATCACATCTCTCTACCCTCCATAATTAAGGCCTCCTTGCCAAAATGTGGTGTGGCAACGATCGTACCTATTTGTCATTTGCAAGAAAGGACACGTTATCGAAATGTTACAAGGTAAAGATAAGATCTATAAATCATAAGGTTCATTATTAACTTCTCAGATGTCATTATTGAATTAGATGACGATTCTTTAATATTAACAACCTATGATGCGTTATACTTGACAATTTACGTTCATGAGACAAGATTACCATGTATTCTCCCGCCTATAGAGTAACCAAACTTTTTTTTTATTCACAAGAATATATATGCTTTGTTGCATTCATTAGTCGCTCATTCAATTGTTCATTAGGCACATATTTAATATTATATGTGTGTGTGTGTGTGTGTGTGTCTATATATATATATATATATATATATATATATATATGTTAGCTTAACATGGTTTTCAAATCTTATTTTGATGATAAAAAATCAAGATAATTTGACATGTGGTTTAAATGACAATTTTTTAGGAAATCAAGTATATGAAGTTCAAAAGTTCAAGTATTATGAGTTCAAAATCACAAGTGTTGTTAAAAGCTCATATTCCAACAACAAGTGATCAAAAGGAAGCTTAAAAGGTCAAAGACAGATAATCCTGTGAAAGCTTAAAGAATATTGAATTTCAAGACAAGATGGACTCAAAGTAAAGATACATGAAAACTTCAAGTTAAGAAAGTTTTAAAGTCTTTAGGAACTCTTGTGTAAGTACTTCAACTAAATATCAAAATGAATGTTTTGAAACTCATTAGGGTTAATAATGGACTTAGAAACCATATTTTGAAAACCCAAGAAAATACTTTCAATAATATCAAAACAAGTTGACAAGAGTTTTTGGAAACAAGTTTTAAAAACAGTATTTTAACTGCCCAGGCGACTAACATTTATGTTGAATTAAATTTGGGAACACAATATAGGTGTGACGACCTGATTTTTCTACCATTTTTTTTCAACAATAATAATCAATCATCATTTGTCAAATAACTCTGATACCATATATTACACATAGCCCGACCCTAAGGGGAGGTACCGGGTATTCACTCCATCCAAACATACTATCCATGCACCGAATTACATATAATGTCTGAGCCCAATATACATTACCATCCAAAATGCTATACAATACCAGAGCGCTGATACCTCTACACACACACACACACACACATATATATATATATACAACGCATCCCCTACCTCAAACACTTACCCTGAATACTAGGGTACTACGGTCTCCTCTACCTTGGAGCTCTCTCTGCTGGTCTGTCTTGATTTCCTGAAATGTTTAAATTCTGGGTGAGACACCTTGCACTAAGAAAGAATAGATTATTATCAGCATGTGGCAGATGAGTTCTTACTTAAGCAAAACATAGTTGTTAGCCTAACATGGCTTTCTAATTTCGTTTTGATGATAACAAATAAAGGTTGATTTAACATGTTTTTGTTAAGTGGTGATATTTTAGGGATGCTTAAATGACAGAGTTCAAAAGAAATGCAAGTTCAAGATCACCAAGGACCATAAGGCCGTACTTATCTTCAAAGTGACTCAAGGGAAGCTCAAAAGGACCCAAAATGATCAAAGCATGTGGAAACCTAAAGTTGACTCAAGCTCAAGTCTAATAGGACTCAAAGAAAAAATTCATATGAAGTGTAACATCCCAGACCTGCCATACGGGGCCCGGTGCGTTAAGAGACCGACACGAGTCTCTGATATCATTCACGCAACGAAAATAATAAATAACCTCAAAAGAAAATACCAGAGTGCTATATTTACATACATTAATCCATAATAATTACAATCTAATTCTTCATATTACAAATCCAGAATTAATACATATTAAACATAAACTAAGTACATGTCCGATCTGCTATATTTAACTCACAAAACTACCCCGCCCTAGAGCTATCTAAGCTCGATCACCTGGATAACCTGAAAAGATTTAACATATGTCAGGGTGAGACACCTCTTAGTAAGTAAGAAATAGTTTATAATAGTGTGTGGCTGAAGAGTTTATAATACAATTAAAATATCCTTCAAAAAGGAACACAAAATCCACAAGTAACCCAGATGTCACACTCATAATCCCACAAAATCAACGTCATTATTGTCCTTACACATATTCACAATCATCAATATTTTATTGTTAATTTTTCGAGAATAGGGAAATCTACCTGCTCATACAAGTAGGTTTCCTCTGCTCTAGTGCTAACACCAGGGCACTCAGTAAGCCCTCGGTTTATGTATTCAGGTAAAGACACCGAGAATGGGGAAGATCACCCGCCCATACAAGTGGCTTCCCTCTACCTTAGCATCCATGAATAACTACCAGAGTACTCGCCTTCCTCAGCAAGCTCTCGGTTGGAATCATCTTCTTTACCCAAAATACTTAATTTATTAACATTCATACAGAGCCAACACAATCGTTTCACAAAATTTCATGCATACACTCATATCATAATCAATCCACACAGGATCCAATCACACAGCATCAGTGTCCACATAGGACTAGTCCACACAGGACTAATCAAACAACCTGTTCATGGAAAATAAGTAAACAACCTCCTCATACCACTGCCAACGTTTACCTCCCAATATAAACGTCCATATAACGACCTTCTCATACCACTGCCAATGTTATATGACGGTTATACCAGGTACGATATAACTACCTCCTCATACCACTGCCAACGTTATATCATCATTTACATGAACCACATCACAGATCAATAACACACCTGACTAATCAATCATGTCCACGCAATTACCACAATATACTCAACCAAACAAGTTTATAGCCAAATAACATTCACTATCTCAATGAATTCATCATTCCACTATGCTCATAATCGTTTAATTGTCAAAATGGTCTCAACCACATAATTTTTTTTCCAATTTAATACATATATAAATAAAACAGTATTTTCAATATCAATTTGATTCAAATAAATTATACCTATATATGTAGTATTTTTACCCAAAATTAATCATTTTAACAATAAATAAAAGCTACTGTAAAACATTTCCCCTTACCTAATTCCCGAAAAGTCCCTTAAAATGATCAGTCCTGCTCCCGCAGGGTTCCCCGTTCAACACCCTGAAAACGGAATTTCCCATAACTAAAGTTCAGTATTTCTAAGTGTATAACACTTTCTACAACTGTCAAAAATCCAAATATTGAGTAAAAAGTCTTACCCTGGATTTGGGATGGTTTCCACTTCTTTCCCATCAACGATCCACTCTAGCAAATTTGGAGAGAACTTCCTCAGGAGCGTCGTGGTGACTTTGGATTGTCGATCCGGCTTGAATTTAGCCCGAAATCGATGAAAGAGAGAGAGAGAGAGAAAACCGAAGGGGGAAGAAAGAAAAAAGAGGTTGCTTAATAGAGAAGTTAAAAATCGGATTTTTGTATATATATAGAACTAGATTCGTCGACGAATCACGTCATTCGTCGACAAATCCTTCATTAATTTCATCGACGAAATTCAATCCTTGCCGATGAAATTCAAGCGGCTCAAAACCTCTCTCGGTATTTATTTGTCGACAAAATTCAGTCTTCGTCGACGAATTCTCTTAAGACTTCGTCGACGAATCCCCTGTATTTGTCGACGAAACCCTAATGATTTCCCCTTGGTTATTCCTTCCAAAATTCAATGTCGTTGACGAATGCAAAGCATTCGTCGACAAAGTCGACTGCCTCCTTCTGTTTTCAGTTTCCATTTTTCTTTCTTTATTCAAATACCTTTATTCTTTAGGTCGTTACATGAAGACTACAAGCTTAGAGTGTTTAAGGCTTTAAGATTACCTATGTAAGCACTTCATGCTAAATATCATGTGGAAATATTTTTGAAGATCATTAGGGGTTGTCATGGACTTAGAGACCTTGTTTTAAAAACCCCATAAAATATAACTATTCAGGCGACTGAAGAATAACCTCAGGCACCTGAAGATTTTCCTCAAGTGACTGAAGATTAAAGTCAGGCGTCTGAAGATTTTCTTGGAGAATTTCTTAAGAGGCAGTGTAAGCTTGGGCGACTGACCCTTGTCACCTCAGGCGCCTGACCCCATTTTCAGTTGAAAATTCATAGTTTTAAGGAATCTCGAGCAACTGACTATGAGACTTCAGGCGCTTGAACATCGTTAACAGTTATATTTTTTAAAAGTTTTAAAATTCAAAGTTAAGTTTCTTGTGCTCCAAATTTTATAAAAAATTGGGAAACACTCCAAGTAAACTTGGGCAACACGAATTAACCTTTTTTATTCTATAAATACATGTTTTCTCTAATCAAACACACACCAAGCATTGAAAATTTATTCTCAAGCTAAAAGCTCTCTTGCTCACTCTTGATACTCTGAATTGCTGAGTTATTTTGAAGTACTGATCGTTCTTCTCTGAGCTCTAAACATCTGAATTATTGATTTTTGTCTAGAGAAGTAATCCGATGAATTTGTTTTTAAGCTTCAATTCTATTTCTTTTGATATTTGTTATTGAAGTATATAGTGCTTTCAATTTTACTAACCAGCTCTATCTGAGAGCATTCTTTGTACAAAAGAAATTGTTTCTTGTTTCTTGTTTCTTTGATGGTTTAGGTGATTGGATCGTTGTAACCAAGCGTGAGGTATCGCTTGGAGAGGGGGCTCCACCCTAAAGGAGCGTTGTAAACGGTTTGTTCTGCCCGCAAAGGAATGTGTTAGTAGAATCCTTAGGTAGTCTTGCCTAAGGCGAGGACGTAGGCAAGAGATAAGCCGAACCTCATAAAAAACTCGGTCTCACTCTCTCTACCCTTTTCTATTTAAATTTCAGCAGCATATACAAATTGTGTTTCAAAGTGTAGGATTGCTGAAAACTGATATTGAGAAGACCTTTTAATTTAAGAAAGTATGTTGGTTAATCGTTTGCAGAAACCTTAAAGGGAGTACGTTGATTAATCGCTTGCGGAAACCTTGATTAAAAAGAAGCGCTTAAAAAATCATTCATACAGGGTTACGAACAGAAATTTGGCAAATGCTGAAATAAGAAAGTGTTGCAAGCTTTCACAATTTGGTTAAGTATTGTGATTGGTTGATTGATTATTGTTTGGTTTGTGATTGTTATTTGGCTTGTGTTTGGATTGTGGCTGATTTAAAATTAAGTCATTCTTGTATGTTTGCTTAAGTTTACAAAAGGTTGAAAATTCCGAAAAAACACTTAAAAGAATTTTTATAAACCCTATTCACCCCCCTCTTAGGACTACACCTTGACTTTCAATTGGTATTAGAGTCAGGTTATAGAAAATCCTAATTAGAAGCTATTTAAAGGTCTAAATGGCAAACCTAGGTGTATCCCTTTTTCTGAAGGTCAATCCTCTACTAGATCATCTATCTTATGTGGTTTAAATTATACGTTTTGGAAACAAAGAATGAGGATATATATTCAAACCATGGATTGGAAAGAATGGAAGGTTGTCACACATGGTGATTACATTCCTACTAAACTAGTAGATGGTCAAGAAGTCCCTAAAGAAGAAAAAGACTTGACCGACAATGACTACAAAATGATGGAAGTTAGCTCAAGAGCCATGAATGCACTATATTGTACTTTAGACGTTAATGAGTTAATAGGGTCATGGCATGTAAGTCTGCCAAAGAAATTTGGGATAAGTTAGAAGTAACCTATGAAGGAACTATAGATGTTAGAGATAGTAAAATTGACATGCTCACTAGTGAGTATGAGGCCTTTAAGATGAATCTGGAAGAAACTATCACTAGCATGTATACTAGGTTCACACACATAATAAAATCTTTAAATGTTTTAGGGAAAAATTATTCAACTTATGAAATGATTAAAAAAATCCTTAGAGTACTTCCTTAACGGACGGTAGAAATATGAAAAATACCTCCATTGATGAGTTAATATGAAAAATATGAGATGACAATGAATAAAAGAAATTCAGAGAACAATAATAAAAACAAGAAATTAATAGCCCTTAAGGCTAATAAAGAAAATTCTAGTGATGAGGATTAAGACAATGAATTAGATGATGAAGAATTAGCCTTTATGACTAAAAGACTTGGAAAATTTTTTAGGAAGAATAGAAAATTCCCTCGAAAGTTTAAAGGATAAAAAACTAACAAAGGAGAAACAAAAAGAAAACTAAGAATGATCCACCTACATGTTATAATTGTAAGAAGGTTGGACACATTAAACTCGATTGACCATAGCTGAAAAAGGACAAGAAGAAGAAAAAGAAGGCAATGAAAGCTACGTGGGACGACACAAGCTCAAACGAATTGGAGGATGACTCAAGTGAACAAGAAGTTGCCAACATGTGCTTTATGTCACACAATGCTGAGGTAAACTCTTACTATAGTTCATCGGAAGAATCTAGTGGAGGGTTTAGTAATAATTCATGTGATAGTTTGCCTTCTTACAAGAAAATCCAAGCTAAATTATTCAACTTACACAATAGGTTCATCAAAGTGTCTAAAAGAAACATAGCCTTGAAAGAACAAAATGAAAATCTTAAGAATCAACTAGAAAGTTCTAAATCGGCTGAAAAAGAAAAAGATTCTCATATTGATGATCTAATAAAGAAAATTAACAATATGTTTTAAAAGTTAGTAAAACTACGAGTAAATGATGAAAGCAAGAAAGACCAAGAAATAAGTGAACGTAAAAGTAAAATTGAAGATAAAGATAAAATCATTTACAATTTTACTTGAGGAAAAGAGAATTTTTAAAAGATGGTTGGACAACAAAGGATGATTAGCAACAAAGAAGGAATAGGTTACAATGGAATAGAAAACAAAATGAAGAAAAAATTTATTCATGAGATATTTTGTAAAAGAAGCAAAATACTATGCAAGCACATCTTCTACAAATATACATGAAAACACTACTTGCTACTTGTGCAGAAATAAGGGACACATAAAATTCAATTGTCCACTTAAAAAGAAATATGTCAAAATCAAGAATGAATGGAAAGTAAACACTAAAACTAGGCATGACTTAAAAAGAATTAAAAAGGTTTGGGTTCCAAAAGTAACACCTTGAATCCTTCCTTGTAGGTATGCTTTAGCACTACTCTATCAAAGGAAAAATGGTACTTGGACAGTGGGTGTTCAAGACATATGACGGGAGATAGAACAAAGTTCACCACCTTAGTTCAAAAAGATGGAGGGTATGTGACCTTTGGTGATAATGCCAAAGGTAAAATCGTCGGAATAGGTAAAATTAGTAAAGAACCCTTACTTACAATTGATGATGTTTTTTTAGTTGATAGATTAAAGCATAACCTTTTAAGTATAAGTCAACTTAGTAACAAAGGGCTTGACATAATCTATAAACAAGATAAGTGTATAGTTCAAAATCCAAGAAAACATGAAATTTTATTCACAACTTATAGAATAAATAATGTATATTGTATAAACCTTGAAAACTTAATCTCTCAAGATGTAACATGTTTGGCTGCCATGAATGAAGTCAGTTGGCTTTGGCATAGAAGACTAGGACATGTAAGGATGGACCTATTATCAAACTTCTCTACAAAGAACTTAGTTAAAGGTTTACCAATCACAAAATTCATAAAAGATAAAAAATTTTATGCTTGCTAACTTGGAAAGTAAATCAAAGCAAGTTTTAAAAAGAAGAAACATATATCTACTAGTAGACCTTTAAAACTTATACATTTGGATTTGTTTGGTCCTACTAGAACTCAACGCATAGGAGGTAAGCAATATGTCTTTGTTATAGTTGATGACTACTCTAGGTTCACTTGGGTATTGTTCTTAGCCTCCAAGGATGAAGCTTGTAATATGTTAATGAATCTATGCAAGAAACTTCAAAATGAAAAAAGATATAATTTTTCAAATATAAGAAGTGATCAAGGAAGAGAATTCAACAAAAAAGATGTTGATAAATTTTGCAATAAATATGGAATTAATCATAATTTTTCATCACTAGAACTCCACAACAAAATGGTGTTATTGAAAGATAAAATAGAACCCTTTAAGAAATGACTAGAACAATTAGGCCTGGCAAAATGGGTCATGACCCGTCAGGTTTCCCGGACCCGCCCGTTTAAAACGGGTTTGGGTTTAAAGAAGTCAACCCATTTAATAAATGGGCAGGTCACGGTTCAACCCGTTTACAAATGGGTTCAGCTGGGTTTGGGCGGGTCACTCGGCGAGTGTCCCATTAATTTGGATCCTGAACAGCTTCAATCAACACGGTGGCCCTCAATCACACTTCATAGGGACAACTTCAGCCTTTAGTCAACACAAAAAAAACCCTAAGGCTAAGTCCCTAACCCAGACCCGCGTCGCGGTTCTCCTCGTCTCTGACCTCTCAACTCTCACTCTCTCAAGTCTCAAATATCAATCCTTTCCCCTCCAGACTCCTGAGTCTCCTCTCCTTTCCTCTCCTCAGGTGTGCTGCTACATGCCGGACCTACTGGTGCTGCAAGCTTGTTAACGATCCACTCCAGTCTCTGAACCTTGGGCAACTCGAGTCATCGTCTCCTCCAAGCTCCACAGACCACAGCCACAGGCATCAGCCCCCCCCCCCCCCAGCTCCACAGACCACTTGACTCCACACCTCTTGCCTCTAACTGCTCCACAGTAAGATTAAGCTCCCTCAAACCTCACAGATCAAGCTCGGTCCATAGACACAGAGGACTAGAGGTGGAGCCATGGAGGTGAGTAACGATTTTTATTTTTTTATTTTTTAGGTTCTCTGCTATTTTTTTGTGTTGACCGAAGCTGTGCCTATGATTCCGTGAAGGGTTTTTTAGAAGATAATTTTCTTAATTAAGTAGTTTGCAAAGGGGCTTCATAGAAGAAAACATATATTTTTAAAAAATTAGAAACATCTCAATTAGGAGAAAATAAATAAATAAATAGTAGATAAATAAAATAAATTAAGAAAACAAGAAGGATCCCTACCATGTTGAGAAGCCAAGTTGAATGAAAATCACAAGTAATAACAAAAGACATGGCTATAATAATGTTTCTTGTGTTTCCCCTACAGAAAATAAAAAAATAATTAGTTGTCACACACACACACACACACATGCATACTGCTACTACTACTGTCTACTAGACATTCCTTGTTTGAACAATTTTTATACAAACTGATTCCATTATGAGTTAAACCCATTGAAGAGGAAAGGTGATCCATTCATCACAAACTGGGCATTCTTTGTTTAAACAAATCCTAATGGGGATAAAAGAGGCCTGGCTTCACTTATAAGCAGAGCAATATTGAGGAGAACCCCCCAAACACAGCAGATTCTTCAACATATTTCATTCTTCTTAATTTAGTTAGTTGGTATATGTGAAGTTTGGCGGATCACATACAATATGGGGATCAGAGTTTCAAATTGATCACTCTAATTTCTGAAAGGTGTTGTGTGTTCTTTCTATTGCTCTTTTTAAATATAATACAATCCTCATCACATTTGAGGAAGAAAAAAAAGAGAATTAAAAAAGGATGCATAGATATTGGAAGTTATTATGCTTACAACCCATTGCGTATTTGAAAAGGAAGATGTTTTCTAAAAAAAGTTAAAGAAAAATGTTTGCAACATCTTTTCTCTCTTTGGACTCTTTGGATTGCATTGACACTGTTAGTGTCTACTATATGTTCAAACAAGGAATGCCCTGTTTGTGATGAATGGATCACCTTTCTTCAATAATATTATTCTGATTCCATTTTCGTAGCAGCGTCCTTCCATGCATATATATTTATAAAATTTGTTACAAAAAAAAAAAAACTAACAATTTTCATTATTTTGTTTATTTTACTATTTTCCAGAGTCTTAACAATTTTTCTTCGTTAGTGAATTAGTCTGGTGCGAAAACCCAAGACACCCAGTGTATCCAAAAAAATTATTCTTTGTTAGGGAGAATACAAATTGCAAATAATGGACACCATAAACTTGGATTTTTATGATGAGTATAATATTACTCCATCTTCAAATAAATCTAAAAAGAACAGTTCTTCTATCAATGATGGCACTAGCAAAAAGAGACAACATAGAAAGACATCAGATGCTTGGGATGAATTTTATTTGTTACCTATAGATATTGATGGAAAACAGAAGGCAAAATGTAAAAAATGTGGGGCTGAATATGTTGCTAATGCTTCAACCCATGGGATGGAAAATTTGAGATGCCACATTAATAGTTGTCCATTACGTGATAACTAGGAAGTGAAGCAGATGCATATGAATTATGGAACCAAACTTCATGCAAAAAAAATTGAGCAAGATGTTTATCGTGAGAAGATGGCAATTGTCGTAATAAAACATTGCTATCCTTTTTCATGGGTTGAGCATGAAGGAAATCGAGATGTGCATAAATGTAACGACCCGAGTAATAATGGTATTTAAATAATAGAGAGGGAGAGACGATTTGAGGCCACCACGATGTTCCTAGCAGAGTTCTCTTCAAGTCTATCAGAGCGGATCGTTGGTGAAACGAAGTTGGAATTCATCCTAAATCTAGGGTAAGGTCTTTTATTCATTTTTTGGCTTTCTGGCAGTTGTAGGAAATAATGTAGGCCAAGAAATATTGATGTTTTGTTCTGGGATTTATGATTTTTAGGATGTTGAGTGGAGAACTATGCGGGTGTTAGACCCGTTATAGTAGGAGATTTTTAGCAGGAAACAGGTAAGGGAAGTATGTTATGCTAGGTTATTTGAGAATGTTTTCAGTATAAAATTATAAATGTTCCACCAGAGTATTGTTTACAGCAGAGATTTATACAGTTTATCAAATATGATTAATATGTTTTAAAATTACTGTGTGGCTTGAGAATATAGATATAGTATAGAAACATGTTTTACAGTATTTTTCAGAAATGTGTTTCACAGAATATACAGAGAATGTATTCTACAGCAATTACAGAAATACCATGATTATACAGTTTTACAATATCATGACATACAGATTTATAGTTAATTACAGAAACACAGTTGATATAGATACAGTTTTTTCACAGCGTCATGGTTTATACAGTTATTACAGAATGATGGTAAAATAGATAGTTGTATATAGAGATGTATTATATAGTATTAGACCCTGTTGGACCATATAGTTTACAGAGCACGGTACCGTAGCTACATACAGTTTATAAAGTGCAACCACATATTTAGATAGTACGTTGTATAAAGGTCGATCGCATAGAGCCCACGAGTGGATAGGCTCCCCATCAGATATGGGTTAAGGAGGGCTGATCAGACCATGGAGTATAGTGATTTATTCCTAATTAGCCAGTCAGGGTAAATCCCGCCTACGAGCCGCACAACCTTATCATGAAGGGTTAAATCATGACACACAGTTATCCACAGGGAAAAATTTACAATATTACTATGTTTAGACAGGTTTATAGAAATAGAAAATATTATATATATATATATATATATATATATATATATATATTAACAGTATTTTGAATAGAAATCTAAAGCACAGAAATGTTAAGCAACAGGTAAAAGATGAAGATTTTATTACTGGTATTGTATTTTACAAATTCAGTGATACATGACTATATAGTAATAGATTTTCACAGCATTGTAACTCATATGCCACACACTAGCAATAGCATATTTCATCTTACTGAACTTTGACTCATCCTAGTGTTGAATTATTTTTCAGGTGAGCCAGTTAGGCGAGCGGACCAGACTCGTAGATAGAGGGGCCACAGTAATGCCCTGTTAGAGAGAGTGAGTATATTTTTGGGAGTATTTTTGTATAGCCCTCACCGGTTGAGGATATTTAGGGAACAGACATATATATATATTTTGGGAAACACTTTAACACTCTGGTATTGTATATAACTACATATTGTTATGTTTATTTGATTTCTATTTCTTGCTGCTTAGGTTGATGATTGGGTTCAATCCAGTGTGGTATCAGAGCATGTTAAATGTTATAGTATATTAAAAAAAAAAACCCCCATTTAAATAGCAAGATGTTACAATAAATATCTTAATCCTAATGTTAAACCAATTGCTAGGAACACTGCTAAGGCAGATGTTTTGAAAATACATAAAAGGGAGAAGGAGAAACTTAAACTTACACTACAGAGTGTTTTTGGTAGAGTGTATTTGACTTTTGATTGTTGGTCTTCTCCTACGAATGAAGGATATTTATGTATTACAGTTCATTTTGTGGATGAAAATTGGGTATTGCATAGTAAGATCATTAACTTTTCTCACATGCCACCACCACACTTAGGAGTTTCTTTGTCAGAAAAAACGTTTAATGTATTGAAGGAATGGGGTATTGATAGGAAAATTATTTCCATCACATTGGATAATGCAACTGCTAATGATAGTATGCAAGATATTCTATCAAGTCAATTGTCTTTGCAAGCACCTTTAGTAAGTGGTGGTGAATATTTTCATGTAAGATGTTGTGCTCATATTTTGAATCTTATTGTTCATGAAGGCTAGCTTAAAGGTGATTGAACGTGTTGTATATAATATTAGAGAAAGTGTCAAGTACATTAAGGGTTTGGAAGACAGAAAAATTAAGTTTGAAGACTGCATTAAACAAGTTAGTATACTTGCTTCAATCAATTTGCTCTTGGATGTACCAACTAGGTGGAATTCAACTTTCATAATGATAGAAAGTGCACTTATATATCGACGGGCTTTAATTCATTATGCTTTACTTGATGCAAGATATAAATATTGTCCGTCAAATGAAGAGTGGAATAGAGCTGAGGTCATTTTTAATTTCTTGAAGCCATTTTACGACATGACAAAACTCTTCTCGAGTTCGGATTATCCTACATCTAATTTGTATTTTTCAAATATATGTAAAATTCAATTGCATTTGCTTGAAACAATGGAAAATCTGGACTGCATTGTTAATGGTGTGGCTGCGAAATTGAAAGAGAAGGTCGATAAATATTGGAAGTGTTATAGTGTCGTTTTAGCATTTGCAATTATTCTTGACCCTCGTTACAAGCTTCAATTTGTCGAATTTTGTTACTCAAAGATTGATTCCTCTACTTCTCGGCAAAAGCTAAATCTCCTTCGTCAGAAGTTGTACTCTCTGTTCCAAGATTATGCAAACAAATCAAAATCTTCTTTGAAATCTACTACTCCATCTACTGGGGGTACTGTGGTAGTGACAATTTCAATAGAGATGAGCTTTCGGTAACTTCATTTATATTTTCTAATTTTTCATTTCTTATTTTATATATTATTTTTAGATGTTATATTTATATTGTTTATTTTTCTATTCTAATATATGACAGGAATTTGAATTTTATGAAAGCCAATATTGTGCTACTACAAAAAAATCTCAATTATATTTATATTTGGAAGAACCTAGGCTCAATCGTGTGGAACATGCTGAAAATGGATATATTACGGTATTGGAAAGATAATCGATTTCGATATCCTGATTTATCTCTTATGGCGCGTGATGTAATTACTATTCCTATCACAAGCATTGCATAGAATCTGCATTCAGCATTGGAGCCCAGGTTCTTAACAAATATCGAAGATCACTTTTGTTGAAAAATGCAGGAGCATTGATAACAACTCGAAATTGGTTGTTTGGTTATGCAAGTATGCATTTTTCTTTTGAGCTTTCCAATATTATTTTAATAATTTCAATAATTATATTTTATTTACTTTCATATCCTTTGTCAATTATTATTGTTTCTTATTTGTTATCTATTTATTTTATCATTGCAGTGGATCCAAGTGAAGAGAGAGAAGAAGCTGAACAATTAGAAGTCAAATTTGAAAATCTTTTGATTAATGATTTGGGAGAAATTTCTTACAAACAATCATGGCTAATTAAATTTTTTTGTTGTCTTTTGAAAATTGTAATCTTGTGGATTTTTATGGAACTCATTTAAATTGAGTTTTATTTGTAAATATTTAACTGTTATATTTTTTAAGATTATGTTTTGATTGTGGGACTTGAATATTTGATATTTTGATTCATGTGTTATGCATAATGTATGAATTAAAAAAAATATGAATGATGAATGAACATATTAAATATTTTACATTTAGCTTCGTATGTAAATATTGTAGGATTCATTTAAATTTAGATTTATATATAAATATTTTATGCATGTATTATGCATATTTAATATTTTTAGAGGTGTGTGTTTTTTTTAATTAAACATTTTTTAAAAAATGTATTCATTATAGGGATGTATTATTTTTTACATTTTATGTTCTTTTTATTTAGAAATTAATAAATATAATGCAGTATTTTTTTAAAAAAAATATCATTTTATATGGAATTTTTTAAAAAATTTAAAATAAATAAATTATATATTTTTAAACGAGCGACCCGTTACCCGCCCGTTTATTAAATGGGCGGGTTAGAGTTGGCATGTGTGTGATCCATTTAACATCGACCCATTTTGACCCGGCCTGTTTATGACCCACCCAAACCCGGCCTGCCCACTTGTTTTGCCAGGCCTAAGAACAATGTTAAATGAACATAATCTACCAAAATACTTTTTAGTTGAAGGGATAAATACCGCATGCTATGTAATAAATAGAGTTTCTATAAGATCAAATTTGAATAAAACTCCCTATGAATTTTGGAAAGGTAGAAGACCTAACATCTCTTATTTCCATGTTTTTGGATGTAAATGCTATGCATTAAATGATAAAGATGATCTAGACAAATTTGATGCAAAGCTGATGATGGAATATTCTTAGGGTATTCATTAAAAAGAAAAGCCTTTAGATTATACAATCAAAGAACACTTACAATCTTGGAATCAATTCATATAGCATTTGATGAAGAAAATTCATTCAATAAACCAATAAAAGTTGAAGAAGTTCAAACTATTCACAAATCGGAAGACTTAGACATAGTAGAAGCAAAAGAAGAAGAGAATGAAGAAAAATAAAATAATAATTCTGTTGAAAATACTAAATTACCAAAAAAATGGAAATATGTAAGAAATCATCTAAAAGATCAAATAATAGGGAAACCATCACGAGATATAACTACAAGATCCTCTTTGAAAAATCTATGCAATCACTATTGAAGGAGTATTGTAAAGGTTTGCTCCGCCCGTAAAGGAGTGATATAGTGAAATCCTTAGGTGTGCTGCCTAAGGCGATGACGTAGGCGGGTATAGCCGAATCTCGTAAAAACTCGGTCTCACACTCTTCCCTTACTTTTTAATTTTCTGCATATATAAATTGTGTGGATGTTTATTTAAGTACTGAAAATTAATTTAATATTGAGATTGAGGATACTTTAATTAAAGGAAGTATGTTGATTGATATTTTGCGAAAACCTTAAAGAGAGTACGTTGATTAATCGTTTGCGGAAAGCTTGATTAAAGGAAGTGCATTGAATCAAGAAACCTAATTGATAACAAAGTTTGAATCTTGGAAGCACTGCTGCAATTCATATATTGTTTAATTGAATAACTTGTGTTGGCTTATTGATTGATTGATTGGGTGCTAATTTAATTTGCTGCAAGATCAAATTGAATTACTTTTTCATAAAAATTTAAAAGTAAATTTGATTCTCAGCTGATATTGTGATTCAAACCATCCCTGTGTGATTGCTAAGAACAAAATAAGTTGAGAAAGAATTTATAAAAAGAGTTTTTAAAAGAAAATTTTAAACCCAATTCACCCCCTCTTGGGATTACACTTTATTTCTCAATATATATATATATATATATATAACCAATTATTATAAAAATGATCACAAAATGGTCATAAAAGGTCACAAAAAGTGATCATCAAATCAATCACAAAACAGTCGTAACCATGTTATTATGGCTAGTAAAACTAAAATAATTATTTAAACCATCGTTAAAGGAGAGAAGTAGTAAAGGATTTTAAAATACCTTTACCCTAAATTTAAATAGGTCTTGAGTTTGGATTTGTATTAGATTTAAATAAGATTCATAAAATTGTATTGAAATGTTTCGAAATTCATACTTCCAAACGCAGCATTACACATAATATGGACAATTACAAGGTACATATTTACATAATTTAAATAATAATTACAAAAAGTTATATTTTCAATAACTTTTATTTAAGATCACCGGTAAAAATATTGCTCATAAGAACATTTATGTGTCTTGGTACTACTTTCAGCCGGGCTAATTTTGAGCCCTCAGGTAACTCTACTCTTTCCTTTTAAATGCAGAGCCTTACAAATCATTTTGAACATTAGTATTATACTTGCTACTCTTACATAAGCTCTTTCTCTCCTTCTTACATTTTCCTCCTTTTTGTGGGTGGATTGTGGTAAAAAATAACTTAGTTCAAATTAATTTTTAACCTATAAAGAACCATAATTATTTATTTAGCTAAGGCCAATTATCAATTGACAAGTCACGACAAATTTTTAAATAAATATTCTTGAATATTTATGTTGATTTGAGGTTAATTAAATTATTAAAATTCCAAGTTGATTTCAAGATAAGAACTAACTCAAATTGTTCAATTTCTAAAGATCCCAATTTATTTTTGAACTTAGAATTAGTTTCAAAAATCAAAATTCACATTTTGAGTACTTGATTTTGCGAATTGGAAAATTTTAGTTATTTGTTTTGAAAGTTGGAATGATTTAGAACCATTTAATTTTGGAAAATTATAATGTTCTCTTCGAATTTGAGATCGACCATTTATCTTACCATTCAAAATTAGGACTACAAATGACTTTTATATGTGTAATCTATTCTTATATTATAATTAAGTGCGATGGATTCTAGCTTGACACGTGTCCCTCTTTCATTTTTTATTATTTTCCTTTTTTTTTCCTTGCACATGTCCCTATTTTTTTAAATGGTTTTCCTTTTTTCTTTTTCAATAAAAATGCCTAATGTAATTAAAATTGAGGTTGGTACATACCGGATTCTCATGACTTGCCAAATTTTCCTTATTTTCTTCTAATGGTTTCTCCCTTTCTTTTCTTTTTCTTTTTCTTTTATCAGAAATTTGTGCATGTTAGTTAGCCACATGTCTTTTTTTAAAATAAAAAAAAAAATGGTTTCACCATTTTTTTCTCATTTTCTTAAAACATTGAATTTTAGCTTGACACATGTCCCTCTTTCTTTTTTTATTTTTTTTTAAAACTTTAAATGCATTTCAACTTGTCACTTGTCCCTTTTAGAAAATGATTTCGCCCTCCTCTCTATTGAAAATTTCATTTGTGAATTTGTCTCACATTCAAAAAATTTGAGTGGATGATGGGTGTTTATATACATGGTTAAGCCCAAGACCCAATAGGCTTAAGCTTTTAGGTTAAGTTAGTGTTCACTCATATGTATCAAGCCCACCCATTGGCTCCTCCGGTCCCAACAAGTGGTATTAGAGCCAACAGTTTGTAACTCTAGGTGAGCGACATCGTAAAAAGTCAAGACGTGAAGCTAATTCTCCTAACGTACCAATAGTTAGAGGACCAAGTGTGTTGCCGAGGTCAATAAGGATTTTCTAAGTTGGGGATGGATCCGAATAGGGTTAAGACATGAGAGGTAAGATTGGTTCAAAGGCACGTAGAATGCAATTCGACACACATAAGGCGCCAGTGGTAAGGCCCACTTGAGCAACTGTTAAGGAATTGAGCTTACTCCCATAAGGGAGATGATTTCCATTCAAGGGGGGGCAGTTGGAACTCACAAGTGAGGGGGAGATTGTTGAGAATTCCATTTGTGAGTTTGTCCCACAATGAAAAAATTTGAGTGGATGATGGGTGCTTATATACATGGTTGGGCCCAAGACCCAATAGGCTTAGGCTTTTGGGTCAAGTTGGTGTTCACCCATGTGTATCAAGCCCACCCATGGGCTCCTCTGGTCCCAACAAGCATGGAATGAATAGTAAAGGAAGGGATTTATTAGGTTTAACGGTTTAATGGGATGAATTAGCACGTGGTATTCTCATTCTAGCACATGAAAGTTGGCTCCTCCGCGGCTCATTCTCATCTGTAGCTCATCCTCATCAGGGCCATTAAGTCTCATAATTTAATTCTCAATTTCCATATTTTCTTAACAATCTCTCACTTGGAGACGGAAACACCATCTCAACCAGTATATAGATAAATGATGTGCTCAAATCTGTCTTCAAGTATGAAGACCAACTGAAGTTGAACACAACTTCAGCTTCTCTGTAGTAACCACCTTTGTCAAGATATATGCTGGATTCTTGCTACCTTAGATTTTTTCAAGTGTCAACACTCCATCCTCTAATAAATATCTGAGGAAGTGATAACTTAATCCAATGTATTTGGTTCTGGAATGAAATGTAGAGTTCTTTGCCAGATGTATCGCACTCTGACTGTCACTGTGCAAAACATTTCTCTCCTACTTTATTCCGAGTTTTGTCAACAAACCTTGAAGCCAAATCATCTTTTTACTAGCTTTTTTCACTACTACGTACTCAGCTTCTGTAGTGGATAGGACAACAATCTTCTATATCTATGACATCCAACTAATAGTTGTTGTACCAATAGTGAACACATATCCGGTGGTGCTTCTGCGGTGATCAACTTCATGAACAAAATCAGTATCAACATACCCTTGAATTTTCAAGTCTCCTTTTCCAAAACATAGGCACTTATCAATAGTACCACATAGATATCTCAAGGTCCACTTCACTGCTTCCCAGTGAGTTTTCCTTGGATTTGACATGAACCTCTTGACAGCTCCTACTGCTTGATCAATGTCTGGTCTGGTACCAACCATGACGTACATAAGACTTCTAATAGTTGAGGCATAAGGTACCTTAGCCGTGAAGTCCTTCTCTTCATCTGTCTGGGGAGCCTAATCCTTGGAGAGGTGGAAGTGACTGGCCAGTGATGTATTTATTGCTTTGGAGCTACTCATGTTGAATCTCTATAAAACACGGCTAATATACTCTGACTAAGGTAACCGCAATGTTCCTTATTGCTTATCCCTGGAGATCCACATCTCAAGTATCTGCTTTTCTGAACTCAAGTCCTTCATGTCAAACTCCTCTAACATTTGTTGCTTCAATTTCTTGATCTCTTCTATATCTAGTCCTGCAACTAACACGTCATCAACATATAGCAATAAAATGTGTTGGAATTAGTGTGATCCCATGAGGTGGGGCGAATTGGGTTTTAAAACATTTTTTGCTAATTTAAACAATTACACCGATTCACCACAGTTCATATCCCATTCAATATTGAAAACGTGTACGTACAACGATTAAGTTATCAGTGTGTGCATACATACATGGGTGCTGCAAATCTCATTTAAATTAGTTTTGTGTGCATGTAATATGGTTATAACAAAACATGTACAAGCATACACATACTGAAATTTAAATGTAGGAATTTAAATAAGATAGAGAGAGAATGACACACAGATTTGTTAATGAGGTTCGGTCAATACTGCCTACATCCTCGCCTCGGTCGACTGAAGGATGCCTTAAAGTCATTTAGTCCCTATGGTCAGTCTATGACATTTCTGAGCATACAAGACATATCATGCAGATGCATGCATTATTATAGACCCAGATATAAAAATTAAATGCATATACAAATTAAAATCAAAATGTCTTCTTCTCTTGCTTTTCATTTTCAATGGAATTCACCAGGAGTATGTGAGCTTTATGTCCCTGCTAGCTTCCATTTTGCGGTATCTTATGTTCGTGCTGGAATGATAACTTGTTCAAACACTAAATACACACATAAGATACTAGTGGTTTGTCAGCATCAAAATTGAGATCGGACTCAAAAAAGCTAACAGAATGATATAACTAGACTAATACCTCTTGAAGCAGCAACAGTGGTTGGCATTGCACTTCTGAAAAACCTTTCCTGTGCATAAAGCTGTCAAATTTTCTGTACCATTACTTGAGAGCTTGTTTGAGACCATACAAGCTCTTCTTCAATCTGCACACAAGATCCTCTTTACCTTTTATTGAGAATCCTTCTAGTTGGTGCATGTAAATCTCCCCATCAAAATCACCGTGAAGAAATGTTGTCTTCACATCCAACTGCTTGAGATGTAGACCTTTTGAGGCAACAATGCTTAAGACTGATCTAATGGTTGTTAACTTCACAACCGATGCAAAAATGTCAGTGTAGTCAATTCCTTCCTTCTGCTCAAAGCCTTTGACTACCAATCGGGCTTTGTATCTCCTGGATCTATCATGCTCATTTTTTATCTTGTACACCCACTTATTGTGAAGAGCTTTCTTACCTTTGGGCAACTTAGCTAGTTCCCACGTTTTGTTGGAGTTGAGGGACTTTATCTGTCCTTCATTGCAAGCTCCCATTTGCTCGAATCTCCTACTTGACATGCTTCATCATAGCATTCGGGTTCTCCTCCATCTATAAGAAGTAAATAATCCATATACCTCTTATTAGGTACATGCAGTCGAGAAGTTCTCCTAAGCCCCGGAGCTAGAGTAAGAGGCGGTGGTGCGACAATCTACTCCACAAGTTCCTCTGCCTGAGGATTCTCGGCGATTTGCTATTGTGTCTCCTCTGCCTGAGGATTCTTCATGTTTCGCTATCGTGTCTCAACACCTTTTAAAACATCATCCAAATCTACATAGGTTGTTTCATTCTGAACTAGTTTTGTGGGTTATGTTGTGTGTTTGTCTTTGTACATCACCTTTTCATTAAAGATCACATTTCTACTTCTGAACACCTTCTTGTTTTCATCATCTCAAATGCGATACCCATACTCATCTCCAACGTTACCGATGAAGGTGTATTTCCGAGACTTTGGATCAAACTTGTTTCTGATATGATCACTGATATGCACATATGCAACACAACCAAAAACTTTCAAATGTGAAAGTCTCAACTCTTTTCCGCTCCATACCTATTCTAGTAGATTGTGGTCCAATGGTACTAATGGACTCTTGTTAATCAAGTATGCTGCTATGTTGATTATTTCTGCCTAGAACTACTTTGGTAAGCCTGACTGCATACCCATGATTCTGGCTCTTTCAGTCAATGATCAGTTCATCTACTCGGCTACGCCATTGTGCTGAGGTGCACTTGGCATTGTTCTTTCCATCCTGATACCATGCTCATAGCAGAATTTCTTAAATATGGTGTTATAATCTTGTATATTTATTTTTCTTGTGTGTGATTGTTGTTCATTGATCCTTAACAAGTGGTATCAGAGCCAGATCGGAGCAAAGTCGCCAAATCGGAGCAAAGTCGCCAAATCAGAGCCCCCTGTCCAGTATCTTAGAATTGAGATTTGAGGCCACCATCGTGTTCCCCTTGTAAGTGATCTAGGAACAATAATCACACACACAAGCAAAGCTAGCACACAAAATATAAACACTTGATTTACGTGGTTTGGTCTAATATGACCTACGTCCACGGAGCACACCAAATATACTATAACCTGGGAGAAAAACAAGAGGAAGAGACACACACTCAACTCAATTCTTCTCATACCTCTCTCTCTCTCTCTCTCTCTCTCTCTCTCTCTCTCTCTCTTTCTCTCTCTCTCTCGTTCAGCACTCTCACACTCCTCGCTCACTCACTTCACTTGCACACTTCACACAACACAAATGTTCTTATTTAAAGATACATAGGATATATATATATATATATATATATATATATATATATGTAGAAGGAAATGAGTTATTGCACTCTAATGGGATAATGAGCACATGGTATTTAATGGAATATTTTAGCACGTGGTAATTGTGTTTTTTATGGAATGAATTTGGTACACGACTGCAGCTCATCCTCTTTAAGGCATTTTCATTTTCTCCATTTCCATTTCAGCATAACAATCTCCCACTTGGAGACGGAGATACTATCTCAACCAGTATATAGATAATGATGTGCTCAAATCTATCTTCAAGTATAAAGACCAACTGAATTTGAGCACAACTTCAGCTTCTCTGTAGCCATCACCTTTGTCAACATATCTGTCGGATTCTTGCTACTTCCAATGTCAACACTCCATCTTCTAACAAAGATCTAACGAAATGATAACATAATCCAATGTGTTTGGTTCTGGAATGAAATGTAGAATTCTTTGCCAGATGTATCGCACTCGGACTATCACTATGCAAAACATTTCTTTCTTGCTTTATTCCGAGCTTTGTTAACAAACGTTGAAGCCAAATCATCTCTTTACCGACTTCTGTCACTACTCTATACTCAGCTTCTGTAGTGGATAAAACAACAATCTTTTGTATCCGTGACATCCAACTAACAATTGTTGTGCCAACAATGAACACATATTTGGTGGTACTTTTGCAATGATCAATTTCACCTGCAAAATTGACATCAACATATCCTCAAATTTTCAAATCTCCTTTGCTGAAACATAGGCACTTATTAATACTGCCTCGCAGATATCTCAAAATCCACTTCACTGCTTCCTAGTGAGTCTTCCCTGGATTTGATATAAACCTGCTGATAGCTCTCACTACTTGACTAATGTTTGGTTTAGTACCAACCATGACATACATGAGACTTCCAATGGTGGAAGCATAAGGTACCTTAGCTATGAAGTCCTTCTCTTCATCTGTCTATGGAGCCTGATCCTTGGAGAGACGAAAGTGACTGACCAATGGCGTATTTACTGCCTCCGCGCTGCTCATGTTGAATCTCTGTAAAACACGGCTAATATACTCCGATTGAGATAACCGCAATGTTCCCTGTTACTTATCTCTGTATCCCAAGTATCTTCTTGGCTGAACCCAAGTCCTTCATGTCAAAATCCTCTGACACTTGCTGCTTCAATTTCCAAGTATATGCTTGGCTGAACCCAAGTCCTTCATGTCAAACTCCTCTGACATTTGCTGCTTCAATTTCCCGATTTCTCCTATATCTAGTCCTGCAACTAACATGTCATCAACATATAGTAATAGTATGATATAACTAGAATGATACCCTTTGAAGTAGCAACAATGGTTGGCATTGTACTTATGAAAATCTTTTCTGCGCACAAAGCTATCAAATTTTCTGTACCATTACCTAAGAGCTTGTTTGAGACCATACAAGCTCTTTTTCAATTGGCACACACCTCTTTACCTTTTACTAAGAATTCTTCTAGTTGGTGCATGTAAATCTCCTCATCAAGATCGGTGTGAAGAAATGTTGTCATCACATCCAACTGCTTGAGATGTAAACCCTCTGAGGCAACAATGTTCAAGATTGATATAATGGCTGTTAACTTCATAACTGATGCAAAAATTTCAGTGTAGTCAATTCCTTCCTTCTACTCGAAGTCTTTGACTACCAATCGGGCTTTGTATCTCCTGAATTCATCATGCTCCTCTTTGATCCTGTACACCCACTTGTTGTGAAGAGCCTTTTTACCTTTGAGCAACTTAACTAGTTCCCACGTTTTGTTGGAGTTAAGGGACTTCATCTCATCCTTCATTGCAAGCTCCCACTTGCTCGAATCTCCCGCTTGACATGCTTCATCATAGCATTTGGGTTCTCCTCCATCTGTAAGAAGTAAATAATCAATATCCCTCTTATTTGATACATGTTGTTGAGAAGATCTTCTATGTAATGCCTTGAACCCATAAACCTGATTTGGTGCGTTATACCTGATTAAATCCTAATAATCCATAAATAAATATCATGTACGCAGCGAAAAACATAACCAAGATCCTCAATCATAAAAATAAATACCAGAGTTTACTATTTCCATCCATAACCCATAATAACCAATTATCACCTGTATTCTCATATTTACACATATCTCCAAAAACATTCATTATTCACAAACACTAGTATGTTCCCACCATCCATAAAATCCAAAAGACTTAAAACATAAAATATTTACATTCCTAAAAACATCATTAAAATGTTTATACCATTTTTCTTATATATTCCAAAAATGCTATAAAACCTCGAGCTCTCTAAGCTCGATCTCGAGGAGGTCCTGAAAAAGATACATTTATATTTGGGTTAGACACATCTCAGTAAGGGAAGAAACAATATATTAAAACAGCATGTGGCTAACATGAGTTTATATAATAACATAATATTTAACATTTGAAAATCGTTAACATAATTTCTTAAAATCATTTTCTGAACCTAATCAATGTCATGCAAAAGATTTAACCCACGAGATTACCCAAGGATAGGGGTGATTACCCACACATACAAGTAGCACCCCTCTGCTCTGATACATTTGGCAACCCGAAGGTCACTACTAAAGCATATCAGGGCACTCACCTTACTCAGTAAGCCCTCTAGTGTTAGATTGATCTTGTACTCACACAGTTCAAACAAAGGTTTACCAGCGAAGGTCCCAAGGATAGGGAAATCTACTCGCTCATACAAGTAGGTTCCCTTTGCCCTAGTGCGTTATGCAGCCTAGTGCTACATCTAATACTACTATCGCACTCACCTTTCTCAGCAAGCCCTCGGGCGAAGAGTATGCCCCGCCCCAGTTGTAACATATTCTATTTGCAAAAATACTTCTAATATCAGAATACATTTTTCTTTCTGTCATTATTCAATCATTCACATCTGTTCATATTCATAGCTTTAAAATTTCATTTCATTTTACTTTAAGTGACTCTTTGCCATTTACATTGTTCACATTTTATATTTCATTCCATTCTCATTTCATTGCATTTTCATTCCATTTTCATTTCATTCATTCATACTACAATTGCTCTTTAGCCGTCATTAATTAGTCTGCATAGAAATGCGCTAAAATCTGCTAACACAACTCCTTTTAACTGTCATAAGTTAGTCCACATAGAAATGCGTTAGAATCTGCTAACACGATTTTCAGCTCTCATACATTTACATGGTTGTATTAACATACACAAGCAACATTGTAAAGACCCAAAGAATTATGATATTTAAATAATAAAAGGAGGGAAAGGAAATTGTAAAAGGGGTCACAGTTCGCGTTCGTTGACGAAGTGGCTTATTGGGATCGTTGACGAGAAGTTACCGAGAGACTATTTTCAGTTCTGAATTTCATTGACGAGGAATAAGCATTCATTGACGAACTTCTTTCGTGGCCTCGTCAACGAAGTGACGTGGCTCGTCGACAAGTGCTGGTGTATAAATAGCCTAAATTCGATTTTTTTTTGCAGAAAATTTCATGAAGAATTACTCACTCTCTCTCCTTCTCTCTCTCTCTCTCTCTCTCCTCTCTCTCTCTCTCTCTCTCTCTCTCCTTCTCTCTCTCTCTCTCTCTCTCTCTCTCTCTTTCTCTCTCTTTCTTTCTCTTATTCCTCCCCTTTTCCTTCTCTCTAAGATTTTGGGCCGGTTTCTTACCGGTTCGACGATCCATTGCCACCACAACACTCCTGGAAAAGTTTTTTTCAAGTCTGCTGGAGTGGATAGTTGGTGGGGCTAACTTGGACTCTATCCCAAGTTCAAGGTATGGTTTTTTATTTAACATTTGGCTTTCCTACAATTGTAGAAAATGTAGTAGTCGAAGAAATACTGAAGTTTTGTTCAGGGAGATGTTGTTTTCATGGTGTTGAACGGGGAACCCTTCGGGTGTAAAACTAGACATTGTAGGGGCTTTTTAGAAGTCAAGTAAGGGGATAAACTAAGTCAGAATTTTATGAAAATGTATTTATTATTTTACAACATTTAATTTCAGATAAATATGTATGTTGTAGAATTATGTTGGAAATAATGTTGTTGATTAGAAATATGATTAATACCTCTTTTGTGTGGCATGAGTAAAATTTTACCATAGAAAATAATGATGATGGAATATTATGTTTACAAATAAGTATATTTTTACTACTTTTGAGAAAATGTTAAAATGATATAGGGATTTTCAAATGAAGGATTTTATATGATATGTAGGCGTACGGGTAGAGGTTTTTATATGATATATTGGTGTACGGGCCGAGATTTTTATATATGATATGTCGGCGTACGGGCCAAGATTTTTATATATGATATGTCGGCATACGAGCCGATGTTTTTATATGATATATCAGTGTACAAGCCGAGGATTTTATATGATATGCAATATCGGCGTACAGGTCGTGATTTATAAAATACAAAATGTCGGCGTAAGGGCCGCAAATTTTATATGATATATTATGCAAAGTTATATGAAGATATTAACATGATAGATATTATTATGAAATAGCCATGTATCATTATTTAGAAATATGTTATATATTATCAGAACCTGGTTGGCTTGGTTTAGGCTTTCACGAAGTACGGTACCGTAACTATATGATCACGATCATGATTATGTTAGTGCTATCGCTTGCCGTACGGGGTAGTGGGAGATCGGCAGTCAATGTGTTTTATTGTAGCGCAGGTGTCCCTCTGGTGTCCGCACTAGGAGGGGCAGACCCATCGTACTTACAGACTTTTGTTTGATCTAGCATGGTCGGCCAGCCATTGCTAGGTCTCGCCTTCGGGCCGCACAACCTAGTCATGTGGGGGTAAGACATGACACTAGCCAACTAACCATCCAGGGTGTTCTTATGTACAGTTATATGAGATGATTTATACGAATAGAAATTCAGTATGTTATACCATGATATGATAAAACGTGTTTTCCATAGATATGATACAGGTAGATTTAATAAGTATGATTTATTTTTATACTGTTATATGTATATCATGAAATTACTCATGTTGCCACACATTGATATTAGTTTATTTCCTTTACTGACAGGTGTCTCACCCCAAATTATATAAACATTTCAGGAGCCCTAAATAGAATAGCAGATAAAGCTCCACAGTGTTAGAGTTCAATTGTTTTACCTTGTCTGAATGATAAGTCTTGTTGCTAGAGTTTGACAGATTTTTGGGTGGTGACCCTATGCCACTTTTGGATGTTTTGAGATATGTGTATGTACATGATAGTTGTGGTAAGACTCTGGTATTGTATTGGTTGGACAATTTGATATGTATATGATTTTACATTTCCTGCTGCTTAGGTATTAGTATTGTATTTCAGGTATACCCCTAGTACCCTTGGGTTCAGGTGGATTATGATTTACCAGGTTGATTATGATTTGCCAAGGTTATTATATAGAATATTACTATGGAAAGGAAAAAAATATATGGTAAAATAAGCAGGTTGTTATAGTTTGGTATCAGAGCCTAGGTTGCTAGGTTCTGTAGAATTTAGAGTGCAACGAAAACGATACTAGAGTATAGGAAAAGGATTTAAGGTTTTGTTCTACAGTGACATTAGCTTTACGTCACCACCTTTTTTGAAAAAAAAAATGAATATTCGTATATATGTTGACCTTATAGATCACACCCAGTTTTGATTATGACAAATACTCTTGCTACTAATGGTTGTACTGAGAATTGCATGCAGGTTCACCTTGTGCATCCTTCAGGACTAAAAGACATATCATGATGACGTGTAGTGCTCGCGCCAAAGAATGAAGATTTATGTGTTGTAATTTGTATTCATTTGATTATTTCTTCATTTTGGGATGTAATTTATTATGACTTGTGCACGTGTATGATTTGTAATAATTTGCATCATACATGGTAGGTAGGTATGCTCAAAACGACCATAGTTGGACCTTAGGTACCTACACTAAGGACACAAGTATCCTACATCACTTATCTTAATCAAGGGAATCAAAATAAGGCTAAAATGCACTTAATGAGAAAAGTTGAGAGGGTTTGGGCGACCGAACCTTTGCCGTGTAAAGCAGCCCGGGCGATTGAACCAGTCAACATGTTGACTTGGTCTTCGGGCACCCAAACCTACTTTGAACGTACCTTCCTCGGGCACCTGAAAGCCTGTTAGGGCACTTTTCAACTACTCGGGCGACCGAAGGTTTACGTTCAAAAGGAGGCTCGGGCACCCGAATTATCGAACATTGCTATTGACTTTATTTCAGCTGATCGACTCATCCTTCAGGCACTCGAACCTCTAAAAGTTGAATTTTTTACTATGTCTGTTCAGGCACCTGAACCTTTGGCTAAACACTCAAACCTCGCAGGCTAAAATATTTTTATCGAATTTTTAAATGGGGTAAATAGGGTTAATATTCTTAATGGTATTTTAAACAAATTTAATTATACCCACTTGGTCTCCAACGGTCAAAAATTCCTCATTGCCTATAAATACTCATTCATTTGTCATAATTATGAAAAATTAGCAAACTTGATTAGGGCAAAACTCTCTCAACTTTCAAAACCCTATATTAGCCAAATACAACTTCCAAACACTCACAAACTCTTCATTCTTGATTTCTCTAAAGCATTATGAGTATCTTCTAAGGCTAGTGTGCTTAATCACAATTGCTAGAACTCTCATTTACATTATTGTTTGATTGATTTTCTGAGAGAGTTCAGCATTAAAGTTCTTCCACCGATTTCATTTGATAAATCTAGAGTGGAAAGACTTTGAGGGTTGAGGTTCTTGTATTGTTGTTGCAAGTTACCTAAACCTAGTTTTTGTGTTCAAAAATCCTTTTCAAAAGCTAGTGCTTCAAACAACTCTAATGTGCTTTGAATATTGGAATTTATTATTGAGTTAGTTTGCCTGAATTTGCTTAGCATATTTTGAAACTCTGATATGATATTGTATTATTTACATAGTGTGTTTCAAATATTGCTTGGGTATATACTCTAAATCTGAACTGAAAACTTATACGTGATTGAGTAGCACTAAGCATATTTACATATCATTTGTGCTTTCATTATTGATTGAGTTGTATTGGTGCACACATTTGCTTGTTTAGAAGCGAATTTATGTGTACACATTTTATACACATTGGTTGTATTCCAGGCGGGGGCCTGAAGAGGGAGACTAGCCCTGTGAAATAGTCCTGGATTGGCTTAGACTCGATTAGGAAAGTTAGGTGCGCCATCCTGTTATGCGTGTCAGTAGAGGTCAGCTCCTTGAATTGACCTAGTTGTATTAGGTGCTGCTCCATTCGTTTAAGTGAGCATTATAGTGGTAATCCTTGTGCCGGTGTGGCCAAGGCGGGGACGTAGGCACAGTTGGCCGAACCCCGATAACATATTGTGCTTGTTCTTTACATTTATACTCTTTACCTTTACTGCACGTGTATGTTATCTGTGGATTGTGTCGACTCATCCTAGGTCATATTGCATTGTTGATAAAACCTATTAACCTAAGCAATAAATTTTAAATACTCAATTCACCCCCCTCTTAGGGTTGCACCAACTTTATCAATATATATATAGGGCCACGTGTCTCCACTCAAAGCTGACATGTGGGCCGGTTTGCTGACCCAGACCCTCTTCCTTTAACTAATTGATTCGGTCCAGACTGGTTGAACCAGGTCATTTATTTTCTTATTTATTTTTGTTATTATGTTATTTTAAAATTGAAAAAAATAGTAGAAAAATAAAAAACAAATCATAATTTTTTTGGAAAAATTTCTTTGGGCTAGGAAAAATATTTTGAACTATTTTGACTTGGAAAAATGAGGAAAAAACCTTAAAAACCCTCCTAAAAAATTTAGAAAAATGTCCAAAAAGCTTAGAAAAATTATTGGAAAAATCGGGGAGTATTTTCTTAAAATATTTTTCTCAATTTTTAAAGAGGGTGTGTCCCCCAGCTCCGATTCAGTCTGTCCCTCCGCTGTCCTCTCCCACTCTCCCACTCTCCTCGCACTTACCGTTCCTTGCTCCTCTCCCTCTGACGGCGGCTCGCTGTTCTCTGACTGCGTAGCCTTTCCGTCGGCGTCCACTGTTCAACTTCTTCATAGTTACGTTCCTATTTTCTCTCAATTATTCACCGTCGTCTCAAGTGGAGGCGACGGCGACGCTGGGAAGTTTGTCGACGGCGGCGACACAACAATCTTTCGCAGGTTTATGCTAATTTCTCTCATTTCCTTTGGATTTCGACCTAAGCTATTTTATTTTCAATCTAATCTGAGCCTTCTCCCTTCTTCTCTTCAAGTTTTAGGGAATTGGAGTACGTTGTTCATGCCATGAGAGGAAGCATTGGAAGAAGACTCCCGGCCCTTGGCAGCGCTGCCAAACCAAGCCAAATCGCATCCTCCTCTTCTCTCTTCTCCACATCTTCCTCTTCCAGCTCAGGCGGCGGCGGTCGCGGTCGCGGCCGTGGTTCTTCCTCCGGTCCTCCTAGGTTCGACTTTTGTGCCCCCGGCAAACCAGACTCGGGCGATTCCAAACCCCTAGATTCAGTAGATACCCCCTTCCCGTCTGGACTCGGTCACGGTCGTGGCAAACCGGCTCCTTCAGCCCCCATTATTCCTTCGTTCTCTTCATGGAATAATGGTGTAAATGCACCTCCTTCAGCTGGTCGTGGCCGAGCCAACCCTCAAGTCACCGCCCAACCGACGGAGTCGCACCCTCAAGATTCCCAAGTACCCAAAAAGCCTATCTTTTTCCTCAAAGAAGAAGTGTCTGAATTGAATCAAAAAACTCAACTTGGGGATTTGGGCAGGGACCCAGAGGAGACTAGTAGTAGTGAGCTCCCATCGAGTATGTTGTTGAATCTATCGCCCGGTGGTGCTGGGCGAGGGAAACCTGCAAAGGGCTCTGCCGATAAAATTCAGGAAGAAAATCGCCATATTCAAGCCCGGCAAGCGACCAGGCCTATGACAGGGAGACGTGGCGTTGAGGTGCAAGAGAGGACTGCACCAAGTGCCCCAAGGATGAGTCGGGAAGAGGCTGTGAAGAAGGCCGTGGGCATTTTATCACGCGGAGAGGAGGGTGGGAGAGGGAGTGGTTTTGGAGTTAGAGGCAGGCGTGGTGGTGCAAGAGGAAGGGGAATGCAGGGCTGGAGAGGAAGAGGTAGATGGTCTGGAGGCCGGGGTAGAGATTTGGAGGATGATTCAAGTGGGCTTTTCCTTGGTGATAATGCAGATGGGGAGAAGTTGGCTAAGAGGATTGGAATAGAAAATATGAATAAATTGGTTGAAGGGTTTGAGGAAATGAGTGGAAGAGTATTGCCTTCCCCGGTAGAGGATGCGTATCTGGATGCTCTCCATACGAATTATATGGTAAAAAAGATATAAATTTGGCTAAAACTTTCTATCAAATGAGAACTGTTTTTTTTTTTTTTTTGTTTTAAAATTCCTGTTGATAATTAAGAGCAACTATCGAATGACAACTTTGTTCTGATGGGTTAATATGCAACAAGTTTTGTGAATTGGCTTATGCAGATTGAGTGTGAGCCAGAATACTTGATGGAGGAGTTTGGCACGAACCCTGATATTGATGAGAAGCCTCCTATTCCTCTTCGAGATGCGCTTGAGAAGATGAAGCCTTTCTTGATGGCATATGAGGGAATTCAAACTCAAGAAGAGTGGGAGGTATATACATAAATCTATACACTTATCATTGTGCTCCTGCATTATATGGTAAATGTTCTTAAATTGTTACTAACTAGTGGGCCTTGACCTTTATCTTCTAGTCCTGTTGTAGTATATATTTGGCATTTAATATGTTCAAATGGTGATTTATGCATTGGAAATTGATATTTGGTCATGCACCTTCCAATGTGTTTATCTGAATCTAGAACTTGTATCAGAGCTTATCATATTTTTATTGATCATGAGCGTCAAAGTTATTGATACTTCACACAAATTTTTCCATTTGTCATTCATTCTAGTGTCTGTTTTTGATTAGGTCATGCATTTAAGTTTTATGATGAACAACAATCACTTACATCATTTTTTTGACAAGTAAAGATAGGATTACTGAAGGCACTGAGAAAGTGCGGAAAAACAAAGATTAGAATCAATTCAGTCAATAGAAGCTTCTGACAAATGCTGCCCATTGAAATAGCATATTTTAGTTGGTGTACTCCCTTTTCTCTCAAGTTGAATTGGGTTTTCTTTCGATGGCCAAAACTACTAACATAAATCAACCCCTTTTAAAAATAAAAGTAAATTAGAACCACATTTATTGGAGAATGCTAACACTGCAGCCAGCTGTGAATTGGTATGAATATTCTAAAACGCTGTAACAATCCTAAGTTTTCATTCAATATTGTCCATATGACATGTTTTTGTTTGTAAAAGTGAGGCATTATTGCGTTATAATTTTACTTTCAGCCATTATTAATTGAATTTACTGAAAAAATATATCACCTCAGAGTTCTTTCTCTCTCTCTCTCTCTCTCTTAATGGCAAAAGAAATTCATTGATGGACTAAAAATGTACAAACAGGAGAATAAGACATCTACATAGTAGCTCTGGGTTACCTCAGAGAAAGCAAAAAAGAAAATCCAAAAGGCACAAAAAACAACCCAGAAAACTCAGCACGTCCTGACAAGTGAACGAGGAATGCCAACTGGGCTGAGTATCTGGAGGACACCTCTTGAAGTTCCCATTATCCACACACCAAAGAGAAGCCAAATAATGAATCTTCTCCCAAACCAACATAAATGACTTCCTCTTCCCTGAGAAAATACGTGCTTTTCATTCAATCCACAGCCCTCAAAATACTGTGAGCAGAGCACATTTACATGATGCTTTTGTCCTACCAAAACTGAAGATAGAAATTGCCAAAAATTCCTCCACTATCTTTAGACTGACCCAACATTCTCCCAAATAATCGAATAACTTGTTCCATACCATCCAGGCAAAATCACAATGCATTGAAATATGCGGAGCAGATTCTGAGCAGTTAAAGCAGAGCGCACAAACATCTGCAGAGAGAGCCTTCAAAGGCCTTCTAATGTGCCACAAGTTATTGGTGTTGATTCTATTTAACACAACTAACCAAAGAAAAGCTTTGATTTTATGGGGGACTTTGGCATTCCAAGTAGTTTTATAGAGAGCAAGGGAAAATTCAGTACTAGTCAAAAGCCCACAGAAATATTTGCAGGAATAGAACTGTGAGGGATCCCATGACTAAGATCAGCTTCCAAAGAGACCTGACAGTTATTCAACAAGAATAAAAAAGAGGATAACTCTTCAGTCTCTCTATCATTCAAGGATTTCCAGAAGTGAAAATCCCAATACAGGTGGCATTTGACAGTGTTCACCAATATAACTACATCTGTAACATACTGCATTTTAGAGTATGTACAGTGTCAGTCCCACTCTAGTTCTATGTACAGAAACACTGTGCATTCTAGCTAATATTGATTTGAACTCAATTAAATGGCATTTTTGCATTTTCAAAAAAGAATATTGTGGGGTTTCTTTGGTGGGTAGAGGTCTTGAAATGGCATATTGCATATTTAGATTGTGCAATGAATATGCTTAGGCTGTGATATTTGCGCTAACAAGGAGCTTCTATCTCCTAGCCCCAAAAAGAAGGATGGAAAAAATGAATGTTGAGAGTTATGTCCTACACAGGAAAGGTTACCTTTGTCACAACTGACAATAGATAATTGTCCTATAGAATAGGTGAAGGTATGGAAATGATGGGTAATTGAACCTAGTTGAAGATAGAGAGAAAGGAATTCTTTCGGTTTAAGAATTTGATGCATGGTATCCAAGTATGAGAAAGGACTCTGGAGTTCATAAGGCAGTTCTAAGAATTATGGACTTATTTGTGAGGGGAGTCTCAACCTGTGCATTCATGCCGTCTTTTTTCATTTCTTGGTTGGGACCCTAGTTTTGCTTTGAGCTTGGGTGTTTTTTGATCTATTTTTCCTGCTTGAGTTTTTTTTTTTTTGGAGTCGATTTGAGTTAGAGCTTCTTTATAACTGATGTAAGCTTGTAGTGAATGAAAAGTGGGCTGTAATGCAGCTTTTAGGTATGCTATTGGTGTTAATGTTTATTTGGGGCAAATTTTCACCCAAACTTGTCAACCTATTATCGGCCTCTATCATGTAAGTGCATCAAGACTTTGTTGTTGTGGGATGGTTTTTGACTCATTTATAGGTCATTAGTCAGTGTTTTTTTTTTTTTTAAGGATGATCCATTTTGGCATGATGGGTTATTGCATCCTTAACCCATCGATTTCGCGGTGTATAATGGTATTGGGAACCCAAAAAACCATTACATAATGCCGTTATTTAAAACCATGGATTGTAATTTTTCTCCTTTCTCAATACAAATTTGTTTGTTATCCAAAAAAAAAGGGGTAAAGTATCCCTAGAGTTTTTATATTATGAAATTTATAATCCTAAACGGTATCAATTAAAAGAATATGAATGAAGGTTATGAGTTCAGAGTGAGAATTACACGAGATACAAATCAAATTAAAAATAGAAACCTCAAAGTGCGCTTGGGCAAAATCATCGACCAGTTTTTGTTTACAAGAGGACCAGAGGACGGCCATGGAAGCCACAGTATGCCATTAGGAGTATATTCTGTAAATAGTCAGGCTGCAATTGATTTGTTTGACATTGTATCTTAGTAATTTCCCATTATGTCTTTGGGTGTTGCCCCATTGGTGCCTGTTAAAATCGCTTTTTCCATTATTATCCGAACACAATGCATTTCGGGCTTTGGTATTGATCTGGTATCAGGATATACTTGGGTTAGGCTTAGTCAGCAATCCATTTAGGATCATGGCATACTTGAACCACATAATGGCTTGCTTATCCAATAGTTTTCTTATTTAATTTAAAATAATTATATAATTTAGTGAAAATTATTGTAAACTAAAAATAACGAGTTCAATATTTGTATATTTCATTTATTTGCCAATGAGAAAAAACGTAGCATGACTAAATTATTATCATTACTCAATTACATTGTATAAATTGTAAAGGAACAACAATTAATTACTAAATTAAAACTTTCTTACTTCAATTCTCACTTATGTACAAACTTTTTTAATATCAATGAACTCTTAGGTAAAGTGAAGTACTTGGAACTTTTTGATAAAATCTAACAGTCAATGCAGTTATAATTTAATACCATCTAGTTCTCAAAAGCTAATGGCATTTTTTATAGGTGCTAATATCTTCTCAGACTTGGCATTCCTCCCTCTCTTTCACTTCCATTGAGAAAAATTAACATTTTTTTTTTTGGTAAAATCAAAATGTGTATGGTTCTCTCTCTCACCCTCTCTGTCTGTCTTGTTTGAATTAGATCTGCTGCTGTCATTGGTGTAGCTTCGACACTCTCACTTTCTTCTATGCTTTCTCTTCAAAGCAGATCTGTGTCCATTGTTGCACTTTTGAAGCCCACTCTCTTTCTTCCGCCATTCTTTCATCTCAAGCTTCTACGACTACAATTTAGTGATCTAGAAACAATCAATTCATTAATCATTCCCACCAGTTGTGATCTGCAGCTAGTCCACAAATGAAGACGTTGCAACTCCAGATTTGGGGTAGCAAGTGTCTACCGTCTATATGTTCTACTACTGAAGGCTGGAGTTGCTTATTAATTAAAGAATTCCATGCAAAAACAAGATTACAGTCAGATTTGGATTTACAAATTTTGATGAATATTTGTGAAAGCTATGCTGAATTTTTTCATTGTTCATTGTTTAATACGAGTTTTTTACAGTTTGATTTTCTCAATTATTTGAATATTTTGATATGTTTTTTAATTGAATGGTAAATACACCTGGGTGGTGACTTTTGGGGATGAGGCCTGTGAATTGGGATGCCTGATCTGAAACGTGTTCAGGGGGCAAGGGGCCCAGCAATCCCTCTAATTATGGGTTTCTCTTATATTAAAAATGAAATTTCATCAATTTCTTTTTTCCTGGGCTTCGAAACTTCCACTTCTAAAGTAGTCCTCTGATACTTTCTAGCCTTTAATCTTGTGTTGGACTTATTTCTCTGGGAATGGTGCAATGCTATGGCTCCGTTTGCAGGGTTAGCAAAAATAAATAATGATCAGAAATTCAGGGATCTGGCCTGGGTTAATTGACCAGTGAACCTTAAATTTCTAATTTTCAACTGAACAGTAGTGATATCTTACCCTTCTTTGTATGAGTTGCACATGCAAGAGTTGAGGAAGCATGTTTGTTAGAAGTCAAACAAAACACCCTCCTGCACTTTTTCATGGATCTATATGCACTTTCCCCTATTCAGACCGGGCAAAATTTTCTTTATTTTGTGATCTTTGACTTGCATCATTGGCATCACCATCAAATGTAAAATGAAGTATTATGCAGTTTTTTGTTACTCTATGGATTTGTTATATATGCTATTTAATTTATTGTTTTCAAGCTGCCAGATTTTAAATATTAATTTTCTAAATGATGGTATGGTTTTGTGCAGTTCATTGGATTTTATTTAATGATCTCATATATTATGTATTTCACTTTTCCAGGAAGCCATTGAAGAAACAATGGAGAAAGTTCCATGTATAAAGGAACTTGTAGATTACTATAGTGGACCCGATAGAGTAACTGCGAAGAAGCAACATGTAGAGTTGGAAAGAGTTGCAAACACTGTTCCTGAAAGTGCACCTGTTTCAATAAAGCAGTTTGCCAATCGTGCTGTTCTGTCTCTTCAGGTTAGTGTTCCCATCTAAGCCCTCTTCAGGCCTTGAGTTCTCATGATGCTTATTATTATTTACTGTAGCTGCTTTCATATGGAAGTTGGTACACTCATTCTAGTTTCTCAAGAGAATGACTTGCTAGTGATAGTGTGAGACACATCCCTGAGACATGGGGATTGAAATATGCTGTCTCAAAACTTCCTTTGCTGTGTATCTGAGGCACTATGCTTGGCACAATTATCTCTGCAATATGCACTGGCTGATGCATCAGTGCCTGCTGGTGCATTGTCATGTTTGAATCAGTCTTGGGAACTTGCATCATGAGCCACTTTTTCGAACAATATTTCTGCTTCTTAAAACTACAAGTAGACAAATGCACATTTTTTTTTCTTTCATTCTTCTTTTTCTAAATGTCACGTGCATTTGTAGAGGGTACTTATGATAATAATAGTAAATATAGGTGGCTTTTGTTTTGTGGATCCTTTAGAATACCTAGGAATGTGATGCCCACAGCATCCTATTCCCATTTTTGCATCATGCCTGGAAAGTGATGTGGTGGTTTTTACATTCCCTGGGAATGAAAGTGATGCAGGACATAGTAGGGAAAATTAGGAAAATTAGACTGGAAGAAACTGGGGTGATAGGTGAAATTAGACTGGAAAATTAGGGTTTTAAATCTGATTTAGAGTTTATATTCAAGGAACATCGATAAGATAGGATAAAACTTTTAGTATCACACTTTGGTTATGTTTGGTTGTGGAATGTCTATTGATAGGAATAGAACAGTCATAATGTGAGGATTTCGGAGCTTACAAAAGATGTGTTGTCACACAAAGCTAAATAACAATGCAAAAAAAATTTATGAATCTGTAACATGCAATAGACAAGAAATAACTATTCCAAATATCACTATGGGATTATCTATTTCTATCCTATTCCATGTTGATGGAACAGCACAAGCTTTTGCATGGATAACCTTTTTTTTTCTTTTTCAAAATTATCATCTCTATACAGTTTTCATTATATTCACTTCTTATTCCATTTTATTCTTAGGAATACAGGTTCTGTAACGAACCAAACCAGCCTAATAGATTCTAGGAATCACTAGTGGCTTTCTATGGTATAATGGTTTGCAACAAATGTAGGCAATTATTCATTAATGCTCCGGAAAATCAGTACAAAGATTTTATATATATATGCACTTCCTGGTAGCTTAATGTTAATAATAATAGATCTTGACAGTCAAAACAAAACTAGACCATACAAAACGAACTGGATAAATAAAGTATAACTCTAGAAATAGTTGAAAATGAAGATCCAAAATAAGATAGTGGTTCATATTGAAATTGAAAAAACCCAGGTCACACCTGTGAAAGGTAATTCTACAGTACTCAAAGAGCACTCGTGCTATCGTACTGTGAACAGTATTCCGATTCGAAATTCAAAATTGACTCCCAAGTTGAGTCTCCTCCCCCATCATCCCACCAAATCCACGCTTATCGTTGATAATTTTGCCTTTTGTTTCTTTCATGACTTTTAATGGGCGATTTCTTTGAGGATGCTTTCCATAAAGCACAGGAATACCTTTCCCATGCTCAACCACGGGTTTCTTACAGTTATGACATTATATTTTTTGGGACTAAATTGTCCTTGTTACTTTGGTTGGTTGGACATAAATGCCCTCAAGATTATAGTATTATCATACATTATTATGATAATTTATTATAATATTTAAAAATAGAATGTAATAAAAATTGGAAAGATTATTAATGTCATAATAGTGTATATATAATATTAAATTATTATAATATAATTATTATTTTTTGATATTATATTTATAAAATGACAATAATGTACTCTATCTTATAATATATTACAATCATAGTTTATGATGGTTTCTTCTGGCATGATATTTGGTGTGGTAATTCACTACTCAGCTCCTCTTTCCCTTCCATATTCAGACTTTGCAAGCAACAAAGATGCCATTATTAGCCAACACTTAATTCACCAGTCAAGGGATTGTTTGGGATATTCCTTTGAATAGAAATGCTTTTGATTGGTAACTTGATATTCTTAAAGATTTTTCCAGCAGTCTTGATAAGTCTTATTGTCAAGCCAGTTCCAATGAGCCCAAATGATTTCTCGAGAAAAGATGGGAACTTCACTGTTTGCTCTTTCTGTAAACACCTTAGTTTCCCAGCTGGGAGCAGGACGAACTTCCCTTGGAAGCTGATTTGGAAAACAACCCCTTCAAAGGTTGCCTTTTTCACAACTACTCTTGGAAAAATCCGTACTGTAGACAATCTTCAGAAAAAAGGTCTTCCTCTTGTCAGTAGATGCTTTTTATGTTTGGAGCAGGAGGAATTGGTTTATCACATACTCCTGCATTGTTCATTTACCAAGAAATTGTGGGACTTAGCCATCACCATTGTAAATCAGAAATGGGTCATTGCAGCTATGGTGGGAAGTAAACTGTGGGTTTGGAAACAGATTAGATCTAATAAGCAAGGGTGAAGATCTCTCTCCCTCATTCTCCTTGCTATTTTCTGGGCTGTGTGGAGAGAAAGGAATAGAAAAGCCTTTTTAAGGATTTCTCTTTCCCATGGACCATTGGATTGCTATGATCTCTAGTTGGCATTTTGGGCTAGTTGAAATGGACCCCTTTTTAATCCTTGATTTTCTTGATACTTTTCAGTAAGGAGCATTTCTTTCTTGTTGTTTCTTTGTACTTGGGTGCCATTTCTTTGATGCCTTGTTTTATATAATTTCTCTTTGCTGATAAAAAAAATGATGTTATCTTCAATAAATAAGTATAATGTTAAAAATAGAAATAAAATATTAAATTATGTTATAATAATGTGTATTATTAGATTAAAATATGATAACATAATCAATTCCAATATTAATACTATAATATTATAATAAATATCTTTATATATTATGAAAGTATTACTATTCTTTATATATTATGACATACACGGGTCAAGGGTTAATTTGATAATCATATTATAATGATCGATATATATTATGACATACACAGGTTATTTTGATAATCATATTATAATGCTTGATAGGATTCCCATGTTGAATCAAACACATGGGTATTCTGTGTACATTCCTGGGAGTCCTATAACAAGAACCAAACAAAAAATATTCACACAGCATCCATTTCCCAAAATGTAAATCCATGGAGACTTAGGATTGTGTGAACCAAACGACACCTTAGAGCCAAGAATAACCTCTCCCTTACATTCACTAGCTGCTTTAATTACCTTTGAAAAATTCTTTTCTATTTTTTATTTTATAAACAAATCGACAATCAATTTCAATGTGCTTTGCCCTTCAACGAAGAACTAGATTTGAAGTGATATGGATAGCAGCTTGGTTATTGCATATAAACTCCATAGGCTGCAATGAGAAAACCCTAGTCAAACATAGTCTTTAACTGAATCAATTTACATGTAGTATGAGCCATGACCCTATATATTGAAAACCCTAGTCAAACATAGTCTTTAACTGAATCAATTTACATATAGTATGAGCCATGACCCTATATATTCGGATTCTGCACTTGATTACTATGATTATTATTTTTACTGTAATATAAAAAGAAGGGACTTCATTAAAGAAGAAAGAATGTACAAAGAGGAGAATATGACATGCTTTGAAGAAAAGAAAACAAAAGGAAGAAACTACATCAAAATAACAATGCCTTCCACCCCTTTAAAACATCCATCTGGAAAAGACCAAGTGAAGTCAAATAATGAATCCTTTCCTTAGCAAAGAACATTTGATCTTCCCCATAAAGGTAAAAATATTCTTTTACGACTACATTTTCCACAAAATTGAAAAAGTTCCACATATTTACAAAGCTGAGCCATCTCTACTCTTAACAAAATCTGTATAGGAAATATTCAATCAATCCTCAATTGACTCCAGATTAACTCAATTCTTTTTAAATAAACACGCAATTCATGCCAAACCCTTCAAGAGAAAGTGCAATGCAAAAGAAGATAAGACATAGATTTCGAGCTATCAAAACATAAGGTACACACGCCCAGAGATAATGCTTCAAAGGCTTCCTACTCTGCAATATATTATCAACGATTCTACACCTTATTGTGCAACGAGTCATAGTTCTCCAAAATTATAATAATCAAAGACTCAATAGCATGCTGGCTGTGAGGTGCAGTGAGGCGATGGCTTTTGCATCTCATAGAGATTGAAGTCAGACGACATGCTAGCACCTCATTTATTTTTCACCTAATGCTAGGCTTTTTCCTTTTAATCTGAGTTTTCCAATTAGTTTTAGATATATGCATTAAGAAAATAAAAGAGAAAGATTAACACAGATCATTATAAGAGAACTAGGTGATGGAATCTAAAGGGAGAAAATTATAAAATTTAAAGACAATAATAAAAGGACACTGATCTGCAGGAAATGGCTTGGAAGAGGTAGCAAAAAGAGGTTTGGAAATTCTTAGGAGGTAATAAACTAATTTATTTAACAAAATTATAGGGACTAAGGAAATGCTAAATGAATAAAGGAAAACACTTTAATTTCTATATGCAAGAATAATAGACACATTCGACATTGTAATAGCTGTCATGGGAAAATATACTTTTCATTCATACAATGAAACTTTGGAAAAGGGTAATTGAAGTTGAACAAAGACTGAGGATAGAAAATGATGGTTTCAGAAAATAAGTTTGGTGGTTTATGCCCAGGAGATCAGATACATAAGTTCTATCTCTATTAAGAAGATCAAAGCAAAGTTTAGAAAAGAGAGGGATTTGGATAGGTGTTTTATTGATCAAGAGAAGGCCTATGATCCGGCTTTTGCTGTTATGTGGGGTAGTGTGGAGCAGAACGCTCTTATATTTTTGGTGAAGAAGATGTTTTGCTCTAGATAGGATTTATTATATGGCCTCCTTGGTTGATTTTTGCAGCTGGTTGTTTTAGAGGGCTGTCTTTTTTTCAGATGTACAGTGTGATTGGATGGCAATATGGTTTGATATATCTTTTTCTTTTAGGTTCTCCATTCTCTTTTGTACATTCTTTCCTCCAATAAAATTTATTCTTCTTCTGTAAAAAAGTCTTGGATGATAAATGGAAGTGGAGTAGAATCCAAGTTAGAATTATGGAGAGAAGTTTTAGAATTTGGGGGTTTTAAGATGAGTAAAATTAAAACAGAATTCACAAAATGTACTTTTAGTCATTTGAGAAGGAATATTGAAAGAGATTTTAAATTTGATTGTCAAGAAATTCTTAGCACTGGCAGATTTCAATACCTTGGATAGGCAAAATGGAGACAAAATTGAAGATAAATGGAGAATTGAAGATGTAATACAGACTTAAAGCAGGTTAGGCAAAATGGAGAATTATTTGGGGCATTGGTGTGATTATAGAATATCGTAAAAATTTAAAATAAAGTTTATAAGATGGTTATAAGACCATCATGCTGTATGATCAAATCTTTGGGAACTAAGAAGCAATATATCCAAGAAGTAATAGTTACTGAAAATGAGAATTCGAAGGTGGATGAGTGGCATAACTCTAAAGATGAATTAAGAAATGATGTTAAGGTAGATGTAGCATCTGTACTTTTTAAGAAAAGTGAAGGAATGTTGGTTAAGATGGTTTGAGCAATTGCAATGTAGACCAAATATTCACTAGTAAGGATTTGGCAACACTCCAACTTTCAAAAGACATTTTCCTATGTCTTGTGGAATGGGAAAGGAGGATTCATCTAGCTAATCTCACCTATTGGGACAAAAACTTGGTTTTTGTTGTTGTTGTACTATGAAAAATAGAGTAAGAAGTAATCATGTCTTTTATTATCTGCAAGTGCAATGTCTCTTACTTCTCAAGGATTCTTACGAGTCATGAGCAACCCTAGCTTCTCATGAGTGATTGATCCGACGAGACAGACTGACTAGAGAGGCATATCGAGCTATGATCAACCAAAAAACCAGGTTGGGTGTTCTTGTTCTTCTTGCTCGCTCTACTGCTCTTCTTAATCAGAGCAGCAGTGACCATTTTTTTTTTTTTTAAACTTTTTTTTTCCTGTGCTGTTCTTTAAAAAAATTTCTGCAATTTTTCTTCTTGATAGGTTAGCAGACTTGTAGCTTCTTTGTCTCCTCCCTTGTTCTTCTTTCGACCTGCTATACTGCTCTTGGCCAAAGCCACTGTGACCATTCTTTGATATTTTTTAAATTTTAAATTTTTTTCCTTTTGTTTTCTTTTTGAAACTATGCTGCTTTTTTTCCCCTCTAATTTTTGCTGCCTTGGTATTTATTGTGTAACACTGCAGTGACTCCCTCTTTACATAGGGCATTTTACACAATTTCAATAAATTTGCACCTTACCTCTGTGAAGCTTGCGTGTAGGGCATTGTACCATTTGCACCTCATTGTGCCTTGTGCCATTGATCACTATGTTCAGGACACCAAGTTTCCACCAACAAACAACACCGTATCTAGTTATGGATCTTGGGCTGATTGAACCTGATATTTTGACATGCTTTATTTGAGATAGTAAACTTAAAAAGTTAAAATGACCTTCATGCATACTCTCTTTATTTAATTTGTAATTTTTCCTTTTCCTTTTTCCTAGTATGTAATTTTTTTTATAATTTTTTAAATAAAAATTAATTTTTGAAAGCCTTATGCCTTAACTTTTGCTTGCCTATTCCCTTGTTGGGGTTAAAATGCCACAATAGGTTGAACACACCTAATTGTTTCAATGGTGCAAATGATTTCCTGAGCTTATGCCAGATGAGAGTAAAGTGCTTTAGATCATTTGGAAATGCTTAATAAACACAAATGTGGTGAAAAAAGTGATGTGGGAATGATCAGAAGGCTAAAAGGGCTGTGGGTTGAGTTGTAGTAGTTTGAAATGACATGTCATATCGTTATTATATCATTATCAATAAGCATCGCTGTAGTTTAGAAAGAATGGTAGAGCAGAGCAGAGTGATGGCCATTGTTATGAGTGAATGGGGTAAATAGAGTTCATGAAGCTTATCTCAGAGTTGCTCGAACAGTTTTTTTAGTGCATCTCTGATGGAAATATTTTTTATCTGTTTGATTTTATGTTGCATTTTTTTTTCATTGAAAATTTTGAACTTATTGAAATCAGATTAATATAAATGCACTGACCATGTGATAAGAATGAGGCAATCAACTTTACTCATGATCTATCCTAACTTTGTTGCAAACATGGCTTTTTCAGAATCTTTCATGTCCTTTTGTTGATTTTGGATACTAAATTGGTGAATTTTTTTATTTATATTTTAAATTATGAGAAAAACAATATGGATTACTGCATTTAGACATTTGTACACCATGCTGGATTTATTTGGTACCCTACTTAGAAGGGCTTATTATCTTTTTGCTTATCTAAAAATATGCAGAGCAATCCTGGCTGGGGGTTTGACAAGAAATGCCAGTTCATGGATAAGCTTGTTCGTGAGGTATCTCAACATTACAAGTAATCTTGATAAGGTTTATCTTTGATGAGGTATTGAGTGGAGGGTTGTTTCAATGCCCTTGTTGCCTGTGTATTGCACACTGAAGGATACTGGTGTGGTAAAGCTGACAACATCCATATTTTTGATTCTCTAAAATGAAATGGAATTTGGTTCATGGTTAAATTATTTTCTATAGAATATGGTGTGGTAGGTAGTCATGTTTATAATAATATTTTCTTTTGCTAGCTATTTTTGTCATCTCAAATTTGATCTAATTCTTTGCTTTTAGAATTATGCTTAGATATTTTGTATTTCCTATTGAAGACACCCTACTGTTGTAATTTCTCTTTGGAATATTGTGTCAATGTTGGTATTCGTCTGGCATTGCTGCTAGCAATAACTTTCTGAAAAATGCATTTAAAACATAAATTTGCAGGCCACAAGACCTGTACATCTGTTATAAATTATATACTGTTTTGTTGGTAGTCCTTGTTTAAATAAAAAAGTTCTTTGCAAGATAGAAAATGCGTGCTTGAATTTCATGTCTAATTGAAACTTTTGTCTCCTTTCCTTTAATAGATAAAGGGAATTTATTTAGAAGGCATCAAAGGGATGTTGACGGGAGATGCAAAAGATCAACCACCTTGAAGGGTATCACAAAGATCAAATATTGCATTAAAATATTCCACTATGCCAACTAGTAATTGCTGCTAACTACTTCTCTTTGCTTATCTAAAGTCTTGAGGTTGAGTTTTTGAACTGTCTTGTTCTCTTTCTAGCTGCATCAACAAATTGTGAGGGCAATGAGACACAAAGCCTTTCTCTTCTCATTTGTTGGCCGAATCCCTCTCCAGACCTGAAGTTCACCCCTTACAGAGCTTGTGATAACACACCTTTGGCCGCTCAAGTTTAGGGCCAAATTTGAAAAATTATTGGTCCAAGGGCATTGAAGGAGGATATGCTCATCTTAGTATCAACCATGCAAAGGGGCCATCTATTGGCGACATAGCCCCCTTCTCTACAAGTTATCCAATGTCAGATCTTCCATGAGGTGCTTCCTGAGCAAGGAAGGCCACTTTTGTGGGGCTAGGTGTTCTCCAAATTTGAGTCCAAGGGAACTTATTACTATTAGACTTCAAAGGACAAAGTTTCCTGTAAAATAATCCCTTCTTAGCTTAGGTCCAAACTATTTTGGTGGTGAAAATTATAAAGATAGCTATGTAAGTCTCTGAGCTAATGGAGTTCCCGATCTTCTTCTAAGAAAGGGGATCTTCCAAAAGAACCCTTGATATGAGGTTTGGAAGCGTGGTTGATGTAGGCATCTTTGTCAGTAGCCAAGTTGTAAATGGCTGGAAATAAGACACGAAGAGCCTCCTGATTGTGCCACACATCATGCCAATAGTAATGTTGTTTGCCCCCACTCCCCACATGGAATCTACACAAGAAACGAAACCATCCCAACCTTTCTGGATGAAATTTCGCAACCCAGCACCGTTCCCTTTGTCAGCTTGGGAGATCCAATCATTATGTTTAAGCCTCTATTTCATGGTGATGATTACCCACCAAAGGTGATCCTTCTCTAAGGGCATTAAAACTTTTGTAATGGAGAAAATTTTATTTTTTTGGGTTACAAGAGATTCTTAAGCCTTTGGAGCGAGATGAGGTGAAGCCAAGATTTGTTGGACTAGGTAAAATTTTCTTTCTTCATTTGTATTTTGGTTTATTAATGGTTTATATATATATATATATATATTTAAATGATACCATATTCGTGTGGAATTTTTTGTGGGCATTGGTTCACTTAAAAACTTCAAGAATCACGGAATGTTTGGAATAAAAGCATGATCAATGCTCTTATTGCTTCATTTATTCTTCAGGGGATGACCCTCTTTCACAGGGTTTCCATTTCTTCCAAAATCTCAATAAAAAAATTGAGATTAATTAGTCTGTCCATGTAAAGGTAGTTTTGACTTTTGGGTTTATATACTTTTATTTGGCTTGGGTGATAGTTGAGGACATTTACTTTTAGATTTTTTTCCTAAACTCACGGAGCTAACAAAAAGTCCTCACCCCCCCCTCCCTTTTTTTTAAATCCTGCTTTAGGTCATTGAGTATGTGGGGTGAAAAACATTTACTTTGGAAGAGGCTATTCATAGATGGATTATAGGTGAGGTAAAGATGTTTGGTTGAAAAAAGGGGAAAATAATCTTGTTCTTCTAAAGCTCTTGGTTAGCCCAGTAGATGCATTTGCCAAAAAGCCTAGAGATGCTTCAGGACAATGGGAACTTTGGTGGGTGGAGGTCCATTCAAGTAAAGGCACTAATGATAGAAGCTGCAAAGCGGTTTGTATAATGTAGTGAAGGTGGATGACAAATGGTATATAAAAGTAGGGGGTGAGCATAATTTGAGGAAATCCGAATTAACCGAATTATGACCGAAATTGGTCGGTTCGGTTCGGCTAAGAACATAGGATCGGTTGGTTCGGTTATGGTTTTTCAAAGTTCGGTTAATCGGTTTGGTTAAGAAGAATTTTAATTCGGTTAATCGAAATAACCGATTTAATAATTAATTAAAATTTAAATATAAATTTGTATATGTTAATTTGTTAATATGTTAATTAGTATATGCTAATTTGTTAATATGTTAATTAGTATATGTTAATTTGTTAATATGTTAATTAGTTTTTGGTTATATTATGTTTTTATTAATTAATTTCAAATAAACTCGGTTAACCGAATTACTTGAATTACTCGAAAAGGTAATTTGGTTGGGTTTGATTTGGTGAGGCTCCTCTATTCAGTCGGTTCGGTTAACAGTTTTCATTAATCAAAAATTTTGGTTAATTTGGTTAATTAACCGAATTTGACCGAACCGAACCGAACTGACCCCTATATAAAAATTAGGTAGTCGATTTTTGAGCATCTTTCCTTCAATTTGAAATCTAATGATAAGACCCTAGGGTTTTATTGTGGAGAAAGTGGAAAAGTTTTAAGAAGGGAAAATAGTAAGAGAAAATAGGGTTTGATCACTTCGAGGGCATTTGCCTCCAAATTAGCCAAAGGTTATGAATTCTGTTATTGCTTGGATGGAAAAGTCTTGTAGGGTTACATATATATAGGATAGAGAAACTTACTCCTATTAGGAATGTAGAATATCCCAATTCAAGTCCTTAATGGACTCAATCCCAACTGATTTGGGAATCCTAATACATTAAATAAAAATTCCAATATTAAATAATCCTAACATTAAATGGAATTCATTGGGAATAATAATAGATTAATTAGAAATCCATATTGATTTCAGATTCCTATCATTAAATAAAAATCGCAATCGATTTGGAAATCCTAACCCCTTCAAATAAGCTTTATCCTCGAGGCTGAGCACAATAAACTCTTGGAATCTCTCCTTCGAGAATTGATAAGTTTCCCAAGCTGCATCTTCAGATGGTAAGTGAGACTACTGAATTAAAACTTCTATAATGTCTTGAATTCTACGTTTGATCACCCCAATATCAAAAATTTCTTGTGGTTACATTTGAACCTTAACCTTAGGTGCCACGTCAGGTAAGTGACACTGCACAATAACTTGCTCCCCTAACCCCTTAGAACTTGTTGGTAAGTCAAAACGATTAGCAACAAGGCCTATATGTTATAGGATTTATAAGGTCCGTAGAGTTGATGAGACAACTTCATTGAAGATATAATAATCATAGATATCTGTCTATAGGGTTGTAGTTTGAGAAATGCTCAATCTCCTATTGAGAATTCCCTTTCACTATGGTGCTTATTAGCTTGCTCTTTCGTACGAGCTTGGGCTACAATAAGAATTTCCTTCAAGAGTAAGCACTTTGTCTGTAGCTCCTTGTCAACTTGATTAACTTTGGATGATCAAGTTGAATACCTAGCAAGAACAAGAGGAGCTACCCTTGCTGGTACGAAGAGTGGCATGAACCAAGAAGATGGTGGCCAAACGGGCAAGGAGAAGGAGAAGGAGAAGGAAAAGGTGCAAGGGGATGGTTTTAAGCCTGCTACGAGTAAGAAAAGGAACAGGGGCTCGGCCCCCTTGATTTACAGGTTTGAGTTGTAGGTTGTTTGTGCTAATCGTCGACGGTTTTCACCCATCCGTCGACAGTTTGTGACAAATTGTTCTTTTTGATCTTGTTGCTGTTTCCGCCCACGGTTTTGATTTCTTTCGTCGACGGTTTGGAGTTTTCCCTGGTTATGCCCATCTTTGATTGTATTTGCTACTTGGTTTTCCTTGTTTGAAGCTTCTTGTTTCGATTGGCCTTTGAGCGTATGCCCAAGTTTTTTGTAACTTTGTTACTTGCTTTGTTTTGAATTGGAGCTTTGGCCTCCTTGCTCAGGGTATGCCCAGAAATTCTGTACATATACTTTTTTATCAATATAATTTATCATTTATCGATAAAAAAAAAAAAGAAAAAAGAACAGGATGACTGAGAAAACCATAAATAGCCTTGAATGGAGTTAACTTGATAGAGGAATGATAAGTGATATTATACCACCATTTTGCCAATGAGAGCCATCGCAGCCAATCCTTCGATTTGTTGCTCACAAAGTAATGAAGATAAGTCTCCAAGCACTTGTTAACAACTTTAGTTTGCCCATCTGGTAATGGATGATATGCAATGCTCAGATTCAATTGTGTTCCTTGCAAATGAAAAAACTCCTTCCAAAAGTTGTTGGTAAAGACTTTATCAAGATCAGTGACAAAGGATTGAGGAATTCCATGCAACTTGACAATATTCTCAACAAAAGTATGAGCAACACTTGCAGTAGTATAAGGGTGAGTTATGATACAAAAATGAGCATATCTTGTGAGATGGTACACAACAACAAAAATAGTGGACTTATAATGAAAAGATGGTAGTCCCTCATTAAAATCCATAGACGTGTTAGTCCAAGCTTCTTCTGGAAATAGAAAGAGGCTGTACAAGGCATGGACTCGCCGTGGTTTCCTCTTTCTATCATTGACAAACATCACATTTAGCAACGAAATTTTTGATTTCACCATTCATCCTGTTCCGATAAAATTCATGAGAAATGCTCTTGTAGGTTCTAAGAAAACCATAGTGACCTGTAGTTGGTGATGCGTGTAATTCCTGCAATATGGTTTGCTTGTGGGCTGAATTAGGCATTAATAAAATCCTCCCTTTAGAGCCCCAAAGGTACGGAGGGACTGAAGTTGGTTCTTTTTTTTTTTTTTTTCTTTTTGTTTTTTTGTTTTTTTGTTTTTTTGTTTTTGTTTTTTGTATCTTTTGGATAATACCTTGGGTCTCTAGATTTTGCCACCATTCTGTCCTAATTTGTTCAAGAGTAGTACATGCAATTACAAATTTAGCTATAAGTTCAATTTGTTCAGAAAGTTGTGAGAGTGCATTTACCACAACATTCTTAGTCTCTTTCTTGTAAATAATCTCATAGTCATAGTCCCTTTCTTTTGTTGTTCCATGGAAGAGATTCGTTGTTCCAAAAAATATTTTAGACTCTTGTGATTAGTTCGTATTTGGAAATGTTGATCAATTAAATACGGTCTCCACTTTGTAATTACATGCACTATGTGTTGATGTGGGATGGAGAAAGTACCTTACTGATAAAAGCAATGGGGTGTCTGTCTTGAATTAAATTGCACCAATGCCAATTCATGATGCATTAGGCTCGATGATGAACACCTTGTTGAAATCTAGCAAGGCAAGAACTGGTGTGGTGGATATTGCATGCTTAAGCTTGACAAAGGCTTGTTCAGCTTCCTCACTTCATTTGAATGCATCTTTTTTTAGTAGAGCGATCAACGAAGTGTTAATCTTTCTGTAATCCTTGAAAAACTTGTGGTGGTAACCAGTCAATCCTAAAAATTCTCACAACCTTTTGATTGTTTGTGGAATAGGCCAATTTGTTATCACTTGTATTTTAGAAGGATAAAGTGAAAGACCTTCTTGGAAACAATATATCCAAGGTATTCCATGTAACAACCCGAAAAATTTTAAATAATTTGAAATTATAAGAAGATAAAAGGGGAGGAGGAATAACTTGGGAAAAGAGTGTGGCACCAAGCATTTGTCGACGAATGGATTGGTCTCGTTGACGAATGTTCTACATAGCTCGTCGACGAGGTTACGTGTCTCGTCGACGAGGAATTACTGAGAGGGGTTTTTATAGACTGAAATTCGTTGACGAGTTGGCTGTCTCGTCGACGAATTGTGTATAAGACTCGTCGACGAATCAACGTGTCTCGTCGACGAATCCTTGTGTATATAAAGTGGAATTCTTTCATTTCAGCGCGAATTTCTTACATGTCTTCCCTCTCTCTCTAGAAAATTCGGCCATCCTCCCTTCTCTCTTCGTTTTCGGGTCGGACTTCCTCCGGTTCGACAATCTGAAGCTACCACGATGCTTCTGGAAGAGTTCTCTACAAATCTACCGGAGTGGATCGTCGGTGGAGCTAGTTGGGGATTCATATCAGATTTAAGGTAAAACTTTTTATGTAAAATTTGGCTTTACCCTAGTTGTAAGAAATATTATATGCGAAAAAATACTGAAGTTTTGTTCTGAGAGATGCGGATTTCAGGTGTTAAGCGGGGAACCCTGTTTGTGCAGGATTGATCATTTTAAGGGACTTTCGGGAATTAGGTAAGGGGAAACATTTTATAATAGCTTTTAGTAATTGTTAAAATGACTAATTTTGGGTAAAAATCCTATATATACAGGTAGAATCTTTCTGAACCAAATTGATATTGAAAATACTGTTTTAATTATATATGTATTAAATTGGGAAAAATTGTGTGGTTGAGACCATTTTGACAATTAAATGATTATGAGTATAATGGAATGATGAATTCATTGAGATTGTGAATGTTATTTGGTAATAAATCTTGTTTGGTTGAATACACTGGTTGGATTGTGAACTTTGTTTGGATGAAAATATTGGATGGTTGAGTATACTGTGGTAATTGCGTGGACATGGTTGATTAGTCAGGTGTGTTATTGATTTGTGGTGGGGTTCATGTAAATAATGATATAACATTGGGAGTGGTATGAGGAGGTTGTTATATCGTACCTGGTATAACAGTCATATAACATTAGCAGTGGTATGAGGAGGTCGTTATATGGACGTTTATACTGGGAGGTGAACATTGGCAGTGGTATGAGGAGGTTGTTTACCTATTTACCATGAACAGGTTGGTTAGTTTGTCCTGTGTGGACATTGATGCTGTGTGATTGGATCTTGTATGGATTGATTATGATAGGAGAGTTATGCATGAAATTGTGTGAAGCGATTGTGTTAGCTTTGTACGAATGTTAATAGATTAAATATTTTGGGTAAAGTAGATTATTCCACCCGGGAGCTTGCTGAGGAAGGCGAGTATTCTGGTAGTTATTCATGGATACCAGGGTAGAGGGAAGCCACTTGTATGGACGGGTGATCTTCCCCATTCTCGGTGTCTTTACCTGAATACATAACCCTAGGGCTTACTGAGAAAGGTGAGTGCTCTGGTGTTAGTACTGGAGTAGAGGGAACCTACTTATATGGGCTGGTAGATTTCCCTATTCTCGAAAATTAACAATAAAATACTGATGATTGTGAATATGTGAAAAGATGATAATGAAGTTGATTTTGTGTGATTATGGGTATGACATCTAGGTTACTTGTGGACTATGTGTACATTTTAGAAGGATATTTTAATTGTATTATAAACACTTCAGCCACACACTATTATAAACTATTTCTTCCTTACTGAGAGGTGTCTCACCCCGACAAATGTTAAATTTTCTCAGGTTATCCAGGTGATCGAGCTTAGATAGCTTTAGGGCGAGATAGTTTTGTGAGTTAAATATAGCAGATCGGACATGTTTTTGTTTATGTTAATATATATATATATCCTAGTTTTGTAATAAGAAGGATTAGGTTGTAATTATTATGGATCAATGTATGTAAATATAGTACTCTGGTATTTTCTTTTGAGGTTATTTATTATTTTTTCGCTGCGTGAATGGTATCAGAGACGCGTGTCGGTCTCTTAACGCACCGAGCCCCGCATGGCAAGTCTAGGGCGTTACAGTTGGTATCAAAGCATAACGATCTTGCGGACTTTAGGAGGATTAATACTAGAGTATAGGTTTGAATTGAATAAGGGTAGGAATGGGTAGAATAGAGTATTGGGAGGAGTTTGAGGTTGTTTTGTAATTCGGAGGCAGAAATCTCTTGACGAACTTCTATGATTTTCTGAATCTGTCGACGGTTTTGGAAAACCACGGTAAATCCATTGACGGTGATGTTTCCGAGTTGCGAAATCGAGATGTGGAATTTAAATATTGGAAGTTCAGATGATTATGGATAAATGGATCTTGGATATTTAACTGAGGATATGGATATTAATTTGGTTTTCCATTGTGATGTGTATGTCAAATATATATAAAGATGTGGAGATTCTAAATTGCCTTTGTTGTACATTTATATTCAGGGATGGATCCTAGAGGCAAGGGCGTGGATGAAGGAGGAGGAAGCGAAATGGGAGCTTCTAGCAGGGACGAGATTGACACCTCTCGGTTGTTACGAGGAATAGCTCGTCAGGTTAGGGAAGAAATGAGACGGGATTTTGGGGGAACAAGCTATCCACCAGTGCACCAGGGTTTCACCATTGATCAGTTTACACGTCTAAAACCCTCGTCTTTTGAGGGTGGCACCGATCCAATTAAGGCTGAGATATGGATGCAAGAAATGGAGAAAAATCTTGCTGTGTTGAATTGTACCGAGGAGCATAAGGTCCTCTTCGCCACTTTCAAATTGGCTGGAGAAGCTGAACGGTGGTGGCATGCAATGAAACTAATAGAAGAACAGCGAGCGGTACCAATAGCAATGACATGGGATCGCTTCAAGTAGGTCTTTTACAACTGATATTTTCCCGCCACCACAAGATATGCAAAGGCGGAAGAATTTTTCAGCCTGACTCAAGGACGCCTCACTGTTCAACAGTATGCCGCTAGATTCCTGGAGTTATCCCGTTTTGCACCTTCTATGGTTTCAGATGAATATCAGAAGGTGAGGTGGTTTGAGAGGGGCCTTAATCAGAGGATCCATGAGCATATGGCGTGTTTGTAGATTCAGGATTTCACGGAGTTGGTACAAAAAGCTACGGTGGTAAAGTCAAGTCTGCAGAGGGGTACGGAGGCATCAGAATGAAGGAAGAGGCCTGCGTATCCACGATCCCAAACAAATGTCAGACAAGGGTCGTGGAGGGGAGATAGAGATGTTTTGGGCCAGGGGTCCGAGAGGAAGGATCAGGAATGGCAGGGTGATTCGTCACGTCCCTACTGCCCTAGGTGTAATCAGTGGCATTGGGGGGAATGCCGAGGCAGGAGTGTTATATGCTACAGGTGTGGAAAACAGGGTCACATTGCTTGGGAATGTTGGGAACCACCGAGTAATGCTCCAGCCCCGAACCAAAATCAGAACCAAAGGAACAACCCGGCGCCTCGCGACGGCAGAGGCTTGGCGCGTCTACATGTTGGGTACACTTAAGGAGGGAAAGACTAAGGGCCCAGGTAATATGCTTGTGAGTAATGTGCTAATATTGGTATGTGTATTAATATTGTTTGGTTTGGCATAATTTGTTGTTGTATATGTTTGAATTGTTGGAACTTGTGGATTTGGTTGATTAATTTTAATGGTGTGTAAATGGATGACTAACGAATTTTGGAGGTGAAATTCTTTTAAGAGGGGGAGAATGTAACAACCCGGAAAATTTTAAATAATTTGAAATTATAAGAAGATAAAAGGGGAGGAGGAATAAGTTGGGAAAAGAGTGTGGCAGCAAGCATTCGTCGACAAATGGGTTGGTCTCGTCGACGAATGTTCTACATAGCTCGTCGACGAGGTTACGTGTCTTGTCGACGAATTATGTACAGGACTCGTCGACGAATCGACGTGTCTCGTCTACGAATCAACGTGTCTGGTCGACGAATCCCTGTGTATATAAAGTGGAATTCTTTCATTTCAGCGCGAATTTCTTGCATGTCTTCCCTCTCTCTCTAGAAAATTTAGCCATCCTCCATTCTTTCTTCGTTTTCGGGTCAGACTTCCACCGGTTTGACAATCTGAAGCTACCACGATCCTTCTGGAAGAGTTCTCTACAAATCTACTGGAGTGGATCGTCGGTAGAGTTAGTTGGAGATTCATCTCAGATTTAAGGTAAGACTTTTTATGTAAAATTTGGTTTTACCCTAGTTGTAAGAAATATTATATGTGAAGAAATACTGAAGTTTTGTTCTGGGGGATGCAGATTTCAGAGTGTTGAGCGGGGAACCCTACAGGTGCAGGACTGATCATTTTAAGGTACTTTTGGGAATTAGGTAAGGGGAAACATTTTATAATAGCTTTTAGTAATTGTTAAAATGACTAATTTTGGGTAAAAATCCTACATATACAGGTAGAATCTTTCTGAACCAAACTGATATTGAAAATACTGTTTTAATTATATATGTATTAAATTGGGAAAAATTGTGTGGTTGAGACCATTTTGACAATTAAATGATTATGAGTATAATGGAATGATGAATTCATTGAGATTGTGAATGTTATTTGGCTATAAATCTTGTTTGGTTGAATATACTGGTTGGATTGTGAACTTTGTTTGGCTGAAAATAATGGATGGTTGAGTATACTGTGGTAATTGCGTGGACATGGTTGATTAGTCGGGTGTCTTATTGATTTGTGGTGGGGTTCATGTAAATAATGATATAATGTTGGGAGTGGTATGAGGACGTCGTTATATCGTACTTGGTATTACCGTCATATAACGTTGACAGTGGTATGAGGAGGTCGTTATATGGACGTTTATACTGAGAGGTAAACATTGGCAGTGGTATGAGGAGGTTGTTTACCTATTTACCATGAACATGTTAGTTAGTTTGTCCTGTGTGGACATTGATGCTGTGTGATGATTAGTCCTGTGTGGACATTGTTGTTGTGTGATTGGATCCTGTGTGGATTGATTATGATAAGAGAGTATGCATGAAATTGTGTGAAGCGATTGTGTTGGCTTTGTACGAATGTTAATAGATTAAGTATTTTGGGTAAAGTAGATTATTCCACCCAAGAGCTTGCTGAGGAAGGCGAGTACTCTGGTAATTATTCATGGATACCAGGGTAGAGGGAAGCCACTTGTATGGGTGGGTGATCTTTCCCATTCTCGGTGTCTTTACCTGAATACATAACCCGAGGGTTTACTGAGAAAGGTGAGTGTCCTGGTATTAGTACTAGAGTAGGGGGAACCTACTTGTATAGGCGGGTAGATTTTCCTATTCTCCAAAATTTACAATAAAATACTGATGATTGTGAATATGCGAAAGGATGATAATGAAGTTGATTTTGTTTGATTATGGGTATGACATCTAGGTTACTTTTGGACTATGTGTACATTTTAGAAGGATATTTTAATTGTATTATAAACACTTCTGCCACACACTATTATAAACTATTTCTTCCTTACTGAGAGGTGTCTCATCCCGACAAATGTTAAATCTTCTCAGGTTATCCAAGTGATCGAGCTTAAATAGCTCCAGGGCGGGATAGTTTTATGAGTTAAATATAGCAGATTGGACATGTTTTTGTTTATGTTTATATATATATATATATATATATATATATATATATATATATATATCCTAGTTTTTTAATAAGAAGGATTAGGTTGTAATTATTATGGATCAATGTATGTAAAAATAGTATTCTAGTATTTTCTTTTGAGGTTATTTATTATTTTTCCGCTGCGTGAATGGTGTCAGAGAGGCGTGTCGGTCTCTTAACGCATCGGTCCCCGCATGGCGAGTCCGAGGCGTTGCATTCCACGTGTAATTGAGCAAAATTATATTTAGATTTCTTAACAAATAGATTATGTTAATGAAGAATGGCGAGTACAATTCACAAATGACCTAAATGATCTTCATGAGATGAGTTATATATCAGGATATCATAAAAAAAATGTGAGAACAAACCTACGTAGGTAAGGTCAGAAAATGTCATTCATGAGACTTTGGAAGGTCAAAGGTACATTAGTTAACCAAAAAGGCATAACCAATTCATAATGGCCATCATTATTTCTAAATGTCATACTTGTGTACTCAAATTTGGTGATAGCCTGATCTCAAGTCAAGTTTGGTGAACTAATGGGCATCTCCCAACTCATCTAGCAATTCATCCATAATAGGGATAGGACATTTATCCATCACAATGTTCTTGATCAATGCTCGATAATCAACACACATCCGCCAAGAGCCATTCTTCTTCTTCACCAATAAGACAAGAGAAGAAAATGGATTGACACTTGGTTGAATTAGGTTGAATTATGTTAACATTTCTTTAACTATATTTTCTATTTTTGCTTTCTAGAAATGAGGACAACGACAAGGATGAACATTACTAGGGACACTACTTGGCAATAGAGGAATACGATGATTATGTGCTCGTTGAGGTGGCGATCCTTGTGGCTCTGCAAATAGGTCAGAAAATTCTAAAATAAAAGTCTAGCCCTTCATCCTTTCCAGATTGATGTTGTAACTTTGGTGCTCGAAGTTGTAACAAGCAACCATGTCCCTTTTTAAGGTGTTTTTCTATACGATGGCTTGAAACTGTAGTGACATTAACACAACGTTTGCCTTTAAGAGTCACTTTTTGGTCATTCACAGTGAACTTTATAACCAGTTTAAAGAAATTCCAAGCTATATCACCAAAAGTCTTTGACTATTCAATACCCAAAACTACTCATGGTCTTCTAGTGTCAACAAAAAGAAATCAACATACAACATGGTTTTGCATAGTAAGTTTAACCTTCAGACACTTGCTCTGATATGTCAAGGGAAAATCTGCAACCTTCATATCAAACTTTTCACATTGCTTCATAGGATAGGCTAGTCGTGTAGCAATTTTAGTGTCCATGAAATCATTAATGTTATTTGTATCAATTATGATAGTAATGGGCTGGAAATTTAGGAAGCCACTAATTTTCATGGTTTTAGGATTAGCATAACTAGCCAAAACATGAATTTAAGAAGTGATAGATTCATTATTATCATCAGATTTCTTCCTCTATATAAGGGGGTCATCCTTAACCTCTTTTGGCTCCTCCACTAGTTCAATCATCAATAGTAATCCCTTTTTGCAACGATGCCTTCTATACCACTTTTCATCACAATGCCAACACAAAAATTTTGTCATTCTCTCTTTAAGTTCCTTCTGAGTCAAATCTTTTGGCAAGAGGATTGTAAGGAGCGGGTGGTGTGATAGCACTGTTGACATTCTGCTTGCTAAAGGTCTTGTTGGAGCGATGTCGTTGTTCTCCCAACTTCTTTTCTTCTAATCATGCAAAGGAAATTGCAACAGTCATAGTTCGTGGCCAACATACTTTGACCTCAAGCCGAATGTCAGGTAGAATACCTTTAATAAAAGTATCAACGAGTTGACTTTCATTCCAAATTTTTAGTCCTGTTTGATAGCTACTCAAATCATGTCTAGTACTCCAAGACAGTGCTAGTTTGACATATTTTAGCAAGCTCTTTGTTGATATTCTCATATACAATAGGCCCAAATTAAACAAATAATCTAGAAATGAATTTTGCCAATAAAAGCTATGTATAATGGGCTTCAAACTAGTCATACCACTGAATAACATCATCATCTAGACTAGTAGAAGCAATATTAACTTCAAATGTTTCTAGAGTGCGGTGTAAGATAAAATATTTTTTTGCCTTAGAAACCCAACAGGTAGGGTCACATTGTCTCATCGAGGAAAAATTCTACTTTCATACGAGAAGGACCACAATCACAATTTCATTGGTAACCTCCTTCGCGCACGTATGACTACTCCTTATGATTAGCTGATGCAGGGGCATCATCTTCTCTCTCTTTGTGGGATGATATAATGAGTAGTTAAAGAGCGATGCTTGTATCTTTTCAAATTAAGACTTAAAACATATTGCTAAGTTTAGCCTTTAGCCTAGCTTCCATATGGGACTGCTGAATTTTTTGAGGTCATTGCGTATGAGTGATTATCAAGAATTCCAAGATCTTGCTTTTGTTGTTGTGTTAATGACATCCACAAGAGTGCTGACTTTGATACCAAATCATAAGACCCTAGGGTTTTATTATGGAGAAATTAGGAAAAATTTTAAGAAGGAAAAATAGTAAGAGAAAATAGGGTTTGATCACTTCTAGGAGGTTTGCCTCCAAATTAGCCAAAGGTTATGAATTATGTTATTGCTTTGATGGAAAAGTCCTGTAAGGTTACATATATATACATATTCCTATTAGGAATGTAAAACATCACAATCCAAGTCCTCAATGGACTTAATCCCAATTGATTTTGGAATCCTAACACATTAAATAAAAATCCCTATATTAAATAATCATAACATTAAATAGAATTCATTGGGAATCATAATAGATTAATTAGAAATCCCAATTGATTTGGAAATCCTATCATTAAATAGAAAGTATCAATTGATTTGGGAATCCTAATGCATACTTATGTGGATATGTTGAAAACTAATGGTAACTAGATCAACAATGGAGGTTTTTTAAGTGTCAAGATTGAAAGTTGGAGGAGCCTCTTTAGGAAACATTATATTGAGGGCTTGTGATTCTCAACCAAATATAAACAATACGTCTTGCTTGAATCTAAATTTGGCGGGGACAACTAATTCAAAAGATACACAATGGGTGTAAAGCAAGTTGGCCAATAAGGTTATTACATCTTTTGAGTTGTTAAATGAGAAATATGTCAACGAATTAAAACATAACAAGTCTAGTGGAAGTGGGCTTTCTTTAATTTCCTCTAGAAAGCATAACCAGAGGATTTGTCAAACGTAAGAGAGTGTATTGTGATAGGAAGGACCTTGAAAAACCATAAACAACATGGAACTAAGATGATTTCATCATAGAGAATTCAAAGATTGAAGTGGCTTTGACTGCTCCCAAGGATGGCATGGAGGAATTCTATTGTTGACTAGTTAGACCTACGATATAAGATGAACTCAATGTTTGTTCTATAGAAAGAGGAAGTTCGGGAGAAGGAGCTAAGTTAGTGCCCCTTTTAAAACAAAGAAGAGCTATCATTTTTGAGCACAACAAGCATTTGATATTAGCTAGGGGGAGGTGCAGTATAGAGTTTATGTCATTGGCTAATGGGTTTATTAGTATGGATTTTTAAGCACATCAATGGCATTTGGAGATTAAATACAAAAACCTTCCTTTAGTCTTGGGAGCATTTGATATTTTAATCATCTATTGGTTTCGTGGGAGGAATTTTGTTGTTTATGATGCCATGTTCACTAATAGGTTTGGTAATCTTGTGGGTTCTTTTTCCTCGTCCAATTGGAACCAAGGCGTAGGGTTGGGTGGTGGTTTTTCCTTGTTCATGGTCTTAGTTTTTATAGACCTATGGGTTTTATTTGGAAGGAAATTTCTTCAATCTATTGTTTGCATCCCCCTGATTGGTTTAAAATACTCTCATGATAAGCTTGGAGGCTCATTGGTTATTTATATATAGGTGCTTGACAATTTTATTACGGAGTGTGATCTTAGGAACATCGCTTTGCCAAAATTTTGGTTTGCTTGGTTTGTAATAGGATATCATTTAGTGCTTACATGTATTGATATGTTTCTATTTACTTCTTAGTGGGGTGATGCCTTCTATGACATATCCCACGAAATTTTGTTGAGGGTTGCTTTTGGGCATTGTCTAGGTGTGTGCGAGTCTAGTTAGGTGAAGTAGGGTCTTACTCAATTTAGGTTTGATGAATTATTTCAACTTTGTTAAGGAAGTTTTTAATGTTAAGAGTGGGTGTTTAGTGCAGGGTTGTGTGTAGGGGTATACAAAATTTACCAAAAAATCGAAAACTGGATCGAAGACAAACCGCTTGAAGCTTTGGTTCGGTATTTTCAGTTTTGGTCTTCGGTTTCGGTTTTGAATATATTAAAATCGATTTTTCGGTTTCAGTTTCTATTCCACTTAAAAACCGAACCGTAAAAAATTGAAAACTAATTAAAATTTTGAAATAATTATTTTCATACAGTATATATATACATCTAGTGAAATATTTTATTTTCTAATTTGAAATATTGTGTCTTGTAGTGCTTGTTCGGGGAGTGGGAAAGAATTTTATATAAAATGTATGAGATTCATGGTTCCCATTTTGGCGATGTGGGACGAGTTTGGTGGAGTGGAAGAGCCGGGCCAGCCGGCTATTGCCTGTTGGTGTAGGGACTTGTTAGTTGTCACTTGGCTATTGCCTATTGGGAAGACCAAACTCCACTCCAGGTCCTAGTAGCTGCTGAGTGTCGAGTTGCCGACTATCATGCCCTCACAAAACACAATCACAAGTCAGTGAAGTCACAAAACTCACAACACCTCCCGCTCCCTCTGACACTCACGCCCACACCAACACCGACACCTTCCGTCCTCACAAGGCAAACCACCTCCGGCTTCCTCCCAAGTCCCATCCCCATGCCGACGCAGCGACGCTCACGCCCACACCAGTCGCCAGCGCCCACATTTTCAACGCCGACGCAGCAACTTAGCTCCCGCCCACATCTTCCACGCCAATGCAGCAACACAGCTCATGCCCACGTTTTCTCTTGTGTGAATCACAGGGTTTAGACATGGACCTAGAATACAAAATTATAATTAATTAATTTCTGTATATAATAATATATATGTATGTCGGAATGTGTGTGTGTGAACGAAAAAATGGAAAAGGAAGAAAACGGAGTAGGGGAATGTAAGAACCATGTACACCCCTAGCTGCTAGCCGTCCCACATCGATTGAATATGGGAAGGAAAAAGTTTCCCCACCTTATATATTGCAGTTGGATCTGCCTTTTACAATGAACCGTACCACACTCTCATTTGCTGCCGTGCTGGGCTTTGAATTCAAAGCCTTGGCCCAGTTAAATCAATATTATTGGCTGTGGGCTTGTGGCTTGTGGATGCCAACCCAACTTGGCCTTAACGTATTTTTTGCTTGATCGTTTAAAATTTGGTTAAAATTGAAATCACCGAACCGAACCGTAAAGTTGACGGTTTGGTTTGGTAATAAACTGATGGTATATGGTTTGGTAGCAGTTCAATAGTTTTAAAAACTTAGCAGTTGAGTTCGATTGATGGTTTTGGCAATAACCAAATCAAACCGAACTGTGTACACCCCTAATTGTGTGGATGCTTTTTTTTTTTTCAATGAAAAAAATCAATGTGTGTTGAGAAGAAGCTGAAGTAGTCAAATGAAGAGGTTTTAAGAGATGTTGGTCTTAAAAGGAATGGGATTGTATAGGATATTAAGGAGATTGATATGTTAAAGGTTTGTATGAAAATTTGGCAGGGAGGAGGATTCAATTATGTAATGAGCTCGATATGTTCTTTTAAAGGAAGAGATTACTTGGTGGAAAAAAGTTTAGGTTTATATGTGTAATTGAGGGGGATTGTAGAACTAAGATGGCAGAGTTGTAGAAGGCATACGAGTTTTATAAAAGGGAGTTGGAGCTAGAGTTAGGTGAAGTAGCTAGGGAATTCTTGATTGTAGATGAGATTTTTAGGTTTTATGAGAGTTTTTAGTCCGAAAAAGTTGTTAATGGAGTTATGTTGAAAGAGTTGATTGGTCTTTTATTTTTCATGATTGTCAACACGTGTGGACCGAGATTAAATGCCTCGATGGGGATGACTATCTAAAGAATGTGAAGCTTTTATCTTTCACTTTAAGGTTCACAGAGTCATCACTAACCTTTTTTCACTAGTTCTGGTTAAGTTCACCTAATTACAATGGATTAGTTGATCTCTAGCTAATTCTAGGGTTTATGGAACCAATAGTAACTGTTGGCCTTACAAGGCTTAACATCCTATTTTGATGCTAACAAACAAAGTAAAACTTAACATATTTGTTGAGTAATGATATTTCAGGGTTTAAGAAAAAGAATGTACAAAAAGCTTATATTTCAAAGAAGGATGATCATATGAAGCTCAAATAACATGAATTCAAAAACTAAAGCTTGAAGATCATGAGAGCATGGATATTAAAGAGAACTTGATGAAAAGCTCAAAGTATCTTAAAGCTTGAAGACAAGTAGTAGATCAAAGCATGAAGACTTAAGTGTTTAAAAATGACAAATAACTTAGAAGTCTTTATGTAAGTGCTTTAATATTTAAATATCTTTTAAAATATTGTTGAAGCTCTTTAGAGGAAATACATGGACTTAGAGACCTATTTTAAAATTTCGAAAAATGTTTTATGAAAGATCAAAGTAAGAGAGCAAAACTAAATTTGAAAATCGAAAATGAAAAAGTAGAAAGAGGACTGGTCAGCCGATTGACCAGAAAAACACTGGGTTTACTCAGTCGACTGACAGGAAATCAACAGTTAAGTTAATTGCCTAGTCGATTGACGCAATGAACTGAAATCACTTAGCCGACTGACAGTGCTCAGTCGATTGACAATTATTCAAGTTAATTTCTGGCAGACAGAAGGGTGTCAACCGCCTGTCCAACCTACTGATCCTGTGGAAATATACTACCCAGTCGCTTGTCCAGCCGATTGACTCCACGGGATTTCAAAATTTTGAACTTAACGGGAAATTTCTAAAAATTAGTTTTTCAAATGTGAACGTTATAAAAGCTTGGTGGACACTCCAAGTAACTTGGAGAACAAGGAAACTAATTCTAAAAGGCCTATAAATACTTACTTAATCTCAAGAAATTATAACTAAGGCAATTATATAGCACACTTGCATTAAATCTCTCAATCTCTCTCAAAGCTTCATATTGCTCAAACTCTTGCTGAAGAGAAATCATTTGAATTGCTGCTGAAAAATCAAGCTAAGGTTCTCACATTGAGTTTTCTCAATTACAAAGGAACCCTTGGTGAATTCTACACTCAAGCTTCAATTCTATTTCTTATTGGTATTTAAATTATTGAAGTACTTAAACTGAATTTGTACTAATCTACTATGTTTTGAGAGTGCTTTTGTACGTAGTGATTACTTCATATCTTTTGTAGTTTTTGGACGATTCGAAGTGTTTGGATCGTTGGCTAAGCGAGGGGATATCGCTTAGAGAGGCGGGCTCTAGCCTAATCAAAGGAGTGTTGTGTAAACGGTGTTGTTCCGCCCGGTAAAGGAAGTGGTTTTAGTGAATCCTTTAGTGGTTTGCCAAAGGCGAAGACGTAGGCTGGGTATAAGCCGAACCTTGTAAAAAACTATTGTCTTACTCTCTCTTTCCCTTACTCTCTTTACTTACAGCATATACGAACTGCGTGGATGTTTTAAATTCCTTAATCATAAACACTACATGGATTTGATATTAAGTAAACTTAAGCTTAATTTGTTTTTGGGATTGCAGAAACCGAAAGAGAGTACGTTGGTTGATCAATTCTTTGTGCAAACCGTAAGGGAGTACATTGATTGGTGAAACACTCAAAGACTCTTTAAACTGAAAGTTTATTTAACGCCTAAGTTTTTGGAAAGAGTATTGGATTTTATATTGCACCTCATTTTAAGAAAGCAAATTTATTAACTACAGGGTTGCAAACAAACACAAATTAAATCTTCTATCTTAGTTTGAATATTGTGGATGATTGGAAAATTGATTGGTTGATTGATTAGTTAAAGTACTTTGTTGGTTGTGGATTGAATTTTGTTTTTAAGTATTTATTATTTGAATAAATCAATAAGAAGTAAAGAATTCATTAAAAGAAGAAAAAGAAGTTAAGGATTTTTGAAAAGAATTAAAAGAAAACTTTTAAATCCAATTCATCCCCCTATTGGGACACACCTTAGTTTTCAGTAACTAATTTACGTTCTAGAGTCATCTTGGGGAGTTCAATTATGTTAGGGGAAGGTATAGGCACCCCTGCATACCCATCCTTTCAAATGATACCATGATAAGCCCAAATTGTTCAAACATTAATCAAGGTGGTCTTTGAATCTTGTTAAGGTAACTAGTTAAGTTACCTTTGCTTTATACATTGTTACGTTGCATAACCATTGGCCAACTTATCAGTGTTGTGAGAATTTCCTCATTGCAATAACTACATGAAGAACAATAACATGTTCTTTGAGGATCCATCATCAAATTCATTAATTAAAATTTATGACGTTGACAACAATGGTTTCATCATATGAATCATGCAACACATTCACAAACAATCTCAATTGCATACCAAATGTATCATTACCTTTCTTCTTGATCATACATACAAACATAATCATGTTCATGAAATACAATATGATTATATGGTCGAGGAAGAATGCTTAATGAGCTTTATTTGTCATGCCATTAAATATTGTTTCACCTTACAACCATTGGGCAACTCGTTAGTATTGTTAGGCTTCCCTCACCTCAAGAACTACACAAAGAACAACATGTTTCTCGGAGATCTATCATTGGTTAATTAAATATTTTTGGGTTTTCAAACATTCATTCCATGCTTATGTAAGATAATAAACCAAAGTCATCCCGCAACAAGTTCAATAATGTATATAGGTGTTATGCTGTGATGTAGTTTATGTAGGATAATAAACCAAAGTCATTCCGCAACGAAATAAACTACATCACAACATAACACCCATATACATTATTGAACCCATGCATACATTCTAAATCAATACATGCTTTAAAGTGAACATTCACTACTATGACTTTCGTTGCATTTTGACCTAAATTCATTATTTCAACATTCACACTTAAATAATAGCACGCAAAAAAGGGAATTAGGGTCACCTTGCTTGCGATTTTTCATTTTCTGACTTGTGCATTCAAATAAAATAAAAATGTATTCAAAACACTTGGAAAACCCTAAGAATGGAATAAAAACACTTCTCGAAATTTTTAATTTTTTTCGGGATTATTCTACAATTTTTATGAATTTTTATCAATTTATAAAGGTTAAAAACAAAATAAAATATAAGAAAAATTAATCAAAAGATTTAAAAGGGATAACAAACAACCCAATCAAAAATTTCAAAATGTTTTAAAAGAATTTTGTAGAATTACCAAATAGAAATTTAATGAAAAAACCTAAAAAGAAAATATTTTTACAATAAGGAACAACCTAGTTAATGGAAAAATTAAAATAAATAATAAATAAATACAATAAATTAGGGAAAAATTTTTAAAATAAAATATAACTTTTTTAGGCCGCCTCCTATTTTTTTTCATAATTTTATCTAATTAAAAAGTATTTTTTACTAATTTTAAAAAATTATAATAGATTATTAAATAAAATAAATAAATATGAAAAATAAAAAATGCAAATTGGACTGGCCAACTGGTCGACTTGAATAGGTCAACAAATCTAGAGATGTTGCATGCGTCACACGTGCAGGGGGAAGATGTCAGTCCAGAATACTATTTTGGTGTCATTTTCAATGACTTGCCGACAACGATGTTTGAATCCTAAAACTTGAAATCATTAGATCTTTTTTTTTGTTTGAACTCTAAATTGAGTGTCATTTTTTTTTTGGTTCGACGTTTATCGACCTTAAGAATCCTTTCTAACAAAAGAATAGGCCAAACCCCACAAAATACATGTTTCAAGTTTGGTTGGCCTTCGCTAGCAACCATGGCGACAACCAAATTTTTGGAACGTGAAAAGCCCAACTTCTCAAACTCTACTCTCCTCATTTTTTCTGGCTGGAGAAGCTCTAATGAGCCTTCTCTTTTGTCTTTTTATTTGTAAAACAACCAAAAATTATTGATTCTACGTAGCCAAGGCCTCAGAGCGAAGAAAATCAAAGTTTTAAGTTGGAAAAATCCCAACTTTAAAAAGACAAAGTTAAAAAACCTACCTTTAAGCAATCTTACCTTTTCGCGAGTATTGGGTCATCATCTTTGGCCATAAAATAAGAGTTTAAAAGTACCAAATGCTAGGTTTTGAGGGAAACCAAGATTAAAAGACTTACCTCGCATGTTAGTACTCTAAATCTTTGAGAAATCTCATATTTTCGCACGCCAACCTCTAAAATTTGGAAGTATCTCCTTATTTTTGTCTTTTCTCTCCTTTAGCTTAGATGCACAAGCTTCCTCTTGTGCTCCAACATACTCCCCTTACCATTTCTATTTCTATACACACCAATTCCTCTATGTGTCTTCCTTACCTTCAATCTCCCCTTTGTGCCTCCTTTCTTCTTTGTCTGCCTCCCTTTGAGTTGAACACATCTTCCTCCCTCTTCTTTGAAACTTAAGCCCCGTTAGATAGAGCAAGGGTAAGGCTTCCTTTTCTCCTATTTCAAAAAGGCCTCTTATCTTAAAAGGAGCTTACTTTCACATTCAATGGGGGTGTTTGGACCCTTTCTCTACCTTAGCTTTGTCCAATTTTCAATTAAAATATGGGTAAGCCTTCCTTTTTGATTAAGTGGGCATCCATTCACAACATTAAAGTTCTATACTACTCTGAATGTAGGCTTTGCTTATTGAAATGTGGGGAAAAAAATTGAATTTCAATGAACTGCTCCTAAGCTTCCACTAACTCTTGAATTGCTGTTCTAACCCTCATTTAGTCCTAATTCTAGTTAAATTGGCCTTGGACAAAATAAGGTATCAACAGTTGCCCCTCCTTATTTGTTTTTTACCATGAGTACTTAGGATGCATTCTTCCTAACACTTATAAGGTAAGAGACGCAAAGATAAAGACCATTATTTTGATTGTGGAGCAATTTAGCCAATTTACACAAATAAGTGTGAGATGAATCCTAGGTTAAAAGGAAATCCACAGCTAGAACTCTGGTGGGGTTCAAGGATGGAAATAAACCTTGGTTTGGGTTAAGAACTACCTTAAAGAAGATGCTATGTGGAACGAGAGAATTTGTAAAGATTGACTATTGAGGAATTTTTAAGATGCAATGAGTAAATGAAAAAAAGGATATGGGACCACTTGATAAGTACCAAGTCAATTATGTAAGGGTATCCTAAGATAGAAAAGAAAAAGGGATCACTGGGTAAGAACCTAACCAGTTACATAGTGTTGGCCTTACAAGACTTAACATCCTATTTTGATGCTAACAAACAAGTGGAATTTAACATATTTGGTTGAGTGATGATATTTCAGATCTCACATATGTGAAAGCAAGTCAAGTACTTACAAGGATCAATTGAAACTTTTATTCCAAAGGAACATGATCATATGAAGTTTAAAGAATACTTAAAGGCATGGATGATATATTAAAGCTTATGACTATGAGAGGATGAACTTGATATTAAAGCTTGAAGAAAAGGGCCAAGACAAAGCATGAAGACTTAAGTGTTTAAGAATGACAAATGATTTAGAAGTCTTTATGTAAGTGCTTTAATATTTAAATATATTTTGAAATATTGTTGAAGCTCTTTGGGGGAAATACATGGACTTAGAGACCTATTTTAAAATCCCGGAAAATGTTTTATGTAAGACCAAAATAAGAGAGCAAAATTAAATTTGAAAACCAAAAATGAAAAATTAGAAAAAGGACTGGTCAGCTGACTGACCAGAAATACTCTGGGTTTAGTCAGCCGACTGAGAGATAAACAACAACAAAATTAACTGTCTAGCCGACTGACTCGATTAATTGAAACCACCCAACCGACTGACAGTGCCCAGCCGACTGACCAATTTTGAACTGTGTCACGCCAGTCGACTGACTATTTCCTAATTTTAATTTCTGAAAGAAAGAAGGGTGTTAACCGCCTATCCAGCCGACTGACCCTGTGGAAACACACTACCTAGTCGCCTAGTCAGCCGCTTGACTCCACGGGTTTTGATTTTTTAAACTCCAAAGGGAAAATTTCAAAAATTAGTTTTTCAATTATGAATGTTATGAAAACTTGGAGGATACTCCAAGTTACTTTGGGAACAAGGAAACTAATCCTAAATGCCTATAAATACTCCTTTAATCCCAAGAATTCAAATATACAAGTAATCACACAACATATTTGCATCAAATCTTTCAATCTCTCTCAAAGTTTCATATTGCTCATACTCTTGCTGGAGGGAAATCATCTAAATTGCTAAAACACCAACCTAAGGTTCTCATTCTGAGTTTTCTCAAATCACAAAGGAACCCTTGGTGAATTCTACACTTGAGCTTCGATTCTATTTCTTATTGGTATTTAAATTATTGAAGTACCTAGAGTTAAAATTGTACTAATCTACTATATTTTGAGAGTGCTATTGTATGTAGAGATTTCTTCATATCTTTTGTAGTTCTTGGACGATTCAAGGTGTTCAGATCGTTGGCTAAGTGAGGGGATATGACTTAGAGAGGTGCTGCTCTAACCTAATTGAAGGAGTGCTCGAATGAGGGTATATCGTTTGGAGAGGCAGACTCTAGCCTTCTGAAGGAGTGTGTAAACAGTGTTGTTCTACTCGGCAAAGGAATTGGTTTTAGTGAATTCTTTGGTGGTTTGCCAAAGGCAAGGACATAGACTGGGTATAAGCCGAACCTTGTAAAAATCTTGGTATCATTCTCTCTTTCCTTTACTCTTTATTTTCAGCACATATAAATTGCATGAATGATTTAATTTTTAATCATATATACTACGTATATTTGGAAATTAAGTAAACTTAAAGTCTAATTTTGATTTGGGTTGCGGAAACCGAAAGGGAGTATGTTGGTTAAAACATACTTTGTGAAAACCATAAGGGAGTACGTTAATTGGTTAACACCTAAAAATAAATTAACTAAGAGTTTATTTGAATTCTGAATTTTGGGAAGAGTGTGAATGCTTTGTTTAAAAGCACTTTGAGAAAGCTAATTCATTATCAAAAGGATTGCATTAACTACAGGGCTGCAAACAAACAAAAGCTAAAATCTTGTACCTTATATCTTGGTTTGGATATTTTGGTTTGGTTGATTGATTGGTTACTTGATTGTTTAAGCAAATAATGTTATGGATTGTATAAAAAGAACTAAGTTGTTGTGTGATTGATAAATTAAAAAAAACAAGTCAAGAATTGGTTAAAAGAAAAAGAAGAGGTTAAGGATTCTTGAAAAGAATTAAAAGAAAATTTTTAAATCCAATTCACCCCCTCTCTTGGGACTACACCTTAGTTTTCACATAGGGATCACCTTTGCTTGAGAAATTAATATGAATCTCCTAGTAAGTACTAAGTTAATTACCCAAGGCTGGCTCGAGATATGAAAGTGGAAGGAGTCGTCTGGTAAGAACCTAGTAAGTTATGTAGGGGATCTCCTTTGCTTGAAAAAAATGATGGGGCTGCCTAGTAAGTACCAAGTCAATGACACATGGGGTAACCTAAGTTTCGAAAACATAAGGAGTTTCCTGGTAAGAATCTAGCCAGTTACATTGGGGATCTTCGTTGTTAGAAAATTTGATGGGGTCACTTGGTAAGTACTAAGTCAATTACACATAGGTAACCTGAGGTTTGAAACATAGAGAGTCACTTGGTAAGAACCTAATCATTTACGCAAGGGATCTTCGTGTTTGAAAAGTTAATGAGATGTAGAGACTAGGTGGTCATTGCTGCAAAAAGATGCAGGAGTCATATATGGTCCCATGCAAATGCATTGACATAGATGCTAGGTATTCATCATTTTTTATGATGAATCTTGTTATGGATGCAAATTATGCACATAGATGCAAAGTTTGCCCATGTTATGCATATGACATGATATTAAAGTAAAACATGTTCATATTGATGTGAATGATAGGGTGTGAGCATGATGCTTGAATGAGCATCCATAAATCCATCCCTGATTTGATGTCGTAAGAGTCCAAGATATTGCTACACAAGGATATGGGAAACCTAGCCTATTATGTAGAGGTTTTCCAAGGTGAGAGGTAGCCACAGGTGGGGATTGTGCCGCTATTCTGGGATTGGAATGCTTGCGGTTGAATTTCGAAAACTTTTAATAGGAATAGATTGACTAAGAATGAGCACCATTTGATGACATGTTTCCTCATAGAGGAAATGTTCCATGAAAATGACTTGCTAAGATAAATGCTATAGTTTATATGTTGTTTTTGTTCTGTTTCTTGGAAAATGACATGAAGATGTTTGAGTTTGAGTTTGATGCAAATGAAAATCCTACCATGTGTTGCTTGATGCAGATTTTATTTTTCTTTAGGAATGATTTAGATTTTATGCAATTAAAGAACCAAGCGATAAAAAAACCTTGATAGGATTCATCCAAGTATGTGGGTGTTGGTTGGAAAAAAAGGGACCATTGGTAGGACCTAATCAACTAATTAGGAAGTGGATCTAAAACCAACCAGTAAGACAAAATCAATTACATGGGAATTGAAGAATGATAATTAGTAGGACCTAGTCAACTACCTAAGGCTAAGGAATAAAAATCACCCTATAAGATCTAATCGATTTCATGGGAATCAATTGAAAGATGAATGCCATCACGAAAGGATCCAATCAACTTCCTAAGTTGAGGAATGAAATACCATTGGCAAGACCTAGGCCAAGATCAGTGATGCTAGATTGACTTGCTGCAATGACTTGCTTGATGCAAGTTTTTGATGAAAATGACATAGCATATGTACATAACATGCAAATCTTAGATTGGGGGGAAAAAAAAAAAATCTCAAGTAGTTCCATAGTACTCTAAATGTAGGCTTTGCCCATTGAAATGTGGGGAAAAAAAAATTGAATTTCAAATGAACTACTCCTAAGCTTCCACTAACTATTGAATTGCTTTTCGAACCCTTAATTAGTACTAATTCTGGTTAAATTGGCCTTGGACAAAATAGGGTATAAACAGTTGCCCCTCATTTGTTTTTTACTATGAGTACTTAGGATGCATTCTTCCTAACACTTATAAGGTAAGAGACATAAAGATAAAGACCATTATTTCGACCGTGGAGCAATTTAGCCAATTGACACAAATAAGTGTGAGATGAATCCTAGATTAAAAGGAAATCCATAGCCAGAACTCTGGTGAGGTTCCAGGATGGAAACAAACCTTGGTTTGGGTTAAGAACTACCTTAAAGAAGATGCTATGTGGAACAAGAGAATTTGTAAAGATTGAGTGACTATTGAGGAATTTGTAAGATGCAATGAGTAAATGAAAAAATGATATGGGACCACCTGATAAGTACCAAGTCAATCATGTAAGGGTATCCTATGATAGAAAAGAAAAAGGGATCACCTGGTAAGAACCTAGCCAACAAATAAAATGTAAGGTTCAAACAACCATATGAATGTCCAAGACCTCTTGATGAATTGAAGCTTCTTTTGAAAAGGATACCTTGATGATTTTAAAAGTTCTCAACTTCTTAATGATCAACGAGCACATTATAAAAATGCTATTTTCAAAAGAGCATGGACTATTTAGTTCTTGATCCTTTGAAAAATATATACATGAAAGCAAGAATTCAAGTCTCACGTTATCATGACTACTCACATTATCTCCAATTTTTCAGTCATCGACATAGTGATATACAAAGAGGATGCTAAATCTGGTATTTTATAGCTTTAAGGATTATGATTGGTAAGAAAAATTGATATATTGGCTTGCATTTAAGATGGTCATCTCATGATGCTTTTAAAAAAGAAGTGATGAGGTAATGAAATTTCTCCTTGGCCTTTCATTATGTTGATGCCCAAGTTGTAGAGTCCCATTCCAAATGCTTCTCCTCTCATTGGACTAGTTCACAAAAATCTTTGTGCACTTAGTATAAATTCTTTAGCCTAGTCGCTATGCTTTATCAAAATGGACTTTTCAAGGCTTATAACATGGCTTGAGCTAAAAGGGACATGAAGAGCATGGATATAAGGCCCAAATATGCATCAAAGTTCAAGTAGATCAAGGATCACAACATGCCCTCTAACTTCTCTGATTTTATTTTCAATTGAACTTCCTCATTTCAAATTATTATTATTATTATTATTATTTTTTTGTCTCTAGCTAGGATACCCTTATGATGCTATTTCTAGTTTTCACCATAGTTTGCCTCTACATGCACATCACCTTTAGGATTTTCACCATGGATGCAAACATTCTATTTTATCTTTGGTTCTAACATGCCAGTGATTTGTGAAAATTGATAACCTTGCTGATAATGCAATGATTTGACCTTACTTAATGCTTCCATAGTGAGTGATGCTATCTAACACCAAGATTAGAGTCATGATCTCAAGGTGGTCTTAAGGCATGTGATGAAATGTAGGCTTGGAATTAGGTTTAAAGAAATGAAGGGAAACTGGGATAAAAAATCCAACCAAGTCGCCCATTTTTGCCCCATGCTATGATTGAGTTAGATTGAAAATGTTGTGCTATAGTATAAGTTGCCAACATACCTTTTCAAGATCTGGTTAATACGTCATTCAAACTTGTTACTGCTTGACACTCCACTTGAATTTTTGGATGGAAGATTCAATTTGAGAAGACTTTCATTTGGACCGTAATGTAGGCCAAGATTTTTAAATTAAAGAAGGAAAGGATCTTGTAAGGTTATTATTGCCGTTTAAGGGTTGTAGATGACCTAGGATAATCTTTTGTTGATACATTTTCATTTTCCTCCTTTTCTTATTTATCCTCTTTCTTTTCATTTTTTCACTTCCTTCTTTTTCTATTCATATCTTGTTTTTCTTTCTTTTATTTTTGAAGGATACTGTACATTCTTTTTATTTTCTTTTCAACTCAAAATTACCGCAATATGGGGGATTTGGATGATTCTTGGTGTAGTTAATAAGGAAAGAGTAATCTTCAGTCTCAAAAGGTTTAGTAAAGGACAAATTTCTACTTTCTATAAGGATAGCTGAAAAATGACCTCTCTTCATTTTGATGTCCATCCTTACTTCAACTGGACACGAGATGTTAAGGGTCCCTACCTCGGTGTATATTCTAGTTAACTAACTTAAGAACAAGAATTCAACTTAAAATTTTAAGATTAATAGGTGAGCAAGGCATAATTCTAATTATGCACATGTTATATATTAGGAAATTGATCGAGTCACTGATGACCACCTATCACTTGATCATAACTCCAATTGTGATGTTATTTGCATTTGCTTAAATGAATTTTACTCTCACTACTTGGGATGCATTTGCGATAGCATGAAATACTCATTGAGCTAAAGACTCTTCAATGTGAACCATTAGAAGGTATGGTGATGGTGTTGTATGCTTCAATAGTCATGCTTGAGATCTTAAAGACTCACATATGAAGAGGGCAGTTCATGCCACAATGTTCACCTCACTTGTTTTTCCAATCTCTTGAGGCTGCCAATGATAACTTATGCCTTGTATGTTGAGAAAGGTAGCTACCCTTGTATGAGGGTCATGATCCTTGAATAGGGTTATGTGAAAAAAAATTGCTTTCCAAGCTTAAAAGGGGTTAGCAAAGGGTATTTTATGATATAAAAAGGTAGTAAAACAATGACCATTCCTTACTTTAGGCACATCTACTTAGACATTAGAGCTATACTAAGAACCTTCAGACTTATGCGACATTATTTCCCTTTCTTTTTTTAGAGACCACAACTAATGAAGCATTAGAATTCCTTATGCATCAAATTATACATGAAAGTGGTATCTGAGGGATGAGTTTTGCATTGATGATTTCAAGTATAGTTGACAAAAAAGGGAATGAAAACAAAGGTATGATAGCAACGATTAAAAGGCGATCAATGGTTCGTATTGATGCCCTCTTTTTAGTGCAAGATGACGTTTGGTTTCAAAAAATGGTGCAAAGGTTGAATTTTGAAGAAATGATGGATTGGTCAATATGGGACATAACATGGCATTTTGATTGAGACAAAGACTTTCTTTACCTTCCTAAGGTACATCTTTACGCCTAGTATGGTTATTAGAGCGATGAGCTGCCATTTTAATTTTCAACCACAATGAAAATTGAATGTCTCTTTTGTCATTACCTCGATGACTAACGAAAATTTGAAGGTTCAGTAAGTAGGGAATCAATGCAAAACAAAAGAATTTTGCATTTCTTGACAAAATTAAATATGTCATCCTGTAATGGATATCATACCATTCCTTTGGGCAAAGCCTATGAATCTCACTCTTATTGTGCATGCCTAAGAATTGAATGAATGGATTAATGTTTTGACTAAGCCAATGAATGGAATGCATGAATGTATGAGTGAATGAACTGAAGCTCTTAAGGAAAAACACATGTAAACATGAGTGCAAGAAACCATGGATAGGGGAATGTTACTATATGAATTAGTTGCAAAAATGGGAAGAATGACTTAAAGGAATCAACCTATATGACATATGATCATAATGATTAATGAACTCTAGAATCTTGTATTGGGATGGATCAATGATGAACTGATACTCATTAGTTGAGTTGGGATCAACATATGAGCACATGCTGTCTAATTGAGCATGCCTTATTGAGTTGAAACTCCTTAGTTGAGTGTGGAGACATAAATGATAACTCGTGTTTATAGGTTGAGTATAAAATGAAGAATACTCTTGGGCTGGTTCTAAAGGAATGAGTGAAGATTTATAATCTAAATAGAGTGATAAAAGGATGAATGGATGCTTGATACTCACAAGTAGATCACCTATGGGTGTATCTACACATGTTCATCCATTGAGCATGGTTGATTAATGATATTTAGTAGTTAGGCATTGAGAGGTAAATGAAGAGGTATGCTGATAAGTTGAGCACAAAGGGATAAATTAATGAATAGAAGAATTGATATTACTGAGTGGAACATGGATAATTGAGCCAGGAATAAGTGCTCATAAAGGAACGATCATACAATTGGAGTATGGATGGACATATGCTCATATATGCTTTAATTAGCTCATGAGAGATACTTCAGATTGAGCATGTGGGGATGAATAAGAGTAGAAATAAAAAAGAATTTGCCTCTTGAAGGTTGACCATAAATTGGTGAATGCTCGTAGATGCACATATGGATACTCAAGGTTGATCGTGGATGGTAAGTTCTTGAAAAAAACATAGATGGTCAAAGGCTTATAGATTGAGTGAGTGTGATGCTCCTAAATAGAGCATGAACAACAGAAGCTTCTCAAATTAAGCATGATTTGGTGAATGCTTACACATTGACCATGGAAGGGTGAAATAAGGAATAGCTTCCCAAGAGAGGGGGGGGGGGGGTGTGGGGTGAATTGGATTCTTTTAAATTTTAATGATTTTTAAGCTTTTGATTTTAATACCCAGAAAACAAAATATATAAATGATAATCACACTAAAAAAATACTAAAATTTAAATTCACAAATGAAATGAAAGTAATTCAATCACTTAACCAAGAATATTAGAGCTTTTGTTGATTTCCCTGTAAGCTTTTAGTATGCACTTCACTTGATCAATATTTCCACAGATTAACCAACGTACTCCCTTTTGGGTTTCCGCAAATGGTTAATCAAAACGTACTTTCTAAATATCAAGTACCTTTGTTTCTTTCTCATTTAAAAACCTGCAACTTGCACTTTTAAACCATACAACAATAGCAAGTCAAGAATATAAAGTAAAGTAGAGAGAAAGACACAAGATTTTTACGAGGTTCGGCTTCAACACAGCCTACATCCTCGCCCTTGGCAAAACACCAAAGGGTTCCACTATATCAATTTCGTTACTGGGTGGAACAATACCTATTTACAACCACTCCTTCTGTTAGGCTAGAGCCTGCCTCTCCAAATGACAATCCCTCGTTTGGTCCAACGATTCAACAACTCTGAATCGTCTAAGAGTGAAGATAAAGAAATTTTGTGTACAAAATAAAACTCTCAGAGAGAGTAGATTAGTACAATAATCAGCACAATGATACTTCAAGGTAATTCAAATATAAAAGAATTTGAAGCTCAATACTTAGTATGAATCACCAATATAATTTTCAAAAGATGAGAGATTCTGACTTTTGAAAACTTTGCCTCAAAGTAAATCAGTAGCAAATCAATAATTTGAACACAAGAGATTTTTAGATCCTTTGAGAATTTTGAATGCTTGAAGATTGCTTGATAAATTTTTTTTTTGAAGATTGCTTGATCTAAAAAACCTTTTGAAGATTGCTGGATCTGAAAACCCTTGAAGATTGCTTAATTTCAAAAACCTTTGAGTATTGCTAAATCGTTCTCATTTAAAAAACCTTTGAAGATTTGAGCTATTTATAGATGTTTAGAAGCCATTCATTACTCCCAAAGATTCCCAAAAATCGTTTCTAATTATTTTAAATTAATTATGTCAAAAAATGTGGTTTAAAAATTCTTCCCGTTAAGAGATTTAATGCCAATGTTTGAGTGGCAATCACCTGCCACGACTTGGCAGTCGCTTGTCACAGAACAAACTCTCAACACAAAATGCTGATAGTCGCCTGCCAGAACCAAGGCAGTCGTCTGGCTTGTTCACGCAGGCGCTTGACAGGTTTAGGCAGTCGCCTGTTTAGCTACTGATTTTTTGAAAAACCTCTTTCTTATGTGGCAGTCGCCTGGCCCTTCAATATTTGAAAATTTTCCTTTTTCAAAAGTTTTTATTTTCATTGTTTATAAAAATATTCTTTAGAGTATATGTATAAATATATTTTTGAATTTCTAAGAGCTTCAAACCAATTTATACTTGAAATTAACTTTGAAGTACTTACATTTATAACATCTTTAAAAATATAATTCTTTGATCTTCAATCTTGTTCTTCCATCATCTTTTCGGTTTCAATCTTTTCTTTGAGCTTTTCACCAGTATAACTTTATTCCTCATGCTTATTGTAATCCATAAGCTTTACTATGTTCTTCAAGAATTCTTTGTGATCCATAGGCTTCCTTATGCACTTGAGCTTTGTCACTTTCCTGAAAAACTTACACTTGAACCATATTAAACACATCATTGATTTGTTATCATCAAAATAATAATTGTAAGCCTTATTAGGCCAACAAAGGGGACGCTCTTAGATTGAGCATGGTTAGAGAGTTGCTCTCCAATTGAGCATACATGGGAGGATGTTCTAAAGTGATCACAAGTGGACACTCTTTAGTTAAGCGTAGTGGGTCTTGTGCTTATAGGTTGAACATGCAAAAAAATGGGCAAGATAAATGGATGCTCTTGATTGAATATGTGAAGGAAGATAATTAGCTTACAGCAAGATGTTCTAGGGGGAGCCTGAGTGGGTGCTTACTATTGTAGGTATATGGATGCCCCAAAAAAAAGGGGAAAGCATTGTGCTTATAGAAGGATTATCTTGTTGAAGCATGAGTGGATGCTCAAAGTTTAAATGGTGACTTAATGCTTTAAGATTGATTGAGCCCAAATGGGTGCCTAGGAACAAATGGATGCTCACTAATTGAGCTTTGCAAATTAATGCTCTAGATAGTAGCAGTGGTGCTTCCAAATCAAGCATTGACGGAGTGGTGCTCCTAGGTTTAAGGCGGAAGGAATGATGCTCACAGATTGAGCAAGGATGGGATCATGATATTTTTAACTATTGGTCCTACGAGGGAATGCTCTCAGATTGAGCATGGTCAGGGAAGTGTTTGTCAGTTGAGCATAGAGGGAGGAATGCCCCTACCTTAAGGCATCATAGATGAAAAGGGATGCTACTAATTAAGAATGATAAGTAAATGCCCTTGATTGAGTGTGGAAGGATGCCTCTTAAGCTTAGAATGAAATGATAAGCATGAATGAAAGATTTATCAAATTGAGGATGGAGATTAGATGTCCACAAATGGAATATTGATAAATGAGTGCTCAGAATGGAGCATACATGGATAGATAAGTGCTCTGGGATTGAGCATGTTAGTGAGTGCTTATATCCTAAATAAAAGGATGCTGACAGATGAAGGGTAGATCAAGTATGAACAAATGGGTGCTCTCGGATTAAGAATCTGTGCGTGAAGCTAGATGCTTGAGAAAGCTTCACTATGGAAGATAAAACTAATCATTTTGACTTGATACTTATGCTTTGAGCTTGAATGGAGGGATGCTCTAAATTAGGGTTACCATCTTTTTATGATTGAATTCCTTAAAACTTAGTTCTATACAAAGGGGATGAAACATATGACACTTAGAAATAACCAAATTATGCACAATCACTTGTTTAAGCATACTAAAAAAAAAAAACAAATCGTTAATAGTTAATAAGTTCACAATCCACTCGAAGAAGGTAGAGGCCTTTGTCCCATAAGGAATGAATATCTAGGGTATTCATTCGGTGGCTCTAAACTAGAGTAGATGACCTAGAGTCTTTATGTGTGGTTTGGCCCTACATCTTAAGGATACAAAGTCCCTAAATTGTCTCTAGCATCACCCATAAGTAGGCTAGTATAGTCTCCATCCATTGCTTAGGAGGTTCGAGAGGATACAATTTGAGCAAGATGTTTTATGAGCCCATATGGAGACTAACGTCTCACGAGAGTGAATACTATTCCATCCTTATCTAATCCTAAGAGTACAAGCTCAAGTATGGAGCTTGTGAATGTGTGTATATCACATTACCCCATAAACCATATCATTACTCTACTTATGAAAAAAACCAATCAATGAAGACATAGAAGATTCAAAGACCAAGTTTGGTTTGGCATTTGAACAATCTCAAACTTATCTTTTGGCTTGACTCTCTAAAGTCCTTAGTGGAGTCGCCAAACTATCAATAGATGCGTATCGGGTTTCGAGGCCTCGACTACTATCCAAAGAATTTGGTAAATATCCTTTATCTTGCGCTTTAAGGTTCACAGAGTTGCCACTAACATTTTTTATCTACGTGTTGTTAAGTTAATCTAATTACTATTGATTAATTGGTCTTTAGAGAATCCTATGATCTAGGGAACCAATAGTATCTAGTCTATGTTCCAAAGTTGTGTTCGAGAGTTCAATTATGTGAGGGGAAGATATTAGGCACCCACTACACGCCCATCCTTTTGAATGATACCATGATAAGCTCGAATTGTTCCAAAATTAATCAAGATGGTCTTTGAATCTTGTTAAGTTAGGTTACCTTTCCTTTACATATTGTTCCACCTGAAAACCAACGGACAACCTGTTAGTATCGTGTGGCTTCCTTTACCTCAAGAACCACATAAAGAACAATAACATGTTCTTCGGGGATCCATCATCAGATTCATTAATTAAGTTTTATGATGTTGGAAACAATAGTTTCATCATATGAATCATGCAACACATTCATGACCAATCTCAAATTTTTATCAAATGTATAATTACCTTTCTTCTTGCTCATACATACAAAAAAAAATCATGTTCATGTAATATAATATGATTATATGGTTGAGGAAAAGTGCATAATGTGCTTTAATTATGATGCCATTATATATTGTTCCACCTTACAACCATCGGGTAACCCATCAGTGTTGTGAGGTTTCCCTCACCTTATGAACCACACAAAGAACAACAACATGTTCCTTAGTGATCTATTGTCAAATTAATTAAATGTTTTTGAATTTTCAAAATCCGTTGGTCGTAAGGTTTCCCTCATCTCAAGAAACACACAAAAAATAACAACATATTCCTCAGTGATCTGTTCTCAAATTAATCAAATGTTTGAGGATTTTTAGGCATTCAATCCATGCACATATAAGATGATAAAACAAAACCATCCTACAATGAAGTAAACCACATCACAACATAATACCCATATAGATTATTGAACCAATGCATATGTTCTAAATCAACACATGCAATCAAAATTATCACTTCCATTGCCTTTTGACCTAAATTCATCATTCCAACATTCACACATAAATAATAGTGCGTAAAATAGGGAATCAGGGAACATTGAGCTTGGGATTTTGCATTTTCTGACTTGTGCATTCAAAATAAAATAAAAATATATTCAAAATACTTGGAAAAACCTAAGAACAAAATAAGAACACTTACAAATTTTTTTTGATATTTTTTTTAGGATTTTTCTTCAATTTTTATGATTTTTTATCAATTTCTAAAGGTTAGAAAAACATGAAAATATAAGAAAAATTAATAAAAAATATTTAAAAGGAATAACAACCCAATTAAAAATTTCAAAATGTTTTAAAAGAATTCTTTAAAATTACCAAACAAAAATTTAAAGAAAAACCTAAAAGAAAATTTTTTTAGAAATAGGAACAACCTAATTATAGAAAAAATGAAAATAAATAACAAATAAAAAATAAATTAGGAAAAACATTTTAAAAATAGAATAGAATTATTTTTGGCTGCCTCCTATTTTTTTTCATAATTTTTTTTGTAATTTAAAAATATTTTTTTCATGAATTTTAAAAAATTTAAAAATATTATTAAATTAATTAATTAAATAAATAATAATAAAATAAAAATATATATTGGATTGATGAATTGGTTGGCTCAGATTGGTCAATTGGTTCAGAGATGTCAAAAGTGTCATGCGTGTAGGGGGAAGATGTGGCCAGGAATGCTATTCTGGTGTCATTTTTGACGACTTGCTAGCAATGGCGCTGGAATCTTAAAACTTAAAATTATTATATATTCTTTATTTGAACTCTAAATTGAGTGTCATTTTTTTATTTAACTTTGTTCGACCCCAGGAATCTTTTCCAACCAAAAAAACAGTTTGAAAACCCATAGAATGTGACCTATCTCAAAGTTGGTTGGTTGTGACCAATGAATATGGTGAAGGTTGGATTCTAGCTATTTTGGGGCTTTTCGACTTACTTTTTCTACTTATTTTAACCCTAGGAGCCCTAGTTGACCTATTTTCTACTCTTCGAACTTGTCATGCACGTGAAAAGCCTAACTTTTCAAACACTCCTCTTCCTCCCTCTTTTTTTTTTCCTAGTTGACGAGGCTTTGACGAGTCTTCTCTTTTGTCTTTTTTGCCTCTGAAACAACTAAAAATTATTGATTCTACATAGGCAAGGCCTCAAAGCAGAGAAAATCAAAGTTTTAAGTCATAAAAATCCCAACTCTGAGTGAGACAAAGCTAGAAGCTCTACCTTTGAGCAATTTTTCCTTTTCGCGAGTATCGAGTCATCATCTTTGATTGTAAAATTAGAGTTTACCATTACCAAATGCTAGGTTTTGTTTTTTTTGTTTTTGTTTTTTTTTTTTGTTATGGAAAACAAAGATTAAAATACTTACCTTATATCTTAATACTTTGAATCTTGGAGAAATCCCACGTTTTTGTGCACCGACCTCCCATTTTCGACAGAGTCTCATTCTTTTCTTGTTTTCTATCCTTTTCTCCCTAGCTTGGACATGCAACCCTTCTCTTATGCTGGAATGTACTCTCTTTGCCTCATCTCATTCTCTTGCTTTTGCTCTCTCTTCCTTGGAGTAGGTGGACACTCCAATTCCTCTGTGTGCCTTCCTTGCCTCCAATCTACCATGTGTGCCTCCCTTTGAGTTGAACATATGTTCCTCCCTCTTATTTGAAACTTAAGCCCTTTTAAACAGAGCAATACTAGAGCTTCATTCTTTCTCCTTTTCCAAAAATGCCCCTAATCTTAAATGCATCTTCCTTTCACATCCAATTAGGGTGTTTGGGTCCTCTTTCTGCTTTATCCTTTCCAATTTTCAATTAAAATGAGGACAAGCCTTTCTTTTTGATTAAAGGGGCATCAAATCACAAAATTAAAGCTCCATACAACTTTGAAGGTAGGGTTTGCTTATTGAAATGTAGGGAAAAAGAACTGAATTTCAATTAACTATCTAAGGTGCCCTATATGTTGAGCGAGGTTTCAAATGACATGATTGCACTTTCTTAAAGTTCTTGTATCGTCTATTGTTGGATCTGACATGCTGCTATAGTGGCTAATGAGGTTGTCAAAGTAATTATAAGTCACATGAAGAGAGAGCTTGTAGCATAGACATTGAAAACCCATGTGACTAGATTTTCTGGACATATATGAGACGTACTTGGTGGCAAGTGGGGGTGGATAAGTGCATTTTGTTTTTGGCTAGTTTTTTTTTTATTGTTAATTGTGAACTAGGTTAATAAATGTTTTTTTTTCAAATGTTGTTAAAGAAAATAGGAGTTGAACTCATGTTAGATACTTACTAAGATTATTTGCTCCAAAATCCCCTTGTTTGATGATATCTTAAAGGAGTTAATAAATTTCTATTCTAATATGCCGGGGATAACAAATGAAGAGGTTATACCTTCATTTTTTTCTTTTTTTTTTTTGAGGAATTTGATTTCCTTCACCAAGATTAAAGAATATAAAGCATCTTTAGCGAAGCTGGAATGGGGGGATAAGACTAGAAAGTAGAGTTTTCTATGTATGATAACAAGGTACTTGGCCTTGATGGGTTTAGTGTTAAATTCTTCAAATTTTGCTAGAATATAATTGGGACAAACATGGTAGATCTTATTACTTTTTTCTTCAATGATTCCAAGCTCCTTAAGTAGGTTAACTGTAGAGTTTTGACTTTGGTACAATTTTTTGATAATTGACATCTCTTTGGTCCTCTATTTGTGAAATATGGGGAAGATGCCCACAATGACCTTTCTCTACCTATTGAAGAAAGTTTTCAATGTTATAAAAAGGGGGTTTAGTGATGGCCTAGAAGGCTGATTGTGTGGGGCATTGAAATAAAAGAAGCCCTTTCTTTTGCTTTTAGCCCTTTGGTAATTTATATTGTCACATTTACAGGAGTTAACATATATTTTTCCTCGAGCATTTTAACTGCATTTAGGAGGTTATCAAGGCTAATTGAGATATGGTTAATTGGTTAAATGTTGTCTAGTTTAAAGGGCACATCCATAGGTTTTGTTGACGCGCAACGATTTTAATCTTCCGATCAACAAAATAAATCACATAAAGAACATTCACAGAAAAATGGAGATGAGAGATTTTACGTGGTTTGGCAAGGTTGCCTACGTCCACGAAGTGTGCACCTGGAGGAAAATACACTATGAAACGATGGTAGTATAAGATCTGATCAGTCTCTCCTTGATCCCAGATCCCCTGTACATCCCTTCACCTACAACCCTGTGAAGAAAAGTTATTCCTAAAGAGAACCCCTCTCTAGCTCTACTTACACAAAATGACAAGCAATCCTTATATTTTTCCATGGCTTACAAACATATATATGACACCACACAACTGTTGGATTTATAGATGATCCAATGACTGTGATAAAAGCTACCATAAATAAATAAAAATAAACATATTTTTTTTAACAATCTCCATATTAGCTTTTAATCACAAGCAAGCACAACATTCCATCCCCACGCTCTGGGATGCTCTGTCAACAATCAACAAGAGACTACATTAACTAAGTCCAGACAACGCTTGAACTTAGCTAATGTAATAGACTTCGTGAGCATATCTGCAGCATTTCCATCTGTGTGAATCTTCAATAACTAAAGCTTACTACTTTCTACCCAACCTCTAACTGCATGGTACCACACGTCAATATGCTTCGTACAAAAGTGGTAAACCCGATTCCTGGCTAAGTGGATCGCACTCTGACTATCACAGAATACGTGTAACCTATCCTGTATAACACCAAGTTCCTGAATTAGTCTAGTTAACCACAAAGCCTCCTTACCTGCCTCTGCCAAAGCTATGTATTCAGCTTCTGTAGTAGACAAAGCTGTAGTAGGTTGCAACATAGCCTTCCAACTAATGGAACCACCAGCCATTGTAAAAATGAAGCCAGAAGTAGACCTCCTCTTATCCAAATCACCTACATAATCGGAGTGCACATAACCCTGAACATTACAATCATCAGTAATTTCAAATAGGATACCATAATCAGAAGTGCCACGCAAATATCTGAAAATCCATTTCACCGCATTCCAATGCATTATACCTGGATTAGCCATATATTTTCTTACCAAACTAACTGCATATGACAAGTCTGGTCTACTACATACCATAGCATACATCAGACTCCCTACTGCACTGGCATAAGGCACACTAGCCATATCCAACTTATCCTCATTAGTAGAAAGACATAGTTTAGCATATAACTAAAAATGAGCAGCTAGAGGTGTACTTACCGGTTTAGCCTTATCAATGCTAAACCTTTCCAACACCTTCTCAATATACTTACCTTGTGACAACCACAACTTATTCTGTTATTTGTCCCTCCTGATTTTTAATGTCAAGGATCTTTTTAGATGCACCAAGATCCTTCATCTTAAACTTATCTTGTAACCTGGCTTTCAACACATTCAACCCATTAGTACTGCTAGAGGCAATCAACATGCCATCCACATATAGCATAAAGATCACATATACACCACTGTTAAGCAATCTGAAGTAAACACAACTGTCATAACTGCTTATAACATACCCAATCCTCAACATATAAGAATAAAACTTCTTATACCATTGCCTAAGAGATTGCTTTAAACCATAAAAAGACCTATTCAACTTATATACCAGGTGATCTTTACCTTGTTCCACAAACCCCTCTGGTTGCTCCATAAAGATATCTTACTCCAACTCACTATGAAGGAAAGCTGTCGTTACATCCATCTATTCCAGATCTAAATCATGCATGACAACCAATGCCAACAAGGACCTAATAGAAGCATGATTAACAACAGGAGAAAAAATGTCATTATAATCTATACCTTCTTCCTGTTTGTATCCTTTTGCTACTAACTTGGCCTTATATTTTATCCCTTCTTATTTTGAAGTAGGTTCGTTCTTTATGAAAACCCACTTACAACCAATCAACATCCTGTCATTAGGCTTCTAAACCAACACCCAAGTGCCATTCTTATGAAGAGATTCCATCTTCTCCACCATAGCTCCAAGCCAGCTATCTCATTCATAATTCTGAACTGCTTCCTAAAAATCAGAAGGATCTCCACCACTAGAAATCAGAGCAAATGCAACTAAGTCCTCAAACCCATACTTGACTGGAGGCTTAACATTCCTCCTTTGTCTGCCGGTGGCTAGCCCCATAGGCTCATGTCTATCACCTGTCTGAGGAATTTCCTTAGGAATTGTAGCCTGTTTCACTATATCCTGTGCAACGGAATCAACAATAGTAGTCTGAGTATTACCCGTACCTGAATTCTGAATATTATCCAGCTTCACCTGAATAGGTACTCCCACTGAATCAGACTCCACCTTCTTATCAGCATTCTCCTTCAACATGGCTTCCTCATCGAAGACCACATCCCTGCTAATGATCACCTTTCGTGCTACACGGTCCCACAACCGGTATCCCTTCACTCCTTCTTGGAAACCAAGAAATACGCACGGTTTGGACTTAGAGTCCAACTCTAATCTATTTTGTTCCTGCACATGCACATACAATGGACAACCAAATATTCTCAACATAGACTAATCTACCGGCTTACCTGTCCATACCTCCTAAGGAACCTTTGCTTTAATAGCTACAGAAGGAGACCTGTTTACTAGGTAGCATGCCATACTCACTGCTTCTGCCTAGAATGACTTAGGCAAATTAGCCTGAATCCTCATACACCTTTCCCTCTCTAGTAATGTTTTGTTCATCCTTTCAGCCACCCCATTCTGTTGTGGCCAGTGTGGAACTGTATAGTGCCTAGTAACCCCCTCTTCCTTTTTTGTACTTCAGCCCATTGTTAGATCTTCGAAACTTCACCTGTTTCCATGTTTTCTTCTCAACCTGAGCTTTCCATTCCTTGAACTTACTAAATACCTCACTCTTGTGCTTCAGAAAATACACCCAGACTTTCCTGGAAAAGTCATCGATAAATGAGATAAAATAAATAGCACCATTGTGAGATTGTATCTGTACTGGATCCCATACATCTGAATGAATGTACTCCAGCACCTCCTTGCTCGTATGCTTTTCTGTTCTGAAACTCACCTTGTGTTGTTTACCAAACAAACAGTATTTACAGAACTTAAGCTTACAACAAGAATTACCACCCAGTAAATTTTGCCTGTGCAGCTCCTGCAAACCATGCTCACTCATGTGACCCGACCTCATATGCCACAAAGTAGTATCATTTGTATCTATATCTGAAGAGGTACTAGCTGCAGCTCCACTTATCACTGTGCTACCCACCAGAGTGTACAAATTTTTCTTCAAATGACCCTTCATTACTACCAGTGAACCTCTAGCCACTTTCAGCACACCATACCTTGTTGAAAAAGAGAAACCATTACTGTCCAAACATCCTGAGGTAATCAGATTCTTTTTCAAATATGGAACATGCCTCACATCCTTGATGGTTCTAACCACACCATCAAACATCTTGATTTTGATTGTTCCAATACCAAGAATATCGCAAGAGGCATCATTACCCATCAACACCATCCCTCCCGATATTGGTTCATAGGAGTCAAAACAGTCCCTGTATGGACACATATGATATGAGCACGCTGAATGCAAAGTCCAGGCATCGGCTAAGTAACTGGAACCTGTAGTAACAGCCAAAAGATCCCCATCAAAAACTGATGAGTTGCTCTCCACTCTAGTAGCTTGCTCATTTTTCTTTCTATTATTTTCCTCTAAATCTCTTTTCCTCTTTAGACAATCCTTCTTCATATACCCTTCTTTCCCACAATAAAAAAAACCACTCCTCCAGTTCCCACTCTTACCCCTGGACTTGGATCGAGATTTCCCTCTATTCAAATTGCCCGTGCTATAACTCTTGCCCTGCTGTTGGCTAGACTCACCCTTAGCCACCAACCCTTCTCCATGCTCTGGATGATCTGGTTTGTAAAAATTCTCACTCTCCATAATGGTAGTAGTCACCTCATTAATTGTAAGAGTCTCCTTATCTAGTAGTAGTGTGGTTTTCAATGTATCAAGTGAACTGGGAAGAAAATACAATAGAATCAATGTTTTATCTTCCTCCTCAATTTTTACCTCAATGCTTAGCAACTGCGTGATTATTTTATTGAAATAATTGAGGTGGTCTGTGATACCCCATGGATGAAAGACTTAAAAAGATTAGATGTTACTACCCATATTAACAAGGTGCACCTTTCTTTTCAGGAGCTTTCCCATAAGAACTCCATAGTTAAGCGTGTTTGGCTTGGAGCAATCTTGGGATGGGTGACCACTTGAGAAGTTTTCTTAGGAAGTGTTTGACTGAGGACAAAACACACTGAAAAGGACACGTGTTGGTTTGTGGGGTTAGTCGTTAGTCTGATAAAGTCCGCCCCCTGTTGTCTGGTCTAGGTAGAGGAGGAGAGATGCAGTGCTCCCTAGCAGACACAGGTTGGGGTGTTACATGGTCGCTGACTTCTTTGTCCTCAGTCATCCTCAACTGATACAACTGTTTCTTCAAATACAATCTATTAACTAGGGACTTGGACATATAAATATTCTCCAATTTTTTCTAAAGCTCAGCTAGTGATGTTTCACTCAACACACTGTATTTAATTTTTGGAACTAAACTTAAGCGAATGGTACTTACCGCTTGTATTTCCAACTCCTTCCACTGATCATCTGATATGGTCTCTGGCTTCTTGTCTTTCCCATACAATGCCTTAATTAGTCCCTGTTGGACCAACACATCCTTCACAGTGCTCCTCCACAGAGTAAAATTATTTTTCCCATTAAAGGGCTCCACCTTGAACTTGGCCATCGAAGTACTCGCGATTAAAATTATTTTTTCTTCTCTCCTCTAATGTCAGCAGTGACGTTAGCACCTGTTAGGATGACGTCAGCAATGGCGCCTGCATAAGTTTTTGCGTTAGCATGACACGGGGAGGATCCGCGCCTCGACCTGCGCTTCAATCTGATTCTGAATCCGAGTCTGTCACCTAATTCTGGCACTATTCATCATGTTCTTTATCTGAGAATTTTTTTTTCTTTCGAATTTTTTTTCACATCTTCAATTGAAAAATGATCCTCCTTTAATTGAAAAATTTCGGAATAATTTTCTGGCACCTGATCTGAATCTTCGCGTACCTTAATCCAATTTCAACGAGCCGCTCTAATCTTGAGCACTCTCGCGGAAAAACTTCAGATCCAAAAAATTTCTTTTGATCTGATATGATCTAACATATCTACACCCAATCGAAACCGTGCTCTGAGACCACTTGTTGAAGCGCAACGATTTTAATTTTCCGATCAAAAAAATAAATCACACAAAGAACATTCACAGAAAAATGGAGACGAGAGATTTTATGTGGTTCGGCAAGGTTGCCTATGTCTATGGAGCATGCACCTGGAGAAAAATCCACTATGAAACGATGACAGTACAAGATCTGATAAGTCTCTCCCCGATCCCAGATCCTCTATACACCCCTTTACCTGCAACCCTATGAAGGAAAGTTCTTCCTAGAGAGAACCCCTCTCTAGCTCTACTTGCACAAAATGATAAGCAATCCCTCTATTTTACCATGGCTGACAAACATATATATGACACCACACAACCGTTGGATTTAGAGACGATCCAACAGCTATGATAAAAGCCACAATAAATAAATAAAAATAAACATACATTTTAACAGGTTTGTTTTTATTGTTTTGTTAACAATCAAGAATAGGTTGAAGACAACATATAGGTTGTCAAGATGGAATCACGTAATCTCAAAAAATTATTTGCCTCAATGCAAAGCAATCTATAGACAATATTTTTCATCTCTCCTTTCTTTAGTAAAATTTATTTGGAGATTATTGAAAGAGTGAGAATATCTAAGCCCACTATCATTTGCGGAGAGGTATTTGAAAGGCTACAATGAGTGGGGCTTGCATATGACAATAATGACCCTTTTGATCACTATAAATAATAATCTGGTAAAAACCTGCTCTTTTAAGTTTGCTAAATTGACTCCTAAAGATATTGTGTTCATTCATTAAACTCATTGCATGAATTCAATCATTAGACTTACTACACCTCAAAAGTCTAAAAGAAAAGCAACCACCCCCTTTTTTTCGAGTGAACATATATATAAGCATCAACAGTAATTGTTCTTTGAATGGATAACCTTAGGGGTGTTGATTCATCCACTACTGACTTGCACACAATCAAACCCCCTAAATTTTTGTATTTATTCAAAAAAGAAAATGGAAAAGAGAATAAAATAAAAAAAATTATTCTCTACTTTTCCTAAAATAAAATAGGGTGGCAATCTCGCATGTGCATGCCCACCTCCTCACCATGTGGACTTGTATTGACAACATAGTAACTTTGTTGAGGATTTTTAAAGGATCAAGATGCTAGCTAGATGTTCACTTATGTTGGTGCATGGTTGCTAATGTTTTATTTTGTATAGTTTTTATTTTCTGTATATAATTGTAGTTTAACTTTCTTTTGATTTTGTTTTTGGTTATCTTACACTTGTTGTATTATAATGTTTCTTGCACACACTACACGAGTTCTAAACTTGAACTCTATCCTTTCAGGATTAGGAGAGGAGTAAGTAATGTCCTTTGTGGGGTACTACCCCCATAGGCTCATTAAAAAAGCTTCTTGCTTGGATTGAACCCTTCCCATTCAAGGATTGAGGACCTTGCTAGCCCGTTGTAGGCGGTAGTAAGGATACAATGGGAATATTTATAATTAATAAAGGGTAATGCATTGCCACTAGGTTTTTAGAGTACCCTACTCAATGTCTTGAGCCTTGAAATCAGGAATGACAATGTTAGCAATTTGTTAACTTGCTAGGCTTGATTATCTGAGGTGGACAAGAAGCTCTTCTATGCTACCTATGGTCGTTTTATCGATGTGCTATAGATTGGAGTCAATTAGGGTGTCTTAAACTTATTCATTGGGATTCGACTTATTAATGCTCAACTTCCCTCATTTAAGAATATAAAGAATTCCTCCGTATTCCTAACCTACTCAAGATAAACTCTCTACATAATCCAAAATTTTTTGTCTCTCGCATACTCTTCAAGATATTGGCTCACAAAACAAAAGAATTGTTAGAGAAAATTGAGAAGACATGAGACACAGAGGGCTAGTAATGGAATTGCTTGAAGGGATTCTTTGAGGATCTTCATCGAGACTAGGCCCCTTAGAGACATCTATAGATAATGGGTAATATGGGGTTGGCATTGTTTTTAAGAAAGTAGGACAGAATAATATTTTTCTAGTCCTTATAATCTTGGTTAAGAAAATTTTCACCCTCATTTTTTTTCAAAGAAAAGGTAAAGGCTCCCTTCAACATTACACCTAATTGCTCTATGCCGGGTTCATCAATTATGTGCTTACTTGAGCTCAACATATTCAAGAGGTTTTATTGGAGGGAAATATACCCATTGGTGGAGTTCAAAAAATTCTTATGGGGAGATAACTAATGGAAGATTGGGACAAGGTTATAAATAGAGTCAAGAAACCTTTATTATTGTGGTATGGAGTAAGGATGCCAACTTGACCCATGATATTAAAGTGTAGCTAGGTCATTTCCTTGAGTCCCTATCTTCGGTGCTAGATGATGTATCATCCATGCACTAACCCTAGCTATTCTCCTAATGGGACATTGTAATACATCCCTAGGATTGTAGGATTTATACAAATCTTATTCTATTATAGTGATTAAACAAAATGAGAAAGGTTGGTCAACACCAAGTCAACCTTGTCCAATTCTATAATCATAAAGACAAAGGATAGTTCAACTAGAATAACTCTTGGGCACCCAATATAGCAATTAAATGAGAGAAACTTGCAAGGTTTCAAGGCTCAAGGGTCAGATCTACCCCTCTCACACCTTGATGATCTCAAGAATTATTACAAGGAATTTTTGGCTTGCCAACATGTCTATTGCTAGGAATGGAGATAGAAAATTCAAAAGCTAAGAAATAAATACATAAAGACCAAAAAGCAGGGATTAAGGAAAAAGGTTAGCAGCAATTCTGCATTATGGAACTCAATTATATAATTTAGCTTAGGGAAAATGAATTCACCTTTATATGAGCCTCCATGAAAGAAATGAAAGGTTAAAGATTTACTACCTTTTCCAATGCAATGCTAGAGTGTCTTGAGAAGTTGGGTCCCATCATCTAATAGGCTAGCAAAGTAGAATAGGCAATACACTTGATCACTAATGAAATAAAGGCCCAATATATACCATTCAAGTTCAACCATTTTTGTTTGACAAAATACCGAGAGAGGATTTTTTGAAGTCTGAAATTTGTCGACGAAGGTGCAGGTTCGTTGACGAACTTTCTACTGGACTCGTCGATGAGGTGACGTGTCTCATCGACGAATTCAACCCTATAAATAGAAAAAACCCAAATTTAAACGCATAATTTAAGAAAAATCTCACACACTCTCTCTCCCTTCAGTTTCTCTCCCTTCTCTCTTCGATTTCGGGTCGGATTTTCGCCTGTTCGAGGATCTGAAGCCACCACGATGCTCCTAGAGAAGCTCTCTACATATCTGCGGGAGCGGATCGTCGGTGGAACTCTGTTGAAATTCATCCCTGAGTTAAGGTAAGACTTTTTATGTCGAATTTGGTCTTACTGTAGTTATAGGAAATGATATACTCGTGAAAATACTGAAATTTAGTACTGAGAGTTTTCATTTTCAGGGTATTGATTAGAAATCCTATGGGTGTGAGTCTAGGAATACATAGGGGCTTTTTAGTTGCCAAGTAAGGAATAAACTAAAGCAGTTATTTTTCCACACGTATTATTATTATTATCAGCGAAGTAATTTTCAGGAAATATGCATGATATTTGAATATTATTGAGAAAATGTATGTTATTTGGAAAATACTGCTATTATACGGAAAATATGATTTTAGAATGAAATGTACTGAATTATTCAACTTGTGTGGCATGAATATTATTTTTCATGAAAAGTAATGATATGACAAATTTTATGAATAAAGCATGTTTTCAAGAGTTATGAAAACATATAGTATATTATGATGGTTTTCTTAGGTACATAATATTTGATTATTTTCAGAATGATATATATGAAATGATTTCGGCGCGAGGCTATATTTATGAATTGTTCGGCGCGAGGCCATATTTATGAAATGATGTTTGGTGCGAGGCTGTATTTATGAAATGATTTCGGCGCGAGGCCGTATTTATGAAATGTTTGGCGTGAGGCCGTATTTATGAAATGATTTCGGCGTGAGGCCGTATTTATGAAATTATGAAAAATGCTATAATATCATGTATTATATGTTATCATAACCCGGATGTTAGTTTAGTTCAGTTTTATGAGTTCGGTACTGTAGCTATATAGATCAGATATCTATGTTCAGACTTGTGCTAATCATCCCATGAGGGGGTGAGAGATGGATAGTCGATGTGGCTTTCAATGTAGAGTTGTAAACGTCCACCTTATAGTCTGGACCAGGGTGTGGTGGGCCCATTGTACTTACAGGCATTTTTGACTCGGCAGTGGTTGGCCAGTCATTATCGGGTCCCGCCTTCAGGCTGCACAATCCTTCATAGGGGGTAATATATGACATCAGCTAACTATTCATCCTGGGTATATTTTCAATATTATCAGCTATAACAGATGTTTTATGAACGATATGATTTATTAGAAAATATGAAAGTGTATGATTATTAAGTACGATATGATGAATGTTTACAGATATATGAAATATACTGTATATGTATAATTGCATTAAATGTTCATGTTGCCACACAACTGTATTTAATTTATTTTTTCTTACTGATAAGTGTCTCACCCCGAACCTAATTAATTTTTCAGGAGACCCTGAGAGATCAGTGGGTCGTGGCCACCATTGAGTTTATTAAGTTATCCTGCTAGGAGGGTAAGATTTTGTACTAGGATTAGGATTATTTTTGTTGTGAGATCCTAGTTGTATTTGGAATGTTATGAGAGATTGTAAATATATATATGTTATCTTGGTGTAATTAGACTCTAGTATTACGTTTTATTGGTTGGATGGTTGTAATTTTATACTTACTACTGCTTAGGTTTTCACTGTGAATGATAGGTGTCCCTGTTACCCATGGGTTCGGGTTGACCATTTTTATTTATTATGTTTCATTTTATATTAAGATAAGCAGGTCGTTACATACACAGTCATAGTGTTGACCATATAGTCAAGGATTTGTGGCATGGAGTAATATTTGTGGATCTAACCATCTCAAAATAATCCTATTTGTTTTTGTACAGGTAGCTTTAATAAGTATGTAAACTTGTAAGGACTAATTTTTCCTTCATCAATATTCTTCTAGTTCCCTTTACATAGTTATTAGGCAAGGCTTGCACCCAAAAAGCATTATTATATTGCTTGGGACACAATTCTCACTTCATCAAAATGCTATATAATGGATCCGAAAGAACTACACCAATAAGAGGGATCCTTGACATAAAACTAGATTGAAACAAAAGGCAGTAGATGAGCTAGTGGCCCAAATCAAGGTCAAGTCACCAGTAGTTGACACAACACCCCCTCCTCCACCACTTGAAGTCGTTACACCCATTCTCCATTTTACCCACCACCTGTACAAGGCCCCATCTACAAATATGGTTGGTCAAGAGGATTCAATAGAAAAACCTAAGGAAGGGGAGGAGAGTGTGCATTCATTCAAAGACAACAAGTGTATGGCATTTATAAAATAAAAATTGAGATCCATCCAAGACATAAAAGATTTAGAAGAATATGAGTTTGAAAATATTTTTATGTTTATTGATTTAGATATATCAAAAAAATATGAGGTCCCTTATTTTGAGAACTATAGTGGGGTGGACTGCCTAATGACACATCTCTAAATGTATGCAAGGAAGATGACAACATGTTCCAAAAACAAACAAAAAAAAAATATCTATGTTCCATGAAAGCCTTATGGTACATTGCAATGGTAGGCATTCGTGGACAAAATCCTAGCCAATTAATTTCTTAAAAAAAAGATTAGTTCAATATGGACACTACCCCTTTGGCTTGTTTAAAATAGAGAAGAAAAATTCAAATACATTCGAAGAATATGCACAACACTAAATAGAATTTGTTGCTCAAGTAAATCCACCTGTTTTAAACAAAGAAATGGTCCCCATGCCATAAGGGCGTCCTCGGGCCATAAGGCTCCCCGCTTCGCGAGGGTAAGGGGGGGGGGGTTGTCACAGTGTACGCAGTCTTACCCCTACTTTTATGTAAATAGGCTGTTTTATTGGACTTAAACTCATGACCAACTAGTTACAAAGAAGCAAATTTACCGTTGATCCAAGTTCTGCCCTACTTTTAAAAGAGTGTTTCCAGGCCATAAGGCTCCTCGCTTCGTGAGGGTAAGGGGAGGGTCGTCACAGTGTACACAACCTTACCCCTACTTTTGTAGAGATGTTGTTTCCTTGGACTCGAATCCATGACCAACTGGTCGGAAAGAAGCTAGAAGCCTACTGTAAGAAATTGTTGGGGCTTAGCTTGGTGAATTTTGGGGATGTTAAGCTAGTGGGTGACATAAGCCGAAAGCAGATTAAAATAAGATGAAGTAATAGACCTCACTACACTTTGTCTATTAGAACAATAACAAACCACAATGAAAAAATTGCCATTTGTCAAGAAGGGAAAGAAAGAACGGGGAAAAAACATGGGGAAACAAAGGGTGTAACCAATCTATGAAGCTTAACCCTAGCCATTTACTCCCAATTCATCTATGTTCCGTAACTGTTTTTTCTAATAGTTTATTAATCATACGTCAAAGTTGCGTAATTAAGCATTTAAAATCATGCATTAAAGATTATAATTTTAATTAAATGCCTAATTATGTTCAGTATTAAACATTGAGATAATTATCCCATTTTTGCCTTTAAGTTATGGATATTAGTGTTTTATTATTGTAGGATAATTTTTGGAAATTAAAACCGCGCCATGCGTGCAAAGAGAGGCCGTGTGCGTGAATCGTGTGTGTGTGTGAAGAAACCAAGATATATATATATATATATATATATATATATATATATATGTATATATGTATGTATTGTGCAACAAAGGACACGTGGTGGCCGTGTGCATGAGAATTAGGGAGCAGCTAGGCTTGAATTGAAGGAGGCCGAACCATGCGCTGGAGCTAAGTGGGTGCATGGGTTGGGCCTTGGTTGTGTACATGTTAACACAAAAGAAGAAAAAAGAAAGGAGGCTGGATCTTGATGTGACTCGGCCATGCAAAGCTTGGGTAAGCACTGAAGGGATGCGCTGGAGAGGGCCTTTTAAAATAAAAAGGGGCTAAGCAAGGCAAGAGAATTGAAAGAGAAAAGAAGTGAGCGGGCTAGGCTTATGGTGAATAGTGTGCACTGGCTTGATGTGACTAAGTGGAGAACCCATGCGTGGAGGTCTCCTTGGGGCGCTGAAGAGGAACAGGTAAGGAGGGACGCTGGGACATGAGGAGGCTAGGGTTTCTTTTAGGTTTTTTGAAGGTTTTTTTTTTTTTTAATTTCATTAGTGTAGCTTTAGCAGGGGGCTGTTGGTCTGTAGGAAAGGGGGGACCAGTGCTGCTGTGTTGCTGTTGTGGCTCCTGCTACGGCCTGCTTCCCTTCCTCTTTCTCTCATCTCTCTTATCTCTCTTCTCTTAACTCTCTCTTTTTCTTATCTCTTCTCTCATCTCTCTTCTCTCAAGTCTCTCTTTTCTCTCTCTTTTTATTTTTTATTTTATTTTTCTGTTTTCCATTTAAACACTTGTTTTACTTATTGTTATTTTTGTTTTATTTAAAAGTCTCCATTGGAATTTTTAGTTTTTCTGATTGGGTTATTATTATTTGTCTTTTCTTTTTTTATTCAAAAATCATTATTGAAACTTTAATTTAGTTGGGTTATTTTGAATAATTAAGTTTAGATTGTTCTTTCATAGTCTTGTTTTGAATCTTAACATTTGTTTGTGTTATTATTTATTATAAAAAAAATCAATTTATTTTTCTCATTTAAAGTCTTTGTTGGAACTTAAATATTTCTTTGAAGTATTTTCAGTATTAAAGTTAGTTTTTTTTTTTTTTTTAAGATCTTGTTGGAGTTAAATATTGTTTGAGTTTATTATTAAAGTTAGTTTATTTAGTGGAGCTTTATTTATTATTTAGTTTAGTTTGTTTTTGTTTAGTTGAGATATTACATAATTTATTTATTTTGTTCAAGTTATCATTGTGTTGAGTTGGGTATCTATTTTTACGTCATTGATGAGTTTAATTTTAGTTTATCTTCGTTTGGTTAATGAGTTGATTGGTAATTTTTACGTGTGTTTAATTTTTAGTTAGGGTTTAAATTTCATTGCAAAAATTTCAAAAATTCCAGAAACCTGAATTTGAACTATGTTCAGTAAATTTTTCATTTCTTATTTTCTTTTGGAATTACACAAAATTTGAAATTAAACTGCATTCCTTGAGGAGACAATCTAGCCCTTGGGCTAATTATTACATGACTAAACTCATATACTTGGGATAGCTTCCGAACTGCTCATTTTTCGAGTGAGTCAAGTTTTTGGCACCATTACCGAGGAATATTAGTTTTAGTTTCAAATTAGTGTTTTTCCCGTTATTTTAATTTTTCTCATGAAAAAGAAAAAGAAACAAAAAAGAAAAAAAAAAGAGAAAAAAAAAGAGTTTTGAAGAAAATATGGCTGCACTTGCACCACGTACGCTTATGGATTTTTTGCAGTTCACACGAACCACACAACCATCTTGCATCATATTGCCTGAAAATGTACAGAACTTTAACATAAAGCTTGGAATGATATCTATGATACCTCAATTTTATGGGATGGAGTGTGAAAATCCATATAAGCATTTAACTGATTTTGAGCTTGCATATCTTACATTCATAAATGGGTCTGCTACTACTGAGGCAATTAGATTGCGTTTATTTCCTTTTTCATTGAAATACAAGGCTAAGACATGGTTTAATTCTCTTAGACCTAATTTTATCTCTAGCTGGGCTAATATGCAAAACAAATTTTTGTGTAAATTTTTTTCCTTACTAAGAACTCAATTTTTACAAGAACAGATCAGTTGATTCATGGAAGGAGTTGATGATACATTTCATGAAAATTGGGAGAGATTTAGAGATCTGGTTAATTTGTGTCCCCACCATGAATTTGAATCATGGCATCTAGTCAACTATTTCTATAGTGCGTTGACTCTTGAATCGAAATAGTTAGTTCATACTATGTGTTCAAGATATTTCTTCGACAAGGAGCCTGATGAGGCATTGAATTTTTTGGATCATTTAGCTGACTATGCTCAGCAGTGGAACACTAAGATTGACAGAAGACCAATTGCAACTTAACCATTAAGAGTAATACATGGTGGAGAGCGGTATGAACCAAAAGATGATTTTTATGTTGAGACACATCTGGCTAAACTCACTAGAAGAGTGGAGGCTATGGAGATGGAAAAGGAGAATAGTACAGAGCAAATTTGGAATCAACCTTCCCAGTCCTATGCACCCGTTTATCAGCCGTCATATCATCAGGCTTCCTTTCAGCATCAGTATCAGTCACAACAGATCTCTCAGAGCTATGCACTTTCAGGATTTCAATCTAATGCAACATCTGCTCCACCGAAGAAGTCTCTTGAGGTTGCTTTTCAGTAGTTTATGAAGATTAATACTCAGACTATTAATGAATTGCGGGACACCATTAATGAGATGAGCACACAATTGAATATCTTAGAAAAAGGGAAATTTCTGGTAGAACCTCAACCTAATCCTCAAGAATATCAGCACCAACAACAACAAATATATAATGTTTCTTTTGAGATAGCAGAGGTCGTTATTACTTCGAGAAGTGGAAAAGAAGTTTCCTAACCAAAGATACTCATCGATGGACCAACAATTGTCCCGAAACTTGAAATTACAACTGAGATGGATGAGGTAAAAAAAAAAATCAGAGGAAGCGAACTTGGAAGTGAAGAAGTCAAATAATGAGGAGACCCTGACTAATAAGGAGTACCATCCTGTGGTTCCTTATCCTTAGAGATTGGCAGCTGTGAGACCGCCTCTCCGTACTGGAGTAAATGTCAAGGAGTGCAATGCTGAAACAAATCCCAGCAGTGGTAAAATGATTGGTACACCCGATAAAGAGGGTGAGCAGAATGGTAAGAATTTAACTTTCAAGGAACCAGCTAAAAATTTTAATATTAATGCTTCTAAAAAACCAAAGGTAACTACTCTGACAACTTTACCTCAAATACCGGTTCCTAAAGAAGTGAATTTCCTAGAAAATATACTGAATAAAGATCCTTTCTTGTTAAAACAAGGAAGACAGTTTGCACATGTTTTGTCTGGTACCTTAGAACATATTGATTTATTTGAGGCTAACTTTTGTGCAGGTAACAAGACTGATTCATTGTGGCGACTCAAATTTGGAGACTCACTAGTTCAATTTATAGACCTGCACTCACTAGATGAAATTCCTCCTAAACCTCCTTCAGACAAACTGTGATGTTTTTCTTTCCTTTGTTTTACATTTGTTTTATTTTGTCTTGTTTTTAGTTTATTAGCAGGCACATTTTCCTTTAGTTTATGTTTTTCTTTTCCTTTACTGCTTTGCCCAGGTACTCTTTTACTTCCCTCATTATCATTCTTTTGCTTCTCTTTTCAAACATTGAGGACAATGTTATATTTTAGTTAGGGGGAGAGAATTTGCATGTGATGCTGTGTGCTTCACCTGATGAGTTTTAATGTGGTATTTGCATATTACAGATGTTTGCATGTTACCTTGGTCCACATTTGGGAAATATTGGTATTGAGTAAATTCCTTATTTGTGAACATTACATGTCATTTTTTTTTCTCTTCTTTCTCTTTTTAAGGATATGGAACATGTAGGATATAGTGCAATCAAAGTTTGAATCAAAAGAGAATTTTATCCATTTTATTTAGTTTCAACCAAGGGAAGGATGTTGAAAGTCTTGCTTCATACACTACATAGGTTAGAAGACTTAGAAAGATTACCTTAGATCATTTCTGGTTGATATACACTTCATTTGTTTGGGACTCTAATAAATCATATCCTAATAACTTAAAAAAAAAGTTTGAAGCAAATGAAAACAAGAAACAAGCCAGAGATCAGTTGAAAAAGAAGAAAAAAAGAGAAAGAGAGAGAGAGAAAAAAAGGTGAACACAATTGTGTATTGGAAAAGGCTAGCTATTACCGGGTTCCTAACTAAATAAAAAAAGTGGGTACCTTTTAAAGTGTAGTAGCGTGAAAGCCACCTTTGTACATTCATGCACTGGGAACGATTGCCTATTACCGGGGTCCTAACTAATTAAGAAAGTGGGTGCCTTTTAAAGTATAATAGTGTGAAAGCCACCAGTACAATGGTTTTGAATTAGAGTAAGACCATGTGGTTGTCTCGGATTAATTGGTGTGTTGAAATTGTTAATGTTTGCTGGTGGTTAATCTTGGAATTCTGATCCTCTCTTGTACACATGAGCTTTGTTACTCTCCATTACTTTGGTTGATTTACTAAATGGTATATAACTTTCTCAGTTGATACGTAACTTGGATTAATCTATGTCCTGTGTTCCTAAACTCATTAAACATATCTTTCATGGCACGTGATTTTGATAAGTATTGGAATTTTAGTTGCTACTCTCTTGATATGAATGCATTTACATTATTTGCTAGAGACTAGCAAAATGTTAGTTAGGGGGTGTGATTACACGTCAAAGTTGCATAATTAGGCATTTAAAATCATGTATCAAAGATTATAATTTTAATTAAATGCCTAATTATGTTCAATATTTTAACATTGAGCTCATTTGAGATAATTATCCCATTTTTTCCATAAAGTTACGGATATTCGTGTTTTATTATTGCAGGATAATTTTTGAAAATTAAAACCAAGCCATGTACGCAAAGAGAGGCCATGTACGTGAACCGTGTGCGTGTGTGAAGAAACTGAGCCATGCGTGTTTGAGCTTGAGCTCGTGAAAAAGTCATGCAAATCTGTGAGCATCAAAAGAGTTTACGTGCCAAAGGATCTCTTGCACAATTAAGGAAAAATCAAAAAGAAAAAAAAATGTGTGTGTATATATATATATGTATGTATTGCGCAACAAAGGACACGTGGTGGCCTTGTGCATGAGAATTAGAGAGCAGCTGGGCTTGAATTGAAGGAGGCCGAACCATGCGCTAGAGCTAAGTGCATGCATGGGTTGGACCTTGGCTGTGTACATGTTAAAACAAAAGAAGAAAAAAAAAGGAGGCCAGGTCTTGATGTGACCTGGCCATGCAAAGCTTGGGTAGACGCTGAAGGGATGCGCTGGAGAGGGCCTTTTAAAATGAAAAAGGGGCTAAGCAAGGCAGGAGAATTGAAAGAGAAAAGAAGTGAGTGGGCTAGGCTTATGGTAAAAAGTGTGCACTTGCCTGATGTGACTACGTGGAGAACCCATGCGTGGAGGTCTCCTTGGGGTGTTGAAGAGGAACCTGTAAGGAGGGACACTGACACGTGAGGAGGCTAGGGTTTCTTTTAGGTTTTTTGAAGGCTTTTATTTTTATTTTATTTTAAAGTAGCTTTAGCAGGGGGCTGCTAGTGTGTAGGGAAGGAAGGACTCGTGCTGTTGTGTTGCTGCTGTGGCTCCTGTTACGGCCTGCTTCCCTTTCTATTTCTCTCATCTCTCTTAATTCTCTCTCTTTCTCATCTCCTCTCTCATCTCTCTTCTCTTAACACTTTTTTTTTTCTCTTTTCCATTTATACACTTGTTTTACTTAATGTTATTTTTTTCTTATTTAAAAGTCTCCATTGGAATTTTTAATTTTTTTGATTGAGTTATTATTATTTGTCTTTTCTTTTTTATTCAAAATCATTGTTGAAACTTTAATTTAGTTGGGTTATTTTGAATAATTAAGTTTAGATTGTTCTTTCATAGTCTTGTTTTGAATCTTAACATTTGTTTGGGTTAGTATTTAGTTTTACGCGTGTTCAATTTTTAGTTAGGGTTTAAATTTCATTGCAAAAATATAAAAAATTCCAAGAACCCGAATTTGAACTGTGTTTAGTAAACTTTTGGTTTCTTATTTTCTTTTGGAATTACACAAAATTTGAAATTAAACTGCATTCCCTGGGGAGATGATCTAACCCTTGGGCTAATTATTACACGACTGAACTCTTATACTTGGGATAGCTTTCGAGCTGCTCATTTTTCAAGTGAGTCATCTATCGAATGCAACTCGTAGCCCCTTAGCTTACAATCAGCCCAACAAGCCCAACCAATTCTAAATCTAGTGCCACCAACCAAGTCGCATATGCTAACCCATTATAGTCTACATCTAAAACCAAGACCCAAGCAAATCAACTCCTAAGGGAAATAAGGAATTGAGTCCACTGTTAGAGCTATACCATCAATTGGTGACTCAAGGAAAAATCTTGCTCACCCTTATGAAGCTTGGTCCACCACCATAAATACATGAATGGCTTAGGACATTGTACTAACAACTGAATTTTGTTGAAACATCGAGTACAAAATTTAGTCATGCAAATATCTTGAAAATTTAGATGACTAATGAAATTGGAAGTTCAATCATCAAAACAAATTCTCTACTAGATCACCCAAGTCTATCAATAAACATGATTGAAATAAGAGTTGGAGGATCCTTTGAGATAAAAAATAATGTGAAGTTATTAATGAGAAGTAATTCTTGGAATTTAGTGGGACAAACTAGTTAACCATTAACACCATTCATAATCATACACGTCCTTAAGTCATTCAATGCAGACCTAACTTGGTGCAAGATATGGCTCCACTATTTATCAGCCCCAATACCCCCATTCCTAATGTTTTTTACCATGAAATTCCCTGGAATGAGATGGATCTAATTGACACATGAAAGATTGAAACATGGCCAATCTAGTTAGGGTTGGTGGCATGACTTAGGGTGGGCATTGCTACACACTAGAAGATCTTAAGAAAGAGAAAAAGGAAAGAAAAGCTTGGGGATGAGATTGCCTAGGAAAATAAAGGAAGAAGGGAAGAAAAGTTAGTGAAGCAAAAGTAGCTCGATTCCACAATACCTAAAGACCATTGTTGAGCATTTCAATAAGACTCTATCTTGTACTTCCTTGCTCCATTTAGCTTTAGTGTTTGGGAGTCATAGGAATGCACTTTTGAAGGTACTTAACAAGACCTATGCATGATAAGATGTCTCACTCGATAAATTGAAATTTAGTGAGCTCCATTCTGTCATCAAGTTCCATCACATTCACTAACGATATCCCTAGAAGGATCCATATGAACATATCGCACATAGCTATTAAATATGGATTAATGATCATATCTGAAGTGTTGATTGACATTGGATCAACCTTGAATGTTTGTACGAACTCCACACTCAGAAGGTTAGTAGTGGATTGATCACATATTTGGAAAAACAACCTTACAATTTGAGCATTTGATGCCACAATAAGGGAAGTTGCGAGATAAGTTGACTTGGAGGCCAAAACTGGGTCATGCACATTCATGGTCACCTTTCAAGTGCTAGAGATAGCTCTCACTCTCAGTATGTTCTTAGGAAGAGCATAGATTCATGTTACTACAGTAGTTCCTTCTATGCTTCGCTATAAATTGAAGTTCCTTTTTTAGGACCATCTAATAATAGTCCAGGGGAAAGGAAGCTATTGGATCCAAAAATTAATAATATACATCAAGACAAACGATCATCTAGTTAACTACTCTTATCACTTGCTTGAGTTCATCTCCTCAACTTTCATTATTGAAATGTCTAACCTTTATAAACCAAAGCTTGTAGAGGTAAGCATAGTGACCATTCGAAAAATGTTGAAGCAAAACTATATGATAAGCAAAGGGTTGGGAAACAATCTACATGGGATAGCTGAGCCCATGATGCCATAAAAATAGTAGTACACATTTGGTTTAGGGTTCCAACTTAGAATGAAGGACGAGGCACACACCAGAGCATTGAGCAAAAAAAGGAGGCCGAAAAAATTAGAAGGGAGGCTTTCCTACATGATCATACCCCACACCCATCACACCTTTTAGAAATTGGCATATGTTGTTCACCATGGGTTCACCTATGGCTATAAAGAAAAAACTATCTAGCAAAATATGTTTATGTTTTTTTTTTGTCCAAGAATAAACTTTCCATTTTTCTATATTTGTTCTTGTTTAATTCTTCCTCCATATGTTTCTATTTCTTTTACTAGTTTTAGCATTTTTGCATAAGAACAAATCCCACTTATTCACACCAAAGATGATATTGATTGCTTTGATAATGTGTTGATTTGTCATGTTGAGTAGGAGGAACATGAATAGTCATCAAAGGTCTTATGGGTGTTGGACTATAAAGAAAATGTGATCATGCCACATGGAGAAGCCATATAAATGATAAATTTGGGTGCAGAACATGCCCTTAAAGAAGTCAAAATTGGAACCTTAACGGGCTCCCCATTGAGGGAGGACTTGATAAACATATTATTTTTGCATTACCAAGACATGCCCAATTTAGACACAAATATTGTTGTACATCAAATTCCCCAAGGACACACATGCAAGCTAGGTAGGCAAAAACTTTGAAAAGTGTGTCATAAATGACAAATGAAGATCCAAGATGAGGTGAAGAAATAATTCTATACAGGTTTTCTGTAAGTATCGAATTACCCAAAATGAGTTGAAATCATATTTTAAGTGTTGAAAAAGGAAAAGAAGGTTGGAATGTGCATAGAGAATGTCGCGACGTCCCGGGAGCGAGGTGCCCTGGGGAGGCGAATAAAAATGATAAGTTTGAATTTTCGGGAAATATTGGAGCTGGAGTCACCACTAGCCTTTTGGGATATGGTTAGAACATATGATTACTTCCTAATTAAGAGTAGAATTAGTCTTTGTATACTAGGATTGGGATCGGGAGTTTGGTTATGTGAGGGGAAGGTACTAGCACCCCCTATACAACTATTCTACGAATGGTACCTAATTGATTACAAATTATCCCAAATTAAACTTCAACAGCCTTTTATTTTACTCCTTTTAATTGGACACATTAACTAAACATACACAATTAAGTAAGAACACAAATATGCACATTGTTATAGAGTATATCTAAAGTAGGGTATCCCTCAAAACTAAGACATATGAGACTTAAAAAGCCCATCGCCCCTTTTTTGAAATCATAGGGACACCCCTTTCTAAAAATGAAGAAAATATTTTAAGAAAATAGATCCCATATTTATTTCAAAATTTTATAATATTTTAAAAATTTCTGGGAGATTTTTGGAGCCCCTTTTCTAATTTTTCAAGCAAATTGCGCATAAAAATAATTTTCTAACATCAAAAATATTTTCCAAATTTTTTTTTAATTTTTTTATTTTCCCTATTTTTTCCAAATTTTAAATCAAATAAATAATATAATAAGAAAATAATTAAGACAATAGAAAAGGTTGATTCAAAGCAGTTCAACAGGGGTCAACCAATTAAAGGGGAATTGGGCAGGGTCAATGAACCAGGCCACGTGTTGTCTCCAGGTGAGAACATGTGGCCCATACAAATATATATATATAAGAGTATTTAATTGGCTGAAGGGTGTGATGTCCGGATGACGTCAACTAGCCATGTGTTGGCCACTAGGTGAGTTAAGCTAAGATGGCACGGATTGATTGCGTGGCATAATTAGGACCATAAAGAAGAACACAAGTCAGATGGTTAGGGGGAGTCCGCATCACACATCCGATGGGTGGAGGATATCATGCCACGTGTCGCCCATCGGTAGCGTCAGAAACAATCATATAAAAAGAAAAAATTTCCTTTTTTGCCATTTTTTCCATTCCGTTTCTCTCTCTTCTCTCTCCTTCTTCTCCTTAAATGCCCAAAAACCCTAATTTTCAGATTCCTCTCTTCTTCCTCTAAAAATCCCTATCACTCTTCAAATCCATCTCGAACACCTGAAACCCCAACCTTCTTACTCTTTGTTCTTTCGAAATCCAGAAACCCTAACCCTTTCACTCTCTATTCTTTCGACGACTTGAAACCCTAAGCTCATTCTCTTTCCTTCCTTCTTATTCTTTGTACTTTCTAAAACCTACTATAAACCCAACTCCCTCGAATGGAAACCCTAACTTCTTATTCTTCATATCCCTTTATCTCTTGAACCCTTGAAACCCTAAGCACGTTCGCATTCAACCATGGCAAACTAGTGAAAAGTCAAGGGTTCTCTGATCCTGATGGAGTTGGTCTTGAGACCTAGGAGGGGTCTAATTTAGTCTTCGAGGTGGGGGAGGGGGTCATCTCTATTTGAATGTTTACAAAAGATAAGTATTTTCCCTCCTTTTTTCTCTATTTGTTCTTTCTGAAACCAACTGTTACTGTATGTGATTGTATGTGTGTGTGCTTCATTTTTCCTGATGCATGTGGGTAAAATGCTAGTTTGATGTGCTAGTGATTCAAGTGTTGTGTTTTGGTGGTGCTAGGGTTTTGAGGTTCAGCGAATAGGGTTCAAGGACGAGTTGACTTGTTCAAACCCTTCCTTGTTGGGTTCTTGCTGGGTTGACATGCACGAGTCAACTCTTGAGTTCCTGTGGGCTCAGGTAGGCTCCAAGTGGGTCTGGTGGGCTTGGGGGCTTTTTTTAAAACGTGTTGGGCTCAAGGTTTTTTAAAATGTGGGCTTGGGTCTTTTAAAAGGTTCAGGGTTAGTTCTTTTAAAACGTTTAGGCTTAGGGTGCTTTATAATGTGGGCTTGGGTCTTTTAAAACACAGGTGGGCCTAGGGGGGCTTTTAAAAGGTTTGGGCTTAGGGGCTTTTAAAACATTTGGACTCAGGGGGTTTTAAAGTGTTTGGGCTCAAGTCTTTTTTAAAACGTGTTGGGCTCAAGGGCTTTTAAAACGTGAGTGGGCTTGGTCTTTTAAAACATGGTTGGGCTTGGGGATTTTAAAATGTGAGTGGACTTGGTTTTTTAAAACAAGTTAGGCTCAGGACCTTTTAAAACCTATTGGGCTTGGGATTTTTTAAAATGTGGGCTCAAGATTTTTAAAACCTATTAGGCCTAGGACTATAAAAATGTTTGGGTTTGGGATCTTTTAAAATGTGGGCTTGAGTCTTTTTTTGTTTGGGCTTGGTTATGGTTCTGGTTCTGTTTTAGTGGGCTAGGTTCAGCAGGTTTGGTTTGGGTTATTGGGTTCGGTTCAGGTTGTGGTTTAGTGGGGAGCTAGGTTCAATAGGCTTGGTTCAGTGGGCTAGGTTCCGTTCTAGCGTGCTAGGTTTGGGTTCAGTTCAGGTTCAGGTTCAAGTTCGAACCCAAATTTGGGTTTGAATTCTTGCATTCTTTACAAAAAATATTCTAAACATAATTTCACCCACATTTCAATATTATATACTACAAACAAGGAAGGAAAAGCCTATAGTTACCTACTGTCTTCCTCTCCTCCAGTCTTCTTATCCTACTTGTGAGTCTGTTAAGTGTCTGTCTGAGGTGACCTTCTGGGGGGTTGGCTTTTGAGTACTGAATGGATGCACTAAGGAGTGTGTTCCTCCAGATGAGGGTAGTCTAGCACCAATGGGTGTGCCTTCTGAGGGGATGGCTCCAACCTTCGAGAGCCTTTGGGGATTGCTGCCTTCTCGTATTGCTTCTAAAATCTTTGTTTGTCTGCTCCTTTCTCTCAGCCAATGTATGTCCTCCCTCTCTCATTCTTCAATTGTGTCTTTGCTCTGTGCGAGACTCCTTTATTTATAGGGTTGATTTTAGGTTAGGCAAGGTCAGATCCATCTTTTCTTCCTTCTTTCCTTCCAAACAGCAAATTTCTGGCTTTCCTTCCTACAGTGATTTGTTCCCCAATTCTTGCGTTTGGGCCGATTCTCCAATCAATGGATATTCTAGCTGCGAGTTTGAGGAGGGAACATTCCAAAATTCTATTTGATTTTTGCAATATTCCTCTGAAGATTGTTTCCAAATTGGATTACAATCGAGGTATCTCTGCACACATGTTTGATTTTTTTATTTTTTTTCATTTAACAACATTTGATTTACTGACCTTTCTTTCCAAATTGGTGGACAGGGATCTTGGGGATGCTTCAGAGTATTCTAGTGCAAGGGCACCAATTGAAGATTTTGATTTTTTTTCTACCAATGTATTTCCCTGTATTGTATTTCCCTATATTTTCTATATTTCCTTGTATCTCTCTGTATCCCTTATATTTTCTGTATCTCCCTGTGTCCTCATTTATTTTCTGTATCTCATGACTTGGGCACGTGTTTCCTAATAAAATATCTACTTTTCATGCATGAATCTTTTATATATGTCTTGTATGTTGATGATATGTTGATAGCTTCAAAGAACAAGGAAGAAATGAGCAAGTTGAAAAGTCAGTTAAATCAAGAGTTTGAGATGAAAGATCTTGGTGAAGCAAAGAAGATACTTGGCATGGAGATTCATAGAGACAGAATGAGAGGAAGAATTAATTTGTCTCAGAAATAGTATTTGAAGAAGGTAGTACAGAGTTTTGGCATTTTTGAGTAGTCAAAACCAGTAAGCACTCCTCTCGATCCTCATTTCAAACTTAGTGCAACTTTAGCTCCAAAATCAGACAAGGAACATAAGTATATGTCATAAGTTCCTTATGCAAGTGTTGTTGGTAGTCTGATGTATGCAATGGTTTGTACTAGACCTGATATTTCACAAGTTCTTAGTATGGTGAGCAGGTATATGCATGATCCGGGTAAAGGACATTGGCAAGCTGTGAAATGAATTTTGAGATATATTATGAATACGATTGATGTTGGTATAGTATTTGAGAAAAATAATACTATTGATCAACGTGTTGTTGGATATGTGGATTCTAATTTTGCAGGTGATTTGGATAAACGTCGATCAACTACTGGATATGTTTTTACATTTGCTAATGGTCCAGTGAGTTGGAGGTCTACCTTACAGTCTACCATTGCCTTGTTGATAATAGAAGCAGAGTACATAGCATCTTTAGAGGCTGTTAAGGAATTTATTTGGTTGCAGGGTTTACTTGAAAATTTGGTAGTTGTTCAGAAGTACATTGTTGTGTTTTGTGATAGCCAGAGTGCTATTCATCTGGCAAAGAACCAAGTGTACCATGCACGAATGAAGCACATCGACCTTCGGTTTCATTTTATGTGTGTTATTATTGATGGAGGCAAGATACTTCTTAAGAAGATTGCTACAGTTGAAAATCCCACAGATATGTTGACCAAGATTGTGACAACAATCAAGTTCAAACATTGTTTGGACTTGATCAATATCCTGCAAGTTTGAATATACTTAGATGGCGTCGATGATGTGGAACTCCAGAGAATGTTGGTGACTAAAAATTTGTTGAATTTATCGTCACGGTGGAGATTTGCTGCTTTTTGTCCCACATTGATAGAAAAGTTTCACATTGGTAGAAAAGTTGTTTTGAACTTTTTCTTTGTTTGTTCCACATTGGTGAGAAGTGTTTTTTGGACTTGAGGTTGGAGCTATATAAAGAGTTCAACTCACCATTTGTAAAACACACCTCAAAGTTATACTTTGTCAAGATTTAGCGGAATGATCGTCGGCGCTCGAGGACGTAGGTAATTCTATACCGAACCTTGTTAATTTCTTGTCTTGTTCTTTTTACTATTTTTATTCTTTAATTTCTTATATATTCAATAATATTAGTTGTAGTATTGGTGTTTGGCACAAGTGGGGTGCCCGACACAACAATTGGTATTGGAGCTAGGTTGAATAGTGTCGATATAGAGGTGTTCCTCTATTAGGATCCTTGATTCCAAATTTGATGCCTAAGAAAGACCTTGTCTAAGCGAGTGTTTAGAGGCCATTATAGTTCAGTCGCTCCTTGGAGGTCGGTCTGGTTAAAGTGGAATTTCATAGGATAAAACAGAGTAGACAGAGTGGGTACGTACTATTCATCCTAGGCCTTTTGCTTTGTTGGTTGCTATTGAATATATAGAAGATGACAGAAACTAGTGTAATAGTAGAAGAAACTCTGTCCACATGAACTCCAAACCCTTTGGCTTCGCCATTATCGTCAAAGACGTTAGTTAATACTCGGTTTGAGGTGGAGAAATTTGATGGTACCAATAATTTTGGTATGTGGCAATGTGAGGTGATGGACATCCTGTATCAAAAAGAGTTAGATATTGCTTTGGATGATAAACCAGTGGACAAGGGTGACAGAGATTGAGAAAAAAATCAATTGTCAGACATATGGTACGATTTTTCCATGTCTTGCTAAAAATCAGAAATATTGTGTTATGAGGGAGACATTTGCAAAGAAATTGTGGAAGACATTGGAGGATACATTTATGACCAAGAGTTTGGAAAATTGGCTCTATTTGAAAAAGAAATTGTTTTGCTTCTAGTATCAACCGGGTATTTCGATTAATGACCACATAAATGCTTTTAATAAAATTTTGGTCGATTTGTTAAATTTGGATGAAAAGGTGAAAGATGAGGATAACGCCATATTGTTACTGAACTCTCTCCTTGATGATTATGAACATTTGACCACCACTTTATTGTATGGGAAAGATAAAGTTACCTTTCATGCTGTTTGTATTGCATTGATTAGTACTAAATGCAGAAAGAAGGATTAGAGAGTCCATAAAGAAATAGCAGAAGCACTAACAATAAGTGGACGTTCTCAGAGTCGTATGCCTAGAAGGAGGAGTAAATCTCATGGGAGGAGTAAATCTCGTGAGAGACCTGCTAAAGATGAATGTTCCTTTTGTCATGAGAAATGACCTTGAAAGAAAGATTACCCTAAATTACAACAAAAGAATAAGGGCAAAGCACATTCTAATGCCAATATAGTCAATAATGATGGAAGTCAGTCAGATTTTTCTCTTGTTTGAACATGTTTGTTACATTATTTTGGTGAGTGGATTTTGGATTTTGGTTGTTACTATCACATGTGTCCCAATAGGGAATGGTTTTCTAATTTTGAAGAATTAGATGGTGGGGTTGTTTTTATGGGAAATGATAATACCTGTAAAATAATTGGAATAGGATCAATACAGTTGAAATGTCGAGATGGAACTATTAAAACCTTAACTGATGTTAGGTATGTTCAGTGTCTAAAGAAAAATCTGATTTCATTGGGTACCTTGGAATCTAAGGGGTTCACTATCAATTTGAAAGATGAAACCTTAAAGATTAAATCAGGTGCGCAAATGGTGATAAAAGGAATAAGAAAAAATAACTTGTAAGATTTACAAGGTAGTACAGTTATGGGTTTAGCAGCTGTTGTTTCTGAGAAAAATGCAGGTTCAGAAACAACCAGGTTATGGCATATGCAATTGGCACATGCAGGAGAAAAATCTTTGCAACAATTAGCTAAGCGAGGTTTGTTGAAGGGTGCAAAGGTGTGCGAACTTGAATTTTGTAAGCATTGTATTATGGGAAAATAGACTAGAGTGAAATTTGGCACTACAATCCACAAGATGGAAGGTATTTTAGACTACATCCATACAGATATATAGGGCCCACAAAAACGGCTTCGTTGGGTGGTATGCATTATTTTGTAAATTTTGTTGATGATTTTTGCAGAAGAGTTTGAGTGTATTCTATGAAGCATAAAAATGAAGTGTGAGATATTTTCCTTAAGTGGAAAAAATTAGTTGAAACTCAAATTGGCAGAAAGATTAAACGACTCAGATCAGATAATGGCGGTGAATACAAGAGTGACATGTTTATGAAGGTTTGTCAGGATGAAGGTATTGCTCGAAACTTCACAGTTAGAGAAACACCACAACAGAATGGGGTGGCAGAGAACATGAATTGAACTTTGCTGGAGAAAGTTCGATATATGTTGTCTAATGCTAGATTAGACAAAAGGTTTTGGGTTGAGACTGTTAGATATGCGTGTCATCTCATCAATTATCTACCATCATCTGCAATAGAGGGAAAAACACCCCATGAGGTATGGTCTGGAAAGCCAGCTAGTGATTATGATTCTTTACATGTATTTGGTACTATGACTTATTATCATGTTAAAGAATTCAAGTTGGATCCAAGAGCCAAGAAAGAAATATTCTTGGGGATAAGTACAGGAGTCAAAGGATACCGTATTTGGTGTCTAGAGATGGAAAAAATGATTTTAAGCAGGGATGTGACTTTTGATGAACTTGCGATGATTAAGAAAACAATGTGCAAGGAGTCACGAGTTGAAAAGAAGACCAGTGGTACTCAACAACAGGTGGAGGTTGAAACAATTTTGGGAAACCCAGTGAGAAATGAGACTACAAAAGGTAACTATCCAGTTACGGTGGAGAATAGTGTACAAGAAGAAGAGATTTCAATTCGAGAATCTTCACAGCAACAAGAATCAATTGTTTCTTAGGGGTCAAGACGAGAAATTTGAAAACCTGCTCGGTATATAGATATGGTGGCCTATGCACTTCCAGCTATGGATGATAATGTTCCTTACACTTTCAAAGAAGCAATGAGGAACTCTGAATTAGACAAGTGGAAAAGAGCGATGGATGAAGAAATGCAGTCTCTTCATCAAAATTAGACTTGGGAGCTAGCCCAACTGCCCAAGGGTAAGAAAGCAAATTGTTGCAAATGGGTTTATGTAAAGAAAGAAGGATTTCTAGATCCAAATAATGTTTGCTTCAAAGCTAGATCGGTAGCTAAGGGCTATGCACAGAATGAAGACATTGATTATAATGAGGTATTTTCTTCAGTTGTTAAACATTCTTCCATTTGAATTTTGTTGACTTTGGTAACATAATTTGATCTTGAACTAGTTCAGCTCGATGTAAAAACTACATTTTTACATGGTGATTTGTAAGAGGAAATCTATATGACTCAGCCAAATGGATTTTAGGTTGCTGGAACAGAAAATTGGGTATGTAAATTGGTAAAATCGTTGTATGGTTTAAAACAGTCTTTAGGACAGTGGTACAAACAATTTCATTAGTTTATGATGGGTCACAAGTACACCATAAATAAACATGATCATTGTGTTTATTTTCATAGATTACAAAATGGATCTTTTATATATTTACTTTTGTATGTTGATGATATGTTGATAGCTTCAGAGAATAGGGATGAAATTAACATGTTGAAAAGTAAGTTAAATAAATAGTTTGAGATAAAAGATCTTGGTGAAGCAAAGAAGATACTTGGCATGGATATTCGCAGATACAGAATGAGAGGAAGAGTTAGTTTGTCTTAGAAATAGTATTTTAAGAATGTAGTACAGAGTTTTGGCATGTCTGAGCAGTCAAAACCAGTAAGCACTCCTCATACTCGTCATTTCAAACTTAGTGCAGTTTTATCTCCTAAATCAAATGAAGAACGTAAGTATATGTCACAAGTTCCTCATGCAAGTGTTGTTGCTAGTCTGATGTATACAATGGTTTGTACTAGACTTGATATTTCACAAGTTGTTAGTATGTTGAGCAGGTATATGCATGATCCAGGTAAAAGACATTGGTAAGCTGTGAAATAGATTTTGAGAAATATTATGAATAAGATTGATGTTGGTATAGTATTTGAGAAAAATAATACTATTGATCAACGTGTTGTTGGATATATGAATTCTGATTTTGCAAGTGATCTAGATAAACATTGATCAACTACTGGATATGTTTTTACATTTGCTATTGGTACAGTGAGTTGGAGGTCTACCTTACAGTCTACCATTGCCTTGTTGATAATAGAAGCAGAGTACATAGCAGCTTCAGAGGCTGTTAAGGAACTAATTTGGTTGCAGGGTTTACTTGAAAATTTGGGGCTTGTTCAAAGCACATTGTTGTGTTCTATGATAGCTAGAGTGCTATTCATTTGGAAAAGAACCAAGTCTACCATGCACGAATGAAGCACATCGATGTTCGGTTTCATTTTATATGGGATATTATTGATGGAGGCAAGATACTTCTTAAGAAGATTGCTATAGTTGAAAATCCTGCAGATATGTTGACCAAGATTGTGACAACAATCAAGTTCAAACATTGTTTGGACTTGATCAATATCCTACAAGTTTGAATATACTTGGATGGCGCCGATGATGTGGAACTCTAGAGAATGTTGGTGATTGAAAATTTGTTAAATTTATCGTCAAGGTGGAGATTTGCAGTTTTTTTGTCCCCCATTAGTAGAAAAGTTTCACATTGGTAGAAAAGTTGTTTTGAATTTTTTCTTTATTTGTCCCACATTGGTGAGAAGTTTTTTTTGGAACTCAACTCTCCATTTGTAAGACACATCTCAAAGTTGTACTTTGTCAAGAAGTAGTGGAATGATCGTCGGCGCCAAAGGACGTAGATAATTCTATACCGAACGTCATTAATTTCTTATCTTATTCTTTTTACTCTTTTTATTATTAGTTTCTGCATTGCTTTAGTTTCTTATATATTCAATAACATTAGTTGTAGTATTGGTGTTTGGCACAAGTGGGGTGCCCGTCACAACAATATTGCTAGCCTTGGTGCAATCCCAAGGGGGGGGGGGTGAATTGGAGATTTAAAATTTATGTCTAGGTTTATCCAATCCAGCAATCAGTATTACGCAACCTAGGGGCAGTCTAAGCAGTTTCAAACCCAAGTAGATATTTAACCAATAAACATATAGGTGCATAAAATGAAGTGCGGAAAATAAATTGACACCAGATGTATTATTGGGGTTCGGCCAAAGTGCCTACGTCCCCACCTTGGCTCACCAATACAAGGATTCCACTATGGCTCACTTAATGGGTGGAGTGGCATCTGTTACAACCAGGTCAATTAGCGGGGCTGACCTCAACCGATACCTTATCAGGATGGTGTACCTAACTTTCCTAACTGGGTCTAAGTCAATCTGAGACTATTCCACAGGGCTAGTCTCCCTCTTCAGGTCCGCGCTTGGAATAGAACAATCAACTAAAATTTGCGTACACGGAAATGCTTCTTTTACAAGCAGGTATGTACCAATGATAATCAATCAACCACACATCAACAGTATAAGAATAGTTAGCTCGGTGATGTGATTTTGTGCAAGCAACACAGCAAAATATAATCTTAAATATGCTCAAAAGTGTTCTAACAAGCTAATCTTTGAAACAAGATATAACAAATCTCAATAATTGATTAGGGTTTCAAAGATGCTGGCAACAATATTCAAACCAACTCAAAAATATTTTCCTCAATGAAATAAGAACAAGAGTTGTTTGAAAAATATAGCTTGTAAAATACTTTGCACACAAAAAATTTTGCTTTAGTAATCTAGCAATATCAATGCTAAGATCCTCAAGCTAATGAGTTTTTCTCAACACTAGATTTATCAAATTAAATCTGTGGGATAACTTTTTCTTAACTCTCCAAAATGAATAACAATCAATAGGCAAATTAATGAGAGTATTAAGCAATCAACAATGAAGCAATAGCACAATAGAGACTCTCACAATACTAGGATTGATCAAAGGAATGAGTGTATGAGAGTATTTGAAGTAGTATAGGCAAAATAAACTTTGAAAATTTGAGAGGATTTTTCACTAGTGATTTTGCTAATCTGATGCTAATCTTCACAAATGAGGCCCAATTTGTAAAGGGGGAATTATTAATATTGTTTTAAAACCATTAAGAAATATTAATCCCATTTAAGTGTGCTTAACCGCAGTAAAAATAAAACAACCCGAGAGTTTTCGGGTGGCTGAACCACGGTTTGGTCGCCCGAACAGACTCAGTCAAAAAAGTTATTTTTGAAGGTTCGGGTGCCCGAGTCAAGGTTCAATTGGCTGAACCGAGGCAATTTTCAAAAGGTCTGCGATTCGGTGGCCTGGTCTAGAGTTTGGTCGCCCGAGGCCATTTTAAACGTGAAGTTCGGGCTGCCGAGTTGGTGGGGAAAGGTCAGAGTTATGGTTCGGTCGCCCGTGGACGATGCATTCAAAATGGTTTGGTCGCCTGAAACCAAAGTCAACATTTTGACTCGTCTAGGGTTCGGTAGCCCGAAACGTCATAGGTTTGCCCTTTATGTCCATTTTTCCCTTCAAATAATTCCCCTAATATTATAAGTGATTTTGGGGACATCTTATGTGCTTGTAGTAGGACCTAAGGTCATTCTAAGGTCTTGAGCTTACAATTACCTACATGCATGACATGTAGAGACTATTACAGACCTTTTCCTATATTTACTATTACAAACCCGAATTGAGCAATAATATAAATTACAACAAAAGAAAACTTTAGGGTCTTTATACTTTGAGTCTTTATGTGCCATCAATTGATCAACTAATATATACTTGCACACAAACTCGATACCCATCAAATACTTGAGTATTTGTCATTATCAAAACCGAGTATGACCTATGAGGTCAAAAAATATATATTGTTGGCCTAACAAGGTTTACAATTCTTATTTTGATGATAACAAATCATGATGTGTTTAATATGGTTTAAGTGAAAGTTTTTCAGGAAAAAGGCAAAGCATAAAGGTTGTTACAAAGCTCAAAAAGATGATAAAGTTTATGAATCAAAAAAGATCTTGAAGAGCATAAGGATTAAAGATAACTTGATGAAAGCTCAAAGAAAAGATCAGAAACTTAAGAGATGATAGAAGAACAAGGACTAACTTAAAGATCAAAGGAATAAAGTTTTAAGGATGTTTGTATGTAAGTACTTCAAGTTAATTTCAAGTATAAACTGAATTGAAATTCTCATAAAATCAAAAGAATATAAGAAATATATTTTTAGAAAAACCCTAAAGTATGTTTTTCAAATCAAAGAAAAGAAAGGTTTTAAAAAGAAAAGATTTTTTAAAACAGAAGGGTCAGATGACTGCCTTCTTGTGGCAGGCGACCTCCTAAATTAAATGAATAATTTTCAAAGAGGCAGTAGGGTTCCAGGCGACTGCCTGAACATAGCTAGGCACTTGGGTGGTCATGCCAGGCGACTGCCAGTGTTCTGTGTTTTAAGTTTCTTCTATGATAGGTGACTGCCAGGTCGTGGCAGGCGACTGCCACTCGAACATTGGTTTAAAAATTTCCAACGAGAAGATTTTTGAAATGAATTTTTTGGACACTACTATTTTCAAAAACTTGGGGATTACTTCAAGGAAATTTTCGGGGTAAGGAATTACTTTTAAAACATCTAAAAATAGCCCCAAACTTCAAAGATTTTATACACCAAGAAATTTCCAGCAATCAAAGTTCTCTAAAAAGCTCTCAAACTCTCTTGTGTTCTTTCAACTTCAAATACTAAGTTGCTGCTGATTCAAACTCCGAAATAAAGCTTTCAAAGTCTAAATCTTTCAATATTTGGAAGATACTTGGTGATTTAAATTCAGTATTGAGCTTCAAATTTTTTTATATTTGAATTACTTTGAAGTATACTTGTGCTGAATGTTGTACTAACCTATTCTGCTGTGAGAGTATTTTCTTGTACACAAACTCTTCTCTATCTTGGTTCTTGTTTATAGACGATTCAAAGCTGTAGAATCATTAGACCAAACGAGGGAATATCGTTTGGAGAGGCGGGCTCTAACCTAGTGAAGGAGTGTTTGAGCGTGGGGTATCGCTTGTAAAGGTTTTGTTTCACCCGTCAATAGAACAGGTTTAGTGAATCCTTTAGTGGTTTGCCAAAGGCGAGGACATAGGCTGGGTATAAGCCAGACCTCGTAAAAATCCTCATCTCACTCTCTCTTTCCCTATTCTTTATTTTTAGTTCATATACAACTGCGTGGATGTTTTTAAATATCTAAATTATACATACTTCGCATATTTGGATATCAAGTAAACTTAAAAGTACAATTTTGATTTGGGTTGCGGAAACCGAAAGGGAGTACTTTGGTTACACCATATCTTGCGAAAACCATATAGGAGTATTTGAATTCTAAAGATAAATTCTTTATTTTCAGTTCATATACAACTGCGTGGATGTTTTTAAATATCTAAATTATACATACTTTGCATATTTGGATATCAAGTAAACTGAAAAGTACAATTTTGATTTGGGTTGCGACCGAAATGGAGTACTTTGGTTATACCATATCTTGCGAAAACCATATAGGAGTATTTGAATTCTAAAGATAAATTTACCAAGAGTTTGTTTGAATTTTAAATATTTGGAAAGAGTGACTGGATTCATTTATACAGGGCTTTACATTCAACAAGCATAAATTCTCATTCACTACAGGGCTTGGTTCAAATTTGGCTAATATCAACAAACAACCATTTTGAGTTTTTATATTATAAGTGCTGGGTATTGACTTGTTTGTTTTGCTTTCTAATTATAGTTGATTGGTTTGGTTGAATGATTGGATGTTTGTATGTTTAAGAATTAAATAAAGAAACTAAGTTCTTGAGTGCTTAACAAATTAAACAAATAAGTCACGAATTGGTTAAAAGAAATAAAATAAGTTTAAAAATTCTAAAAAGGAATTAAAAGAAATCTTTAAAAGCCAATTCACCCCCCTCTAGGGAAGCTATTCCTAATTTCAATTGGTATCAGAGCCTAGTTATAGCAAACTCCTAACAAGAAGCTATAAAAAGATCTAAATGGAAAACATAGGAGTAGGTCCTTTTGGAGAGGGCCAATCCTGAACTCGTCCACCAATCTTTTGTGGACACAACTACACCTTTTGGAAAAAGAGAATGCAAATATACCTCCAACACATGGATTGGAAAGCATGAGAAGTAGTTATGGATGTAGACCTTATTCCCACCAAGATAGTAGATGGAAAACAAATTCCAAAAGAGAAAAAAGATATGATTGATTCAGATTATAAAATGCTTCAAATAAACTCAAGTGTTATAAATGCTTTATATTGTGCTTTAGACGCTAACGGATTTAATATGATCATGGATTGTAAAACGGCTAAAGAAATATGGGACAAATTAGAAGTTACATATGAAGGAACTATTGATGTTAGGGACAATAGGATAGACATGTTAATAAGCGAATATGAAGCATTCAAGATGAATCAAGATGAAACCATATCAAGTATGTACACAAGATTCACCCACATAATCAATTCCTTAAGTGCCTTAGGAAAAACTTATACCACCTATGAAATGATTAGGAAAATTTTGAGAGGCCTTCCCTCCATATGGGAACCTAAGGCTATAGCAATTACCGAAGGAAGAAACCTTAAGACCACCTCCTTAGAAGAACTCATAGGTTCATTCCTTACCTTTGAAATGACTCTAAAAGAAAGAAATCCTGAACCAAAGCATAAGAAATCTATTGCACTAAAAGCATCAAGCCACAGCTCAAGTGAAGAAGAAAGTGATATAAGTGACTTAGATCAAGATGAATTAGCATTCATCACTAAGAGACTAGGAAAGTTTTATAGAAGGAATAAAAGATTTCCTAGAAAGTTCAACAAAAGGAAAACTGAAAAAGGAGAATCAAGTAGAAAAGAAAATAAAAGTAAAAGTGAACCTCCTATATGCTATTACTGTAAGAAACTAGGGCATATCAAACCGGACTGTCCATCTCTCAAGAAAGACAAGAAGAAAAAGAAGGATGCTATGAAGGCTACTTGGGATGACTCAAGCTCTAGCGAAACGGAAAACGAATCAAGTGGACAAGAGATGGCAAACGTATGCTTCATGGCGAATGATGAAGAGGTAAATTCCTACTACTCTTCAACAGAATCTTGCAATGAATCTTGTGACGAGTCATGTGATAGTATGCCCTCATACAAGGAATTACAAGCTGAATTATTTTCCTTACATAAAAGATTCATAAAAATTTCCAAAAGAAACATAACCTTGAAGGATCAAAATAAAGAACTATTGAAGCAACTTGAATCATTCAAAACTATTGAAAAAGAAAAAAAATTCTTGTATTGAGAAGTTAGAGGAGGAAGTAAGTAAAGTAACTCAAGAATTAGGAAAAACTCATAAAGAAAACTTGAATAGAAAGGATCTAGAAATAAATGAACTAAAGAAATTCGTAGAGGATAAAGAAAAAATTATATATAATTTTACAAAAGGTAAAGATAATTTTGAAAAAATGATTGGGCAGCAAAGACTACATGGGAATAAAGAAGGAATAGGTTACAATGGTAAAATAAACAAAAAGAATAAGAAATTATACATGGGATACTTCGTCAAGGAAGCCAAAGCCAAACACTATGCTAGCACTTCCTCAAACAACAAACATGAACACACTACTTGCTATATGTGCAAGACTAAAGGTCACGTAATATTTGATTGTCTACTAAAAAGGAAGTATGTTAAAGTACAAGGATAATGGAAAGTTAATAATGGAACTAACAAAAAAACAAAGAAAGTTAAAAGGATTTGGGTTCCAAAGACTAACACAATGAATCCTCCATTGTAGGTATGTTTTAGGACAACATCATCAATGGACAAGTGGTACTTGGACAGCGGGTGTTCAAGACACATGACCGGCGCTAAGACCAAGTTTTCCTCTCTAAACAAAAATATGGAGGATATGTCACCTTCACCGATAATGCCAAAGGTAAGATCATTGGCATCGGGAGAATAGGTAAAAAACATTCTATTACTATTGATAATGTATTATTAGTAAAAGGTTTAAAACACAATCTTTTAAGCATTAGCCAATTGAGTGACAAAGGGTTTGAAATAACCTTAAAGAAAGAAAAAATGTGTTATTTAGAATCCCAAAGAAAATAAAATCTTGTTTATAGCTCTTAGGATAAATAATGTTTATTGTATAAACCTTGAGAATCTAATGAATCAAAACGTAACTTGTTTGGCAGCCATGAATGAAATAAGTTGGCTATGGCATAGGAAGTTAGGACATGCTAGCATGGATTTATTATCCAAATTATCAAAGAAAAATCTTGTAAAAGGATTACCAAATACCAAATTCATAAAAGACAAGATGTGTGACGCATGCCAAAAGGGAAAGCAAGTTAAAACAAGCTTAAAAAAGAAAAAAAAATATATCTACTAAAAGACCCCTAGAACTATTACACCTAAACTTATTCGGTCCAACTAGAACCTTAAGCTTAGGAGGAAAACAATATGCTTTTGTAATAGTGGATGATTATTCAAGATTCACTTGGTTATTATTCCTAACAAATAAAGATGAAACTTGTGACATGCTAATCACCTTATGTAAGAAATTACAAAATGAAAAGGGCTATAATGTAACAAGTTTTAGAAGTGATCAAGGTAAGGAGTTTAGAAACAAAGAAGTTGAAAAATTCTATAATGAATATGGAATAAACCATAATTTCTCAGCACCTAAAACTCCACAACAAAATGGAGTTGTAGGGAGAAAAAATAGAACCCTACAAGAAATGGCAAGAACAATGATAAACGAAAATAACCTACCTAAATGCTTTTGGGCTGAAGCTATAAATACAACATGTTATATTGTAAATAGGGTATCTATAAGATCAAGTATAGACAAAACGCCGTATGAACTATGAGAAGGAAGAAACCTAATATCTCTTACTTTCATGTATTTGGATGCAAATGTTTTATCCTTAACACTAAAGATGATTTAGGAAAGTTTAATGCAAAATCTGATGAAGGTATCTTTTTAGGCTACTCTATAAATAGCAAAGCCTATAGGGTTTATAATAGAAGAACTCTTACTATCATTGAATCAATACACATAACATTTGATGAATCAAACAATTATGAAAATAAAATTAAGAATGATGAAAAAGAAGATATTCCATAAAAAGAAGAAGATCTTGAAATAAAAGAAGAAAATAATAATGAGACTTCAAATGAAAACATTGTAGAAAATCTAGAACTACCTAAAGAATGGAGATATGCTAAAAGTCATCCAAAAGAACAAATAATTGGAGAAACTTCAAAAGGTAAACCTATAGGAGCTCCCATGAGCCCTTCAACTAGTCTTGACAAGGATGAAAAAGGGAAACAAGTAGATACTAAGCATTATCGAGGCATGATAGGAAGCTTATTTTACTTAACAGCAAGTAGACCGGATATTATGTTTAGCGTATGTATGTGTGCTAGATTCCAATCGGCTCCTAAGGAATCACACCAAATAGCAATTAAAAGAATCCATAGATATCTATTAGGCACACTTGAACTAGGTTTATGGTATCCAAAGCGAACTGAATTTGAAACGATAAGCTATTCTGATGCAGACTTTGCTGGATGCAAGATAAATAGAAAAAGCACAAGTGGAACGTGTCATTTTCTAGGACACTCCTTAGTCTCTTGGTATTCAAAGAAACAAAACTCTGTAACATTATCCACAATAGAAGCAGAATGCATAGCAGCAGGGAGTTGTTGTGCCCAAACATTGTATATGAAACAACAACTAAAAGATTTCAAAATTTAATATCAAACTATTCCAATAAAATGTGACAACACAAGTTCCACAAATATTTCAAAAAATCTAGTATTTCACTCAAGAACAAAACATATTGACATAAGACATCACTTCTTGAGAGATCATATGCAAAACGAAGACATAATGCTAGAATTTGTAAATACAAATGACCAATTAGCAGATATATTCACAAAACCACTCTCTGAAGAGCGATTCATATTCATTAGAAGAGAATTGGGAATGATGCATATTCGAGAAGCAAACTAAAAACTTTTCTGCTTGGCAGGCGACTGCCAGGCTATTGACTTTCAAGTTTATTATTGACAGGTGCCTGCCTTATCCTAGTAGGTGACTACCATGTGGCGGGTAGGGTTTAAAACCCTGTTTTATGACTTTTTAACTTCCATTAGGCGCCTGCTCCTTCTTTCTCTTCGAAAATCTTCTTTCCTACTTTTTCCACACAGACTCTTCTTCCAAATTAGCTTGAAACCGAGTATCAAATCTGCCCTCCACATCAAATCGCAAATACAACCTAGGGTTTATCAGTCTTCCTCTTCAATACAAACATGCCACAGATCAAATCGGTTGGTAACAAGGGTTTTTCCTCTTCGACAAGGATCAACAATGATGAAGTAGAGAAATGGTTAGTAACTCCACATGCTAAGCAACTCTACAGGAATCAAATCACTTCAGCTGAACCTATTCTAGGTAAAGTCCTTGATGTTACATTCTTCACTTCAGATTTTCCTAAAATTATGGAAATTTTTAAGGAAATTGGGTGGGATCGGTTTATTACATATCAAGCAAAAGGATACTATCCAAACGTGGTTCATATTTTCTATGCAAATATGGAAAGATTTGAAAATAGGATCAAAACAAATCTTCTAGGACAAAATATTCATCTTACTCCCATACCTTTGGGAAAAATTCTTCGAGTCAAGTCAGGAGATTTTGAGGTCCACATTGTTGAGAAACAATGGATAATGTCACAAGGATTTACTATAGAGGAATTTTTACCCTTAGTCATAACTGATACACCTATCTCCTTTGGGCATCCACCTCTTTACAAACAGCTAAATCTCCAAGCTTTAATCCTGCACAAACTTATTACTTATAATATCCTACCACGTTCCGTTTCTCATGATCATATTTCCTTCTTAGATTGTTTTGTTATGTGGTGTATTCTTAAAGGAAAAAAGCTGGATCTTCCAAGTTTACTTATCAAATGGATTATTATGAAAGTTGATGCTCCTCGTGTCATTCTACCATATGTTGGGATGTTAAATATGGTATTTGCTCATTTTAATGTTCTTACACCATCATTTAATTTCACTAGCAAAACCTATTACGATATCTTTTCTGATACTATTCTTAAGTATATGGGATATAAGCACTCTCCTCAAGGGTGGTTTCACAAGGGACATCATCACATCTCATCTGCACCACCTCCTCAACCTTCCATGCCAGCCCTTTTCGTACAGCTTAACCCAGAAACTCCTTCTTGGTTCGTTCCATTTTATAATCACTATATGACCTTCAGTGACGGAATGCAATCTGGACTTGGTACACTAAGGGAGAAGGTTTCTAATGTGGAAACTCATTGTTCCAGCCTTGTTCAGCGTGTTGACAATATTGAGAAACATTTGGCTAGCTCTTCTAAAGGCAAATCTCATATGGATATCAGCTCTGCTCCATCAAGTGATGATGAATCTGCTGAAAAATCTGGTGAACAAGAAGAAGAAGAAGATGATGAAAGTGGGTCTATGGAAGCCTTCGATTGATGTGTTTCATCTATGTGTTATTTCACACTTTTTGTCTATGTATTAAGGCTTCATCGGATAGTATGTTCTTTATGTTTGTAAGATCTACAAGTACTATGTATTACAACTCTTCACTGTATCTTTTTTTTTTTGTATCACTTTCTTCTTCTTTTTGATTGATGTCCAAAGGGGGAGATGTTTGAGAGAAGGAAGTGTAAAAATGAAACATGCTATGGTATTGTAAAACTATGAATATGTATGGATTATGGTATTGTAAAACTATGAATATGTATGGATTATCTTGTATCGATGGATATATATGAGTATGATCATTTTTCAAGTAACATGAATTCATTACTTATATGACTATGAATATATCATGCTTGTTGAAAGGGGGAGCCATGAGTATTATCTCTTATTATTTTTGCTCTCGATTTATCATCATCAAAAAGGGGGAGATTGTTGCCCTAATAAGGCTTACAATTCTTATTTTGATGATAAAAAATCATGATGTGTTTCATATGGTTTAAGTGAAAGTTTTCAGGAAAAAGGCAAAGTTTAAAGGTAGTGACAAAGTTCAAAAGGATGATAAAGTTATGAATAAAAAAAAAAGATCTTGAAGAGCATAAGGATTAAAGATAACTTGATGAAAGCTCAAAGAAAAGATCAGAAACTCAAGAGATGATAGAAGAACAAGGACTTACTTGAAGATCAAAAGAATAAAGTTTTAAGGATGTTTGTACGTAAGTACTTCAAGTTAATTTCAACTATAAACTGAATTGAAGCTCTCATAAAATCAAAAGAATCTTAGAAATATATTTTTAGAGAAACCCTAAAGTATGTTTTTCAAATCAAAGAAAAGAAAGGTTTTAAAAAGAAAAGATTTTTTAAAACAGAAGGGCAGACAATTGCCTTCTTATGACATGCGACTGTCTAAATTAAATGAATAATTTTCAAAAAAGCAGTAGGGTTCCAGGTGACTACCTGAACATAGCCAGGTGCCTGGGTGGTCAAGCCAGGTGACTACTTGGGTTCTGGTAGGCGACTGCCAGTGTTTTGTATTTTAAGTTTCTTCTATGACAGGCGACTACTAGGTCGTGGCAGGCGACTACCACTCGAATGTTGGTTTAAAAATTTCCAACGGGAAGATTTTTGAAATGAATTTTTTGGACACTACTATTTTCAAAAACTTGGGGATTACTTCAAGGAAACTTTGAAGTAAGGAATTACTTTTAAAACATCTATAAATAGCCCTAAACTTCAAAGATTTTATACACCAAGAAATTTCCAGCAATCAAAGTTCTCTAAAAAGCTTTTAAACTCTCTTGTGTTCTTTCAACTTCAAATACTGAGTTGTTGCTGTTTCAAACTCCGAAATAAACCTTTCAAAGTCTGAATATTTCAATATTTGGAAGATATTTGGTGATTTAAATTCAGTATTGAGCTTCAAATTCTTTTATATTTGAATTACTTTGAAGTATACTTGTGCTGAATGTTGTACTAACCTATTCTGCTATGAGAGTATTTTCTTGTACACAAACTCTTCTCTATCTTAGTTCTTGTTTATAGACGATTCAAGGTTGTAGAATCGTTGGACCAAATGAGGGAATATCGTTTGGAGAGGTAGGCTCTAGCCTAGTGAAGGAGTGTTTGAGCGTGGGGTATCGCTTGTAAAGGTTTTGTTCCACCCGTCAACAGAACAGGTTTTAGTGAATCCTTTGGTGGTTTGCCAAAGGCGAGGACGTAGGCTGTGTATAAGCCGAACCTCGTAAAAATCCTCGTCTCACTCTCTCTTTCCCTATTCTTTATTTTCAGTTCATATACAACTGCGTGGATATTTTTAAATATCTAAATTATACATACTTCATATATTTGGAAATCAAGTAAACTTAAAAGTCCAATTTTGATTTGGGTTGCAGAAACCGAAAGAGAGTACATTGGTTACATCATATCTTGCGGAAACCATATGGGAGTACATTACTTGGTTAACATCTCAAAGATAAATTTACCAAGAGTTTATTTGAATTCTAAATATTTGGAAAGAGTGATTGGATTCATTTATACAGGGTTTTACAATCAGCAAGCATAAATTTTCATTCACTACAGGGCTTGGTTCAAATTTGGCTAATATCAACAAACAGCCATTTTGAGTTTTTATATTACATAAGTGTTGTGTATTGACTTGGTTGTTTGCTTTCTAATTATAGTTGATTGGTTTGGTTGAATGATTGAATGTTTGTATGGTTAAGAATTATATAAAGAAACTAAGTTCTTGAGTGCTTAATTAAACAAATAAGTCACGAATTGGTTAAAAGAAATAAAATAAGTTTAAGAATTCTAAAAAGGAATTAAAAGAAATCTTTGAAAGCCAATTCACCCCTCCTCTTGGGAAGCTATTCCTAATTTCATATATATTATTTGGACTAGCTAAATTATTTCTAGGCATTGATAATTTTTTAATGCCTATGACCATTGAATATTTTGCTCCTCTTGGGTAGTTGATTTGTCAATATGGATATTTTCATAATTGTCTTTCAGGATATATTTCAACAATTAAATTTATGACTTTTGTGCTGGAAGTCTTGGGTATGAATCCTAAAAGAGTGAAAAAGAGTATTAAGACAGAAGATGTACTATGCCCTCCCGAGTAACCCAAGTCGAAAGTTCCTCAGTAACATATTTTATTCTTATGTGGTCAAAGATCTTCCAAATGCATTCTCAATATAAGATCATGACAAGCTCTAGCATTTCATATTTGACACTTTAACCGGAGTGAGTTGAGTCACTTTCTAAGACAAAATGTAATAATCTTAAGATAGCTTTGATGGTCTGTTTTTGATATTTGAAACTGAGCACATTCTAATGCCAATATAGTCAATAATGATGGAAGTGAGTCAGATTTTTCTCTTGTTTGAACATGTTTGTTACATTATTTTGGTGAGTGGATTTTGGATTCTAGTTGTTACTATCACATGTGTCCCAATAGGGAATGGTTTTCGAATTTTGAAGAATTAGATGATGGGGTTGTTTTTATGGGAAATAATAATACCTTTAAAACAATTGGAATAGGATCAATACAGTTGAAATGTCAAGATGGAACTATTAAAACCATGACTGATGTTAGGTATGTTCCAAGTCTAAAGAAAAATCTGATTTCATTGGGTACCTTGGAATCTAAGGGGTTCACTATCACTTTGAAAGATGGAACCCTAAAGATTAATTCAGGTGCGCTGATGGTGATAAAAGGAATAAGAAAAAATAACTTGTAAGATTTAAAAGGAAGTACAGTTATGGGCTTAGCAGCTGTTGTTTCTAAGAAAAATGCAGGTTCAGAAACAATCAGGTTATGGCATATGCGATTGGCACATGCAGGAGAAAAATCTTTGCAATAATTAGCTAAGCGAGGTTTGTTGAAGGAAGCAAAGGTGTGTGAACTTGAATTTTGTGAGCATTGTATTTTGGAAAAATAGACTAGAGTGAAATTTGGCACTGCAATCCACCAAACTGAAGGTATTTTAGATTACATCCATACAGATATATAGGGCCCAAAAAAACGGCTTCATTGGGTGGTATGCATTATTTTGTAACTTTTGCTGATGATTTTTCCAGAAGAGTTTGAGTGTATTCTATGAAGCATAAAAATGAAGTGTGTGATATTTTCCTTAAGTGGAAAAAATTAGTTGAAACTCAAACTGGCAGAAAGATTAAACAACTCAGATCAGATAATGGCGGTGAATACAAGAGTGACACGTTTATGAAGGTTTGTCAGGATGAAGGTATTGCTCGAAACTTCACAGTTAGAGATACACCAAAAAAGAATGGGGTGGCAGAGCACATGAATCGAACTTTGTTGGAGAAAGTTTGATATATATTGTCTAATGCTAGATTAGACAAAAGGTTTTGGGCTGAGACTGTTAGATATGCGTGTCATCTCATCAATCGTCTACCATCATCTGCAATAGAGGGAAAAACACCCTATGAGGTATGGTATGGAAAGCATGCTAGTGATTATGATTCTTTACATGTATTTGGTACTATAACTTATTATCATGTTAAAGAAATTAAGTTGGATCCAAGAGCCAAGAAAGCAATATTCTTGGGGATAAGTAGGGGAGTCAAAGGATCTTGTCTTTGGTGTCTAGAGAATGAAAAAATGATTTTAAGTAGGGATGTGACTTTTGATGAACTTGCGATGATGAAGAAAACATTGCGCAAGGAGTCACGAGTTGAAGAGAAGACCAGTGGTACTCAACAACAAGTGGAGGTTGAAACAATTTTTGGAAACCCAGTGAAAAATGAGACTACACAAGGTAACTCTCTAGTTACGGTGGAGAATAGTGTACAAGAAGAGGAGATTTCAATTTAAGAATCTTCACAGCAACAAGAATCAATTGTTTCTTAGAGGTCAAGACGAGAAATTTGAAAACTTGCTCGGTATACAGATATGGTGGCCTATGTACTTCCAGTTGTGGATGATAATGTTCCTTACACTTTCAAAGAAACAATGAGGAACTCTGAATCAGATAAGTGGAAAAGAGCGATGGATGAAGAAATGCAGTCTCTTCATTAGAATCAGACTTGGGAGCTAGCCCAGTTGCCCAAGGGTAAGAAAGAAATTTGTTGCAAATAGGTGTATGTAAAGAAAGAAGGATTTCTAGATGCAAATAATGTTTGTTTCAAAGCTAGTTCGGTAGCTAAGGGCTATGCACAGAATGAAGACATTGATTATAATGAGGTATTTTCTTCAGTTGTTAAACATTCTTCCATTCGAATTTTGTTGACTTTGGTAGCACAATTTGATCTTGAACTAGTTCAACTTGATGTAAAAACTACATTTTTACATGGTGATTTGTAAGAGGAAATCTATATGACTCAGCTAGATGGATTTTAGGTTGCTGGAAAAGAAAATTGGGTATGTAAACTGGGTAAATCGTTGTATGGTTTAAAACAGTCTCCAAGACAGTGGTACAAACAATTTCATCAGTTTATGATGGGTCACAAGTACATCAGAAATAAACATGATCATTGTGTTTATTTTCACAGACTACAAAATGGATCTTTTATACATTTACTCTTGTATGTTGATGATATGTTGATAGCTTTAGAGAATAGGGACAAAATCAACATGTTGAAAAGTAAGTTAAATAAATAGTTTGAGATGAAATATCTTGGTGAAGCAAAGAAGATACTTGGCATGGATATTCACAGATACAGAATGAGAGGAAGAGTTAGTTTGCCTTAGAAACAGTATTTGAAGAAGGTAGTATAGAGTTTTGGCATGTTTGAGCAGTCAAAACCAGTAAGCACTTCTCTTACTCGTCATTTCAAACTTAGTGCAGTTTTATCTCCTAAATCAGACGAGGAACGTAAGTATATGTCACAAGTTCCTTATGCAAGTGCTGTTGGTAGTCTGATGTATACAATGGTTTGTACAAGACTTGATATTTCACAAGCTGTTAGTATGGTGAGTAGGTATATGCATGATCCAGGTAAAGGACATTGGTAAGCTATGAAATAGATTTTGAGAAATATTATGAATACGATTGATGTTGGTATAGTATTTGAGAAAAATAATACTATTGATCAACATGTTGTTGGATATGTGGATTCTGATTTTGCAAGTGATCTGGATAAACGTCGATCAACTATTGGATATGTTTTTATATTTGCTAATGGTCCAATGAGTTGGAGGTCTACCTTATAGTCTACCATTTCCTTATTGATAATAGAAGCAGAGTATATAGCAGCTTCAGAGGTTGTTAAGGAAGTTATTTGGTTGCAGGGTTTACTTGAAAATTTGGGAGTTGTTCAAAAGCACATTGTTGTGTTCTATGATAGCTAGAGTGCTATTCATTTGGAAAAGAACCAAGTCTACCATGCACGAATGAAGCACATCGACGTTTGGTTTCATTTTATGTGGGATATTATTTATGGAGGCAAGATATTTCTTAAGAAGATTGCTGTAGTTGAAAATCCTGTAGATATGTTGACCAACATTGTGACAACAATCAAGTTCAAACATGTTTGAACTTGATCAATATCCTGCAAGTTTGAATATACTTGGATGGCGCCGATGATGTGGAACTCTAAAGAATGTTGGTGACTGAAAATTTGTTGAATTTATCGTCAAGGTGGAGATTTGCTATTTTTTTGTCCCCAATTAGTAGAAAAGTTTCACATTGGTAGAAAAGTTGTTTTGAATTTTTTCTTTATTTGTCCTACATTTATGAGAAGTGTTTTTTGGACTTGAGGTTGAAGCTATATAAAGAGCTCAACTCTCCATTTGTAAGATACATCTCAAAGTTGTACTTTGTCAAGAAGTAGTGGAATGATCGTCGGCCCCCGAGGACGTAGATAATTCTATACCAAACGTTGTTAATTTCTTGTCTTGTTCTTTTTACTCTTTTTATTATTAGTTTCTGCATTGCTTTAGTTTCTTATATATTCAATAACATTAGTTATAGTATTGGTGTTTGACACAAGTGGGGTGCCCGACACAACAATATTGCTAGCCTTGGTGCAATCCCAAGAGGGGAGGGGGGTGAATTGGAGATTTAAAATTTATGTCTAGGTTTATCCAATCCAGCAATCAATATTACGCAACCTAGGGGCAGTCTAAGCAGTTTCAAACCTAATTAGATATTTAACCAATAAACATACAGGTGCATAAAATGAAGTGCGGAAAATAAATTGACACTAGATATATTATCGGGGTTCGGCCAAAGTGCCTACGTCCCCACCTTGGCTCACTAGTACAAGGATTCCACTATGGGTCACTTAATGGGTGGAATGACACCGGTTACAACTAGGTCAATTAGTGGGGCCGACCTTAACCTATACCTTACCAGGATGGTGTACCTAACTTTCCTAACTGGGTCTAAGCTAATCCGGGACTATTCCACAGGGCTAGTCTCCCTCTTCAGGCCCGCTCCTGGAATACAACAATCAACTAAAATTTGCGTACATGAAAATGCTTCTTTCACAAGCAGGTATGTACCAATGATAATCAATCAACCACACATCAACAGTATAAGAATAGTTAGCTCGGTGATGTGATTTTGTGCAAGTAACACTCAGCAAAATATAATCTTAAATATGCTCAAAAGTGTTCTAACAAGCTAATCTTTGAAAAAAGATATAACAAATCTCAATAATTGATTAGGGTTTCAAAGATGCTGGCAACAATATTCAAACCAACTCAAAAATATTTTCCTCAATAAAATAAGCACAAGAGTTGTTTGAAAAATATAGCTTGTAAAATACTTTGCACACAAAAAATTTTTCTTTAGGAATCTAGCAATAACAATGCTAAGATCCTCAAGCTAATGAGTTTTTCCCAACACTGGATTTATCAAATTAAATCCGTGGGATAACTCTTGCTTAACTCTCCAAAATGAATAACAATCAACAAGCAAATTAATGAGAGTATTAAGCAATCAACAATGAAGCAATAGCATAATAGAAACTCTCACAATACTAGGATTGATCAAAGGAATGAGTGTATAAGAGTATTTGAAGTAGTATAGTCAAAATAGACTTTGAAAATTTGAGAGGATTTTTCACTAGTGATTTTGCTAATCTAATGCTAATCTTCACAAATGAGGCCCAATTTATAAGGGGGAATTATTAATATTGTTTTAAAACCATTAAGAAATATTAATCCCATTTAATCGTGCTTAACCGCAATAAAAATAAAACAACCCGAGAGTTTTTGGGTGGCTAAACCACAGTTTGGTCACCTGAACAGACTCAGTCAAAAAAGTTATTTTTGAAGGTTTGGGTGCCCGAGTCAAGGTTCGATTGGCTGAACTGAGGCAATTTTCAAAAGGTCTGTGATTCGGTCGCCTAGTCTAGAGTTCGGTCGCCTGAGGCCATTTTGAACGTGAAGTTCGGGCTGCCGAGTTGGTGGGGAAAGGTTAAAGTTATGGTTCGGTCGCCCGTGGACGATGATTTCAAAATGGTTCAGTCGCCCGAAACCAAAGTCAACATTTTGACTCGTCTAGGGTTCGGTGGCCTGAAACCTCATAGGTTTGCCCTTTATGTCCATTTTTCCCTTCAAATAATTCTCCTGATATTATAAGTGATTTTGGGGTCATCTTATGTGCTTGTGCTAGGACCTAAGGTCATTCGAAGGTCTTGAGCTTACAATTACCTACATGCATGACATGCAGAGATTTTTACAGACCTTTTCCTATATTTACTATTACAGAACCGAATTGAGCAATAATATAAATTACAACAAAAGAAAACTTTAGGGCCTTTATATTTTGAGTTTTTATGTGCCATCAATTGATCTGCTTATATATACTTGCACGCAAACTCGATAACCATCAAATACTTGAGTATTTGTCATTATCAAAACCGAGTATGACCTATGAGGTCAACAAATATATATATATATATATATATATATATTATTTGGACTAGCTAAATTATTTCTAGGCATTGATAATTTTTTAATGCCTATGACCATTGAATATTTTGCTCCACTTGGGTAGTTGATTTGTCAATACAGATATTTTCATAGTTCTCTTTCAAGATATATTTCAACAATTAAATTTATGACTTTCGTGTTGGAAGTCTTGGGTATGAGTCCTAAAAGAGTGAAAAAAGAGTATTAAGACAGAAGATGTGCTACGCCCTCCCGAGTAACCCAAGTCGAAAGATAGACTAAAAAAGAAAAAGAACAAGAAAAAAAAAAAACCTTATGTCTAGCCTAGAAATCATTACTCAAGGAACCCAATTAGCAAGAAATTAATGCCAGTGATTTGAAAATTAAAATGGATATGCAGGAGGGATGACTCAATTACCATGCCCCTACTTCTGGTGCTTTATGTAACAACTTTGATTAGCAGTAATATATTTTGTCCCATTAAGTCATAGCCTAAAAAGTTTCTCAGTAACATATTTTATTCTTATGTGGTCAAAGATCTTTCAAATGCATTCTCAATATAAGATCATGACAAGCTCTAGCATTTCATATTTGACACTTTAACCGGAGTGAGTTGAGTGTCACTTTCTAAGACAAAATGTAATAATCTTAAGATAGCTTTGATGGTCTATTTTTGATATATGAAACTGACAACTGTCTCAAAAAACAAAATACTCAGACTAACATTTAGTCCATCTTTGCATGCTCAAGATCTGTATAATGCCAATTGTGTGATCCTTACACTTTTCACTCTCTTAGGACCATGTCTATTGTGTGATACCAAAAAATGCAACAATAGTGGACCATTGGAGAATTCAATGATTTTTGTCTCTTTATAAAGCTGTGGCTTTCATGGATATTGATTGTCTTTGATTTCTTTTCCATAACTTCTTTTGTTATATTTTATGATGTTGGATTGAATGATTGATTATGTTTTTCTTGTGTTTCAGAGATATTCTGAAAAAATTATTCTTCATTTTTTTAACTTTTTTTTTTTTTTTTTTGCTATTTATTTGATTATTTTATAGTTAAATTTTTTTTTTTTTAAATGAGGAAATAATCACAACTTCTAAGGAGTTGTTTGGCATCACCGTTAAGAATTATGAAAACAAAAACTATAAATAAAAATAAAATCTACAAACAGAAATTTAAAGTTGGAAATCATCTTGAAAATTAAAATTTGGTTGAAAAAATAATCGTTTTTGTCTTTGAATCATATGAAAATATGATTGAAATGATGAATGTACAAGAGCATACAATTTTAAAACATCATAATAAAAATAAACATTTATTGTAATTAATTACTTAATTATTAATTTTAGAATTTACTTTGTAAGAATAATCTTATTGTAAATGATGATTAAAAAAATAGTTAAAATTATTTTTTAAATGGCTTCTATTATTTTAATTTTTTTTAAACTTTATGATAGAATTTTATTTTAATTATATGGTTATTTTAATTAAAAGTTATGTAAAAAATGATTTAATCTGCATAAAATTCTGTATATCAAAGTATTCTACTAAAATAAATTAAAATTCAATTTCTAATTTAAATTGGCAACAAAAATAAAAATGAGCAATTAATTAGATGTGTTTCTAACTTATTTTTGACTGCAAACAAATAAAATAAAAATATAAATGATGTCAAATGGATTCAACGAAAAATTAGTTAAAATTGATGTTATATAAAAATAATATACATAAAACAAGTGATGGATATGAATTGTAGTAACGGCAAAGTTAAATGTGGTAGTGGTCATAGTGTCCATTGAAAATAATGTGGTGACCAGTGGACCCATAGTCCCACCTTATGGACCGGACCACACGCTGAAAATGGTCCCTTGGCTCATTGGGTGCCTCTCAATTAGGGAGAGCATGGTCCCAAACGTGTAAAATTGTCTCTACCTTTGTAGGGAAAGAAAAGGACAAATCAACATATGCCCCCTTGTATGTTTGTTCAAGTGTGTATGTGTGTGGTTTGTATGGTTTTAAGTAAAATGTAGTACAAAATTATATTAATTTTTTTAAAAAATTTAAATAAATTTAAATTTTAGTCTCAAATTTATGACACCAAACACTGCTTTAATAATTTTAATCAAGTAAAAATTATTTGTTGGTTTTGTGAACCACGCTAATCATAAACTAAGTTAAGCACTTGTTGTTGCGATAACAACTTCACATTAAAATTCACATCTAACACCTAAGAAAAAAAAATCAACCATAATTAATATTCATCGGAGCATCTTATGATGTGAAAGATGAATGGATATTCAATCGACATGAAATATGATTTGCATCTAATTTGAGTTTCGAAAAATGTTCAACTTGTGATTATTGATGTAACAAATAGATATTTCATAGTGTATGCCTTATGTGGTAGTTTTAATTTAGCTATTAATTTCTTTGTTACCAAAATCAATATTAATATGTATAAAAGTGTGAAAATTGAATATTAATTTGTTAGTCTTGACCTAATTTCCAACATCAATATTATTTAGCTATTTGAGGAAATAAAAAATTATTTTAAAGTTATCATGGGGGTGTAATCTATACTATTATAAAAGGGTTTACTCCTTTGGTGTCGTCTTTCTAAATCCCCATATTAACCTCTTATAAATGTTTATTTCATTTACTAAACAAATTATCTACTGAGGACATAAAAGTTGAAAATCAAATAATCGACCTCCAACAATTCTACTAAAAGTGGAGTTAGTTTCTTTTTTCAGTTTACGTTCTTTTCCTCCAAATTCTCTTCTCCCCTTCTCTATTTTTTTTTTTTTTTTTGGGTATTCTAGTATTCTATTGGGGAATCATCTTTCTAAATTTTCATATTAACCTCTTATAAATATTTATTTCATTTATTAAATAAATTATCTATTGAGGACATAAAAGTAAAAAATCAAATAACCGATCTCCGACAATCTCACTAAAAGTAGAGTTAGTTTTTTTTTTTTTTTTTTAAGTTTACGTTCTTCTCCTCCAAATCCTATTCTCCCTCTCTCTATTTTCTGTATTTTATCATTCTACAACATCTTGACGGATCAATTGGTATGTTTTCTTCCATTTCTTATTTCATTTTTCATTAAAAAATAATCAGCATTCACATAATTTGTCGCAATCAACCATAAGTCCATCTCTAAATTTGGAGAAGATTAATCTAAATTTGAGAATTCAAGGTTCTGATGCAGTTTATTAATGAACTATTAAATTTAGTAGTAGATTTGTTGTAAGTAGTTAAACTTAGTCAACCTCTCTCTCTCTCTCTCTCTCTCTCTCTCTCTCTCTCTCGGTTTCTTTGTGTTTTTTTCTCATATGGATTGGGGTCATGAGAAACTTAGAATAGGCATGCAGATAAAATTCTTTGATGTGTTTTTTTATATTTAATTATGGTGCTCTAAATTGATTAGGTCTAGTGGATTGTTTGTGTCATGCCCCGAACCCAGAAGTGGGCCACAGGGTGTGATTTAGTAACGTAACCTGTCTCTGTATCATATAACCATCCATGATACTACACAATATAAGGGTCCGACCCCGTAGGGTTCACGTATACCCTATCCACAATCACATACACAGTATACACAATGGAATAATTCAACCTATTACATCATAATACCATACTAGAGTCTATACAAAACTAGAAACTAGTCCCATAATAAAATGCATACCCTTGGGCGCCTGCATAACCCAAAATGACAACCCGGCCAAAGATCAGTACTTACACAAGTACTTAGACAATGCTAACCAACAACCATGCTTCTGCAACGCTAGGACGCTAGTGTCGACTACTTGAAGGACCTAAAAAATATTGGTATGATATGGGCGAGACACCTCTCAGTAAGGGAGAAACATGTTATATCAGTGTGTCTATACATGAATGTTATTTCAACAGTAAAACATAAAAATTTCACAATTCCAGTATTTTCACAACACAAATCTAATATATCTCACAAAAAACATCTCGATCTAGTGTCGTCACATTCTTCGGCCTAAGACGGACGCACGACACGACGCCCCTGGTAACCTGGCATAGCATAAGCCTCATAGTGTTCAACCAGTGCAAATATGGTGAAACTCACACTTCGATGACCAACCAAAATCATAGGTGGTATTTCACACCCTCGGCTTCACGTCGGATATTTGAATCTACAGTAGTTAACCGACTCGGCCGCCTACGGTATTATTCTGGCACGCCTCATATCTTAGCCTTCGAAAGTTAACTGGCACACTTCTATTGTCCTAGGCCTTCGGTTTTATTTCAACTCGGCATTTTCACAAAATCTGGAACATTTTGGAACTCCTGTTCCTATATTTCATTTCAATAACTCACAGCCTACGGTAGTTAACCAACACGTTCATTCCACACTTATTTGGGTAAACAAATAATCTCATATCAGATACTCCGAAAATACAATTTAAATAATCAAATGTATGGTCATCTCTATATTACAAATTAATTATATATAAAATTTTCCAACAAAAACATAGATGATATCTGAAACTCTCAATTTTCCTAAAAACTGTAAACCCAAAAATCCCGTAATTTCACTCAATATATTTTTTCAAATAAGTAGCCAAAACATTCATATAATCGTAAACCACAGTTTTACCGATTCAGATTACAAAATAATTGATATAAATAGAAACCCCTTACCTTATCCTGAAAATCGAAACACGAACTTAATTGGTCCGAAATAACGACACAGGATCCCCAAAACCTAAAAATCGAAGAACAACACTTCAATATAATCCCAACCACTACAAATCTACCAAACTGAAAATGAAATCAGATCCTTACCTCGATTTTGGAACAAAACCCAAAAATCTTCAAAACGAAGATCCGATTCGCTAATAACGTAGAGATTCTCCTCCTGATCCACGTGGTAACATCAGATCATTGATTTAGGCAACAGACAACCTGAAACCTTAGAGAGAGAGATAGTGGTTCGAGTTTTAGAGAGAGAGAGAGAGAGAATTTTTATGTTTCTTAACCATTAAACAATTGAAAGTTCAACTTATAGACCTTGGACGCGGCCAACCTCGTTGACGAAGTGGAGCACTCGTCGATGAGCAGAAGAAAGGCGTTCGTCAACGACGGCGTGGCCTCATCAACGAGTTTGAGATTTTAGAATTCTCAAAAATCTCTCGGTATTCACTCATCGACAAACCTATGAATTTCATCGCCGAGCTATAGAAGGGACTTCGTCGACGAGAGAAGGAGCCTCATCGACGAGCCCTACTGTTTTCACTTTTTTTTTTTAATTCCTTCATCTTTTCTCATTTATTTAATCCAAAATTCTTGGGGAGGGTTCTTACAGTTTGTTTCAGTATTTGAATAGGGCCACAACCATTTTTGGGATTTTTTTTGCTTCTGGCTTTTCTTCTGTTATGCGCATCTTTTTTTTTTTTTTTTCTTTTTGGGTTTCTGACTTCATTTTTCCACCCGCTTTGTTTTTCTTGCATCTGAGTGTTTGCGCTTCTAATTTCTGATAATTCTCTTAAAGTTCTTCATATGATGATGATGATTTCTAGAACAATTAGTTCTGTGCAGTGCACCTCGAGTAAGATCAATGCATATGTTGCAATCTTTGAAAAAATAAATTAGTGCTTTGAACAAATTTCAAATTGTATGTCTTTTTTTTTCATAGTTTGTTTCATCAATCTACTCCTTTCACCCCAATTATTCACGTAGATGAGATTTAAAAGGTAGAAGCGACATCACTGGACTCTAAAATTCTACACAACATGCTTTGGTTTCCGAGACCCCTTTAAACTTTATGGTTTTGTATGATGAGGAAGATGAACTCAGCCATGACTCTTGCACAGTCGATGGCCTCACCGTCCTCCCTCACCCAACTGTTGGAAATGGTGTGATCCCAAGAGGGGGGGGGGGTGAACTGGGTTTTAAAAGTTATTTGGCTAAATTAAGCATTTACACCGATTCACCACATATCATATTCCATTCAATGTACACGCGAGTATGTAAAATAATTTTAACAATGAAAGTAAACATACACATGTGCAGTATATCTTATTTAAATCAAATATGTATATGCAAATAATTATGACATTAAATAAAAATTCATACACATGTTGAAATTAAAGTGCAGGAATTTAAATAAGACACAGAGAGAATGACACACAGATTCGTTAATGAGGTTCAGCCAATATTGCCTACGTCCCCGCCTTGGGCATACCCCCCAAGGATTCCACTATCTCCGCTCACTTAAACTGACGGAGTAGAAGCTGTTACAACCTTTCCTTACAGGGCAAGGTGTAATGCCCCTGAACCCGCCTGAAGGTTACGTGTTTCATTTGCCTGTTTCTAATATCATACACCACAATCATGTAGCGGAATTAGAATATATAACCTCAATTTAAATACCAGAGTCTATATATCCTATAAACAACTGCCACCATTTGTTTATATTACATACCAGCATTTAAAAACATAAACTATACACAAGCTATTTTTACAAACTCCCCAAAATTACCAAAACGCTACCTTGCCAGAGCCCTAAGCTCGATCTCCTGAAGGATCTGAAAATGTAATCATCCACTAGGGTGAGACACATCTCAATAAGGAAGAATAAATCATAGCAGTGTATGACAGAGAGTTTAAATAAATACAAAACATATATCCATTTATGTTTCACTATCCACAATAGCTGAGGAAATGCATCATTAACAACAAAACTATCATCTGATATCATACACGCATTTATAAATATTTTTACCACTAATAATAATATATGAGAATAGAGAAGATTACTCGCCCATACAAGTAGCTTCCCTTTACTTTAATACTAATATCAAGGCACTCACCTTACTCAGTAAACCCTTAGGTTATGTATATAGGCAAGTCTCCAAGAATAGGGAAGATTACCCACCCATACAAGTAGTTTTCCTTTATTCTGATACCAAACTGAGAATTATTAGGGCACTTGCCTTTCTCAGCAAGCTATTGGCAGAAAGTTTTAACTTGCCATAAATATATATAATTAAATTAACATACCATTTATCTTTTATTATCACATTTCACACAAACTATCCACACAGGAGAACACTGTCCATATAGGACTCTCATTCATACAAAACACAAGGTCCACACAAAACTCACACTTTCACAGGATACACGGTCCACATAGGATTGGTTCACACAGGACTAACATCACACAAAATTACACAGTCCACACAAGATTGGTCCACACAGGACTAACATCTTCATAGAATACATGGTCCATATAGGACTAACATCACACAGATTACATGGTCCACACAGGACTAACATCTTCACAGAAATATATCATGGCCGACACAGTCACCACCAACTACTAGTACCAATCCCCATGACCTACACGTAGTATATCAATAGAACAACCTCCTCAGGCTTGCCAATGCACTACCCCCAATATATAATGACAATATACAAACTCTTTAGGCCTACCAACGTATATCGTTATTATATCTAGGCAATATAACGAACTCCTCAGGCATGCCAACGTTATATTTTGATACACATGAATAACCATACAAAATGACCCATATACACACATCACATTATTTGTCACGCAGCAATCTCAAGCGGCTAGTATTCACAAACAATCATTATTCACCAATAAACTATACTCACAACTAACCAATGTTCACAATCCAATAGTATATTCCATCATTCGACACTCCCAATAGCCAATTCAAATTATGAAAGTTGTATTCCTACCACATAATTTATTTTTCCATATATATATTTGTATACTCAAATTAACAGGTTTAAAATTAATAAAAACCTACTATAATCAATTTCCCTTACCTAGTTTCCTAGATTATGCCCGCGAAAACCCCGAAACGACAATTGCAGCGCTCACTCGAATCCTAATTCAAAAAAACCCCCGAGTTTATTAACCCAAACCTCAATAAAATGATATTTTATCATTCTCTAAGCCCTATATACTCCATATTAATAATAAAACTTAAAAATACCCTACTTACCCTGATTTTGAGATGGTACCCCGGAGCCTCAAACTGAAAATCTACTCTGTGTAGGTTGTAGAGAATCTTACCAGGAACCCTGTGCTGGTTCCCGATCGTTGAAAGAAGGGTTAACGAAACCAGAATCAAAGGTGGAAGATAAGGGGGCCATAGGGTTTGAGAGAGAAGGGAGAGAGAAGTTTAATTTTTGATTTAACACAAATGCTTTTGGGATCCTTTTATACTTTCAACACTGCAACCAAAACCGTCGACGATTTGCTTGAACTCTCAGAAAATCGTTGTTGATTTTCTCTTTAACTAGCCAGAGTTTACCATTTACCTTTTACCCAACCACGGTTAAAACACAAAATTGTACCGATTTTCTGCCTCCTTCATAAAACCGTCACCGATTTTCTCCCTACTTTGTCCAAAATATATTTGTTCCCATTTTATTTTATTATTTTATTTTCTGGGTCTCTACATTCTCCTCTCCTTATAAAATTTCATCCTCAAAATTCGTTAATCCATTATTTTTCACAATTCAAAAGCTAGCTAACCACATTCATACAATTCAATTAGTTTTAACATATAAACCATCAAATGACTTAAAATTAAACAAGACTATCACTTTTGCAAACGTAAACATATTACCTGCACCTCTAGCATTGTCCCCCTCAGGCGTACCAAGCATATCTATGTGCCGGGCGGCCGCCTCCACGAGGTACCGAGTTGTTTCTTCTATTCTGAGTAGGTGCGGGTGCACTGCTCGGTGGAACATAACAATCATGAGTTATGTGGTCATGTCTACTATACCTATAACACACAGTATTCCCACCCCGAAATTCCCCCCAATTCCTCGGGTTACATCTAGCACAAAAGGGGTGGAATGAATTCTCCCAATAGTCTCGATCAGCCCTATCTTACCTCTGACCCCCAGCATCATGATCTCCTCTCCAAGAATCCTATCGGACATTAGTATGTGATCTAGAAGGTATGGATCTCTTCTTCTGTTTTGCTTCTGCCTCATTCTCCTATATACTGGCCTCAACTGTCATGGCCCTGTCCACTAGCTTAGAGAAACTCAGAGTCATCAATGCTACCACCTGAGCGCGTATCCCCGACCTCAATCCTTTCTCAAACATCTAGGCTTTCGGTGGCTTGTCCGAGACTATATGTGGAGCAAAACGTGAAAGCTCCACAAACTTGGCAGCATATTGTTGCACTGTCATGGACCCCTAGGTCAAATGTAGAAACTCATTTGCTTTCGCCTCTCGGGTGGCAACCGAGAAGTATCTGTTGAATAAGACCTCCCTGAAATGGCTCTAGGTAATAGATGTATACCCTGGACACTACTCCTCCACCAATTTTGCTGACTTCCACCACCTCTTGGCCTCCCCAACTAGTTTAAAGGTGGCATATTGTACCTTCCGCTCCTTCGTACAGTGTAGAATAGTTAGGAGTTCCTCAATCTCCTAAATCCAGTCCTCAGCTATGATCATATTTGCACCTTCTTCAAAAGTCGATGGACTTGTTTGGGTAAATTGCTGAAATGTATAGTACCCAACTGCCAGTGGCTGACCCTGGTCTCTCCGAGCTTCCTTTCTAGCATGATGTGTTATACTACGCAGCACTGTCGAGACATCAACGTCTTCCTCATTGGAGGTATCCACGTGTATATATGCCCTAGTATAACCATCCTTCCCCCTAGGATCCATCCTGAAGATAGAATAAAAAAAAGCTTATAATCCCTCATTTTATCATAACTAAAACAAGTTTAACACGAAAAGTTACTATAACATATAAGTTCTAATCCACAATTAATTCACATCGTCTTACTATAGAATCGTAGCACCAACACAACTACGTGCTTAACCGACCTATTGTTCCAACTTATGTGCCCAAATTTTAGTCTCTCAACTCATAAAAGAAACCATTAATGGACTTACCATAGTTTTCCAAAAATCGTCACCCCTAGAAAAATATAGAAGACCATCAAGGGATTACCGCCACCAAGTTTCCAGACCACTATTCCTACTAACCTACCCACTCTTATCCTTATCCTAACTTAAACCTATACTCTGGTATTAATTATCCTTAAAGTTTGTAAGACCGTTAGGCTTTGATACCAATGGTAACGCCCCGAACCCGCCAAATAGGGCCCGAGGGTTACATGTTTCATTTTCCTGTTTCTGATACCATACACCACAATCATGCAGTGGAATTAAAATATATAACCTCAATTTAAATACTAGAGTCTATCTATCTATATCCCATAAACAACTACCACCATTTGTTTATACTACATACCAGTATTTAAAAACATAAACTATACATAAGCTATTTTTACAAACTCCCCAAAATTACCAAAACGCTACCCTGCCGAAGCCCTAAGCTCGATCTCTTAATGGACCTAAAAATATAATCATCCACTAGGGTGAGACACATCTCAGTAAGGAAGAATAAATCATAGCAGTGTGTGGCAGAGAGTTTAAAAATAAATACAAAACATATATCCATTTATGTTTCATTATCCACAGTACCTGAGAAAATGTATCATTAACAACAAAACTATCATCTAATATCATATGTGCATTCATAAATATGTTTACCACTAATAATAATACCTGAGAATAGGGAAGATTACCCGCCCATACAAGTAGCTTCCCTATGCTCTATTACTAATATCAGGGCACTCACCTTACTCAGTAAGCCCTCGGGCTATGTATATAGGCAAAGTCTCCAAGAATAGGGAAGATTACCGGCCCTTACAAGTAGCTTCCCTCTGCTCTAGTACCAAACTGAGAATTATCAGGGCACTTGCCTTTCTCAGCAAGCTCTTGGAAGAAAATTTTACCTTACCATAAATATCCATATAATTAAATTAACATACCATTTATCTTTTATTATCACATTTCACAAAAACTATCCACACAAGAGAACATTGTCCACGAAGGACTTTCATTCATACAAAACACACGATCCACACAAGACTCACACTCTCACTAGATAAACGATCCACACAAGACTGGTCCACACAAGACTAACATCACACAGATTACACGGTCCACACAGGACTAACATATTCAAAGAAATATATCATGGTCCACACAGGAACCACCAACCACTAGTACCAATCCCCATGGCCTACCCATAATATATCAGTAGAACAACCTCCCTAGGCCTGCCAATGCTCTACCCCAATATATAATGACAATATATGAACTCCTTAAACTAGCCAACGTATATCATGATTACATCTAGGGAATATAATGAACTCCTCAGGCCTGCTAACATTATATTGTGATACACATAAATAACCACAAAAAATGACCCATATACACACATCGCATTATTTGTCATGCAGCAATCTCTAGCAGCCAGTATTCACAAACAATCATTATTCACCGATAAACTATACTAACAACTAACCAATGTTCATAATCCAACAGTATATTCCATCATTTAGTACTCACAACAACCAATTAAAATTATGAAAATTGTATTCTTGCCACACAATTTCTTTTTCCATATATATATATATATGATGATCCAAAATGTATTAGTTAATAAGAGGAGGCCAAATGCCTAGTCATCACTCCCCAAGTCAGACCTTCTGGAAAATGCAATCAACTCCAACCCAATAAAGAGGAGAAGAGATCCATGCTGGCGCCTTAAAGGGTAGGAGTGATACACACAGGCACTTTATGACCCGGGAGCGATTCACGCTCCCGCTCCATAAAGACAATTCAACTCAAGGGTAAACTCTAGCCACTGTAAGAAGGGACGCGGGGAAGAGGCCAGGGTAACTTATTGAACACCCATTCTTATTGTTGCATTTAGCCTCTCTGAAGCATTTCCCTTACTTAGGCATCAGAGTGATCCCCCGGAGTACACCCCAGGTCCTCCAAGCCTTTCTTCCTTTTCCATTTTTCAGGTCAACAGAAGTTAGAAAGCAGTCCCACTAGTCACCACCATTTTTTATCCTGCAATAGTTGGCACCATCTGTGGGAACTTTCTTCTAACAGGTACTAATCTTGCTCTCAACCTCCGACAGTCAAATAATGTCAGCCACATGCAGCTCTAGCTCTAGTCCCACCACTAGAAAAGAGTCGCCCATGTCCATTCACTCCACACCCGCACAACCGTCGAGGTTACCAAGGAAGAATTCTTTTTCAAAATAAAAATGGAGGATATGTTCAACCTGCACCTACAACAAAAGAGTCAGGAAGGGCATGTCCCCCACCAACAGGGGAGTCTCAGTTACAGATAAGCCAAAGGAGAGTGAGGATAAAACCTACCTCACTAAGAAGGTTGAAAACGTGAATAGTGTAGGTTTCAACTAGAAAAGATCCATGGAATTGGAAGAAAGGATTAAGAAAATAGACCAAATAGAGAAGATGATGAAAGAAGGCAAGACCAACCCCTTCTATGGGGAAGCATCTCTAAGATACTCAGAGCCGCCATTCACAAAAGAAGTGATGGAGGTTTCACTGCCGAGCAAATTCAAAATGCTGACCCTTGAAAGGTACGAGGGTTTATCCAATCTGATCGATCATTTGGACACCTTCAGGGTGTTGATGCAGTTGCAAGGTGCTTCTGACGCCATCATGTGCTAAGCTTTCGCAAAAATTCTCAAAGGTAGTGCTAGGGATTGGTACCGGACCCTACGACTTGGATCAATCGGTTCCTTCTCGGAGATGGAACACCTATTCATTGGCCACTTCCTCAGTAGTTAGAGAATTTTCAAAACATCAGCCCATTTAATAAGCATGGTCCAAGGAAAAAGGAAGACGCTAAAGAAGTTCATGCATCGCTTCAACACTACGACCCTGGAGATCCGTAACCTAGATATAGGGGTGGCTTTGGTAGCTCTAACCATGGCCCTTCAGCTCGAAAACTTCCTCTACTCTCTAGGGAAGAAGCCGCCGACTGATATGGGAGAACTGATGGCCCGAGCTTAGAAGTACATTAACTTGGAAGAAATGATGGACACTAGGGGAAATTGAATCGAGTTGAAAAGCAAGGGTAGTAGCCATGAGATGAGAGAACCTTCTAGACCTGCAAAGAGACAAGAGACCAGTACGTTGCATGCCAGCTCTAAGATGAGAGGGAAGTCCAGTAAGTTCTCCACTTATACACCACTAAACACACTGCGATCTGATGTGTTGATGCATATAAGGAAGAAAGACTATGTCTCATGGTTCAAACCTGTGCGAACCCCTTCATACAAATGGAACATGTCCAAGTTCTGTCAATTCCATAGAGAAGAACGAGATTAAAGCCTTGATCAAAAGGGGATACTTGTCGAGATTCATAAAGAAGGGAGATCGGCAAGGGGAACCTTGTGAGCAGAAGAGACCCAACGGGGACAAGAAGGAAGAACAAATCATAGGAGAAATCGCAGTGATCTTTAGAGGGTCGGCTAGTGGCAAAGACAGCGGAGGTGCTCGCAAAAGATATGCTAAGTAGGTACTCTCAATGGAGAGAGGAGAACCAAGTGACAAAAGGAACAAACAAGATGATGCTATCATCTTTGACAGCGGAGACGAAGAAGGAGTGCAGCAACCATACGAAGACGCACTAGTAGTCTCCCTGCTGGTGGCAAATTACAAAGTGAGACGTGTGTTGATAGTGTTCTGGTTGACGCTCAAGGGAATGAAGATCAACAGGGAATGACTTAAACCAATCTCAACCCCCTTGGTCGAGTTCAAAGGGGATGTAGTTCATCCCATGGGAATAATCACACTAGAGGTAACAATGGGAACGACCCCACAACAAGTCACTTCACTAACGAAATTCCTGGTGGTCGACCGACCATTAGTATACAACATTATACTAGGTCGCCCCTTGTTTAATGTGATTCGAGCCGTGACATCAACATACCACCTCAATATGGAATTCCCTACTATGCACGGGACAGGGGTGGTTAAGGGAGATCAAGCAGCGGCTCGAAATTGCTATGTAATGGCCCTAAAAGGGAAGATGGAAGCAAGGGAGACCTGAAATATAGAAGACCTAGAGGTGTGGGGGGAATACCCTCAAATCAGCACGTTGGATGAAGACATCACACGAGTACCCTTAAAAGGCAATCAGGAGAGGTGTGTGTAGATCAGGAGTTGCCTACCCGACACCTTGAGAGCAAAACTAAGTAGGCTACTGAGCGAGTTTGCAGACGTGTTCGCTTGGTCGGCCGAAGATATGTTGGGTATTAACCCTTCAATCATGGAGCACAGGTTGCAAGTTGACCCCAACCACCAGCCTATAAAACAAAAGAAAACGAGCTTTGCGATGGAGTAAATCAAGGTGATTGATGAAGAGGTGACGAAGCTAGTGCAAGCCAAGTTCTTCAGGGAGGTTAACTATCCGGAGTGGTTGAGCAACGTGGTTCTAGTAAGGAAGCCGAATGGAAAGTGGTACACCTGTATAGATTTCACAGACCTAAATAAGGCGTGTCTGAAGGACAACTTCTCTCTCCCCCGAATCGATCAGTTGGTGGATTCAACCTCTAGGCATAAACTTCTCAACTTTATGGATGCCTACTCGGGATACAATAAAATCCCAATACATCGAGCTGATGAGGAGAAAACATCCTTTATCATCAAGAGGAGGCTATATTGCTACCGAGTAATGCCCTTCAAATTAAAGAATGCAGGGGCCACATATTAGAGATTGGTGAATAGGATATAAAGATCAACTTAGGAAAATGATGGAGGCATACGTAGATGACATGCTGGTGAAAATCTTAAAAGTGGAGGAGCACTACAAAGATCTGATGGAGACATTTGAGTTGTTGCACAGGAGCCAAATGAAACTAAACCCTTCAAAGTGCGTGTTTGGTGTCTCTGTAGGGAAATTTCTTGGGTTTATGGTGATGCATAGAGGGATAGAAGCCAACTCAGACAAAATAAGGGTGCTTCTAGAAATGGAAGCCCCACGAACGAAGAAGGAGATCCAAATCTTGATAGGAAAGATAGCCTCCCTCAACAGATTTGTCTCCTGCTCGAGGGAGAAGGGCTTACCCTTCTTCAAAGCATTAAGGAAGAAAGGAGGATTTGAATAGGGGTAGGAGCAAAATAGAGCCTTTGAATAGATCAAACAGTATCTTGACTTCCCACCGCTACTAACAAGGCAACGACAGGAGAATACCTCTACTTGTACATAACTTTGACTCCAAATGCGATCAGTTCGGTCCTAATCCGAGAAGAAGGTAGGCAGCATAGACCCATATACTACACTAGCAAGGTGCTGAGTGGAGCCGAGAAGAATTACAGTACGATAGAAAAGGTGGCCTTCTCCATCATTTGTGTTGCACAAAAGTTGAGGCCCTACTTTCAGGAACATAGGGTAATTGTGTTGACAAACCTACCATTGAGGCAGATTCTTCAACAGTCGGAGAATTCGAGAAGGATGATGAAGTGGTCCATTAAGTTGGGTGAGTTCAACATATAGTACCTACCAAGGCCTGCTATCAAGGCCCAAGTACTAGTGGACTTCATAGCTGAAAGACCCCCTGAGGTAGCAGAAAAATCAAAGGTATGGACGCTACACGTCGACGGGTCATCTAATGCAGCCAGAGGAGAAGTGGGGTTTATCTTGATGACACCAAATCGTACGAAGACCCTATATGCACTAAAGTTGGAGTTCTCAGTAACAAACAATGATGCTGAGTATGAAACTTTGTTAGTAGAGCTACGCTTGGCGGAGGCACTAGGGGTAGCACAAATTAAGGTCTCAAGTGATTCCCAGCTAGTGGTGGAGCAGGTGAAAGGAGAATTTAAGGCTAGGAATAAAAAAATGAAGAAGTATCTAGCTAAACCCAAGAATATGTTAAAGCATTCGCTCATTTAGATATAGAGCGCGTTCTGAGAGTCGAGAACGCAAAGGCTGATGCACTCGCGAGATTAGCCTTAGCCACCGGCCCAAAATGGAGGGATGTTATTTATCTAGAGTGAGTAGGAAAACCCCCATACGAGGAGGGCAGTGTTAACTTAATAGATTATGAAATCAACGAGGGGGATTGAAGGGCGCCTCTGGTGCGATACCTCCGTGAGGGAGCCTTACCAGAGGACAAGAAGGAATATCTAAGGGTGAGGAGGAAGTAGGCAAGGTACACACTCATAGACAAAGAGTTGTACAGGCAGTCCTTAATGCTACCATACCTATGGTGCCTGAGTGATGAAGAAGGAGAGTACGTACTAAGGGAGATCAACGAAGGGGTATGTGGAAATCATCTAGCCAGCAAGCCTCTAGCTTACAAGGCTTTACGGCAAGGATTCTACTAGCCTACGATGAGAAAGGACGCAGTTGAGTTCGTCAAACGGTGTAACGGGTGCCAGCAGTGTGTGGGAGTACCTCATGTGCCATCCAATCTCCTCTCCCCTCTAACCAGTCCTTGCCCCTTCACCCAGTGGGGACTATACATCTTGGGGCCTCTACCTCAAGCAACCAGACAAAGGAAATTCCTGTTGGTGGCAATTGATTACTTCACTAAGTGGGTAGAGGTCGAAGACCTAACTCACATAACCGAGTGAAACATCTCACAATTCATATGGATGTCGGTGGTTTGCCACTTCAGAATCCCTTGGGCCATAGTCACTAACCACAAGAGATAGTTCGATAATGAGCGCTTCAAGAAATTCTGCTCTGACCTGTCCATTAAACTTTTGTTCGCATCAGTAGCACATCCCCAAAGTAATGGTCAAGTGGAAAACATGAACCGAATGACACTGCATAATTTAAGGACATGACTCGATTCTGCACAAGGCAAGTGGGTGGAAGAGCTCCCCTCTATAACTTGGGCCTACAACATTACCCAACGAGCAGCGACAAGGGAAACCACATTTATGCTCGCATTTGGAGTAGAAGTCATTATCCCTATTGAAGTGGGGATCCCCTCTTGGCAAAGGCAATACTTTGATGATCAAGACAACAATGAAGAGCTCAAGGCGAAGATAGACCTGCTAGAGGATAGGTAGAAGCAGGTGCGTTTGAGAATTACAGTGTACCTGCAAAAGGTGCCAAAGTACTATAATAATCACGTAAGGGAGAGAACCTTCCACCCCAGAGACCTTGTCCTCAGGAAGGCGCGAACCAGCCCAACAAAACCAGGGCTGAACAAGGTAAAGCCGAACTGGGAAGGACTATACCGAGTTACAGCGGAAATAAAGCCTAGGACGTACAAATTAGAGGAGGTAGAGGGAAAGGAGATAAAAAATACATAGGATTATGATATGTTAAAAAAATATTACTTTTGAGTTTTTCATTTCACCAAATGTTGTACAACAGAATAGTAAGTCTCAAATGCAAAAGTTGTACCACCAATAAACTCAAAAGTGCATTATATCATATTGAATAAAACTACAGGGATAGACTATTCAATAGATTAGCTAGCTTTGTTCCCCTCTGCACCCTCCTCTTCCTCCGCCTCATCCTCCTCATCCATCCTGTCTATAAACTCAGGGTTCTCATGGTCGAACCCATGTGAACACACACGATCTAGAGGAAGGTCAGGGTGCATAGTCCTGACCTGCTCTCGACTCCTCCTAAAACCTACTCGATAAGTCTTAGCGGTGTCCATGATGAACCATGATGAATCCTTTTACTCCCTCACCGCAACTGTGGCAGCATCAGTAGCAGCAGCATTCACGGCAGCAGTAGGAACCTCCTCCCTTTAGATCCTTTCAATCTCTTCTTGAAGGGCCTACTCTTAGAGCTCGGCCTCACGGAGCTCATTCTAGGGAACAATGTACTTTTACCTGGCATCCAAGGTCTGCCGATACATCTCGATAACCTTTTCTTCCTGAGCCAAGGCCATTGTCGCCAACTGAGAACAAACAAAAGGAAGAATAGGTTAAAAACTCTAAGGATAAAAAAGGGAAGACAAACAAGTAGAGTCAAAAAGCATGAGTTTCAGAGTACCTAGTACGTAGTGTGTCTAATCTTTGCGGAAAGAACGTTCGAAAGAGAACATTGAGCTTGCACAAAGTCCTCCACGTGAACTGCCCTACGTAGCGTAAGAGCAGAACGGGTTGGTTCGTGAAAAATATCCTCACTAAACACGACTGGGCCAGGAGGATGCGCTGCTACAACATTCTCTGCAGCAGGAGCCTCACTTTCTCCTACAGTGGCCGCTTCCCTCTAGAGGACTCTCCTTCGAGCTCCTTCCTCTTCTTATTGCTCTTGCTTGTCCTTTGTTTCTTAGCTTTGCCCATGAGAGATTCATACTTGTTAAACTCCATATCTGCAAAGGAAGAAGAAGAAGTAAGAATATAGAAAACTATAGGAACATCTGGAAGTATACATCATGAGACCAAAGGTAAAATAAGGCTTGGAGAAATGGGACTGATCCGCCACTGTATAAGGACTCGCTTCTTAAGTAGCTCCTTGTCAGGGACTATCCCCTCCTGACCAAGGGCTCGTAGCTCTTTGAGGATAACCTGCTCACCTAGAGAGAGCATCAGAGGTATATAACACACCCAAGATAAAAGAAAAAGAAGAAAATAGGTAAGCAACATGTACCTACACATAGCTCCTGCATACGCAGTAAATAAATAAAGTGAAGAGAACATCACCATCAAAAGAAGCAGACTGAATGTGAGACCTAGTATAATTCAACTCCCCAGATACAAAGAAGTACCAAGACTTCCATTTGTGTATGGAAGAACTGCCCAGAGTAAAGAGTTTATAGCCGGACAAAGAGTTGAAGTAGTATAGTTCCTTCTCCACAAAGTGTGTCCTCATCTGGAAGCAACTCCGAAAGAGAGGCACCATGGGTTGATGACCTTTTCTTAGCAGGAGGACAGCAAAGCATACCAGAGAAAGGTACGAGTTTGGAACAAGCTGCGAGGGGTCTATAAGGTAAAAACATAACACATCAGAAATGAAAGGGAGAAAAGGAAGTCTAAGCCCCAGGTCCAAATAGTGCGTATACAAACAGAGCTCACTGGGGTCAGGATCAAGGACCGACTCTGAGCTAGTGGGTAACCTAATACTAATGTTCACAGGAATAGCAAAGAAGTACCGGACATTTTGTATATTTGAGGAGGACAAAACACACTGAACACTCCTCACCATGACAGGAGCCCTCACCGGGGGCGCTGAAGACTCCATGACAAAATTGAAATATGAAGCAAACAAGACAAACAAATTATGCCAATGGATCAAATAGGAAAGCTTCCCATAAAAACAAAGAAGATAATGTGCCAAACAAGATCAAATGGGTAGATTTTGCATAAAAACATGACAGACACTATGCAAAAATAGATAAAAAAGGCAAACTTCTAATAAGAACAACGAAGAACATGAAGAACAAGACAAGCATGCAATGCCACACAAAAGTGGAGAAAAACAACCAAGGAAAAGACAGAATGAGAGCGTACCTAGCAGAAAGAAGGGACCCTTTGGGTGATGAGGAGCGAATGAGGGAGCCTATGACCTTTATAGAGAAAGCCTACATAGATCCCCAAGAAATTTGGCATCTTAAGAAGGCAGGAATGAATTAACAGGGTGTGCATCTCGAGGGAAAAGATATCAAAATCCCCGTACATATGCTGATGTGGTGCTAGTTCCAAGCATCCTTGACTTCTCGAGGTACGGCCGATTGACATGCACTTATTACACTTTTGCATGGCGGTGGACATCAGGAAATAATTGCAATGTTGCTTCGAAGCGGTTAGACTGATAGCCCAATAAATGAGCACAACTCATTTGGCAGACAAGGCCCAACTGACAAGCATGGCTCGTGAGGCCGCGCAACCGCCCAACAAATGAGCACAACTCATTAGGTAGACAAAGCCTAACTGACGAGCATGGCTTGTGAGGCTGCGCAACTGCCCAACAAATGAGCACAACTCATTAGGCAGACAAGGCCCAACTAACGAGCATGGCTTGTGAGGTCGCGCAATTTCCCAACAAATGAGCACAACTCATTAAGTAGGCAAGGCCTAATGGACGAGTACAACTCATGAGGCCACGCAACAAACAAAAAAATAAGCACGGCCCATGAGGCGTACAAGGCCTAATTGATGAGCACAACAACTCAGCAAAAAGTGCTCCAAAAAGCATCTCGGCACAGCTTGCTCGGCAAAAATGCCTGAAGAAACAACTTGACAAAAATGCCCAAAGCAACAACTTAGCAAAAAGTGCTTTGAAGAGTAGCTTAGAAAAACCAACTAGGAAAAAATGCACGAAGCAATAGCTCAGAAAAAAGTCCTCTGAAAAATAGCTCAGAAAAAACTAGCTAGGCAAAAATGCTTTGAAGAGCAGCTCAACACAACTTGCTCTGAAAAAATGCCTCAAAGCAATAGCTTGGCAAAAAGTCCTCCAAAGAGTAGCTCGACACAGCTTGCTCAGCAAAAATGCCTCGAAGCAATAGCTCGACAAAAAGTTCTTCGAAGAGCAATTTGGAAAAATCCAACTCGGCAAAAATGCCTTGAAGCAACAGCTCGACAAAAAGTGCTTCAAAGAGCAATTAGCAAAAATAGCTCGGTAAAAAGGTGCCCCGAAGAGTAGCTCAGCAAAAATAGCTTGAAAAAAATGCCTCGAAGCAACAACTCAGAAAAAACTGCTTTCAAGAAGAAACTTGGCAAAAATGCCTTCGAGTAGCCGCACAGGGTAAAGTGCCTTGTAAAGCAGCTCAGCCAAAAGAGCTCAACATCAGATGCAAGTAAAAGCAACCTCGCACAAACAGCTCAGCAAAGTCTCGAGAAGCTGCTTGGAAAGGGACAAGGCAAACAAAATTCCCCCACGAGGGGGCTCGGCAGAATTTGGTCAAGACGGCCTGCTCGGCACAAATGAGCAAACTGAGCTGGTCAAAGACGTTTACTCGGTGTAGGGCCTCGAGAATGGCGGTTCGGAAACAATCAGCTTGGCATAAGCAGCACGCCACTATGGCTCAGATCAACTATCCTCCCTTAAATTGGCTCAATGAAGCCGTACCACTTCCCTCTCGGCTAGGCAAGCCGTTTGAGCTCCACCATCTACTCGGATCAGCCATCTTCCCTCGGATTGACTCGGAAAAGTTGCACCACTCCCCCCTCGGCTCGGAAAGCCGTTCGAGCCCCACCAACTACTCAGATCAACCAAATTGGGTTGAAGTCAGCCAGCCAAGCGGCAGATATTCCCTAAAAAAAAAGATAAAACATATATATATATATATATATATATATATATATATATATGATGATGATAAGGGGGGACAACTAGTATATATGAGAAGAAGACATGACAACTTTTGAAATTCCTTCTGGAAATTTGAAACTAAGGGGGGAACAACTGATGTGCCCAAAATGTATCAGTTAATAAGAGGAAGTTAAACGCCTAGTCATCACTCCCCAAGTCAGACCTTCTGGCAAGAGCAATCAACTCCAACCCAATAAAGAGGAGGAAAGATCCACGCTAGCGCTTTAAAGGGTAGGAGTAAAACATGGAGGCACTTTATGACTTGGAAGCGATTCATGCCCCCGCGCTATAAAGACAATTCAATTCAAGGGTCAACTCTAGCCACTATAAGAAGGGACGCGAGGAAGAGGCCAAGGTAACTTATTGAACACCCATTCTTATTGTTGCATTTAGCCTCTCTAAAGCATTTCCTTTACTTAGGCATCGGAGTGATCCCTCAGAGTATACCCTGGGTCCTCTAAGCCATTCTTCCTTTTCCCTTTTTCAGGTCAACGGAAGTCAGAGAGTAGTCCCGCTAGTCACAACCATTTTTTACCCCGCAACAATATATATATATATATATATATATATATATATATATATATATATATAGCAAAAGTCATTATTTTTCCAATTGCCTAACTATTCAGATAAATCATACCTAAATATATTTATACATTTTGTATACTCAAATGAATCTGTTTAAAATTAATTAAAACCTATTATAATTAATTCCCCTTACCTAGTTTCCTAGATTTTGCCCACGAAAACCCCAAAACGACGCTGGCGGCACTCACCCGAATCCTAATTAAAAAAAAAAAAAAAAAAAACTCGAGTTTGTTAACCCAAACCTCAATAAAATGTTATTTTATCATTCCCTAGGCCCTATATACTCCATTTTGATAATAAAACTTAAAAATACCCTACTTACCCTAATTTTAGGATGGTGCCCCGAATCCTCAAATTGAAAATCTGCTTTGTGTAGGTTGCAGAGAATCTTCCCAAGAACCCCATGGTGGTTCCTAATCGTTGAAATGAGGTTTAACGGAGCCGAAATCAAAGGTGGAAGATAAGGGGGCCGTAGGGTTTAAGAGAGGAGGGAGAGAGAAGTTTAATTTTTGATTTAACACAAATGCTCTCAGGATCCTTTTATACTTTCAACACTGCAACCAAAACCGTCAACGGTTTTCTTGAACTCTTAGAAAATCGTCGCCGGTTTTCTCTTTAACTAGCCAAAATTTACCGTTTACCTTTTACCCGATCGCGATTAAAACCCAAAATCGTCGCCGATTTTCTGCCTCCTTCAGAAAACTGTCGCCAGTTTTCTCCTTACCCTGTCAAAAATCTATTTTTTCCCATTTTCTTTTATTATTTTATTTTTTGGTTCTCTACACAAGATAAACCCCAGCTCAATTATAAGACTGAACCCAACTTGTCTCCCTTACGAGGCGGAGATTCCCCAGTTCAATTTTCGGGCTAAACTAAATCGGTCTTACTTACAGGGTTGAGACTCCCGAATTCAATTTACGAGATGAACCCAACCGGTCTCATTTACGGGTCTGAGACTCCCTAGTTCAATTTGCAGGATGAACCCAATCAGTACATGAAAATATTTTTGTACATAAAAATGCTTCTTAGCATGAATGCACACATTTAAACCCAATATATGCACTCTCTAATAATATGAGTTATGCTCAGTAGAGAAAAGGTGTTTTCTCAAAACAATGTTTTTAATCTTTGAGAAATGATGTGTATGATAAGATACTCAAAGATATGACCCTGATAAAATTCTCCCAAAAATTATTTTTTGAAAAAATAATAGGAGAACCTAGGGTTTGCTCTTCAAATAGGTTTTGCACAAATAATATATATGAATATATGTAAATAATAAATATGTTCTCCAACAAAGATTTTTGAAAATAAAAAAATATATGGAGAATCTAGGATTTAAGCTCAGAAAACGTTTGTGCAATAAATAATTTTTTCCAAGAATATTTATCAAAATAAATAACCAGGAGAAACCAAAGCTATACTCTCAAAAAGGATTTTCAAAAATAAATAGTAAGTGAGAGTAAGCATGTAAAAATAAATGCCCAAAAATAAATATACTCTCTTCAACAGTAATTTTGAAATAAAAGAGTGGAAGAGAGTTGGAGAGTTTTGCTTAAAAAAATTTTCCCTAAAGATGAGATTTTTGCAATAAAAATAGGTTTGGGGGAACTTTGATTAGGAAAAGCCAAAATAAATTTGAGAGAAAATTATGGCTAATCAAAGTTGCTAATCTTGGCTTATGATGGAGTATTTATAGATTTTTTGAAAATTATGATAGTTGAGAACACCTTGGGTATTTTCCAAATTATTTAATTAAAAGTTAATTACATTTAAGCCCTAAAAAAAAATTGAAATTCGATAGGTTCGGTTGACCATATTCAAGGTTCGGTTGACCATGTCAATTTTGAAATATGGATTTAATCGATCGTCTCAGGGCGATTTCGAACCCTTCGTGGGTTCGGTCGACCAAAGCTTGGGTTGGTTGATTGAACCAAAGGTGACACGGAACCCTTTGTAGGTTCAGTTGACCATGGCTTAGGTTCGGTTGACCACTTATATGGTTCGGTCGACCAAGGTGATTTTGAACTACTAGGTCAGTCGACTAAGTTGTTAGGGTGTCAGACGTTAATGGTTCGGTTGACCGAGGACGGTGTGTTCAAAATAGAACGGTTAACCAAGTGAAGTCAACATGTTGACTTCTGACCTGTTCGGTCGACTGAGGCATTTATACTGCCAAGGATTCGATCAACCAGACTTTTAACTTAAGCCCAAAAATCCAACGTTGATTGACCGAGTTTTTTCCCTAAATTTGACCCTAAATTATTTTTAAACCTTTTATATGATTTTAATCTTTTAGGAAAACGTTTTTCTTAGAAATGTTAAGTACCCTAAGGTCATTTGGTTCCCTATGGTCAAACTATGGTCCTATTTAAGCATATAATCATATCATGCAGATGCATGCATTATTACGGATCGGATATGAAAACTAAATGTATTTACAAATTGAAACATATGTTTTCTTTTTCTTCTACTTTGCTCTCTTGTCTTCATGGAATATGCCTGACAATATCGCTCTTTAAGTTCCTCTGGCATCCATTTTCCCTTAATCTTATGTGTGATCTAAAATATGTACCTGTTCACGCACTTAAATGCACACATAAGATACAAGTGCTTTGTCAATATCAAAACAGGGATCAAACTCAAAAAGTTAATACCAACTCCTTTAATTCAATTATAGTTTAAAATAAAAGCTAATTTTAAATAAGAAGTGATCCAAGTTCAAATAAGAAATTTCAATAAAATTATCAAAATCTAAAAGAATTAAAATTAAAATTTTAAAATATTAATTTCATAATTATATTATATTAAAACAAAAGTGATTATAATTTAAATAAAGAAGTATGCTAAAATTATCAAAAGTTGAAAGAATAAATTTATCAAAATTTAAAATAACAAAAATTTAAATTTTAAGATTAAAAGAAAATTGACATGTTAATTGTAACGCCCCAACCTAAGTCTGTCAAGGAGCATTGCGTCTCTCCTCCTCCACCTGGACCAGACAATAGGGGGCGGGCCTTATCGGACCAATGAGTAACCCCACAGACCAACACATGTTCTTTTCAGTGTATTTTGTCCTCACTTACATACTTCTTAAGAAAACTTCCCAAAATGTCACCTATCTCGTAGAGTTCTTATGGAAAGGCTCCTGAAAAGAAATGTACACCTTATTGATATAGATAGTAACATCTAATCCTTTTAAGTCTTTCTTCCACGGGACATTACATTAATATTTGTTTTTTTATTTTAAATATTTTAAAAGATATAATAGCATTTTTTTAACAAAGAAAAAAAAGTAAACACACAAAAAATAATTTAGTCACTAAAAAATTATATATATATATATATATATATATATATGTTAAAAAAGTAATGTAAAGCGAAGGGGGACGATGAGACCGTATAACATTTCATGTGTCATGTTACTAAATAAGTAATATAATATATTATTAAAAAGATTAAGTGGTAAAAAGTGATCCAAATTCAAATAAGAAATTTCAATAAAATTATCAAAATCTAAAAGAATTATAATTTGAATTTCAAAATATGAATTTCAAAATTATATTATATTAAAACAAAAGTGATTATAATTTAAATAAAGAAGTATGCTAAAATTATCAAAAGTTGAAGTTTACTTTAGCCATGGGCATGCACAACGTGCTTTAAGGCCCCTTATTTTTTAAAATTTGTAAAATAAAAAAATAAAATAGTATAAGGGCATTTTGGAGACTGAACAAAGAAGTTAAAGGGAAAGAAAAATTGCTTCCAAATTTTTTAAGAATGGTTAAACGTGGATTGTAATTTTTACATTTTTGCCCTCAAGTGTTCATTTTTTTAACAAATAAAAATATATTTTATATAAGGTTAATTTTGGGCTTTGAAAGATGACATCAAATAAGGGGATCCCCTTTATAATAGTATAAATGTACATTTTTTTAACAAACAAAAATATAATTTATATAAGGCTAATTTCGGGTTTTAGAAAAATGACACCAAATAGGGTAATCCCCTTTATAATAGTATAGATTTTTAACTACTTAAAGATCATATGAAACCACTTATGCAGTAGTGTTTCAGAAAAAAAAATGTTGAATTTAATAAGTATTGAACTAGAAAAGTATTGAAAGTTATAAGTGGAATTTGGTTGTTGTATGATTAGGGTACAATATGATTATTTTTAAATATATTTTAAATTACAAACATTAATATTTTTTAATTAAAAATTTCACTAATAACTATTTTAATTATTTATAATTAAAATTTAAATATTTACTATTAAAAAAATACTATGAGATTATTATTTTTAATTAATAATATTTTTATTACTAATGTATATTTATAACATATTACTATCATATAAAATTATGATAAAAATAATATTATTAATCAATTAAAAATATTAATTTATTTAATGCTAATTTAAATCAATAAGTAATATTACCGCATCGCGCATCATCTGCAACTTTTTAGGGGTTTTGGATTATAACATGATATTCAAAAGTTATAAAATCTTGATTTTACAAATGAAAAGGTATCATATGAAATTGGATGGTAGTGACAACATATAATTTTGAACCCATTCAAATAATGCAGTTCTTACAAAACTTATGAATATCATGTTATAATCTAAAACCCTTTAAAAGTTGTAGAGCACATGCATCGCACGTGCGTGCGATTCGTATTTCATAATTAAAACATTAAGGGTTGATTTAGTTGTGAAAAATAATTTAATTTGTAAACTACAAAATGAAAGATCTTATTATTTTCCAATTTACAACATTAATATGAAGTGTTGCTACCAAAAATCAAATGACTTTCGTAGATCGTCCTACGACCGCGACCACCTAAAAGGAATCAAATGAAAATGGCTGAGAGGACTCAAGGTGTACTCTGAGGGATCACTCTGATGCCTAAGTTAGAGACTATGGGAGATTCTAGATTGCAATAGTAAAAGAGAAGTGAATGAGAATGAGATGTTTACCTCCTCTTGGACTACCCTTTTATAATGGTGGTGGCATGTCTTCCTTTAATTTAGTATGTGTGGGCATATTGTTACAATTATGGGGCGTTATGATTAATTTAAGGGCATTTACACAGGGGTGTTAATGGTGGTTTAATAATCGTAGCCCTTTGACCTTAGGTATGTTAGCTATGTAGGGGTATTAATGATGGTTTTATAATCGTAGTCCCTCATGTATGTGCCTATAAAGTTTGGGTATATCAATTGCCTCCTTTACTCTTGAATTTTTGAAGTAAAGCTTCTTTTTGAGAGTGTTTTGAGGTCCGTCATTTAGGGAGCTTCCAACACAATCCTTGCAAAGTGCCCCGGCTTAATCCGAGCTATTTACTTTTTTTCTTTGGCTCAATCTAGGTTGGGTGTTTAATGATTTGGCTCAAATTGATCTTAAACCTAGCCGAATGCTCAATCTGAGTTGGTTTGCTCATTCAACTCAATTCAAGCTGACTGTGGTCCTATTCGGCTAAATCCAAGCTAGTTATCAACCCAATCCAAGCTGATTGCCCTCCTGTTTAACTTAATTCGAGCCGGTTGGCTTCTTTTTTGACCCTATCCAAGCTGAGTGCCTTCTTAATCGGTTGAATTCGAGCTGATTATTATACTCAATCAGAGCTAGTTGATTTCTTTAGCATCCCAATTTGAACCAATTGCCCTCCCATTCAGCTCAATTCGAGCCAGTTGATTTCATTTTCGACCCAATTCGAGCTGAATGCCTTCCCAATCAGCCCAATCCAAGCCGATCATTTGGCTCACTTTGAGCTGGTTGGATTTTTTATCGACCACATTTAACCGATTGCCCTCCTATTCGACTCAATTCGTGGTGATTGGCTTCTTTATCAACGAGATCCTTGGCAAGTGCCTTTTTGTTCAGCTCAATCTGAGCCTATTTTCTCAATGTTCGACCCAATCTGAGCCTGTTGCCCTCTTATTTGGCCCCATTCGAGTAGATGAAAATGCTCTAAGGCCAATTTTTAATCGAACTTTGAGCCTTAATTCGAGTGCCCTTATGCTAAATAGCCTTTGTAAAGCTATTTTTATGTGACCTCATGAGTTGTGCTTATCAAGTTGGCATGTCTTCGAGGCCTCAAGAGCAGTGCTTATCATATAGGCTATTGCTAGTGGGTCGTGTTCATGCGTTGGTTTCCTTATGAGTTGTATTCATCAAGTGGGCATGCCTTTGGGGCCTCATAAGCAATGCTCATCGGATGGGTCTTTTCTGTGAGTAGTGCTCACTCCTTGGTTGCCTCATGAGTTGTGCTCATCAAATGGGTATGTCTTTAGGGTCTTATGAGCGATGCTTATCAAATGAGTTGTTGCTAGTGAGCAGTGCTCACTCCTTAGTTGCCGCATGAGTTGTGCTCATCAAATGGGCATGTCTTCGAGGTCTCATGAGTGGTGGTCATTAGATGGGTCGTTTTTGGTGAGCAATGGTCACTCCTTGGTTGCCTCATGAGTTGTGCTCATTAGATGAGAATGTCTTCTGGGCTTCATAAGTTGTGCTCATCATATGGGTTATTGATGGTGAGAAGTGTTTACTCCTTGGTTACCTTATGATTTATGCTCATTAAATGAGTATCTCTTCAGAGCCTAATGAGCGGTGCTCATTAGATGGTCTATTTTTGGTGAGCATTGCTCACTCCTTGGTTGCCTTATGATCACTACTCGTCTAGTGGGGAGATCTTATCAGAGCATCGAGATCCAAGCCATCAGGATTTGAGCATCGTGATTCGCGCCATCATGAGTCATGTCGTTGTGATTTGCACCACCGTGAGTCTATAATTAGCCTCCTTATTTTCCTCATTTCTATCGCCTTTGAAGGAAGTCACTTTTGTAGAAGGTATGTCTCCTTCCCTTTTCTCTCTTTTCCTTTTCATGCCTTACTAATTAGCTTGTTTTTTTGAGTTTTTTCTAATAATTTTTTATTGTTTTCTTTGTGTATTTTTCACATGTTCTTCTTGGTGTTTTTCATGTTCTTTCGTGTTCTTCATGCGCTTTTCAAAATTTCCCAAAAAGTTTTTCCTTTTTATATTGTTTGACGAGTAAAAGTGTTGTCTTTTGTTGTTATCCTTCACTTAGGAGCCTTGTAAGAATGGAAACTTCTGAGGCTCGATCCTCAATGACAGTTAGTGTAGGGAGTGCAAGATCTTGCCTTTCCTCAAATGATTTGTCTTGTCTGCATAGCTTGTATTTAATCCCGGGCACTATTTGCCTCAGGTGACCCACCAACTCAAAATTAGCCCTCCAGCTAGGTCTAGATGAAGTCTACTTGTATCCTGACTACTTTGAGATCGGGTTTAAACTGCCTTCTCAGCCTTTCATCTATGATAGCTAGCTGGCCCCAAACTCTTATCTTACCTTGGTGTGCTTTTTGGCTTTGCTCATTTGAAAGGGTCACCAACCTACGGTCAGGTTATTTCGATCCTTACACCAGATAAGAAAGCTTTCTTTTGAAAAGGAGGTTTTTTACTTTAACTGCCTCCTAGAGTTCAAGCTCTTCACTCCTGAAGCCTCTTCCATTCATCAATGGAAGTCTAGGTTAACCCTACCCCCTTTGAAGCCCGCCAGTGCCACTTGCTCCCCAATTTATCACTAATGGAGCATGTTATTATTAAGGAGCTCCAGCATGGGGCTCGTCAAGGAATCATCCCTTGTACTGATCTGCTTAAGGAGAAAAATCTTATGTACTGTGGATTTATCCTCATTCCATTTGGTCTTGCCACCTTTTCTTTCATAATTGAAATTTACTCAATTTATATATGCTTTTTGACTTATTTTTCTCCTTTTATAGACATGGATTAGACTGAATTTGAACAAATGATTGCCAAAAAGAAGAAGTCGGCACAAAGAAGGAGGCTTCTCAAGGTGAATCTTCCCAAGTGCACAATACCACTGAGGCTCCAAATGAGGCTCCTATACCGCTACCTTTAGCTACTATACTCCAGGGGTCAGGTTTACATGATCCAGTTTTCTTCGGTACTACCTTCCGGCACGCCATACTTCTAGAGGATTCCTATGAGCTGAAAATGATACTCCATGAACCCCTCACCTCTATCGCTTGCCACACTGGTTATTGGGTATGTAACGGGTGTGTATATGTTTGCTTGTTTGCCCTACTTACCTACCTATATTTATTTTGTTTTTCACCTTGCAATGATTAATCTCACCCTGGAGGATAAAGTAAGTGAAATGCATACGGTGTCCTTAGAATCTCGACAACAGGTGGTGGACTTATAGACACAATTGAATGCTAGCACCACTCAAGAGAAAACTCTTCAAGAGGAGATTGCCTTGATTCAGAATGTGGAAATCCCGGCTGATATTGACTCCGCTATAGCTAGTTATCAAAACTTTAAGGAGTTCTAGTTGGATAGGAAGAATTCGGAGTCAAGTCATATCAAGGGGGGTTATACAAGTGCCGAGAGCAGTTTAAGATGAAGTATCCCAAGACTGATGTATCCGACATGTAATAATCCAAAAACAAAATTAAGTTAATTAATTAAATAATTTTTATCATTAATTAAATAATATAATATAATATAATATAATATATTAGTATTATATAAATATATATATAATTGAAGAATTCAAGAATTGAAGATTTCAATTCCCCCTCTTTCTCACAGTCTCTCTCTCTCTCTCTCCTCTCTCTCTCTCTCTCTATCTCTCTCTCTCTCCTCTCTCTCTCTCTCTCTATTGCTCTCTCTCTCTCTCTCTCTCTCTCTCCCTCTCATCTCTCTCTCTCTCAATTTTTGATGTAATTGGTGTGATCCCAAAAGGCAAATGAATTGAATTTTTAAAACTTTTTGACTAATTTAAACATTTTGCCGATTCACCACAAATCATATTCCATTGAAATATAGTCGTGTATGTAAAGCGATAAAGCTATGTGTGTAGACATACACATGTAGAGCATATCTCATTTAAAATAAATGTGTGCATGCGAATAACTATATCCATGGATGAACAAGCATACACATACATGATTTAAAGTGTAGTAATTAAATGAGATAGAGAGAGACACATACATAGGATTTGTTATCGAGATTTGGCAAAACCAGCCTACGTCCCCACCTTGGGCATACCCCCCGAGGATTCCACTATCCCTAGTCACTTAAACAGGCGTAGCAGAAGCCGTTTACAACCTCCTCTCCTCACTAGGAAAGGAATACCCTAGGTCCTATTACAGGGTTGACCCGAGCCTACACACCTCTCCTTACAGGGTGAGGAATACCCTAACTCAATTACAAGGCTGAGCCGAACTGGTCTCCCTTACGGAGCGGAGACACCACAGTTCAATTACGGGCTGAACCCAATCGGTCTCCATTACGGGGTAGAGACTCCCCAGTTCAATTAACGGACTGAACCCAACTGATACATTAAAATCATTTTTGTACATAATACAATGCTTCTACAAATAAGCAAGGATGTACACGATGAAGTTCAAAATGCACTCTCATATGATATGAATTATGCTCAGTGGAGTAAGGGTGATTTTCTCAAAATAAATCTTTCAATCTTTGAAAAATAATGTATATAATAAAATTTTTCAAAGATTTAAACCCTATAAAATATTTCTTAAAAATATTTTCAATAAGTAAGAGAACCTAGGGTTTTTTTTTTAAGTGGGTTCTACAAAAATGATTTTTGATGTGAGGTGAAATATGCAATAAGAACCTCAAAGATCTAAGTGCCATAAAAATTTTCTCCAAGAAAGATTGACAATAATATATGTTTGGAGAAGTTAGGATTTGTGCTCAGAAAAGGCTTTTGCAATAAACACGATTTAAAAAAACAAATGCCCAAACAAAATACTCTCTTAAAAAGGGTTTTCAAAGAATGAATGAAAGAGAGTTGGAGAGTATAAAAATTTAACCGCAAAATGATTTTTGAAATAAAAGTGTATGTGGGGGAACTTTGATTAAGTAAGAAAGTTGAGAGAAAAATTTGCTAATCAAAGTTGCTAATTGAAGCTTATGAAGGGGTATATATAGAATTCTAGAAAATATGACCATTGAGGGACATGCTTGTCATTTTAGAAAGGTTTAATTAAAAAATTAATGACGTTTTAGCACTGGAAATTAACCCAACTCGAGAGGTTCAGTCGACCGGTGTTGGTCTCGGTCGGCCAAACACTCATAGCGATTTTGAGTTCCAAATAGGGTTCGGTTGGCTGTGGGCAACGCCAGTTGGCCAAGCCAAGGCGATTTCCAAACCTTTGTAGGTTTGGTCAGCTGAGCCTAAGGCCGATTTGCCAATTCTTGAGGTTTGGTCGGCTGATGGCATTTTACCTAAGAGATCGGTCGGCCGGGGTATACAGAAAAGTCAAAATTAATTGGTCGGTCGACCGTGGAAACTATGTTCCAATTAAGGTCGATCGACTGAGGCTTTAGTCAACTGTTTGACTTCTAGCCTATAGTGTGCTCGGTCAGCTAAGTTATTTATAACCTGAGCGGGTCGGTCAATCGAGGCTAATTAAAACTTACTTTTGACATTATTTTTGACCTAAAATAATTTTAAAAACCTTTGTATAAGTTTTGGAATTTAAGAAAAAGGTTTTTTTTTTTTTTTTGAAAGGTTTGGTCTCCTAAGGTCAATCTATGGTCATCTAAGCATTCAATCCATATCATGCATATGCATGCATTATTACAGACCAAGTATAAAAACAAAATGCATTACAAATAAAAATATTTGTCTTCTTTCTTCTTCTTCTTCTTCTTTTGCTCTTCAGCTCTCCATGGAATGCGATAAATGATGTATTCTTTAAGTCTTTTCTAGCTTCCATTTCTAGTCCCCTTTTGTGTATGTTGAATTATAACATGTTCACAAACTAAGTACACATATAAGATACTTGTGCTTTGTTAGGATCAAAATAGGGATTTGATTCAAAAAGTTAACAATCTCCCCCTTTTTAATGATGACAAATGCACCAAAACAAAATGGTTATAGTATGAAAAGGCTCCCCCAAAGAATATGCATAACTAAGAATATAAACAGTATGACACAAACATATTCAATAAAGAAGACATTACAATTTAATCATGCATTTAGTTTTAGCATTAAAGCATAAATGCTTAGATATTTGCCCCGAAAAAAATTTCCCTTTTTTGGTCATTGTCATTTTGCTCATATAATTCTCCCCCTTTTAGTATTAGCAAAAAGGACTAAGCTAAGTATAAAAATTGATTCTTAAAAAATTTCTTAGCTTAAAAGAGAAACTCCCCCTTTTGAAAAACTCTCCCCCTAACAAATGTAACAATTGGGCATAAAATTTTATAACTATTTAAAAAGTTTAGCAATTAAACACACAAAAATAGTAACTGGTCATTTAAGAAAAAAAAACATTATAAACATGGTCAGACTAGAGACATCATCAAACCATTTCATTTTAAGTAATACATAAGACCCGCAAAAAGATTGGAATTTAAAACATGTGGCGTATGAAAAAGTCAATTTGAGCATAAAAATGGTCTAACTAGTTTGTATGTATTTTCATGTAAGATCTATGAACCAGTTATGCAACACCCTTAAAAAATTTGAAATTTCATAACAGAAAATTTTAACACAGATATAGCACAAGTCATGAAAACATTTGAACACACAAGCAAGAGATAAAATATATTCTATATAAAATCAACTCTTGCGAAGAATATATATATATATATATATATATGTAAGTATAAAAAATATATATATCCCCTTATAATTTTCGATAAATGTTAGGGATGATACTAATGCTTGCTGAAAAAGAAACTTTAATTAGAAGATCAAGCAAGCAATGTTTTTCTGGTTTAACATTTAAGCATGTTAGAAAATATAACTAGAAAAACAACCATATAGATCCTAAAGATATTAGAAAATTCAAAAACATGGATCATATGGCAAAACCTAATACACCTGTGGCTCAGCAACATAACTCAATCTTAGATATTCAATATAATCATCATACTTTAAAGCGCATGCCACAATGAATTTAAAATAGATCTAAGCCAAAGAAATTGGTGAGCATAACAAGATATGAATTTGTTTTTAGGTGCTCCCCCTTTCAATTTGAATATTTGCTTAGATGCAATTAGCTACCTATACTGATACAAATTTTTGGAAAATTCAATATAGCAGTATAAGTAAACATTAAAATAATTCTACTGGTTATAGATCAAGCATTCTAACCAACCAGTAGGGTCTTTGCTATAGAACACACATGCTTTAGAAAATTAACACTAAGTCATGCACGCTGTTCATCCATACCATGAACAATCCATATCGAAGAATGATTTAATGGAGACAAGATATGATGTTTAGGGTACCTAGAAAAGCTTCGGACTCAAAAAATAGAAACAATAGTATTGTGAGTCCATGGGGCAGGTGACTTTTAATCCTTATCTCAAGGATGGGGCTTAAACTCCCTAGTATATTCTGAAGCACACATAAGTGCATTTATGATTAAAGATGAATTTCATTTAAGTACATTCAATATATGTTCATCCTTCATAATAAAACTTAGCATGCAAGAGAATATAGGTATTAAGCTCTTACTGATTTTTCCTAAGAGTGGGGCTTAAGCTCCCCTGTATATTTGCATACATACATGAATGCATTTAGTTCAAGGATAATGTTCATTTAAAAAAACATTCCTCATATATTCATCCTTTCGAAGGATTTCAATATGCAGCAAATATTAATCATTCAACTCCTAGCATGACACATTGCTTTTCAATTTAGAACTCGATAGCCAATCAAGGCTATATTCAAAAATAATGCAATAGGGGTTCAATATGTAGGTGACACAACTCAAAATACACAATGAGTGTGTGCGAAACGAAAAACTCCCCCTAAGTCATGCAATTTCTCTAGTTACATGGACTTGAAATTTATGTCATGGTTGTTAACCATTTAGGTCCAACATGAAGTTTATAACCTAAATATTTTTAGACCAAATTGTAACACCCCCAAAAATCTCTTATATATATTTTTTCCACATAATAATAATAATAATAATAATAATAATAATAATAATAATAATAATAATAATAATAATAATAATAATAATAATAATAATAACTCTTATACCATAAACATAAACTAAATCAACTCGGACCCTAAAGGAAACAGAGGATATACCTATCATATATACATGACAACTATGTAGTAGAAACCATGATTTATTTAACCTTATATACAATACCAGAGTTTTACTATAACCAAAATACACATATACATCCCCAAAAAGAACTATAAACAACCTGGGGTTACATCCCTAAAAATCCATCCTGATTTCAACCCAACTACTTACCCTTTAGTCAGGGTAGCACTATCAGCCTCTTCTATCTCGGAGCTCGGTTCACTCATCTACCGGGGTTTCCTAAAATGTTTGTATTACTGGGGTGAGACACCTCTCAGAAAGAGAAATAGACTAATATCAGTGTGTGACAACATGAGTATTATTGTGTTATAAACATGATAAGTAGGGAAAATCTGTACATATCATGCATAACATATTGCCTATATTATTCTGAATACTCGTAAATCAACTTAACATACTGTATCGTACTAAATTTCTATATACATATAAAACATTTGCTATATTTGTATATTACTGTATTCCCTGGATGGATAACTGTATATCATGAATTAACCTCGGATGATTCAGTTTCTACGGCCCATGGGTTGGTTATAACTCTGGCTAGCGTACCAGGTTAAGTCAAACATGACATAACAACACACGATTGCCCATCCTACTCTCCGCAACACTTCTCATGTCGGCACACAGTAGGTATCCTGCTCTCTACAACACTTCGGGGCTATCGGCCACCGACCCAACACTTTCTGAATAGTGTGTTGCACTGTCGGTTATCACCAACTTGGTTCACCCATCCTACTCTCCGCAACACTTCTGGGGTCAACACACAAGGGTTACATTGTTAAATTTGGCTAGCTAGCGACGGTACCATGCTCTGTAATCAGTTTTGGTCCAACAAGGATTTTGATATCATATAGTACATTTCATATAATATATAACTGAAACATATATCATTTCATATTTCTGAATAAAATCTGTTATATCACAATTTCTGAATAAACTGTTATTTTCATATAAATCTGTTCACAGCATCTGGGCTAGCTGAATAATCACAGCATCTACGCCGACTGAATAATCACGACATTTGCGCCAACTAAATAATCATGGCATCTGCATCGCCTAAATATCATAATACACTGAAAAATATAATTTCTATATTGTTTATAGTTTTTCTAAAAACTGCCATTAATTCATGCTTGTACTATGAATTTATAAAGTATTCTAACATTCTGTCATTTACAATAAAATTTATACTCATGCCACACAAGTGAGTACTCCTTTGTATTATATCATCTATTTGGAAAAATCATATTTGGCTGAAAAATAACATTTAATCTGTTTTTAGGATTTTTCTCAGTTCAAACATCAGTATTCCCAAAACTACATTATTTTATACATATAATTTCTAAATCAAATACTATATATTAGATGTTAAATTTTCTAAAAATACCTGACTTAATCTATCCTCTTACCTGAATTATTGATAAGCCTGTTGACAACCCTAAATCCACGCCCCACGGAGTTCGAAGCTCAAAACCCTAAAATTACTTTTTTTTCCAAATTAATCAACTTAATCCCTTGAACATTTCTCATTTAGCATTTCCTAGGCCCCATATACTTCAAATTAACAATTAAACCCTAAAAACCTTACTTACCCTAGTTTTGGAGTTGTGCCCCGGAACTCCAACTCAACAATCTGCTCCAATCAATTTACAAAGAATCATCCCTAGATTATCGTTACAGCTTTGGATCATCAAAACGAGCTATAATTGGAGCGAAAATGAAATGAGAAGGGGGCGTAGGGTTGAGAGAGAGAGAGAGAGATATATATATATATATATATATATATATATATTATTTTTTTAACTTAACAACATGCTCTCGGGGTTCCCTTTTAAAATAAGCTCTGCTGAGAAAACCATCAACGGTTTTTAGCACCTCTCACAAAACCGTCGACGATTTGGGTTTTAACCCGTCCCTTTTTACTGTTTCACTTGTAATTATCCCGTGGTAAATACAAAACAGTCGAAGGTTTTCTTAGTACTCCAAAAAATTGCCGTCGATTTTCTCCTCACCAAAATATTTTCCTCTTTTCATCTATTTTTCTTATTATTTATATTTTTCGGGTCTCTACACAAATGGTGTCCATGAACTGATCCTTCCAAAAAAAAATGTCTACATATTTGTTAGTTTGACATATAGGCATTGAGGATTCAACATGTACTGACCTATTAAATTATTTTGCATGCATTTTCAATTTAATGATGAGGTTTAGATATTAATTCGTTTGATTCACTCATCCTTTACAAGAATATTTAAGCATGCATTTTATCTTACTGGTCTTAGTGCATGATTCATATACTTTGATTATGTTGGGAAAGTCTACCGAAATTTCGGTAGCATGCCCTCTGTAAATAGGACATTTCCCACAAAATTCATGAACTAAAACCTGATAGATTCAAGCAGGAAATTTTCAATAATCTGCATCATGCAGATTCTATTCAGTTTAAGCATGTGAGAACTTATATCCACTATCAGCAAGCAATTCACATCACTGCATTAGTCATGTAGGTGACATTTCATATACACATGCAATTTAGTAGTTCAACCAACAGTTTATATTAAATAAAAAAACATCCATCAATAAATTTTATCATTTAGTGCATTATGGATAGTGACATTCAGTTTAAAAGAAATTACGTCAAGAATATAATCCATCCATCAAATATAATTAATCTTTGAGTGGAGGATGGATATAAGCATTTAGTTCAAAACAAATCACACAATCCATCCATAATATAACCATTTAGCAAAGATGGATATATGCATTTATCACACAAGTCATCCAATAAACATAATAAGATAAGCATAACATAATTTATTGCTTATTGGATGAATTTTAAAGCTGCTGCTTCCCCTCAATTATGCAGCCAAAACATTAAATCTTTTAGCCAGAAGTTTTTAATTTTCAATAGCAATTATTTGGCATTCTTGTGTATTTGGATTTGATCTAATAATTCTTGATGAGGGGATAAACCACAAATGCTTTTAAATATGATTAATCTTTTAAGCTCCATGATAAGTTTAGGGTTATATATATAGATATAATACTTTGATAAAAACCCTAAACGTCAATCTCAACATGATGGACAAAGCATGCTATACTAAAGATTTTTAAATTTAGGCATATATATATAGCGTTAAGAGTCTTATAACAGTTAAAAACATTTTGTCCATTTGAAGGGGATTCACTAAAGCATGCAATTGCCAATATTTCCATACAATAACCAATCATAATGATATATATTAAGCATAGGTTGGACATGCCACTTTAATTTTCATATTGGCATGCTTTTCTATGGTTCTTAATAAAACAATAGTGTATACTAAAATTTAAAATTTTAAGCACAAACACTATTTAGACATTTAAAGCATTAAGACCCCTTTTATATTGTATCCTAAAATCTTATGAGTATATAAAAATTTCTTTGAGATAAACCTCATAAGATATCATGCTATTAAGCAAATTATCATGATTCATACAAAGATTTAACACAATATATGCATTATGAATCATGGCATGAATTATTTAATCAAGTAAAAGGAGAAAAGGATATACCCTTTCGATTTACTCATTCTTAGTCATTTGAGTGCAAAGTGGCATCTTTCTCTCTCTTGATTTCATGTTACTCATGGTTCCCAAATAAAATTTTTAGTACTATGAATAACTCATAAACTTTGTAAGAGCATTAGTAACTAAGGCACAACATAAACATATGCATGACACTCAAGATGATATACATTAAAATCATGTCATGCTCATTCAATTCATTTTTAGGTTTTGGAAACTTTGCATTTTGAAAACATTTTCAATGGGATATGATTTCCATTTCCAAACACTTTCCAAAACCTCCAATCAATTAATTTTACAAAAGCATTTTCAATTTTCAATTAGTAAAATCTTCACGATAAAAGCAGTGGAGGATTTGCAAAGGTTTGATCCTCAAACAGGGATACACCAAAAGTGAGATGTTGCAATCTTTATGCAAATAGCAGTTAATCTTATTGTAACCAGGCTCTGATACCAATTGATGTAATTGGTGTGATCTCAAGTGAATTGGATTTTTAAAATTTTTTGACTAATTTGAACATTTCACTAATTCACCACAAATCATATCCCATTCAAATATAGTTGTGTATGTAAAGTGATAAAGCTACGTGTGCAGACATACACATGTAGAGCATATCTCATTTAAAATAAATGTGTGCATGCGAATAAATATATCCATGGATAAACATGCACACACATACAAAATTTAAAATGCAATAATTAAATGAGAGAGAGAGAGAGAGAGAGAGAGAGAGAGAGAGAGAGAGAGAAGAGAGAGAGAGGATTTGTTATTGAGGTTCGGCCAAACCAGCCTACGTCCCTGCCTTGGGCATACCCTCCAAGGATTCCACTATCCCTACTCACTTAAACGGGTGAAGCAAAAGTTGTTTACAACCTGCTCCCCTTACTGTGCGAGGAATACCCTATGTCACATTACAAGGCTGACCCCAGCCTACACACCTCTCCTTATTGGGTGAGGAATACCCTAGTTTAATTACCAAGCTGAGCCGAACTGGTCTCCTTTACGGGGCGGAGACACCCCAGTTCAATTACGGGCTGAACCCAACTGTCTCCCTTACGGGGTAGAGACTCCCCAACTCAATTAACAGGCTGACCCAACTGGTACATTAAAATCATTTTTGTACATAATACAATGCTTCTACAAATAAGCAAGGATGTATACGTTGAAGTTCAAAATGCATTCTCATATGATATAAATTTATGCTCAGTGGAGTAAGGGTGCTTTTTTCAAAATATATCTTTTAATCTTTGAAAAATAATGTACATAATAAATTGTTTCAAAGATTTAAGCCCTATAAAATATTTCTCCAAAATATTTTCAATAAGTAGGAGAACCTAGGGTTTTTGCTTTTAAGTGGGTTTTACAAAAATGATCTTTGATGTGAGGTGAAATATGCAATAAGAGCCTCAAAGATCCAAGTGCCATAAAAATTTTCTCCAACAAAGATTTGCAATAATATATGTTTGGAGAAGTTAGGATTTATGCTCAGAAAAGGCTTTTGCAATAAACAAAATTTAAAAAAACAAATGTCCAAACAAAATACTCTCTTAAAAAGGGTTTTCAAAGAATGAATGAAAGAGAGTTGAGAGTATAAAAATTTAACTCCAAATTGATTTTTGAAATAAAAGTGTATGTGGGGGAACTTTGATTAAGTAAAAAATTTGAAAGAAAAATTTGCTAATCAAAGTTGCTAATTAAAGCTTATGAAGGGGTATATATAGAATTCTAGAAAATTTGATTATTGAGGGACACGCTTGTCATTTTAGAAATGTTTAATTAAAAAATTAATAACGTTTTAGCACTGGAAATTAACCCAACCTGAGAGTTTCGGTTGACCGGTGTTGGCGTCAGACGGCTGAACACTCACAGCGATTTTGAATTTCAAATAGGATTCGGTCGGTTGTGGGCAATGCCAGTCTGCCAAGCTAGGGCAATTTCCAAACCTTCGTTGTTTCGGTCAGTCAGGCCTAAGGCCAGTTTTCCAATTCTTGAGGTTTGGTCGGCTAATGGCATTTTGACCTGAGAGATTGGTCGGCGGGGGTATGTAGAAAAGTCAAAATTCATTGGTCAGTCGACCGTGGAAACTATGTTCAAATTAAGGTTGGTCGGCTGAGGCTTTAGTCAACTGTTTGACTTCTAGCCTATAGTGTTTCGGTTGACTGAGCTATTTATAATTTGAGTGGGTTGGTTGGCTGAGGCTAGTTAAAACTTACTTTTGACCTTGTTTTTGACCTAAAATAATTTTGAAAACCTTTGGATAAGTTTTAGAATTTGAGAAAAAAAGGTTTTTTTTTTAAAGGATTTGTCCCCTAAGGTTAATCTATGGTCATCTGAGCATTCAATCCATATCATGCATATGCATGCATTATTACAAACCAAGTATAAAAACAAAAGGCATTACAAATAAAAATATTTGTGTTCTTTCTTCTTCTTCTTCTTCTTTTGCTCTTCTACTCTCCATGGAATGCGCCAGATGATGTATTATTTAAGTCTTTTCTGGCTTTCATTTCCAGACCCCTAATGAGTGTGTTGAATTATAACCTGTTCACAAACTAAGTACACACATAAGATACTTTTGCTTTGTCAACATCAAAACAGGGATCAGACTCAAAAATTCAACAATTTTTCTTCCATTTCTTGGAAAAATTGAAGAAAAAACATTATTCCTAGGCTCTTCAAATATTTAACCGAAGAAATTTCATCTTTTGCACGCTGTATGCATCACTCCAGAGCTAGCGTAAGTGGGCTAGATTATGTCAGGTTTTATTTTAAAATATGCCCGATTTAAATTGATTATTTAATTATAATTATATCCATATATCTTGGCTAAATTATACTGCAGAAATTTGATCATATCGAGTATTTTTTTTGGGAATATATTGGAATTAAATTAAACTGTGGGGATTTGATCACATTTTTATTTTAGTTATATCCAATTAGATTTGAGTATGTGAATTTGGTGATATTGGTTTTATTTAAATTTATATGTGAGTAAAATTGAAGTACATAGATTTGATTCTATCCGTTATTATTTAAATATATTTGAGTTAAATTAAATATGTGAAGGTGATCGTACCCGCGTTTTTATTAAAGTATACCCGAGTATATTATTATATATTTTCTTTAGTAATTTATTGGATTATAAATAACATGCAAGTCGTGTGGCATGAGTTTAATTTATTTTATTGCATAATTAAATATGATGGGATTTTTTTTTTACGGAGTTATATTTATTATGTGTTTTATTATGAATTTTGTGATGTGTGTTTAATATGTAATTTATTACAAATATTGATGAGATTGGGAATAAGGATAATATTTTTGTACAAATTTTATATTGGAATTATTGTTGAGATTATGATATTATTTTAATTGCATAAATTGCAATTATATGTTTTAAGAACCCTGATGGGCCAGATGTGGTGAATACTCAGTACCATAGCTACAAAGGAATATTAGTGCAGCCAAACTATTGTGGAAGTGTTGGCGGTGGATAATCGATTTGGCCTGAGTAGGGTTGTACCCACCTGTTTCTGAACTAGGATGTGGTAGCCAAATCGATCTTACAGACGTTATAATTTGATGTAGCCTTGGTCGGCCGATCAAGTTAAGTCTAGTCTTCGGACCGCACAACCTGGTCATGGGTGTTAAACATGACATGCATAGGCCAAAAGAAGTTCTTTTATACATATTTGTGTATTTATGTAACTATGGCCGTTTAATAGGTCTAACTGTTGTTTTGGGAGAAAAGTACGTATTTTTATTTATAGATATGTGACCTAAAGTTTATAAATGAAATTTATATTATAGTTAAAATTATTATTAAATTATTTCTATACTAAAGCTCATTCTAACCACACACTGATGTTAATCTAGTCCTTACTTACTGAGAGGTATCTCGCTTCAATAATTAATTCATATTTCAGGACATAACAGAGATCAGGCCTAGCAAGCTTCTGGGCGGGGTTAGAAAAATATAGCGTAGAGTAAGTGTTTGTGCAAAACCAGTTAAATATGGTTTTTTTTTTTCACGTGATATAAATATTGTTACTTGGTGATACCCATGTAAATTTGGTGGTTTAGTACTATGATATTATAATATTTGAGGTTTTAGATGATTTCCGCTACTTGTATTGATTTTATTTATGGAAAGTGGTACCCTGGACCCCACGGGGTTCGGGGCGTCACATGACATCTATTATATCGAGTATGGCAATGTGAGCCCCCCCTCAGGAGAGGAATATGAGAAAGATGAGGTAAAGAATGGAGCAAGTTTTGAGGAGCAAGATTGTAATTTATAGAACTCTTATTATGTAACAGCATCAAATGAGCTTTTATTTAAAGAACATACAAATTATTGGTAATATTTCTTTAATATGTGTGTTATCGATTTGACCTCTTTTGCTATCTAGTAAGGTCTTTCCTAGTTGGGCTTCAACTTGTTGGGTCTTGGATCACCAGGATTGTTTCTAATTTTCCTCAACACCAAATCCCCCTGGCTTAAACACTCAAGCTTTTACCCAAGCATTGTAGTATTTTGTTATCCTCTGTTGGTACGCTGCCATCTTGATTTGGGCTTGTGGATTGAGGTATAGTCCCAAGAGGGGAGGGGGTTGAATTGGATGTTTAAAAAATTTATGCAAATACTTAACAATTTTAAGCAAAGTTTAAGCATGTGATCTAACTACGTAAATGCAATCAAAATTCACAACAAATATGAACAAATATAAATGTTCTTAATTTAAAGGGATTAGGGAAAAGAGAATAAAATTCGTGTTCACACTTAGTAGCACAATTAGAAGCCTTGATTTGTCATTATCAAAATGAGATGAAATCTAGAAAAGCCAACAATCTCTTCCTTTTTTATGATGACAAACAGGGAGTAAAATGAGGTAGCTTTTACAAGGGTCCCTCTCACAATATGCATAAACACAAGAATAAGTAATGTAAAGCATATTGGGCATATTAAGATTAAGACTTAGAGCTTTTTCAAGTTATAGTCGTTTAATCTCAATTTTGATTAGCTTTCAAAATGTATTTTGCTTATTATAATTCTCTCAAATTTAACCATATTAATAATCATAATTCTCCCCCTTTTGACGTAGATTTCAAAAGTATTTGGCTCATAGTTCTCCCAAATTTAATCATATAATTATTTTGCTCATAATTCTCCCCCTTTTGACATCAGAAAAATGCGCCATCTAAACATAATATCTTCAAAAATTATAATATGACTTTAGAAGAATTTTTTTTTAACTCTTTCTTGTATACTTAGACTTTTGAACTTCATAACATAAATTTAAATTTCATAAAATTTCTAATACCAAATGTCATGAATTCTTTTAAATCTCCATCAAGCAACTAGAATTTTCCTTCTTTGGATATTATCAATAGATAAGACTTCCATTTTGCTTCAAGTTCTTTTCTTGCCATAAAATTTCTATTTTTTTCTATGCTTACCCAGCTTTTGATTTTAAAGCACAAGATTTTCAATTTTGCTTAAGTTCTCCCCATCCCCCCCTTTTTTTTAATCTAATTTCATCCATTTTGCATTTTGCTCTACATTCTCCCTTTTTTGATTTAAGATTATTTTTGTTCAAAATTTCCCTTTTTTGATCTCAAAAAAAGAAGATTTAACATTTAACTACATTATTTGTCAAAGATGATAATATTGTTCTAACATAATTTTCAATCATACTTTAGAGTAATGAAGTCATTTTAGATGCATTTTCATTTAAGAAATTATTCAAGCATTCATCAAGTCATTGGCATGATCTAACTAGTATAACAAACCATTTTTATAAGATCATTCATTTTGCATTTTGCTTTACTTTCTCTCCTTTTATTCAAGCATTCATCAATTCATAGGCATGATCTAACTAGTATAACAAACCATTTTTATAAGATCATTCATTTTTATCTTCCCCCTTAAGATTAATTTCTCAATCTTTTTGCATTTTGCTTTACTTTCTCTCCTTTTTTTATCTTAGATCATTCATTTTGCATTTTCGTTCAAAATTCTCCCTCTTTTTATCTTAAAATAAGATCTCCATTTTTTCGAACTTTATTTAGCATTCAATTCTCCCTATCATTAAAAGAAGTCTTATCATTATTTGCATTTAACCAAAAGTTTGAAGCCTAAAACACTTTCTTATATAATCAATGCAAACAGTCTCCATGTTAGTACAATAATAACTAACTCTTATAATCCTTAGTTTTGGGTTTCCCATTTATCAGTTGGAGCGTTTCATGGGAATTAAACCAATCCCATATACGGGTCAAACTTTGCAAAGGAGACTTGCTATGTTGTAATATGATGCACCATTTTTAAAACTTTCTAAATTTAATCATTAGAAATGATCGATTTGACTTGTTGACTTGATCCAGTAAACCAGATCCATTGACCCGACCCATCTGAGCTATGACTTGTGGACCCAATCCATTAAACTAGATTTGTTGACCCGACCCATCTGAAGTATAACCCGAGACCCAGGTCCAAGTTTGACCTAGGTCCATTAAATATTTCTTTTTTTTTTGCTCTTAGCCCAGAAACCAAATGGGTCAGGACAGGGTACGGGACCAAGTGTAGTTTAAAAATAAATAAATAAATAAATAAACTAAGATCAAATTTGTTTTAATAAGTTAGGCCCAAGTGCCTCAGCCCTTTAATTAGTCTAAGGTCAGATCTTCAACTTAAAGCCCAAGACCCAAGTGCCTGAACCCAATAATGGGTTGAGCCCAGACTTTCAACTCAAAGCCCAAAAGCCCAAGATCTTTAGCCCAATCTTGGGCCAAGCCAAGCTCACTAACTCAATCCTTGGACCAAACAGACCTTGACTCAAAACCTAAGCCCAACTTTACTAATTTAGCCCTTGAGCTCGAATTTAACCCAGCACAACCTAACTCGAGTTAGGTAAACTTGTTTGGACAGTGAGAAAATGCTGTAAAATCTCACCAAAGACAATAGAAAATATTGCTGACGAGGATTAGGGTACTTATTAGCTGGGTTTTCTTCAATATGGCCATCAAAATGTAGGTTTCTTCATGAATTCCAATACCTAAAAAAGGCAAAGAAGGAAAACTAGTGAGAAAAACAAATAAAAAAAATAAATAATAGAAAGAAAATGGAGGAGAAAGGAGAAACAAAAATTTTTTTTAAAAAAAAATAAAAGAAATCAGAAAGAGAAGGAAAGGATCGAGAGAAAATGAAAATCTAAGAAAAATGAAAGGGAGAGAATGAGAGAGGAACAAGGAGCAAAAGAGAGTGAGAGAAAGACATAGAGAGGAGAAAATGCGTAGAGGGAGAGAAGAGAAGAAGATAAAAGGAGAGAATAAACACAAAGAACGAAAGAAAGGAAAGAAAACAGACAGATAGAGAGAGAAGAAGAAAGTGCGAAGAAGAGAAGAGGAGAGAGAAGGAGAGGTGCTGTGAAGAAAAAGAGAGAGAGATAAGAGAAGAAGAGAAAAGACAGACGAGGGGAAGAGAGAGAAACAAAATGGGGAAAATGAGAGAGAGAGAGAGAGAGAGAGAGAGAGAGAGAGAGAGAGAGAGAGAGAGAGAGAGAGAGAGAGGAATTGATATTTTATATGGGGGTAATGGGACCCATATCACTGTCCATACGGTGACACATGTCACAATCAGAGTCGAGTATTTAAAGGGTAACGTGGCATGATATCAACCATCCAATATGTGTTTTCTCTAAATGGTTAGGTTGCTGCCACGTCAGCAATCCCTGCCATTTGTTCCGAACCACTAGAGAGATGTCATATGGCACGGTGACATCATGCTGATGTCACCCTATTGCAAATTTTAAAAATATATATAAACAAGAAATGAGAAGGCGCCACATGACACCACTGTGGGTGGACACGTGGCCCACTAAATTGAACTGGTTGACTTGGTTCAAATTGGCTTAACTGGTACGTTTTCTAGAATCATTGTTTTAAAAATTTTAAAATAAAATAAAATAAATTAGATATATATATATATAGTGCTTACAAATGATAGATGAGCTACTCTCATAATTGACAGATGGACTTAGCTTATAATCAATAATTGAGCAATATGTGTGTGTCTATATATATATATATAACTTTTGAAATGCTCCAAACCCCAGAAGTGTCTTCTAAAACTTGGGAGTAGGAGCCTCCACATATTGTGTGTGTGTATATATATATATATAACTTTTGAAATGCTCCGAAGCCTGGAAGTATCTTCTAAAATTTGGGAGTAGAGCCTCCCCATGACCTAAATGTTATTAATTGAAGGAACCATTAGTTTAGAGTGTACTAAAAAGAAATATTAACCGACGTAACTTATATTCTCATTATAGCATATAATTTCCTAGTGATGGGACATATAATTTTAACTGTATATTTGATTCATTGGGCTTTGAGAGAACCCATTAAAGACGTACAATAAGAAAAGGTAAGGAACACACTAGAAATTATAATTATATTAACTTAAATGTTGAGAAAGACCTCCAAGGATCACTAGTAATCTCCCAACTTTTTTTTTCTCTTGCTTGTAGATTTTTGAGATTAACAAACACACATATACACATATAACCTTATTAGTCATTAGATCATGTTATGCGTCACTCAAGAGACTCTAGAGTCTATTTGGAGACGTAGACGCTTGGATATTTCCAAAACACATTACCGCCCAAAACAGAAAAAAAGTCTTTTATCTATTGCCGAAATTCAAAGGCTGGCGTATGTGAGATAGAGAATTGCTGAAGGAGATGAACCTGGAGCCTGGAGAAGAACAGTGCCAGAAGCAGAAGGGTAGTTGAAGTTTCTGAAATGGGGACGCGCACCTGGTCGTGATTTGATTTGACAATAATCCAAATGAGAAACAAACATTCATACGCTGCCAGACTTGTAGCTGCACCCCTCATCACCATTTGATCTTTGACAACCATTGTTTTGACATTAAACATCGAACAGTATCTATTCATAAGAAGCTGGAAAAGTACTTGTGTTTATTTATATACAAGTTGACATTTACAAGTCATGTGTGCTGTGGTACGACTCCGTGGCCAACTCCGTACGTACGCATGAATCTAATTTGGTACTTGTGGCTGAAGTATTATTTGGCTGCCCTTTTCAATTGATCAAACCATCTGATTGGAAAATTCTGATCCGCCTTTTATAATTGTCAATCGTTCTTGACATGACGTGGTTGAGTTTAGTCATATGTCATTCTCATTTGGATTCTTTTTCTGGTTTGTATATGTAATAGTTATGGATACAATTGCAATGGCGGCAAGCGCACTTATCAGTTTTTGATTGTTTTGAATAGTGATAAGAATATGTAACGTGTTGCTAAAATTAAAGAATCGTGATTGCACACGCATAATATTAATTGTGACAGTATTTAATAGCGTTGACCTAAATTTATGAAAGTTATGGAAGAGTTGTCCGATGCTCCTCAACCCTAAATTTAGGGAAGTTATGGAGGAGTTATGGGGAATTACAAGATGAGTATTTTTTAAGAACATTCATTTATTAATTTATCTATTCTCGAAACTTTATTTTAATTTTAAAATTGTATTAGAAGAAAGGCATTTTAGACACCAGTGACAATGTGCAGCTTTCCTTTGGTTAATAGTGTAGATAAAGTGCAAAAAGTTTTCTTAATATTGCTGTATAGAATTCATTTTAGCTAGTAATACAATTGTGACTTTAAAAAGTGTGTCAAGCAATGCAAGTTCAAGGGTTGTGATGCCATAGGGTTTTTTTTTTTTCCTTTTCTTTCTTTTGAACTCCTAGTTGATAAGAATTTAGGGAAGTTTGCGGAGGAGTTATATGAGAATTATGGGATGGGCAGTTTTTAAGAACATTCATTTACTAATTTATCTAAAAATAAATTTTATTTTAATTCTAAAATCATTTGAAAAAAAAAAGGTACATTTTACACATCACGAGTTAAAATATGCAAATTAAAAATTGTGTTCTTTCTTAGTTTCTTTCACGTAGATATAGTGAGTTAATTTGTCTCAATATTATTGTTCAGCGTGCTTCTTATCTCATATGCAATACAATTTTAACTTTAAAAAAGTGTCTTAAGTGGATTGGTGAATCGAGACGTCATAATTTTTCTTTCTTGTTTTTGATTCCAATTAATATAAAATTGATCGGATCCTTCTTGTTTAATTTCCATGCATCATCAACATCATTGGTCCTATCAACAAATGAGTAGCTTATGCCCCCACGGGCATGACGCGGTGGAAATACATCAGCACGTAAGAAGGAGTATCGGAGATTTAATTCCAAGTAAATACACTTACAAGGTCAGCAGTATCTGTGGATTGTGAGAATTTACTTTGTGAGCCAGTGGGGACCGTGGATGGTAAAAGTTCACTTTATGAGCCAACGGGAACCGTGCATGGTGAAAGTTCTCTGTGAGCTAGTGGGGACCGTGAATGGTAATGGAGATATGTCTTCGGAGTCGGGTTGGCCAAACGTCCAACTGATGTACGAAAGCCGTGTCTGCATTCCGGACTTTATCTGATCAGCGAGGCCTAGAGGGAGGACACTAATCCGTAGGTTTAGTGCCGCACCAGAAGGTCCGAAGGGCTTGTTGGTGGCTGAAGTTCCTATGTAATAAAAAAGAAAGGAAAAAAAAAAAAATGAGTAGCTTATTGGAAAAATTTTGTGGTTCATGTGTTGGTTGGAGATACTATCAAGCAATCTGAATTCTAAATGAAGTAGTTAATCAACATAGCAATGCCTTTGACAATTGGTTGCTCGGGGGTTGGAAAACTTCATTATCACGGACTTCCTCATACATCAGAAGATTTATTGGTAGATGTGTGAGCTAAGCTCCATCCATTTCAACCCCATCCAAATCCCATTCCACTTGATTTAGGTCCTTTCATATTTTATTCCACATGGTTTTTTTTTTTTTTTAAATAGATTTTTGGTCTTAAATTTAAATTATATAAAAGTATATAAATTTTATTTAAATTTAGACAATTTTTAATTTAAAACTCAAAATCAAAGCTGCCAAACATTACCTTTGTGTTTTATAAATATTCTTATGCATGCATGATTGTATATATTTGGAATTTTTTTTTTTAAAATTTCATGGTCTATTGGTTAAATATAAAAGAAATGTTAGTCATCCTCTTAAATTTCTCATAAATCTCTTTGTAATTAGACCACAAAATCATTTTTGTTCAAAAATACTTCAAAGATTTTGGATTCTCATCAATGTTATACGATTCTATCCCAAACTCATTTCACCCGCTTTGAATCTTTCCAAATTCAAAATCAAAATGTGATTTAGGTTCTACTTGGATTGAGGATTTTATTGAAAGAAAGGAAAGTAAAGGAAGATAAGAATTTCGATGTATTTCTCTCCATATCAAATAATATTAAAAATAAAAATATTATTTTAATATAATTTAAAATAGGGAAAATGTTATTTATGTAAAAAAACTATATTTTTCTCATTTATTTATTATATATATTTTTATTTCTTTCTTATTCTCTCTAAATACCAAACAAAAACAGTGATTTTTTTTTTCATATTTTCTTTTCTTTTTCCTAATATTAAAAGAGTCTTAAGAATTGATGCATATCTTATGCAATTTAAGATAATACTTTGACCTATTTTTATTGTCTAGATCTATTCAATTCGAAGAGAAATGCTCCGACAATAATTACTTCATACATTTGATTTCCTCACTATCTTTATAATTAGACAACTTAAGGATCATTTGGAACCATTTAAGAAAAAGTACTTTTATGAAAAGCATATTTATCTAGAAAAATAGTACTAATAAGTGTTGAAATGAAAAGATGCTAAAAATTATAATTATTGTTTGGTTGTATTTAAGAAAATATTGACTAAAACTATTCTTTGGATGCTCATCATATATTATGTTGACCCTATGGGTAACACCCGGTTTTGATAATGACAATACTGGTAATTGATAACTATCAAGTTTGTGTGTAGGTGTTTACATTCGAAAATACTTTGATGACACATGAAGTAGAGCATGCAGACCCTAAAGATCATTTATATTGCAATTCATTAATATTTATTTGGGTTTGTAATAGTAATATAGGAAAAGTCTGTAATATTTAATGCATATTATGCATATAGGAACTACAAGCTCAAAGGCCTTAGAATGACTCTAGGTCCCTACACATCACTTGAAAATCAACTGATCTTAGACAAGATTTCGGTCGATCGAAGGCCGACTGACGCCGGATTTTTTCGGTGTCCTAAAAAAGACCTAGAATGACCCTAAGACCCACATGCATGCATAAACAAATGTGCTTATATGAATAGGGTTAATGTATAAGGGGATTAGAACTGAAATGCATTAAAAATGCATGACCGAACCGGAATGTATAAAAGAATTCGGTCGACCGAACCAGTCAAATGTCAACATTTTGACCATAGCACAGTCGACCGTACCTTGCCAAGTTCATACAACTTGGTCGACCAAACTCCCATCGGGTCAATATTTTGACTCTTAGGTTGACCGACCAGAAATATATGGGCAATGCCCTAGTTGACCGTTCCCACGTGGGAGATTCCAACTTCATGGTCGACCGAACTTCTTAGTTCAACACAAATTGGTCGACTGAACCGCACAATTTTGGGAAAATCGCCTTTAAGACCCTCAGTACGGTCGATTGAACTCTCAGTTCATTGTTTGCACCGTCGATCGAACTCAATCACCTGGTTAATCGAACCTTAAGTTCGGTCGACCGATGCTCTCGGGTTGGACAATTTTTTACCGAGGTTAAATTTTTTAAATTAGATTAACTTTGTTAAAACGTTTTAAAACAATCCTAATAAATACCCTACATGTCATGAACGGTTATAATTTTGGGGAACTCTATATATACCTCCTCATTTGTAAGGATTAAAAGGAGATTAGCAAAAGTAACTAGGAAAATTTATCTCAAATATTTATACCCCTTTTTCTATATACTTAACATTCCAAGCAAATTTTTCACACTTTCTTTGATTCTTCTTTGCAAAACCATATTTGATAAAGATGGCGCTCATTGTAGCCTCTTCATTTGCATTATTGTTACAACTTGAAGAGTGAATATATTTGTGTGTTTTCATACATTACTTTAAAACTAGTATACTCTCTCATTTATTATTGTTGAAATCATTTTTAGAGAGTTAGCTTGAGTTGATCTCAGATTATTTCATTGATAAATATTATCTTGTGACAACTCGTTTGAGATTGTGAATCTTGCATTGTTGTTGCCAGTATTCAAAGGCTTGTTCTTGTGCTCTTTGAAATAATTTTTTTTAACAAGCTTGATTTCAAATATTTCTTGTGTTAGAATCCTGAGAAAATCATCTTAGAAATACTGTGATTACATTCTCTGAAAATCTTTGAAACCCAATTTGTGGTTGATATATATTTCTATATTGTTTCAAAGATAGATTGCAAACACACTCTCACACTTGAATTGCCTAGTGACATTATCTTGAGAGTTGTAGTATTATTTGCACTGAGCTTATAGTTCTTATATTATTGATGTGCATTGATTGATTGGTTATACTGTGCGCAGTGGTACATAATCTGCTTAGTATAAGAAACATATTTTCGTGTACGAAAAATTTTATATTTGTTGTATTCTAGGCATGGCCTTGAAAAGGGAGATTAGGCCTTTTGAATAGTTCCGAATTGGTTTAGACCCGGTTAGGAAAGTTAGGTGCACCATCATGGTAAGGTGTAAGTTGAGATAAGTCCCGTTAATTGACCTGGTTGTAAACGGTGCCACTCTACCCGTTAAGAGAGCTTATAGTGTAATCTTTATGCAGGTGTACCAAGGCGAGGACGTAGGCACAGTTGGCCGAACCCTCATAACATATCGTGCGTGTGCTTTATATTCTCAGTACTTTATATTCCTATATGTCTATGCTATAACGCATGATTTAATTTCCGCATATTATCTGCACATTTAGGTTTATGTGTATATAAAAAGGCTCTAGGTTGTGAAATACTATTGTTGAATTTGCTAAACTTAGGAATAAATTTTAATACCCAATTCACCCCCTTCTTGGGTATACATTAAAACTAACATATTATTATTATAAGTGCTGTGTGAATATACAATATTATGATCATGTGAATAATATTATAGTATTTTAACTTACAATTAATATATTATAACAAATAATAAATAATTATGTTAACCATTTTAATTTGTATTTTCTATCTAATATTTATAATTAATTTTTTTATGTATTTTTAATTTAAAAATTAATTGATTAATTTTTAAGTTAATTAATGTTTTCAATTGACACTTTCAATATTTTCTAATTAACAAGATAATTGACATTTTCAATTAACATTTCTAAATAATAGTTTTCATTAACATTTTAAAAATATTATCTAATTATAAATTATTTAACACTTTTAATTAGAATTTTTATATTTTATAATTAACAAACTAATTAATATTTATGTTACTTAAAATTTTAAACTAAGGTTACTAATGCAAATTTTAAATATCGTCTAATTAAAAATTTTAATTAAATTTTCTAGTTAATATTTTTAATTAACATTTTAATATTTTATAATTCAGATATTAATTAATATTTATTTTAGTAAAACTTTAATGCACCCTTTTTCATTGTCTAATTAAAAATTTGAATCAAATTTTTAAGTATTATCTAAATAAAAATTAAGTTAATTTTTAATTAAAATATTTTATTATTAAGTTTTCAATTAACATTTTAATTTTGCAGTTAAAAATAATTAATATTTATTTTAATTCAAATTTTAAATTTTTACATTTTTATTTTTTATGATTAAATTAAACTATATATCGTTATTATTTTCTAATTAAAGAATAATATTATTAATAATTTATATTTATAACATTATTAATTTAATAAGTTTTTGTAATTTATCTTGAATTCTTAATTGATAAAAATGACAATGACAACTGTAAATTATTTGAATTTACTAATTAATCACCATCTATGAACCATAGTTACTTATAAATAGTCCAAATTAATTGTTGATTATATCTTTAAAATATTTATTTTTATAAAAATTAATTTTAAAAATATTTTTGTAATAAATGCAAGTAAAATAACATTTTTTCACTGCAAGTATTTGTTTTAAATACTTTAACAAGATGATCTGATTTATTTGTTCCCCTAAAATAAGAGGCAGAATTTAACCATGGTGAAAATGAAGGGGAGGGAGCGATGTTCCTGTTTGTTAAATGTATTAAGTAAGTTGAAACGTAACCTTGACCATAGTTGTAGACCGCATAGCGCAGTGGATTAGCGCGTTTGACTTCGGATCAAAAGGTCGTGGGTTCGACTCCCACTGTGGTCGTGATTTTGTTGTATTTTTCCTAATTTTGAGCTTCTAATATAATTTCATTTCAACAGCGGGCCTGGGCTAACGATGTTTTCCTCATGGATGAGATGGGCCGAAGAATAACAACAATCCAAGCCCATGAACGTCCGGCCCTCAATTTTCTTGTTTCACCATCGAGCAATATCTACATTTAGATCCGCGCATATCTTTGCTGCTTATTTAGTTTAAGAATTAAAATTAAGATTTTATATTAGTTCTAGCGCAATCCTTAACATAAAAATATGAAAAAATTTCCTCGATCTATCTACGACACCTTAGTTATGGATGAAGAAAAGGCATCGATTACCCCCAGGGTGTGGTTCAGGTTACTGTGCGGGCTGCGGGAGTGTCTCTCATGAAATTAGGTGTTCAAACCCTTTTAAGTTCATTTCCGCAACTGAATTCCTGAATTTACCTCCCTTTAGAGTTGTGGGTTTGGCTTCAAGGGGCGCAAGATTAGTCACGTGAACCGTAAAACGGACACGTGGAAACTCGGTGCGTAATCCAAAAAAAAGAAGAAGAAAAGGCATCGATTTGAATACAAACATTTACCATTGAAAAAAACACATATGAGGCACCTTTTCAACACTACGAAAGACTTAGAAAATGGAAAGTATATAAATCTTAACTAATTTTTTAGTAAGCCATTACATCTAGTACTCATGTAACTCTCATGGTTGTTCTTGAAGTGACAAAAATTAAAATGCGAATTCTATACTTCATTATGTATTCATGTAATTTGTAATTTTATGATTGTTCCAAACACTAAATTGAATGCTCATCGCTCCTTATCCCCACCTGCTACAATCCCCAACTTTTTGAGTTTTCTCTACCAAATTGAACATCCATCCCCACCCGCTACTATTAGGACCACAACACCAAATTTAATCAAGAGCAATGAACAAAAGGAAGCAAACACATGACACAAAGAACACGAGATATAACATGAGTAGTCAATTTTCTTGACTTGTAGTTTACCTTGGTTGATGACCTCTCGAATATAGTGATACTTGACATATATATGCTTAGTCCTCACATGGTGCATCTGAGGTCAGGTGCTATCATAGTAAATGCCCATGTCTTTACCCAAGTTATTTAGCCACAAAAAATCTTCCTTCACTACTTCTACCATAACCATGTATTTAGTCTTAGATTGTTGATTGCAAATTTGCCTTGTGGTTGATGGTATTTCCAAGAAAAGTGAAAATATAACTTGTCAAGAACCTCTGCTTGTCCAAGCCACATGTATAGTAATTACGCGTCAAAGTTGCCTAATTAAGTATTTAAATGCATTAATTAAGTGTTACCATTTTAATTAAATACTTAATTATATCCAATATTTTAATCATTGAACTCATTTGATAATTTTAAGATAATTATCTTATTTTTATCACAAATTTACAGATATTCGTGTTATATTATTGCACGATCATTTTTTAAAAATTAAAGTCGAAATTAAAATATACGTGGGGTGGGTTGTGCACGAGAGCAAAGAAGCCATGCAATTCGTGAGCTGGGCTTCAAAATGCAAGTGCATGTCTGAGGAGACCACGTGAATGAGTTGTGCACAGAAGGCCGTGCAATTGAAGTTGGGCCCGTGTGTGAGCTAGCCTGGAGTCTGGGTCTCATGCAATAAAGGCAACCCGTGGGGGTCATTTTGGAGTGATGGGCTGTGGGCTTGACGCATTGACAAGACCACGTGAAGCCATCTCGTGCATGCATAAAGAGCCGTGGTGTGGTGGAACTGAAGCAAGGGAAGGGAATCGTGCGCTGGCTTGTGGGCTTCTTGAACCTGGGCTGTGCGCTGGAATGAATTGAGAATACACATAGAAAAGGAAGGCCGCTGGGCTGAGTGGTGCATGTGATGTGACCACGGGAAGAAAAGGCTTGCCATGCGTGAACAAAGGCCGTGTGCTGGGCGCTGGCAGCCGAATTCAAAAAGGCTGAAGGAATTTCAATTGCTTTTGAAAGCATTTAATGTAAAGTGAGGTAGGGATATTTTTTTTTTTTAGAGTACGCATCGGGTATCCACGTGTCCGTTTGAGGTAGGGATACTTTGCTCGAATCCAAGAAAGGAGTGCCGCAGCTGTGTGCGCAGGAGCTCCATACTCTACAGCCACTATCTCCATTACTCTCTCTCTCTCTCTCTCTCTCTCTCTCTCTCTCTCTAGTTTCTTGTGTTAATTAGTTTATTGTTATTTATTTTCATTTTATCATTTCAATACATGTTTTTTAATATTTAGTTTTAGTTAATTATTACATTGAATACTTTTATTTGGAGTTAATGTTGAGTTTTAATGTTTGTTTAAGTTAGTTGGTGCATTAATTTATTTCATTGTTAAAGAGTTTTTTTTTTAGTTCTCTCTCTCTCTCTCTCTCTCTCTCTCTCTCTCTCTCTCATCTTGTGTTAGTTTAATTTGTGTTTTGAGTACTTTGTTGTTAAGTTTACTTTACTTTATTTAAAGTCAATGTTGGATTAAATATATGTTTGTTTAAGGTATTATTGTTTGAGTTTATTTTAATTGTTGAATGCTCGTATTAGATTAATGAAATATTCATTTTGGTTCGTTATTTGAATATTTGAAGTTTGGGTTATTTCTTGTCATTTATTTGATGCATAATATGTTTGTTTAAACTTCATTTTAATACATTGTCTTGAATACTTTATTGTTGGGTTGATTTTCATGTGAGCTCATTTTTAATGTGGATTTAATTTGTTTAAGTATTTTGTTAAGTTTAAAACTTTGTGTAGGTTAGTTTATTTCTATTCAGGATTTTGTTTAAGTTTAGTTCATTCACTTATTTTAATTTCGTCATAAATTTTCACAAACTCCAAGAAGTCGTATCTAAACCATGTTCAATAAACTATGCTTTCTTATTTTTATTTTTTTTTATTTTATAAAAATTTGTAATTAATTTGCATTCTCTGAGAAAACGATATGACCTTTTAAGCTAATTATTACACAACATAACTTCTATACTTGAGATACCTTTTGCGCTGCTCATTTTAGAGTGAGTCATATAGTACAAATATGAATATCCTATGACATAAGCAACTAACTTGCACATTCAATAAACCAAGCCATAACCAGAAATCCCTTTAGGATACCTAAATACCCACTTGACTGCTTCTAATTCTTTCTCACTACATTGATAGTTTATGCAATATCTAGTCTAGAGCAAATCATAGCATACATAAGAGAACCCAACGACACTAGCATATGGAATTATTTCCATATACTTATCCTCCTCCTCAAATATAGGTAATAAAGTCATTGAAAATTTAAAATGTGCAATAAAAGGAGTTGTTAGCTTTACCGTATCCCAAGAGGGGAGGTGAATTGGTAATTTAAAATTGATACTCTAGGTCAATATCCGAACAGTAGTATTTTCACAATCCTAAAGTCAATCTAGTGCAAGTAAAATAAATCAATTACAATATGTAGTAGAAATTAAATAGCACAATTTAATCAACCAAGCATGCACTAGAAAGTAGTAAAAAGTAAGTGACACCCATAAGTGTTATCAAGGTTTGGCAAATTGCCTACGTTCCCGCCTTGGCTAACAAGTATAAGGATTACCACTATAATGCTCACTTAAGCGGGTGGAGCGGCACCTAAACAACCAAGTCAATTAGCACGAGGCTGACCTCAACCTTTACACACAATTCTTATCGGATTGGATTACCGCCCCCTTAGGTCACGTCTAGAATACAACAGTATTTTTCTCAATAAGACTGGTACAGTGATTGTAACGACCTGCTTAACTTAATAGAAAAATGAAACATAATAAATAGAAAAGTCAACCCGACCCCATGGTTAACGGGGACACCTGTCATTCACAACAGAAACCTACGCAGCAATAAATATAATATCACATTCTCAAAATCGTAATATACATAATACGAGAGCTTACTACATCACCAAAATACTGTATCTAGATACAACCTCCAAAACATAAAAAAAAAAAAAAATAACCCTAGGATCATACAAAAAAAATCTTCTGATCCTAGATCAACGCTTACCCTTCTAGTAGGGAAGGTCAACTCACTCAATGGTGGCCTTGACCCGCCGGTCTTTCTAGGTTTCCTAAAAATTATTTAATGTTCAGGGGTGAGACACTTCTCAGTAAGGGAAAATAAACCAAATATAGTTGTGTGGTAACATGAATATTTATTGCAGTTATACATACTCAGTACATTTCATATATCTAAAAACATTTGTCATAACATATTGAATCATCATATACTTTCATATTTTCTAGTAAATCATATTGTACATGAAACATCTGTTATAACTGATAATACTGAAAACATACCCAGGATGAATAGTTAGCTGATGTCATGTATTACCCCCCATGATGGGTTATGCAACCCGAAGGCCGGACCTGACAATGGCTGGCCGACCACTGTCGAGTCAAAAATGTCTGTAAGTAGGATGGGCTTGCCACACCCTGTTCCAAACTGCTAGGTGGACGTCTACAACTCTACACTGAAAGCCACATCGACTATCCATCTCCCACCCCCTCGTGGGGTGGTTAGCACAAGTTTGAACATAGATATTTGATCTATATAGCTACGGTACCGTGCTCCTGAACTGAACTAAACTAACATCCGAGTTCTAATAACATATAATACATAATATTATAGCATTTTTCATCATTTCATAAATACGACCTTGCGCCGAAAATCATTTCATATATATGGCCTCGTGTCGAACATTTCATAAATACGACCTCGCGTCAAAATCATTTCATATATACATGGCCTCGCACCGGAATCATTTCAGGTATATACGGCCTCACGCCAAAATCATTTCATATATACACGGGCTCGCGCCGGAATCATTTTAGTTATATACATTCTGAAAATAAATCAATTATCATGCATTTGTCAAAATCATCATAACATAATGTATATTTTCATAATACCTGAAAACAAGCTTTACTCGTAAAATCTTCCATATACTTTTCATGAAAAAATAACATTCATGCCACACAAAGCTGGGTAAATCATACATTTCATTATAAAATCATAATTTCCGTACAACAGCAGTATTTTCCCAAATATGCATTTATTCCATAATATTCAAATTTCATACCTATCTTTCAGAAAATCAATTTGCTTATAAATAATAGTAATTTGCGTGAAAAATAACTGTTTTAGTTTATTCCCTTACCTGGCTACTGAGAAAAGTCCCTATAAATTTTGGATTACCCCCATAGGATTTCCTGATCAATACCCTAAAAATGAAAACTCCTAGTACTAAATTTCAGTATTTTCATGTGAATATCATTTCCTATAACTAGCGTAAGACCAAATTTGGCTTAAAAAGTCTTATCTCAACTCAGGGATGATTTTCAACAGAGTTCCACCGATGATCAGCTCCGGCAGATATGCAGAAAACTTCTCTAGGAGCATTGTGGTGGCTTCAGATCGTCAATCCAGTGAAAATTCGACTCGAAATCAAAGGAAGAAGGGGAGGAAGCCGAAGGGGGACAGAGAGAGTGAAATTTTTCTAAATTTTGACATTTAAATTCGGGTTTTTGATATTTATAGGACTGGATTCATCGACGAGCCACGTCATCTCGTTGATGAGTCCTTCAATAATTTCTTTGACGAAACCCACTCTTCGTTGATGAAATTCAGACTGCACAAAACCTCTTTTGGTATTTCCTCGTCGACGAATCCTGTTGTCGTCGACGAGGTCCTCTTATATCCTCGTCGACGAATCCCCTGTGTTCGTTGATGAGGCCCTGATAATTCCTCTCGGTCTTCGTCGACGAGGTCCTCTTATACCCTCGTCAACAAATTCGACTTCCTCCTTCTGTTACTTACCATTTCCCTTTCTCTTTATTATTTAAATCCCATTATTATTTGGGTTGTCATAGTGATTATGCTTTCATATAAAGCAGATATGTACCCTGTTGACTCTACGAGTCCAATTCGATTTTGATAATGAAAAATCACTTGGTATTTGATTTGTGCATTGAGTTTGTGAACATGACTTATATTAAGCATGCACGGAAGGATAACGAGTCATGGAAGCCTTAAAGTAAAGCACACATATCTTGAAAAAATCTGTAGAACTCAAAGAGTACGAGAATCAAGATGTAAGCGGCAAAGTTAAAGCATATCTTGGGAATGGGTACCTAAACCTCATGTATTTACATTTTCGTATGATTTAATTTGAGGCTCAACATAACTTAGAGAGACTTTAGGATTCATGCATTTCATGTATATCATTAGGGGACTTTCATGAACTTAGAAATACTTTTAAAATCATGAAAAATATGTTTTATAAAAGACCCAAGAAGGAGAGCAAAGCAGAATTTTAAATTAGAAAAGAAAAATTCAGAAAATGGAGACTTCGGTTGACTGAACTATAAGTTCGGTTGGCTAAAGAATTTTCTCAGACATCGGAAGAATAAGTTCAGTCATTTGAAGATTTTTGGGTGAAAAACAAAAATTTGCAGAAGCACCTTAGATGACTGAACCTTGACCTCGATCGTCTAAACTTTACACTTCGGTCATCTGAACCTTGACCTCGGTCATCTGACCCTGTGTCCAGACTATTTTTTCAAAGGATAAAAGTGACTTTGGTCATCTAGGCCCTAGACCTTAGATGTCTGAACTTGCTGGAAAGATTAAAAATTTAATTTTTATTGTGTAAACATGCGAGCTATCTTTTGATCCAATGTTGAGATCAATTCTAAGGGTAAGACACTATAAATACTGATTATCTAAACCCTAGTACGGTGGCTAAACACAAGAAGATCAACGTAAAGCAAAGAACACATCTTGTTGAAAACAAATCTGAGACATTTAAGCTTATTGTTATACATTTGCCTATGCTCTAGTTTCTACACATCATCTTTGGGCAAATCACCTTAGAAAATCTAAGGGATCTCTATTATACATCTTGTGCTTCAACTTGGTTTGAGGTTTGGTTATTACATTTAGTTTTGTTAGAGAATCTCAAATCACCATCTGTTTAATTGATATCTTTAGAGAAACTTGATATTGAGTTTTCACATTTATATAAAGATCGTTTTTGACAAACTCAATACTTGAGAAAGTTTTTGTTTGGCCACTGTTTAAAAAGTGATCGTTCAAGTGTGTTCAAAGTTAGATACGTGATTTTTGGGTTACTTCTAAACTAGTTGATTAGGTATCCTAAGAAGTGCATAACTAGATCTATACATATTGAAGGATATTTTCTGAAAATCATATTTTAAGTATTTGATACTTGGTATTCTCATCACGCACACACACACACACACACACACACACACACATATATGTTGATTAAGGTGTAATCCCAAGAGGAGGGGGGGGGGGTGAATTGGATATTAAAAAAAAATTAAGCCACTTAGTTTCCTTTTACACTCTTCTTATAAATTTACCAACTGCTTCTTGTTGCTCAATTATGTATGTGTGTGGCAATCCTATCTATGCATGCAATATACTCAATTTAATTACAGCGCGAAAAATAAAGAGTAGAGGGAAGAGAGAAGACAAACACGATTTTACAAGGTTCAGTCGACTTGGCCTACATCCTCGCCTTAAGCAACCACTCAAGGATTCACTAAAAACCCTGCTCCTTAAAGTGGGATGGAGCCTCCCTTACAAACCGCTACTTACAAGAGATACAACTCCCTCCTTATCCGCTACTCACAAGAGGTACAACTTCCTTATCACACCCGGTTCACAACCCGAATCGTGTTTACAATGAAATCTGAAAATAACACTCAAAACAATGCCTCTAACAAAAGCTTGTGAGTACAATTCAATTTTCTAATACATTAACATATGATATAACTTGAAGCTCATGAATGTATGAAAACGATAAACTCGTTTTATGTATGATATGTGTCAACACACAAATTTGTATTTAATCAAAACTCCCAAGTAAATATATATTTGAAATGCCTTGGAGTTAACTAGGGTTCTTGGTTTACTTTGTAAAAATGCACAAGTATATTTGAAATGAATTAGTTAACAAAATCTTTGTTTTGAATACAAACTCAATCAAAATCACAACGCTTCTTTCAAAGTTCAATCTTTCCACCAAACTAGGTTTTTCAATAAAAATGCCCTATGAAGAAAATATATATAAATGTTTATATACTCTTGAATCCAATACTCAATGAACCAAGCTAATAAGACTTTCTCACAAAATGATTTATACAAAAATCAACTTTTATATGTGCATGCACACTCAAGATCTAAAACTCTTTCTAAAGATACTCAAGAAGACACAAGATGTGATGAAAGGTTCTTGAGAAATAAAAACTTGAAAGATCAAACCTCACTAGACAATTGAAGTCCAGGAGAGTAAACAAGTTCCCTTTGAAAATCTGACTTGATTTGCCCAAGCTTGAAGATTTTAGATTGATGTATAGGCAATCGTATAATACTTTTCAATGATCATGCAACAGGTGTGTTTTTCTCTCTCTTGTGTGTCTAACTTGTGTTCTAGGGTTTAGATATTCATAATATATAGTATATTACCCTTAGAACTAATCTCAACCGTTGGACCAATAAGATACTTCGCGTGTTTTCTTAATAAAGAACTGATTTTTAGGCTTTCCCGTGAGTTCAGGCAACCGAACTCGACTTCAGGCTCCTGAAGTGTCAACTTCAGGCGCCTAAGGTTCCAAGGTCAGGCGACCGAGGTACTTCTACCAGGTTCTGTCTTTTCCGTTTAATTCTTCAGGCGACTGAACTTAATCTTCAGGCAACCGAAGAAATTCTTCAGGCTACTAAGGTTTGAGTTCAGGCGACCGAAATCCCCATTTTCTCAAATTTTCATTTCTAATTAAAAATCTTCTTGGCTCATTTTCTTGGGTCTTTCATAAAACATATTTTTCCATGATTTTGAAAAAATTTCAAGGTCCATGAGAGTTTCCTAATGATGTACATGAAATGCATGAATCCTAAAACCATTCTAAGTTATAATGAGCCTCAAATTAAATCATACGAAAATGTAAGTACATGAGTTCTAAATACCCTTTCCCAAGATATTCTTGAACTTTGCTGCTTGCATCTTGATTCTCGTACTCTTGGAGTTCCATGGATCTTGCCAAGATTTGTTGACTTTCCGTGCATACTTAGTGTAAGTCCTGTTCACAAACTCAATGCACAGATCAAATATCAAGTGATTTGTCATTATCAAAACAAGATTGGACTCGTAGAGTCAACAATCTCCCCCTTTTTGATGATGACAAATGCATGAGCAATATATATATATATATAATGGATTACGCCTAGCAAGGCTCCCCCTCAATTAATGCTCAGATTCATATACACAATATTTAGCTCGAATCCAAATGAGATATGAAATATGCTCATGATAAATGTGATATTATTATTTTATTTTTTTGCTTCCAGATTCTCTCCCCCTTTTGACATCAACAAAAAGGTGTATGATAACTAAATCAAGAGTAAACGTACCTTTATGTTCTTCTCCTCTTAGAAATTTTACGATTTTGAAATGTGTCCAATTGTTGATACCAAATATTGAATAATGTAGATACCAAGTGATGATTATTAAGTGATGTTGCTCCCCCTTAATTATATCATCTAAAAAGATTCTAAGCAACCTCTCGACTATGCATAAGACCTAATTCACGTCTAATTTGTATAAATATATCCTCCGCAAGTGGTTTCGTGAATATATCGGCCCATTGTTCATCTGTGCATACAAACTCAAGTCTTACATCCCCTTTTTGTACATGGTCACGAAGAAAGTGATGTCGTATTTCTATGTGCTTAGTTCGTGAATGTAATATGGGATTCTTTGAGATATTTATTGCACTCGTATTATCACATCTTATGGGAATTGTTTCATATCTTAATCCAAAATCCTTCAGTTATTGCTTCATGTAAAGCGTTTGAGCACAACAACTACTTGCCGCTATGTATTCAACTTCAGTTGTGGAAATAGTGACTGGATTTTGTTTCTTGGAAAACCAAGAGACCAAGGAGTGTCCTAAGAAGTGACAAGTACCACTAGTACTCTTCCTATCCACTTTACTACCCACATAATCAGCATCTGAATAACTAAGAATCTCAAATGATGTGTGCTTAGGATACCATAACCCAATGTCCATGGTTCCTATCAAATATCTAAGTATACGTTTAACAGCTAGCAAGTGAGACTCTTTTGGAGCAGATTGAAATCTTGCGTACAAACATACGCTAAACATTATATCTGGTCTACTGACAGTCAGGTATAACAAGCTACCTATCATTCCACGATATATTTTTACATCTACTGGTATACCTTGTTCATCTTTATCTAATTTCAATGAAGTGCTCATAGGTGTACCTAGTATTTTTCCATCTTCCATGTTAAATTTTTTAAGTAGGTCTCTAATATACTTTGATTGATTTATGAATATTCCATGATTTGCTTGTTTAATCTGAAGTCCTAGGAAGAAAATTAGTTCACCCATTATGCTCATCTCAAATTCATTTTGCATTGTATTGGCAAATTCATTACACAATTCTTTATCGGTAGCACCAAAGATGATGTCATCTCCATATACTTGCACTAGGAGAATATCATCTTTCTTAGCCTTTATGAACAGGGTTGTATCTATCTTTCCTTTTATAAATCCATTTTCTAATAGAAATCCACTTAGCCTTTCATACCAAGTTCTAGGAGCTTGCTTTAAACCGTACAAGGCCTTCGTCAGTCTATAAACATGATCTGGATTCTTATGATTTTCAAAACCTGAGGGTTGTTCTATATACACTTCCTCATTTATGTAGCCATTTAAAAATGCGCTTTTCACGTCCATTTGATATAACTTGAAATCCTTAAAAGCTGCGTATGCTAATAACATTCGTATGACTTCCATCCTAGCTACTGGGGCAAACGTTTCTTCAAAATCTATACCTTCTTCTTGGTTATATCCTTGAGCTACTAATCTAACCTTATTTCTCACAACTATTCCATTTTCATCTTTCTTATTCTTATATATCCATTTGGTCCCTATGATTGACTTATCCTTTGGTCTGGGAACAAAAGTCCATACTCTATTTCTTTCAAATTAATTTAATTCCTCTTGCATAGATAGCACCCAAGATTCATCCTCTATAGCTTCACTCACATTCTTTGGTTCTTCTTGTGATAAAAATGCACAATGACTTATCATGTTCCTAAGAGAGGAGCAAGTGGATACTCCACGTAATGGTTCACCTATTATTTGATCTATGGGATGATTCTTTATGTATTTCCATTCTCTAGGTGGTTCATTAGCCTCATTTGTAGTTTGATCAATTTCAATGGATGGTTCATTAAGTTCAATTTTCTTTTCTGAATCATTCTCAATTGATAGTTCTTTTAGTTCCTTGTTTAATTCAGGTTCATCTTCATCAATTCTTTTAAAGAAGGGATTTGTCTCATCGAACACTACATGAATAGTTTCTATGACCGTCAATGTTCGTTTATTATATACTTTATAGGCTTTACTATCTAAGGCATACCCTAGGAAGATACCTTCATCAGATTTTACATCGAATTTTCCTAAATGCATGAAAATATGATATGTTTGGTCTATGGCCATTCCATAACTCGTAAGGAGTCTTATTAAGTGATGGTCTAATTAGAACTCTATTTAGTACATAGCAGGCGATATTTACTGCCTCGACCCATAAGTATTTGGGTAATTTATGTTCGTTACGCATAGTTCTGGCCATTTCTTGTATAGATCTATTCTTTCTTTCAACTACGCCATTTTGTTGAGGTGTTTTAGGAGCTAAAAAATTATAGGCAATTCCTAATGAGTTGCAATAGTCTTCCATCCCTTGATTTTTAAACTCTCTACCCCTATCACTTCGAATTTTGGTAATTGTGTATCCCTTTTCATTTTGTACTCTCTTGCATAGATTTATAAAGTTTTCACATGCTTCATCTTTATGACCTAAGAATAGTACCCATGTGTATCTTAAGAAGTCATCAACTATGACAAAAGCGTATGATTTTCCTTCTAAACTCTGAATTTGGTTTGGTCCAAATAAATCTAAGTGCAGCATTTGAAGTGGCCTAGTAGTGGAGATCTCTTTCTTCTTCTTAAAACTTGTTCTTGCTTGTTTTCCTAGTTGGCTTGCATCACAGATTTTATCTTTCACAAATTTTGTCTTGGGCAGTCCCTTAACTAATTCTTTCTTAACTAATTTTGAAATTAAATCCATGTTTGCATGTCCTAATCTCCTATGCCAAATCCAATTTATTTCATTCATAGCAAATAAGCATGTTAAAATTTGTGAAGTTAGGTTATCAAAACTTGTGGTGTATATGTTTTCATGTCGCTTAGCAATGAATAGTATCTTATTATTAGTTTTGTGTTCAACTATGCACTTGTCATGTTCAAATGATACTTTGTAGCCTTTATCACATAGTTGACTTATGCTCAATAAATTGTGCTTTAGACCTTCGACTAATAAAACATCATCAATAATGAGTAAGGAATCATTACCGACTTTACCGACACCTGTGATCCTTCCCTTAGCATATCTCCAAAAGTAACAAACCCTTCATCCTTGAGTGTGAAGGATGTGAATTTTGATTTGTCTCCGGTCATGTGGTGTGAGCATCCACTATCCATATACCATCTATCTTTTGAAGATGTGGATCTTAAGAAAATCTCAAGGTCATCAAGTGCCATAAGACACAGATTGACAACCTCATCGTCGTTGGATTCAGATTCTGAACTGCTAGTGCTGTGTGTATCCTAGCCAACTTTCAGCGCCTTCTTCTTTTTCTTTGAAGCTTTTATGAGTTTGGGGCGCTTGGGCTTGATGTGTCCAACTTCTCGGCAAGTGTAGCATGTCGGTGGATCCTCTTTCTTTTTCTTCATGCTTTCCTCTCGTCTTTCTGATTTAGAGTTCCAAAATTTTCTGTTAAACTTTTTGTTCTTCTTCAAGAACTTTCCAAACTTCTTTGTTAGCAAGGTCATGTTATCATCCGATTCGGAATCTCTTCCTTCACTTGAATAGCTTGATGATGCCTTAAGTGTAGTGACCTTCTTAGCTTTGCTTTGCTCATTTTTCCTTTCGTTTATCGCCAACTCGTAGGTGATGAGTGATCCAATGAGTTCGTCCACGGACATCTCCTTGGGATTTCTCCCTTTTGCTATTGTAGTAGCTTTTGCTTCCCACACTGGAGGTAATTTCCTGAGTATTTTCCTAATCAACTCATAAGAAGGGTAAGTTTTTCCAAGAGCATTTAAAGAGTTAATGATGTGTGTGAATCTAGTGTACATGGATTGTATGGATTCATCAACCGTCATTTTAAATGCTTCATATTCACTAGTGAGCATGTCTATCCTACTATCCTTGACTTCCTTTGTGCTTTCATATGTAATTTCTAATTTGTCCCAAATTTCTTTAGCTGAGTTACATGACATTACCCTATTAAATTCATTGACATCTAGTGCACAGAAAAGTAAATTCATGGCAGTGGCATTAATTTGAACTGACTTCCAATCCTCTTCAGTATATGCATCCTCAGTTTTAGGTACATTAATCTTATCAATTACTTTCATGGGAATGTGATTTCCCTTAGTCACAATTTTCTAAACCTTCCAATCTACGTTCAGTAGATATATGCTCATCCTACGTTTCCAATAGGTGTAATTTACACCATAGAAAATGGGTGGTCTAGTGGATAAGTGTCCCTCACCAAATGGAGTTACACCAATGTGTGCCATGTGATCGTTTTACAAATTAACTATCAAGTCTAAGTAAACCCACTCTGATACAAAATGTTGATTAAGGTGTAATCCCAAGAGGGGGGGTGAATTGGATATTAAAAAAAAATTAAGCCACTTAGTTTCCTTTTACACTCTTCTTATAAATTTACCAACTGCTTCTTGTTGCTCAATTATGTATGTGTGTGGCAATCCTATCTATGCATGCAATATACTAAATTTAAATACAATGCGGAAAATAAAGAGTAGAGGGAAGAGAGAAGAAAAACGTAATTTTACGAGGTTCAGCTGACTTGGCCTACGTCCTCGCCTTGAGCAACCACTCAAGGATTCACTAAAAATCCCGCTCCTTAAAGTGGGACGGAGCTTCCCCTACAAACCGCTGCTTACAAGAGGTACAGCTCCCTCCTTATCCGCTGCTCACAAGAGGTACAACTTCCTCTTCACACCCGGTTCACAACCCGAACCGTGTTTACAATGAAATTTGAAAATAATACTCAAAACAATGCCTTTAACAAAAGCTTGTGAGTACAATTTAATTTCCTAACACATTAACATATGATATAACTTGAAGCTCGTGAATGTATGAAAACGATAAACTCGTTTTATGTATGATATGTGTCAACACACAAATTTGTATTTAATCAAAACTCCCAAGTAAAAATATATTTGAAATGCCTTGGAGTTAACTAGGGTTCTTGGTTTACTTTGTAAAAATGCACAAGTATATTTGAAGTGAACTAGTTAACAAAATCTTTGTCTTGAATACAAACTCAATCAAAATCACAACGCTTCTTTCAAAGTTCAATCTTTCCACCAAACTAGGTTTTTCAATAAGAAGGCCCTATGAACAAAATATATATAAATGTTGATATACTCTTGAATCCAATACTCAATGAACCAAGCTAATAAGACTTTCTCACAAAATGATTTATACAAAAATCAACTTTTATATGTGTATGCACACTCAAGATCTAAAACTCTTTCTAAAGATACTCAAGAAGACATAAGATGTGATGAGAGGTTCTTGAGAAATAAAAACTTGAAAGATCAAACCTCACTAGACGATTGAAGTCCAGTAGAGTAAACAAGTTCCCTCTGAAAATCTGACTTGATTTGCCCAAGCTTGAAGATTTTAGATTGATGTATAGGCAATCGTATAACACTTTTCAATGATCTTGCAACAAGGTGTGTTCTTCTCTTTCTTGTGTGTCTAACTTGTGTTCTAGGGTTTAGATATTCATAATATATAGTATATTACCCTTTGAATTAATTTCAGCCATTGGACCAATAAGATACTTCGCGTGTCTTTTTAATAGAGAACTGATTTTTAGGCTTTCCCGCGAGTTCAGGCAACCGAACTCGACTTCAGGCGCTTGAGGTTCCAAGGTCAGGTGACTGAGATACCTCTACCAGGTTCCGTCTTTCCCGTTTAATTCTTCAGGCGACTGAACTTAATCTTTAGGCAACAGAAGAAATTCTTCAGGCTACTGAGGTTTGAGTTCAGGCGACCGAAGTCCCCATTTTCTCAAATTTTCGTTTCTAATTAAAAATCTGCTTAACTCCTTTTCTTGGGTCTTTCATAAAACATATTTTTCCATGATTTTGAAAACATTTCAATGTCCATGAGAGTTTCCTAATGATGTACATGAAATGTATGAATCCTAAAACCATTCTAAGTTATAATGAGCCTCAAATTAAATCATACGAAAATGTAAGTACATGAGTTCTAAATACCCTTTCCCAGGATATTATTGAACTTTGCTGCTTGCATCTTGATTCTCGTACTGTTGGAGTTCCATGAATCTTACCAAGATTTGTTGACTTTTCGTGCATGCTTAGTGTAAGTCTTGTTCACAAACTCAATGCACAGATCAAATATCAAGTGATTTGTCATTATCAAAACAAGATTGGACTCGTAGAGTCAACAATATATATATTAGTGCAAATACTACCAAGATCACATTGAGATCGAACTCTTAAGAGAAATATTGTTTTCGAGAAAGTGTGTGTCAAGTCTTTACAATCTTCAAAGCTATTTTTGTATTCAAAGATTTAACTTAAGTTTCTTCAAAGTATTGATTCATACAAACATTTTGGGAGATTTGATAAAAAAAGAATTGTGTGTTGAAACATATCGTACATAAACGATTGTATCGTTTCATAAATTCTGAGCTTCAAGTTATATCATATGTTAAATGTATTAGGAATTTGAATTGTACTCACAAGCTTTTGTTTGGAAGCATTTTTGAGTGTTTTTATAGATTCTATTGTATTCACGGTTCGGTGTGTGAACCGAGGTTTGAGGAGAGAGTTGTATCTCTTGTAAGCAACGGAGTATAAGGAAGTTGTGTCTCTTTTAAGCAGCGGATTGTAAGAGAAGTTACGTCCCAATTTAAGGAGCAGGGATTTTAGTGAAATCTTTGAGTGGTTGCTCAAGGCGAGGATGTAGGCCAAGTTGGTTGAACCTCGTAAAAATTGCGTTTGTCTTCTCTCTTCCCTTTACTATTTACTTTCTGCATTATATTTAAATTATTCATATTGCATGTGTAGGTTGAATAACATTGCACACAATTAATTGGGTAATAAGAACTCATTGCTAAATATCCAAGTAGGGATTAAGTGGTAAATAGATTCAAATAATTTGAAAATACCCAATTCACCCTCCCTCTTAGGATTACACCTAATTCAACAATTGGTATCAGAGCAGGTTTACATAGACTTAATAGTCAATTTATAAAAAGATCACATGACACATATCAGTGTAACTCGATTCGGTGAGGGACACACATCCACTAGACCACCCATTTTCTGTGGTGTAAACTACACCTATTGGAAACATAGGATGATCATATATTTATTGAACGTAGATTGGAAGGTTTGAAAAATAGTGACTGAGGGTAATCATATTCCCATGAAAGTAATTGATAAGACCAATGTACCTAAAACTGAAGATGAATATACAGAGAAAGACTGGAAATCTGTACAAATCAATGCTACTGCCATGAACTTACTTTTCTGTGCATTAGACGTAAATGAATTTAATAGGGTAATGACATGTAACTCGGCTAAAGAAATTTGGGAAAAATTAAAAGTTACATATGAAAGTACTAAGGAAGTCAAGGATAGTAGGATAGACATGCTCACCAGTGAATATGAAGCATTTAAGATGACTGTAGATGAATCTATTCAATTCATGTATACTAGATTCACACATATCATTAACTCTTTAAATGCTCTTGGAAAAGCTTACCCTACTTTTGAGTTGATCAGGAAAATACTTAAGGGATTACCTCCAGTGTGGGAAGCAAAAGCTATGGTAATAGCAAAAGGGAGAAATCTCAAGGAGATGTCGGTGGATGAACTAATTGGATCGCTCATCACCTATAAGCTGGCAATAAACGAGAGGAAGATTGAGCAAAGTAAAGAAAAGAAGGTCACTACACTTAAGGCATTATCAAGCTACACAAGTGAAGAAAGTGATTCTGAAACAGATGATGACATGACCTTGCTAACCAAGAAGTTTGGGAAGTTCTTGAAGAAGAACAAGAAGTTCAACATAAAATTCCCGAACTCTAAATTGGAAAGAGGAGAGTTTATCATGAAGAAAAAGGAGGAGGATCCACCAACATGCTATAATTGCCGAGAAGTTTGACACATCAAGCTTGAGTGCCCCAAGCTTGTGAAAGTCTAAAAAAAAACAAGAAGAAGGTGCTGAAAGTCGGTTAGGATACTCACAGCACTAGCGAGTCAGAATCTAAATCCAGCGACGACGAAATCACCAATCTGTGTCTAATGGCACATGATGACCTTGAGATACAATCATTATTTTCATCATCTTCATATTGTTCTAGTGAGTCTGAAAATGAAGATGACTTGATTTCATATGATGAACTGAAACAAGAATACCTATACTTTATTAAAATGTTTGAGAAGAAAATAAAGAAAATCTCTTAGTTGAAAAGAAAAGTCAAAGAACTTTCAAATTTGGTTGAACGTCAAAATGAATCTCATGCTTCTTTCATAAAAAATAAAGATTTGAAAATTGAATAATTAGAAAAGGATTTGAGAGATAAAGCTGAAATTATTTGTAAATTTATTGAGGGACAAAACAATTTTGAAAAGCTCTTAGGATCTTAAAGAAATTTCCTAGAAAAGGAAGGGCTTGGCTTTAATGGAAAGAAAAATCTAAAGAATAGACACCTTTACATGGGTTATTTTAGAAGAGAGCTAAAGTCATATGTTCCAACTAAGAATTATTATAGAAACACTACATGCTTTAAATGTAGAAGGTTGGGTCACATACAATTCGACTGTCCTTTCAAAAATAAAGATGTAAAAATTAAAAAAGTATGGAAGGTCAAAGGTCAATCTAGCACTAACCCCCCTGGACCCAAGAAAATCTAGGTACCAAAACTAGTTGTTTGATTGTGTTTTGAAAATATGCTTAAGATCAACATCCTCAAAAGAAAAATGGTATATGGATAGCAGATGCTCACATCACATGACCGGGGATAAAGCAAAGTTCACATCCATCACACCTGAGGATGAAGGGTTTGTTACTTTTGGAGATAATGCTAAGGGAAGGATAACATGTGTAGGTAAAGTCGGTAATGATTCCTCACTCATTATAGATGATGTTTTATTAGTTGAAGGTTTAAAAGACAACTTATTGAGCATAAGCCAACTATGGGGTAAATGTTACAAAGTGTCTTTTGAACATGACAAGTGCACTGTTGAACACAAAATTGATAATAAGATATTGTTCACTGCTAAGCGTTATGAAAACGTATATACCACAAGTTTTGATAACTTAACTTCACAGAGTGTGACATGCTTATCTGCTATGAATGAAATAAGTTGGATTTGGCATAGGAGACTAGGACACATAAACATGGATTTAATTTCAAAACTTGTTAAGAAAGAATTCGTTAAGGGGCTGCCTAAGACTAAATTTGTGAAAGATAAAATCTATGATGCATGCCAATTGGGAAAAAAAGCAAGAACAAGCTTTAAGAAGAAGAAAGAAATCTCCACCACTAGGCCACTCCAAATGCTATACTTAGACTTATTTGGACCAAACCCAATTCAGAGTTTAGGAGGAAAATCATACGCCTTTGTCTTTGTTGATAACTTTTCAAGATATACATGGGTACTATTCTTAAGCCACAAAGATGAAGCAAGTGAAAAATTCATAAACCTGTGCAAGAAAATCCAAAATGAAAAGGGATAGACAATCATTAAAATTAGAAGTGATGGGGGTAGAGAATTCAAAAATCAAGGCATGGAAGACTATTGTAAATCATTAGGAATTGTCCATAATTTTTGAGCTCCTAGAACAGCACAACAGAATGGTGTAGTTGAAAGGAAGAATAGGTCTATACAAGAAATGACCAGAACTATGCTTAACGAACATAAATTACCTAAGTACTTCTGGGCCGAGGCAGTGAATACCGCCTGCTATGTTCTAAACAAAGTATTGATTAGACCATCTCTTAATAAGACCCCTTATGAATTATGGAATGGCCATAGACCAAACATATCATATTTTCATGTCTTTGGTTGTAAATGTTTTATGCTTAGAGATAATGAACACCTAGGAAAATTTGATGTGAAATCTAATCAAGGTATCTTCCTAGAGTATGCTTTAGTTAGTAAAGCCTATAGAGTATATAACAAACGAACATTGACGGTCATAGAATCTATTCATGTAGTGTTTGATGAGTCAAATCCCTTCTCCAAAAGAACTGATCAAGATGAAATTGAATTAAACAAGGAATTTGAAGAACTATCAATTAAGAATGAGTCAGAAAATAAAAAATAAACTTAAGGAACCATCCATTGAAATTGATCAAACTGAAAATGAGATTAATGAACCACCTAGAGAATGGAAATATATAAAGAATCATCCCATTGATCAAATAATAGGTGAACCGTTATGTGGAGTAGCCACTCGCTCCTCTATTAGGAACATGATTAGTCATTTTGCATTTCTATCTCAAGAAGAACCTAAGAATGTGAGTGAAGCTATAGAGGATGAATCTTGGGTGTTGTCCATGCAAGAAGAGTTAAATCAATTTGAGAGAAATAAAGTATGGACACTAGTTCCTAGACCTGAGGATAAATCAATCATTGGAACCAAATGGATACATAAGAATAAGAAAGATGAACATGGAATAGTTGTGAGAAATAAGACTAGAATAGTAGCTCAAGGATACAATCAGGAAAAAAGGTATAGATTTTGAAGAAACCTTTGCACTTGTAGTTAGAATGGAAGCCATTCGAATACTTTTAGCATATGCAGCTTCTAAGGATTTCAAGTTATATCAAATGGACGTCAAAAGCGCATTTTTAAATGGCTACATAAATGAAGAAGTGTATGTAAAACAACCCCCATGCTTTGAAAACCATAAGAATCTAGATCACGTGCATAGATTGACAAAAGCCTTGTACGGTTTAAAGCAAGCTCCTAGAGCTTGGTATGAAAGGCTAAGCGGTTTTCTATTAGAAACTGGATTTATAAGAGGAAAGATAGATACAACCTTGTTCATTAAGTCTAAGAAATATGATATTCTCCTAGTGCAAGTATATGTAGATGACATCATATTTGGCGCTATAAATAAAGAATTGTGTGATGAATTTGCCAATACCATGCAAAATGAATTTGAGATGAGCATGATGGGTGAACTAAATTTCTTCCTAGGACTTCAGATCAAACAATAAAAACATGGAATATTCATAAATAAATCAAAGTATATTAGAGACCTACTCAAAAAGTTTAATATGGAAGATGGAAAAATACTAGGTACACCTATGAGCGCTTCATTGAAATTAGACAAAGATGAACAAGGTATACCAGTAGATGTCAAGCCTTATCGTGGAATGATTGGTAGCTTACTATAACTGACTGCCAGTAGACCTAATATAATGTTTAGCATATGTTTGTGCGTAAGATTTCAGGCTGTACCAAAAGAGTCACATTTGCTAGCTGTTAAACGAATACTTAGATACCTGATAGGAACCGTTGAACTTGGGTTATAGTATCCTAAGTATACATCTTTTGAGATTATCAGTTATTCAGATGCTAATTTTGCTGGAAGCAAAGTGGATAGGAAGAGCACTAGTGGTACTTGTCATTTCTTAGGACATTCCTTAGTCTCTTGGTTTTGTAAGAAACAAAATTCAGTAGCTCTTTCCACAGCTGAGGCTGAATACATAGTGGCAGGTAGTTGTTGTGCTCAAATGCTTTACATGAAGCAACAACTAAAGGATTTTGGATTAAGTTATGAAACAATCCCTATTATATGCGACAATACGAGTGTGATAAATATTTCAAAGAATCCCATATTACATTCACGAACTAAGAACATAGAAATACGACATCACTTACTTCGTGACCATGTACAAAAAGGGGATGTAACACTAGAGTTTGTATGCACGGATGAACAATAGGCAGATATATTCATGAAACCACTTGCGGAGGATAGGTTTATCCAAATTAGGCGTAAATTAGGTCTCATGCATAGTCGAGAGGTTGCCTAGAATTATGTTTGATGATATAATTCAGGGGGAACAACGTCACTTACGATGTAATCACTTGATATCATATTAATCTAATTTTTAGTATTGCATTAATCCACAATTGGTATAAAAAATTCGACATAACATTTAATCAACATTTGGCATCCTCATGTAATCTTTGAAATTTATGTGTTAGCAAGGGGGATAGTTGATGTCAAAAAGTATGAGAAGGAATTATTTTTACCTAATAGTTGAACATGTTTTAAACCTTAATTCTAAAGGAAGAAGAACATAAGGGTACATCTACTCATGTTTTATTATTTTACACCTTTTTTTTATGTCAAAAGGGAGAGAAAATTGGGAGCAAAAATAATAGAACTCAGGAGAAAAAGAAAAAATAAAAGAAATTGAGAAAAAGGAGCAAAAATTAAAACTTTGTGTTGGGGAGAAATATCAGGAGCAAAATTGTTGGAAAAACTAATTGTGCAAAAGGGGGAGAAGTATAATAACCAAAATTGTTGAAACATCATTAGCATATTGTCATTCATTGAATATTTGATGCATTAATTGAGGGGGAGCCTTATTTGGTGTAACTCATTATATATATATTTTTGTTAGTGCATTTCTCATCATCAAAAAGGGGGAGATTGTTGACTCTACGAGTCTAATCCGGTTTTGATAATGACAAATCACTTAGTATTTGATCTGCGTATTGAGTTTGTGAACATGACTTATATTAAGCATGCACGAAAGGATAACGAGTCATGGAAGCCTTAAAGTAAAGCACACATATCTTGACAAGATCCATGGAACTCAAAGAGTACGAGAATCAAAATGCAAGCAGCAAAGTTCAAGCATATATTGTGGAATGGGTACTTAGACCTTATGTATTTACATTTTCGTATGATTTAATTTAAGGCTCAACATAACTTAGAAAGACTTTAGGATTCATGCATTTCATGTATATCATTAGGGACTTTCATGGACTTAGAAAGACTTTTAAAATCATGGAAAATATGTTTTATAAAAGACCTAAGAAGGAGAGCAAAGCAGAATTTTAAATTAGAAAAGAAAATTTCAGAAAATGGGAACTTTGGTTGATTGAACTTTAAGTTCGGTTGGCTAAAGAATTTCCTCAGACGTCTGAAGAATAAGTTCAGTCATTTGAAGATTTTTGGGTGAAAACAAAACTTGGCACAAGCACCTCAGATGACTAAACCTTGACCTCAGACGTATGAACTCGACACTTCGGTCATTTGAATCTTGACCTCGGTCATCTGACCCTATGTCCAGGCTATTTTTTCGAAGGATAAAAGTGACTTTAGTCGTCTAGGTCCTAGACCTCAGACATCTAAACTTGCTGGAAAGATTAAAAATTTAATTTTTATTGTGTAAACATGCGAGCTATCTTTTGATCCAATGGTTGAGATCCATTCCAAGAGTAAAACACTATAAATACTGATTATCTAAACCCTAGTACGGTGGCTAAACACAAGAAGATCAACGTAAAGCGAAGAACACATCTTGTTGAAAAGAAAACTGAGATACTTGGGCTGATTATTGTACATTTGCCTACGCTCTAGTTTCTACACATCATCTTTGGGCAAATCACCTTAAAAAATCTAAAGGGATCTCTATTATACATTTTGTGCTTCAACTTGGTTTGAGGCTTGGTTATTACATTTAGTTTTGTTAGAGAATCTCATATCCTCATTTGTTTTGATATCTTTGGAGAAACTTGATATTGAGTTTTCACATTCATATAAAGATCATTTTTGACAAACTCAATACTTGAGAAAGTTTTTATTTGGCCACTGTTTAAAGAGTGATCGTTTAAGTGTGTTCAAAGTTAAAGACGTGATTTTTGGGTTACTTCTAAACTAGTTGATTAGATATCCTAAGAGGTGCATAACTAGATCTATACATATTGAAGGATATTTTCTGAAAATCATATTTTAAGTATTTGATACTTGGTATTCTCATCACATATATATATTAGTGCAAATACTACTAAGATCACATTGAGATCGAACTCTTGAGAGAAATATTATTTTCGACAAAGTGTGTGTCAAATCTTTGCAATCTTCAAAGCTATTTTTGTACTCAAAGATTTAACCTAAGTTTCTTCAAAGTATTGATTCATACAAACATTTTGGGAGATTTGATAAAAAGAGAATTGTGTGTTGAAGCATATCGTACATAAACGATTGTATCGTTTCATACATTCTGAGCTTCAAGTTATATCATATGTTAAATATATTAGGAATTTGAATTGTACTCACAAGCTTTTGTTTGAAAGCATTTTTGAGTGTTTTAACAAATTCTTTTGTATTCATGGTTCGGTGTGTGAACCGAGGTTTGAGGAGAGAGTTGTATCTCTTGTAAGTAACGGAGTAGGAGGGAGTTGTGCCTCTTGTAAGTAGTGGATTGTAAGCGAAGCTCCGTCCCAAATTTAAGGAGTAGGGATTTTAGTGAAATCCTTGAGTGGTTGCTCAAGGCGAGGACATAGTCCAAGTTGACTAAACCTCGTAAAAACAACGTTTGTTTTCTCTCTTCCGTTTACTATTTACTTTCAGTACTATATTTAAATTGTTCATATTGCATGTGTAGGTTGAATAACATTGCACACAATTAATTGGGTAATAAGAACTCTTCGCTAAATATCCAAGTAGGGATTAAGTGGTAAATAGATTTAAAGAATTTGAAAATACCCAATTCACCCCCCTCTTGGGATTACACCTAATTCAACATACCCAATATGCGCAATCACATACACATCAACCATATGGATATAGTGTAAGCTCAGTGATGCAAATAGTTGTGCAAACAACACTCAATAGGGTATGATCAATGGAATGCTCAAGAGTGTTCAATACAAGTAATATCTTGGAAATTAAGTAAAGCAAATTTCAATAGCTAATGGAGATTCCAAAGATATCAATAAGATAGTCAAAGCTATAGAAGTCTTGCAACAACTATGCAAAGACCCCTAAGCTTACTAGTCTATCCCAATAAAAATTTATAATATGAAATCAACTGGATAAAACTAAGCCACTCTATAAGCACTATCTAACAATCACAAGCACACTCTATAAGCTCTCACAATCTCAGAATGTATCAAGGGAATGAGAATTTGAGAGTATTCGGATAATATGAGTGGTTACAAAAGAGAGGATTCTTGGCTAATGATTTTTTCTAATTAATTACTAATCCTCACAAATGAGCTTATATTTATACGCAAGGTAAAAATTATAACCGTTTGGGACCTATTGGGTATTCTTAGAAAAGTTTCAAAGTGTTTAGGAAGTATTAACCCTTATTAACCCATATGACCTCATTAAAATAATTTTAACCTGGTAAGGTTCGGGTGGCTGAACCGAGGTTCGGTCTCCTGAATAGACACAATTTAAAAAGGTTTTTAACTAAGTTCGGCAGCCCGAGTCCTAGTTCGGTGGCTCAAACAAAAGTTAGAAACATTTGTTTGGAATTTCGGGTGCCCGGTTCTAGGTTTGGTAGCTCGAACACACGTGTTATGTCGTCTGGGTTATAATTTGAACTAAACTTCTTGGTAGCCCGAGTTGGTGAGGGGTCCCTTTCAAAGGGTTCGGGCGCCCGTGGAAGGTATGCATAAAATGGTTCGGTCACCCGAGAGCTTAGGTCAACTGTTGACTTCTCAGAAGTTCATGCACCCGAGGAGTTTTGAACTCCTGGGATTCAGTTGCCTGAGCTCTCTCAAACTCCCAAATAATATTCAATTAAATGCATTTTTAACACTCTTGAATTCTGTTTGATATATGTGCATGAGTGTTGGGACCTAGAAACTACAAAAAATCAAGGTATTAGTGATGGATCAAATCCGTCACTAATAGCCATAAATTCGTTACTAATAGTATTAGTGACGAATTTATAAGTATTAGTGACGGTTTTAAAATAGTTGCTATATGTTCTGTTACTACTAACTTTTAATGACGAATTCAAAATTTCGTCACTAATAATGGAGTATTAGTGACGGATTATAACCATCACTAAAACCTTAATACCATCACTATATAGTCTAGAACGACTCAACTCAAATTCGTCACTAATAGTAGGGTATTAGTGACGAATTAGAAATTTGTCACTATTAGTAGGGTATTAGTGGCGAATTATTAATTCGTCACTAAAAGTAGGGTATTTGTGAAGGATTGAAATTCGTCACTAATAGTTTGGTATTAGTGATGAATTACAGATTCCTCACTAATACTCTGACATTAGTGAATAATTCAAATTCGTCACTAATACCCTGACATTAGTAAAGGAGTCAAATTCATCACTAATAGTAGGGTATTAGTGACGAATTTGAATCCTTCACTAGCAATTAGAAAAATAAAAAACCTTTTAATACTAATTTTTTTAATCATCAATTCTTATATAAAATATTTAATTACATTTTCGAATACATAAACTGAAACCATAATTACTACAAAATTCGTAAATCATTCAAAATTTTGAATTTAAATACAAATTCAATTAAAATAAAGAAATAACATATGTTCAGATAACAAAAATTATTTAAAAATATTCAAAATTCAAATACAAATACTAGTACAAATTCAAATTAAAATACAAAAAATCCATTTGTTCAAATAACAATAAAAATTATAAAGAAATAGTTAAAAGTTGCATCTGACGATAGTAGTGCATGCATGCATGACATCGTGCTGATGTTATGACAGCCGCGAATCCTACAAATTAAGAGTCATTAAAAAAAATTTAGTATACAAATGGAGGAGAGCTGACGCTCAGTATAATCAGGAAAAATAATTATATGATATAACAAATTCGCAAATATTTCATAATCATGCATATTACATAATTGTACGGTAGTAATATCAATAATGAAAAATGTAACGTTGCGTTCGAGAGCATAGATTTTGAACATTTTGAATGGATTTGGAAAAATTTTAATACAATTTGATATTATGTTTTATTTAAATTCAATGTAAATTCAAGTCCAAAGTGTCTCCAAACATGAGGAGCATAAAATTATATTGAAATTTATTAAAGTCTATTTAAATCTAAATTTAAGATCTAAAATGCATGCTCTGGAACGTAGCATAAGATTAGTTTATGGGAGATTTGTACAATGACTCAATGAGATATTAGCATTGTGTGGGAAAGGGGTTGTGGCGAATAAATCTAGGTGGGGACACGTGTCCATTAGCATACTTTACTGTTTCGTAGACAAGCATTATTGCTCTACTTGAAATAAAACTCTAAATAGTGATTGTGGGGTTTGCAGAAGAGGGAAATGGGAAGATTCATGGAGAAAAAGGCCATTAACTGGCATGAGCAAGTGTGTATCTTTTCAAGTCTTAATGAGAAAATATTAGAACTAAGCAAAATATGCCTATCAAATGGACATAAAATTGGTCATTTGTTTGGTAGCTGAGAAAATCATGGAAAATAAAATATGGCCTAGGCGCTTTCATCGGTGATCTCGTGCATGGACAATTTTTTTTCACTTTTTTTTGTTCTTTTCTACAGTGACATTGCAACCCATATGTCTAGACGAATCCCTAATTTGTGTCTATTGAAAATTTGCTCTTATTGCTATACAATTGCCTACACTTCAACTTCTACTCATCAAGCTTGGGTAAATCAATTTAGAATCTCAAAGGGATCTCTCTTATACATCTTGATTGTCAACTTGGTATTGAGATTTGATAATTCAAGTTATTATTTTCTAGAGCTTCTCATCTCATTACTTGTTATTGAACATCATTAGAAAAGTTTGATATTGAGTGTGCACATACATATAAAAATTGTTTTTGAAAAGATTATTACTTGAGAAAATTGTTTAGCTTTTGGTTGATTGATTTTTGATTCTAGAGTATATATGCATATATACATATAGTGTTCATAGAGCTTATTATTAGAAAAAAAAAATTTTGATTAAGTATTAAAGGTTGAGCTTGGATGTGCATATTCATATACATATTTATTTTAAATAAGATCATTACTTGATTAAGGTTGTGTGATTGATTAAAAGATTTGATTCAAGTGTGTTTTCAGTTAACGGATTCATAATTTAGATATTTTAAAACACTTCAATATATATACCCTTGGTGTTCATAAATATTTATCTTATTGAGGGATACTTTGTTTGGAAAACCTTATACTCAGTATTTTGATCTTTGAATTGCATATCATATATCTATTTACTTATTACAAAGATCGGGTTGTGATTAAATATTTTGAAAGAAAGCTTCTTGATATATATATTAATAAAATATTCAAGATAAGGCTTTTAACAAGTTCACAATAGACATAATTGTGCATTTTTACCAAGTGAACTAGAACTCTAAAATTCTCCAAAGTGCTTAAATATATCTTTATTTGGGAGATTTCATAAAAAGAGTATTTGTGTGTTGAAGCATATCATACATAAACGATTGTATCGTTTCCATACATTCTGAGCTTCAAGTTTTATCATATGATTATGTACTAGGACTTTGAATTGTACTCACCAGGTTTTTGTTAGAAGCAACGTTGAGTGTTTGCAGATTTAAGCCTAAATTGTAAACACGGTTCGGGTTGTGAACCGGGTGTGAGGAGGAAGCTGTACCTCTTGTAAGCAGCGGACTAGGAGGGAGGTGTACCTCTTGTAAGCAGCGGATTGTAAGGGAAGCTCTATCCCAATTTAAGGAGCAAGGATTTTAGTGGAATCCTTGAGTGGGTTGCTCAAGGCGAGGACGTAAGTGGGGTTGGTTGAACCTCGTAAAATCGTGGTTGCATTCTCTCTTCCTTTATGCTTTTTATTTTCCGCATCTTATTTCAATTTCCATCTTGCTTGTATTTGTTGAATAACTTTACACGCACTTAATTGGGTAAAAAGGATTTCATTGATTTAGTAATTCAAATCAACATCAAATTCTAGCCATTAATTAGTTAAACATAGAAATAGGGATTGATTGGTAAATAAGTTTCAAAGAATTTTTTAAAATACCCAATTCACCCCCCTCTTGGGATTACACCTTAATCAACAATTGGTATCAGAGCAGGTGTACATAGACGTAATTGTTAATGTGTAAAAAGATCTCGATGGATTATTTTGGTGTATCCCCAATTGGTGTGGAACAAATGTCTGCAAGACCTCCAATGTTTTATGGTAAAAATTTCACCGAGTGGAAAATGAGAATGACTATTTTTGTAAAATCCATGGATTGGAGAACTTGGAGAGTAATTGATCAAGGAAACCTAGTTCCTATGAAAATTATTGATAATGTTGAAATCCCTAAATCTGAATATGAGCTGAATGAGAATGACATGAAATTATTGCAAATAAATTTCAGTGCTATGAACATTCTATTGCTTGGTTTAGATACTAATGTTTTTCATGAAATCAAGTCATGTCAATGTGCTAAGGAGATATGGGAAGAACTCGATAGGAGATTTGGAGAGACCAAAGGAAAGAAGTCTTCTACTTGGGAAGATCCATACTCAAATGATAAGGTAGTAGAAAAATATGGCCTTGTTGCCTTAGTTGATGAAGAGGTACACTCTACTCATTCTACTTTTTATTCAAATTCTCAAAATGATTCATGCAATGACTGTGATACATCTTGTGATAGTTTTGGTAGTGAATATTGTGATGAATCTGATAATGATAACATGCCATCTTATGAGGAATTACAAAAGGGACTTGCTAAGGTTCTTAAAATGCTAACAAAGATGACCAAAAAGAAAATAATGTTGGAAAGTGAAAATAAAAACTTAGTAAAACAATTAGTGGATTTTCGAGAATCTCATACTTCTTGGGAAAAATAAAAGACTGAAAAGGATTTAGAAATTAAGAGATTAGTAACTAAGGATGAGGCATTACTGAAGGATTTAGAATCAAAAATTAGGGTTGAAAAAGAAAAGGATTTGAAAATCATGAAATTAGAAAACAAGAATGATATGGTGGCAAAAGAGCTGAAAGAGTTAAGATCTAAGATTTTGAGTGATCATGCAAAAGATCTTAAAATCTTTGAACTTGAATGCAAAGCAAACAAAGTGACCAATGAATTGGTAAAATTACAAGATGTTTGCAAAGGCTTAAAGAATCCAAAAATTCAAGACCTAGAAAGAAAGATAGAGGATCAAGCTAAGATCATCCACACATTTACTAAGGGAAAAGAAAATTTTGACAAACTTTTAGGTTCCCAAAAGATGACCTTAGATAAAGAAGGTATAGGTTACAATGGAATTGAAAATAGGAGAAGAAAGAACCTATACATGGGGTATTTTGTTAAAGTGTCAAAATTCTATGCTAGTACCTCCATCGGTCCGTATGCGCACACGAACTGCTTATTATGTCAAAATAAATGACACATTAAATTTGATTGTCCATTTAAAAGGAAAGGTGTGAAGCTCAAACAGGTTTGGCGAATCAAAGAAAAATGAGTATCATAAATCATAACATTGAAGAATAAATTCACTTCCAAATGAATTAAACCATTTTTGTTTAACGAACAATACTTAGTGCTTAACACATGCTTAAATATTAAAATCCTAAGTTAAGCAGATCATGCCCAATGCATAAGATTGAGCCTTAGGAATAAAACATAGATTAAAAATCATCTAATCCTAAACTCATTCTTAGAGGTTCAAATGGTTAAGTTAGTCATCTTCCTAGCCACAAGCACTGATAAATCATAAACTCTACATCTTTCAAGTGTTTATTAAAAGATATCCTATTATAATCAATTTAGTGGAATTCTCTAAGGGAATAAAATTGTTTACAAAGACATTCTTAATGAATATTCCCGTTGTGCTTAAAACATAAAAATCCCTAAGTTTGATATGTGGTTAAGCAACATCCTCTATAAGAAATCTTTACCATACCCTGTTCATATACGGTAAAACACATCCATTATAGGGTAGTACCCTTACTTAAAAATTGAAGACATGCTTATAAGGTACCGTCCAATAATTGGATAATCAGAAATACCAAAAGAGCAGTATTCCAAAATTAATATTATTCAAAATTGCTCTTTGGCCTATGTAGTTGGATATATTCACTTCCACGAAAATATTTTGAGTATTGTCCACACACAATGAATATACTTTTGAACTTATGATAATTAAACTGTTAAGAGTATTTACAAAATCTCACTTCACAAGCTCTTAAACTTCAAGTCAAATCTATTAGAAGAGTTTGAATGTGTCAAATGGCTAAGCTATGTGTTATAGGTTTCAATCTATATGATAATGCAAATGACTAGGAGACCTATGCATTGAAATCCATAAGAAAAGAAGCAGTATAGGCTTATGACTCTGAAGTAAAATGGTTTATGACTTTTTGGTTCTCTAACCTAAAGTTGGTAAAGTCATATATAAACCATTCAAAATCTTAGAACGCTCGGCTAAACTAGTGAGGAATGATTACATGGAAAAGACATAAAAGTATGATAAGTGTATAACTGAAGGGGAGCAAATTAACTTGAAAATTCTATGGCTCTGAAATATAAGCATAAGCACATTTAGTATCATATCTTGTGTCTACATCTGGTATCAAATCATGAATGGTATGTGTAAATTCTTGTGTGCATATTTGATACAACATGTTAACCAGATGAGTGTTGTGTTAAAACTATACTGAACTAAACTTATTTCATGCTTGAAAATATTTAGGGGAGGTGAGCTCCATTCCTAGAGAAAGAGAATAAAGAACTCATGTGCATCATAGTATCACTATAGTTGGTCAAAATAGTTTACAATGATTGCTTATATGGCTTTGAACTAGTAGTGAAATTAATCCTTGATAAGTATAAGCATTTCATCTCATCTAATCAAGTATTAAAATTCATAGGGGGAGCATCTCGAAATGATTTCCTATTTTATTATGCTTGCCAATATGTATTGTGCTTAGATGTGTAGTGAACTTTCTGTTGCATGCACTCAATTTTGATGATTCTATTGAATATGAAAAATGAGAAATATATTACTTTGCTGAAAATTGCTTAAGTTAATCACATGACCTGGTTTTGAAATGCATTGATATAATTAGAATCTGTATGGTTAGTTCTTCTCATTATAATTCTTTTCAGAATGTACTTAAAGCAAATATCTATAACATAACTTGGTTTGAAAATCCACAAGGTGAGAGATATGTAATAGAGTAAATTTTTTGGACGAGAACTAAAGCAGCAGAGATTTTTTTTTAAATTACATAATCTATAATGTGTATGAGCTTAAATATGTAAAACAGGGGAGAACTTTTTGAGGTAAAATAAGTGTGGTTGCCTAGAATTATATTAGATGACATAATTCAGGGGGAGCAACGTCACTTAAGATATGATCACATGGTATCAAATCAATCAACTTTTGGTATTGCATTAATCAACATTTGATATAACATTAGTTCACATTTGATATCACATCAATCAATAATTGGTATCCTCACATAATCGCTGAAACTTATGCAAGGGGGATGGTTGATGTAAAAAGGGGAGAAGTCAAGTCTCTTAAAAATTTGATGGTTGAACAAGATTAAAACTTTCAAATTTCAAAGGGGAGAAGAACATAAGGGTACTTTTACTCATGATTTATTTTTTTACACCTTTTTGTTGATGTCCAAAGGGGGAGAAAAATCAGGAGCAAAAATGATAACACACAAAAATAAAATATCAGAAGCAAAGAAAAATCGGGAGCAAAAATTGTTATTAAAGTTATGCAAAGGGTGAGATATACAAAGAGGGAGAAATCTAGCATATTCATCATGAGCATATTTCATATTTCATTTGGATTCGGGCTAACACTTTGTATATGAATATGAGCATATTGTCATTCATTGATTATTTGATGCATTAATTGAGGGAGAGCCTTGATAGGCGTAACCCATTATATATTTTTGCTCGTAGATTTGTCATCATCAAAAAGGGGGAGATTGTTGACTCTATGAGTCCAATCTTGTTTTGATAATGACAAATCACTTGGTATTTGATCTGTGCATTGAGTTTGTGTACAGGACCTATATTAACCATGCACGGAAAGATAACAAGTTATGGATGCCTTCAAGTAAAGCCTACAAATCGTGGAAAGCATCTTGGAACTTAAAGAGTACAAGAATCAAGATGCAAGTTGTAAAGTTCAAGAAACTCTTGGGAATGGGTATTTAGAGCTTATGTATTTACATTGTCATATGATTTATTTTGAAGCTCAAATATAACTTAGAATGATTTTAGGTTTCATGCATATCATGTACATCATTAGGAAACTTAAATGAACTTAGAAATGTTTTTAAATCATGGAAAAATATGTTTTATAAAAGTCCCAAGAAGAGAATCAAAGAAGATTTTTAACTTAGAAAATAAAATTTGAGAATTTCAGGACTTCGATAGCCTGAACTCATCCTCAAGAGCATGAAGTTTTACTTTGGTTGCCTGAAGAATTAGTTCGGTTGCCTGAAAGGCAGAGGCACCTCGGTCGCCTGACCCTAAAACCTCAGGAGCCTAAACTCACCACTTCAGGCACCTGACCCTGTGTTCCTGCATGATTTTTCAAAGCATAAGGAACCTTAGTCGCTTGGCATTTTAACCTCAGGCTTCTGAATTCGCGGGGTTGCTAAAAACCAGATTTTTATTAAGTGAACTCACGAGCCATCTGATTGATCCAACGGCTAAGATCAATCCTAAGGGTCTTACACTATATATACTTAATGTCTAAACCCTAAAACGAAAGCTAAGACACTCAAGAAAGAGAAGAACACATCTTGTTGAAAGAATATTGAAAATGTGCTCTTATTGCTATACAATTGCCTACACTTCAACTTCTACTCATTGAGCTTGGGCAAATCAATTTAGAATCTCAAAGGGATCTCTCTTATACATCTTGATTGTCAACTTGGTATTGAGATTTGATCATTCAAGTTATTATTTTCAAGAATTTCTCATCTCATTACTTGTTATTGAACATCATTAGAAAAGTTTGATCTTGAGTGTGCACATACATATAAAAATTGTTTTTGAAAAGATCATTACTTGAGAAAGTTGTTTAGCTTTTGGTTGATTGATTTTTGATTCTAGAGTATATATACATATATACATATTGTGTTCATAGAGCTTATTATTAGAAAAAAAAAATTTTTGATTAAGTATTAAAGGTTGAGCTTGGATGTGCATATTCATATACATATTTATTTTAAATAAGATCATTACTTGATTAAGGTTGTGTGATTGATTGAAAGGTTTGATTCAAGTGTGTTTTCAGTTAACGGATTCATAATTTAGATATTTTAAAACACTTCAATATATATACCCTTGGTGTTCATAAATATTTATCTTATTGAGGGATACTTTGTTTGGAAAACCTTATACTCAGTATTTTGATCTTTGAATTGCATATCATATATCTATTTACTTATTACAAAGATCGGGTTGTGATTAAATATTTTGAAAGAAAGCTTCTTGATATATATTGATAAAATATTCAAGATAAGGCTTTTAACAAGTTCACAATAGACATAATTGTGCATTTTTACCAAGTGAACTAGAACTCTAAAATTCTCCAAAGTGCTTAAATATATCTTTATTTGGGAGATTTCATAAAAAGAGTATTTGTGTGTTGAAGCATATCATACATAAACGATTGTATCGTTTCCATACATTCTGAGCTTCAAGTTTTATCATATGATTATGTACTAGGAATTTGAATTGTACTCACCAGGTTTTTGTTAGAAGCAACGTTGAGTGTTTGCAAATTTAAGCCTAAATTGTAAACACGGTTCGAGTTGTGAACCGGGTGTGAGGAGGAAGTTGTACCTCTTGTAAGCAGCGAACTAGGAGGGAGGTGTACCTCTTGTAAGCAGCGGATTGTAAGGGAAGCTCTATCCCAATTTAAGGAGCAGGGATTTTAGTAGAATCCTTGAGTGGGTTGCTCAAGGCGAGGATGTAGGCGGGGTTGGCTGAACCTCGTAAAATCGTGGTTGCATTCTCTCTTCCCTTATTCTTTTTATTTTCCGCATCGTATTTCAATTTCCATCTTACTTGTGTTTGTTGAATAACTTTACACGCACTTAATTGGGTAAAAAGGATTTCATTGATTTAGTAATTCAAATCAACATCAAATTCCAGCCATTAATTAGTTAAACATAGAAATAGGGATTGATTGGTAAATAAGTTTCAAAGAATTTTTTAAAATACCCAATTCACCCCCCTCTTGGGATTACACCTTAATCAACAATAAGATAAAGCATACGAAAATGTAGATACATGAGTTCTAAATACTCATTCCCAAGAGTTTCTTGAACTTTGCCACTTGCATCTTGATTCTCGTACTCTTTAAGTTCCAAGATGCTTTCCACGATTTGTAGGCTGTACTTGAAGGCATCCATAACTTGTTATCTTTCCGTGCATGGTTAATATAGGTGCTGTACACAAACTCAATGCACAGATCAAATACCAAGTGATTTTTCATTATCAAAACAAGATTGGACTTGTAGAGTCAACAGTGTCACATCTTGGCATTCCTACAGATTTTCAAAACTAGAAATTTGAAGCATAGATGGAGGGAGGGTGAATGTGGCTACGTGGACAATATTTTTATTTACCTATCCACTTGTTAGACGAATCCAACTTTGAATTTGACCTTATTTGCGCAATATTTTAATTAAGGACTGATGGAGATGTCAATCCAATCGTTATTACTTAAACATTCATTTTATCATAATTATTGGTATTCATGGTTTTTTTTTGGAAAAATTTTAACGAAAATTCGGCAGCATGTGATCTGTAAATTAGACATTTTCCCATAAAACCTGCACCTAATAGGTTTAAATAGATCATTTATAAGAAGCTCAAGGCACATAAGAACCTATATCCACTACCAGCATGCAATTCACATCAACTGCATCAGCCATGCAGGAAACATTCTAGACTAGCATGCAATCATGTAGCATTCAACAATTTACGACAGTAATACATGTATCCATTAAATTCAGAATATAAATAGCAGAGAATAGTGGATAGTATTGAGTTCAGTGTAGTATTGTTATTCATCTACGCATTTGGACATGAACGTTATGAGATGATGAGAGCATTTAATTTAAATAATTATGAAAATAATGCTCCCTCTGAGTTATGTATATATTCAACTTATGTCTTTTTCAAATTTTCAAATCCTTAACCAAATGTTTATAATATTTTCAATGATTTCGGCTCGGCAATGAATTCTTTATGCTTATCGGACCAAAAACATATAAATGAATGCCTATTTAAATGAACTAAGCCTATATTGCCTCATTTCTTATGATTCCTAACTTTCACTCATCCTTTCAAAAATATTTTAACATTGAAGCTTATCATAATTATTGGTGTACATGGTTTTCTTTTTTTGGGGAAAATTTTAACAAAATTTCGGCAGCATGCCATTTGTAAATTAGACATTTTTCCATAAAAACAGCACCTGATAGGTTCAAATAGATAATTTATTAGAAGTTCAAGGCGCACGAGAACCTATCTCCACTACTAACATGCAATACACATCAACTGCATCCGCCATGCAGGAGGCATTCTAGATTAGCATGCAATCATGTAGCATTCAACTATTCACAACAGTAGTACATGTATCCATTAAATTCAGAATATCCAACAAGTAAAGCTATCATCCGTACAAGATGAATAGCTATCATATGAAAATTTCCTAACTAAACAAGATATACAACTATAATAACAATATAAAAAAAAACATGTGCGCATTATGCAACCATATCAAGTAATTAGAAATGACAACATCCAAAAGCAGAATGGATCCATAAGGAGGATGCATTTAGAAGGAGCACATATCCAAAACGAAGGTCCGTTCAAAAGGAAGCCGCATCGAAAAACGATGGAACTTTCATAAGGAAGATGCATCCAAAAACTGCAACATTGATGGAACTTTATAAAACAAGAAAGATTCAAAAATAATATTATTCTCAAGTCATATCTGTTTGTAATATTAATTTTTTGCAGTATTCATGCAAACTATCTATAACTATATAATATAAAAATTGCCCCATATATGAGACTTTAGTTCTTCCCTGAATTTGTACTTTTCCTAGAGAATACATGTAATGTTATCTCTCCTCCCCCAAAAATTGGACCCCATTACTATTACCCCCTAACACTCAGCTTAGTGGGTTTTAGTGTCCAAGTTAGAATAACGTATAAAGCTCTTCAGAGGAGCTAGTATGAGTATTCGTTAATCATTGAAAATTTCACTATATTATAACACAAACAAAGTCATAAAATACTTTTGCACAAGTACTATGTAAAGCTATAAGTACCATACATACCTTCTAATCAGAGGAGCCATCCGCATCATCTGGTCGAGATTGGCGCATCATTTCCATGAACCGCGTTTGCCTATCCATCATGGCTTGCATCTGGGCTTGAAAGTTGGAGACCGTGTCTCTTAATTGCGCGTTCTTCATTTCCATCATCTGCCTCCGTTGAGTCATCTCCTGCTTATCATACTCGGCCTTTCGATGCTGTCGTTCCATCTCTACACGAGCCGCCGCACCCATGGATGATGATGCTGTTGGGGCGATGTATCCACTTCTAAGACCTTTCACCCAGCCCCCCGCTCGTTGCCCAAGCACCTGGGAAGTGATCTCAAAATCTGTCATGTGCTAACTCCGCTTTGAAACAGGTGCATCCCTCAGCTCGACCATCCGTGCCTAATTTCAGTAATGAAAATGATAAAAAGGAATAAGTAAGACTGAAATTTTGATGTCTTGAATAAAGTAATAAACTAAATTTTTGTTTCACTTACACGTTTATCCTGCGCACCCTCGCACCACTCCCCCGATTGCCGTTGGTGTGTTCTCTGATAGAGATCCGGAAGCGGCTCCTCTGTGCCAGTCTTAGGATCATGCTACATTATCATATAAGACATCATTAGTATTATATCATGTAATGGTTAGATAGTTTTATATATAGTAATTACCTAGCGATGATTTACGAATAGCCTCGATCCACTGCAATGCGTCGTAGGGAGTTTGCTGCGGTTTGCAACATTTGTTTCACATATGGCCTACAAAGAAGATGTAATGACAATTTATTAGTGACATCATTGTGAAAAATTAGTGATTATAATACAAACACATCACCTGATAGCGTCGGTCGCGGAAATGGCGACACACCACCTCCCAATCCTCTTGGGATATCTTATCGTATGGTCGCGCTTCTGCTTCATCTCCTATTGCTAAAAAATGGGAGCGCATTTTTTAGTGATAGCTCTTAAATTTATTACACAATTGGACATCGACCGCCCTCCTCACATGGTCATCCTCGAGGATGTCCATATCAAACTCCTCCTACATATATAGGCAATACAATTACAATGTTAGACAGTTGTTAATTGGCTAGTATATTAAAAGTAAAAAAACATTTAAATTAAAAATAGCTTTGTCGGGAACTTACCAAAATGTGCATGTAAAGAACCATGCACTGCTCCTGAGTCACCTATGGCCAGCTGAATGCGGTGAATGGAACCGCGATGGATCAATGAGGTGGGACCGCGAAGGGTCAATAAGAGTGGACCACGATGGGTCAATAAGAGTGGATCGCGATGGGTCAATAAAAGTGGACCGCAATGGGTCAATAAGAATGGACCGCGATAGGTCAATAAGAGTGGGACCGTGAAAGGTCAATATGAATGGGACCGCGATGGATCAATGAGGTGGGACCGCGAAGGGTCAACAAGAGTGGACCGCGATGGGTCAATAAAAGTGGGCCGCAATGGGTCAATAAGAATGGACCGCGATGGGTCAATAAGAGTTGACCACGATAGGTCAATAAAAGTGGACCGCAATGGGTCAATAAAAGTGGACCGCGATGGGTCAATAAGAGTGAGACCGCGAAGGGTCAATAAGGTGAGACCGCAAAGGGTCAATCAGAATGAATAAGATGACCAAAATAATTTGGATGAAATTGCTCACATGAATGAGATAATCAAGAAAGCTATGAGGTGATCGAACACCTCGGTTTCGTCATGAACAACACCATTTTTAGATGTGAGGGCTGATGCCTTAATTTTAAGGTAGATGACTCAATTTGGACTAGGGGTATGGTTACTCTGTATAGGGGGATGATCAATCGGGTACGAGGTCTTGAGATCTTTCGGAAAGTGTAAGGTTCTAAGTCCCGAAAATTTGCTTCACTAGGGATGATCAATCGGGTGCTAGGTCCCGAGATCTTTTGGAAGGTCAGTATTTTGGAAAATGGTTACCCTGCTGAGTGTGATCAATCGAGTGCAAGACCACGAGATTCTTCTAGAAAATGTCCTCAGGTGTAGGGTTCAGAATTATTCCACCAGGGATTATCGATCGGTAACGAAATCTCAAGTTTCTTTGGCTGTCTTTAAATTACCCTCTTTGAGACTCAACAACCAATGCATCAATTGCTTCCTTAGGTCAACTGCCACAGTTTCAAAGTATGTCAATCTGTGCATGGGGGCCAGCTACCCTAGTTTCAAAATATGTCTAGACAAGAATGGCTCAATCAAGGATGCAAAAGAATAATTCAAAAGTTTATTCAACCAGGAAAATATTAATGAATGGTTCTCTATTGCTATATGTATGCATGTTGCTACCTAAGATGTTAGAATGCAGTGATATGTTGCTATGTGTGCATAATGATGCGTGTATGCATGTTGAATGAGATGCCCTTTGTATTTTCTTTCTTATGCAATGCATGGAATGTGTTGTAATGCATGAAATGTATGATAATGCATAAAATGCATGAATCTTTTCTCTTTCCAACGTGCTTGTAATCGACAACCCAATCTCTGATCTTAGGTGTGCTTTCAAATTCCACGTTGCTGTTGATTCTAGTTATGTTTCAAATTCCAAAAGGCGCTCAAAATCTGCCCCAATGTTTACATGCCACTGGTCATGACCATTTTTGACTTTTATTCTGTCCTAAAATCTTTTCAATCCGCTCCAATGGAACTCAAAAACTGCCTAGTTTCGATCCTCATCCACTAATCTTGGCTATGTTTTCATTATGCACTCCGATATGACGGCATCGGAATTAGTCCAAAAAAAAATTCAACCCAAAATCTGCCCCAGTTACCATCGTTTGTTACTAATATTGGCTTCAAATTTGGCTTTGACACGAAGGTACCCAAATCAGCGTCACTAGAACTCAACACGGAGTTTGCATCATTTAGGTGCATCTGTAACTATTCTTGACCATTTTACCTGTCTTTCACAAGAATCCTCTTTTGGCGAATGTGTCAGTGATTAAGCCCTTTTGACCATTCGTCCTCCTTTTGGAGCTTTTGAAGAATGGATTTTTTTTTTCCTTTTTTGTTTTTTTGTTTTTTTGTTTTTTTTCTTTTCCTTTTTTGTTTTTTTTTGTTTTTTTTTGTTTTTTTTTGTTTTCCTTTTTTGTTTTTTTGTTTTTCTTGTTTTTTTTTGTTTTATTTTTGGATGGAGGAATGAATGATGAATGATTATGCATTTAGGACATCAACTTGCTAAATCAAAAGGTCATATGCACAAAATAGATGTTTTACTGTGTTCACATGCTATTTCAACGAAAAATTTCATACCAGTATTCGAGAAGCCTACGATGATGGTGCTAACTTTTCGAACTGAATAACTGATTTTCTTCTTTGACCGATTGCCCCAGTTTTATTGGGGGACTATTCTTCTACCTTGTTCTGCCATGAAACCATTGGGAACCTCTTGTTTAATGGTTGCCCCTAGTTAAACCAAGTCCGACCCATGTTTTGATCTCAAGATGGTCTTTAAGACTCAGGACGAAACGTAGGCTTAGGAATATGGGTTTTCAAAATAAAGGGGAAACCAAAGCTCAAAAATCCCATCCCCTCATAACGTTTGCCCCAGTTTGGGGTTTTTGCAAGGTATTGACCGAACTTGTCATGTGAACAAGCTACCTACATACCTTTTCAGGATCAGGTCATTACGTACTTCAGACACAATATTGCGTCTGACAAATTATTTGATACAACAATGTATACCAATTTGGTCAGGTCTTTCATTTGGACTGTAATGTAGGCTAAGGGTATGGGTTAAAGAAGAAAAGAGTTAAACAAGGCTCAAAGTGATTTTATTAAGGATAATTTAGTCAAAGGTCACATTTGTAGTAAGTCCCATATTTTCTTTCTTCTTCCTCTTTCTTTTTTCTTTCATTTGTTCATCTTATTCTTCTTTTTTCACCACAACTTTGGCTTTTCCTTTTATGAAGGAATTTAATTTCATTTTCATCTGAATTCCATTTGGAACTGATTTTTTTTCAAACTGCCCCAGTGTGGGGTGTGATCCTTTGACAGGTTAATCAAGGAATGAATTTTTCAGGCTCAAAAGGGTTATCAAGGGATTTCTTCTTTGACTTTCTTTTGGGTAGTAGAACAATGGCCTACCATCCTTTTGGTAATAACTATTGTCTCAAATGATTTGCCAAACGCTAAAGTACCCATGCCCAAGTTAGATTTTTGGTAATCTGACTTTAAGAAAAACTTGGTTTAACATTCAGGCTCAACTTGGTTAATAAATGGTAAATCATTGTTTGAGTTCTTTTTGGGGATAACTGGTCGGCTAAAGAGGGCCATCCATCATTTGATCAAAACATGAGTGATGGACCGACATGAGATTCATGGAACCAACAACTATTTTACTGAGGCTTTGAAAACTTCTTCGCAATATTTGAATTCATAGAGTGGCGAACATTATTTCATCTTCCTTTACTTCCGTTTGAATTTTCATAACTATCGTCCGCTCGTGGCTCATGCATACTGGCATTTTTGTTTTCTTTATCTTAGGATGAAACACGAGTGGACAAAATTTTGGCGATTGAACTTCTTGACGCAAGTGATATACGAAAATGCATAATTTCATTTCATTAATAGAAAAGGAAATTTTTAAGACACAAGCGTTAACAAATTGCAACAAAAGAAAGAAGAAAACAAAAGCATCCTTAAAGGGGGCAGACGATCAAAAGTTTGCCACTTGAATTTCTCCATTTCTATGGTCAAAGAGTAAACCCATTCATTCAAACTATATGGAGAATATCTCTGATCCAAAACTTGTTGTACTCCTTTGACTGATTTGAACTTCAAAATATTCTTTTAACGTTGCACAACAGGCTCCTCTGTTTCAATCGCCAGTAGACCCAAATCTCTTAAGGTTTGTACTTTATGCTTAAAATGCCAACATTTTTCAATTGAATGACCTATTGCCCCAGACTGATACTCGCATTGAGCATTTGGATTGTACCACCTCGGGAAAGGGGATTGTGGCAACAATCCTGGTATTGGTGCAACCATTTGAATTGCCACCAATTGCGGGAACAATTCTGCATAAGTCATCGGAATAGGTTGAACTTCTTTTCTCTTTCTTTCCATCAGGGGGCTCCCTCCCGTGTCCTGAACATTCAGCTGCCTTGAAATAGGCTTAGGTCCGAAGGAAACTGCTTGGGGTTGCGCACCTGAATGCACTATCTGATGGACTGTGGGCTTGTAAGAAAAATTCTTATTTGTCCACTGGGTCTCACCCTCTTGGTAAGGATGCCCCTGAATCATCCGTGCTTCCTCGTCTTTCTTCCTTTTACTCAGATCAGTTTCTGCGTCACCACTTTTGGTTCTTCCCGCTTTGATGGCCGTTTCAATTCTTTCTCCAGTAGAAATAATATCCATAAAGTCATGGGGGGTTGCCCCTAGGAGATGTGCAAAGTAGGGATCTTTCAATGTATTCACGAATAGGGAGATAGCCTCCCTATCTTCCACCCGAGGGCTCACTTGGATGGACATGTCCCTCCATCTATATGCATATTCTATGAATTTTTCGTTAGGCTTCATTTGCATGCTTTGTAGGGTCATGCGATCAGGTGCCATTTCTATCACGTGGCGGTACTGAGCTATGAAGGAATTTGCCAGATCTTTCCAAGTACGGATTCGAGCTCGATCCTGCTGAATGTACCATCTGATAGCTGCTCCAGTCAAGCTATCTTGAAAGCAATGCATGATCAACCTCTCATCATCGGTGTGTGTAGCCATTTTTTGGCAATAAAGGCGCAAATGGGTTCGAGGATAGTGGGTTCCATCAAATTTCTCAAAATCCGGCATCTTGAATTTTTGCGGCAGAGTGACCTTTGGCACTAGGCAAAGGTCATTAGGATCAACGGAGTCAAATGTATTATACCCTTCAATTGCTTTCAAGCGCTCCTCCAATACGTCACAACGACGCTCAGACTCAGATCTATTTATCCCCATATCAGGAGTTACTAACGGGGAAGTCCTTGCCACTGGAAACCCCTGTGCTGGCACATTTGGGATGAATGGAGGTATATTTGGCATTGGATCCCCCATGACGCCCGGTGGTGGAGCTGATGTTTGTCCATGATTTAGGGTGAACCCTGGAGGGTGAATAGGGTCCATATCTGTTTCAGAATCATTTTGTACCGCTTTTCCTTTGTTTATCAACAATTCCAGAATTTTGCTCATTTTTTCAATTAATTCTTCTTGTGTTTGTTCTATGCCCAGGACCCTATTTTCTAGCTGTTCACTCATTTCTCTTGCTTTTCTTCGGGTATTGTATTGATGTGTAGTGGTCTCAATTATTGCTTTTCGCTACTCAAATGACTTCTTTCCTTGAGAGAGCTGTGAACCAAAACTTCCCTTTTAGAACTGAATGCATGACCATGGGATGCAATAAATGTTTGTGCATGGATGTAACTAGTGCAATTACACATACAAAATAGAGATATGAACATGCATGTGACCTATCGTGCATGACTTATGTGTGAAATTATGCATGAATGCATGGATGCAATGTAACCTAACTAACTACTTTGTCAGTATTCTAGGAAAAATCCCACTAATGAGAGATTTCAAGATTAACATGACCATTGATGGGCCAAGATTTCATTTCAAACCTTCACTCAACCATTCATTTCCTTGTTGATGGTCCATGTACCTTAGATACTATGAAAGGTCAGGTTATGATCTGAGCTTGGGGTTAACCCAGGCTAATCAATCCATTGGATTTCTTCAATGCAGGCTTGTGGACTTTAATGTGCACTTGGGCCTCAAGTATATTAAAATATGAGCTTCAATATATTTCATGATGGGATTAGGCCCTAGTTTTAAAAGGACTTGGGCTTGGATTGCTCAGAAAATATTGGTCCAAATTTTTGGGTAATAGGGCTGAAGCCCATTTTTAGAAATCTGGGTTTGATCCTTTTTGAAAATTAGGCCTGGGCCGAGTTTTTACTTAGGAAAAGGTCGGGCCTTGGTTTGTTTTTAAAGAATTGAGCCCAAGTTATTTGAAAAGGGTTGGGCCGACCCATATTTTAAAATGCTCGGGTCAAGGGCTTCATTTTTTTAAAGGATGGGCCATGGTCTCATTATTGGGCTTTTTTAGAATACTGGCTAAGTAGTATGTAAGTTTAAAATGGATGCAAAATGTATGGTATAATACAAATTATCTCACAAGATATATACAACATACTATACATGGAGAAGGATGTGGATCCTATCCTGACCCAGGGTAGGTATGTATATACAAGGTTTTTCATGACTCTATCCTAGTTAAGGGAAAACTATGGATAAGTACGTGTGGGTAGGCTCTAATCCCTATTGACAAAAAGGTCCCCAGTTTGAAATTTCATCCTCCCCCATAAGGGTCCGGACAAAACTCGCACTGAGCGGGGTGGTTCGCGGGTCCCATCAAGCTTAAGCTACGAAGGGACAAATGCTATTACACCCCTATCTAATCTTAACAGGTAAAGCTCGGGTATAGAGCGTGAGAGTGTGTGAATTTAAATTTAACCTAATCCCACTATCCCCACATTTATTCACATGCTATTAAAAATATGGAAACAAGATATTTACAATTAATATATTTATTCAAAAGATAGGGAAACACAATATATGCAATTAATATGTTTATTAAATTTAACCTATTCCCACTATCCCCACATTTATTCACATGCTATTAAAAATATGGAAAAAAGATATCTACAATTAACATATTTATTCAAAAGATAGGGAAACACAATATATGCAATTAATATGTTTATTCAAAAAATTTGGAAACAAAATATTTTTAATTAATATGCTTACTTAAAAAAAATATGGAAACAAAATATTTACGATTAGTACACAAAATATCTATAATTAATATGCTTATTCAAAATATCTACAATAAATATGCTTATTCAGAATATTTGGAAACAAAATATCTACAATTAATATTCAAAAAATTAGGAAACAAAATATTTTTAATTAATATGCTTACTTAAAAAAAAATATGGAAACAAAATATTTACAATTAATCAAGGTTGTTTACGAATTACAATATTTACAAAATAAGGAGTAATTAAAAGATTTATTAAATTTAAACTTGGGATAATTTCTAATTAATTAATGGCTCGACTCTCTAAGTCCCCAGCGGAGTCGCCAAGTTGTCGCGACGTCCCGGAGCGCGTGTGCCTCGGGCGGCGAAATTAAAAATCAATTTTAACTTTCAAGGAAAAATATGGAATGTTGGAGTCGCCACTAACCTTTAGTGCGGTTAGAACACATGATTACTACCCCGTTAGGGGTAGAATCGGTCTACATTACGAGAGTTGGGGTCGGGAGTTCGATTACGCGAGGGGAAGGTACGAGCACCCCCTACGCGCCCGTTCTTACGAATGGTACCTAATTAATTTGAAATTATCCATAAGTTAATCAAATAAGTCTTTAAATTACTCCTTTTTATGAATTTATAAATACATATGAAAAATAAATAACTAAATAAATATAATATATACATATATGTTCCCTCAGAGCTTAAAGGTACATGAAGCTCGAAGGCTAATACCCCCCCGCAATAAAATCATAGGGATTAAAAATCAATAAAATATCTAAGAAAATACGCTCCCAAATTTTAAAATTGTATATAAAATTTTTATAGGAAAATACTAGTATGGGAGGTTTTACTATATATTAATAAGATAATAAGTTAAAATATTAAATTATCACAATGCATATAAAAATAGTAATGATAATAAGCATATCTGTTAAAATATTACAACTTTCAAAATAGGCAATAAAATACCATATGTATGTATATATTAAAACACTCAAGATACTATACAAGGTAATACCATCTATAAAAAAAATGCCTTAATAAGTGAAGCTAAATAATAATTATACCATAATATTATATATAATATCATACTAAATATAATAGCAAAATATATACCAAAACACTAAACTTACCATAATGATTGATACCTTTATATGTAAACATGATAAAATATTAAAATAAGAATACTAAATATCAGAAAATATTAATATGAGTATAGATAACACATACAATAAAGAAAACCATAAGTAATTAAAATTGAACATACATCAACAATGAAAACCCTAAATAGCCATAAACATATGGATTAAGTAAATAATTACAATAACTATTCTAACTACGTATTAAACATGCAATAATAATATTAACAATCCAACGAATAAAATGAAAATAAACTTTAAATATCTAGACAAATTCCAACTATTAAAATTCCGCAATAAAGACAATTAACTTATATAAATAATACAACCAAAATTTACCATGAATACTAACTATTAAACTAACTATAAAAATAAAAACCTACATACCTGCATATACAAGGAAAAAAAAAAAACCAGATATTAGATGTTAGAACAAATAAAAAAAAATCAACAAAGAAATAGAAAAAGTAAAGAAACAAAAAATAAAAATAAAAACAAAAATAAAAATGACACGTGAATGTGTGTGCGTGTGTATGGGAGCAAGGAGGCTTACTGGTTGTGTGAGTGTGTGCTGTGTGTAGCTGAGAGCAGCAGCAGGAAGGTTACAGGGGGTCGCTGGGGCTGTACTACCGGGAGGCCGGAAGAGATGGGCGGGAGCTCTGCGGGATCTCGCCAGGAGCAAGGTGGAGAGGCCTCGGGTTGGCCTGCTGGAGGGTCTTCGGGCAGCTGCTGTGTGGACGGAGTTGCAGAGGCTGAAGCAGGCGGTAGGGCGTTGGGGCTGGTCTGTGGTGGTTGCAGGAGGTTGTGAGACGACGGTGGATGATGGTGGCTGGCTGCGGTGAGAGTGGATGGCCGGGGCTGGTCACGAGTGTGAGAGAAGCAGCGGGGGGCTGCCAGTGTGTAGCAGGCTAGTCGTGAACAGTGTTCACGGCTGTGGCAGAGTTGCTGGAAACAGATGGCTACGGCAGTTCTTGAAGAGGGTAGCTGTGAGGTTGAGGGAAGATGAGAATGGTGAGGGTAGAAGCTGGGTTTAGACTGAGGGAGAGAGAATGAGCGAGAGAGAGAGAGCAGACCAGCAGGATTTTTTTTTTTTTTGTTTTTGTTTTTCTTTGGTTGCCTCCGCCCCCCTTTATAAAAAAAAATTCTAGAAAACCCTAAAAAAAAACTTCCCTTTTGATTTTCTTTTTTCTTTTTTTTCCTTTTATTCTTATGGTAACAATAAAAATAGAAATAATAATATTAATAATTATCATAATAATATAAGGATCAATAAGGTAATAATAATAATAATAATAATAATAATAATAATAATAATAATAATAATAATAATAATAATAATAATAATAATAATAATAATAATAATAATAATACTAAAAGTAAATAATAATAAATAATTATAGCAAAAATAAAAACGAAGATACTATCGATAAAATAATAATAATAATAATAATAATAATATTAATATTAATAAAAATAAAGTAATAATACTAATATTAAAAGTAATAAATAATAATAATAATAATGATAACATTACCAAAAATAATAAAAATAATAATAGCCAAAATAAGATACTAATGCTAATAATAATAATAATAATAAGATAATAATAATAATAATAATTATAATAATAATAAGGTAATAAAAAAATAAATAATAATAATAGTAATAATAGTCCAGAATAATTATAGTAAATTAATAATAATAATAATAAAGTAAAGATAATAAAAACACTAATAATAATAACAATAAAAAAAGCAATAATAATAATAATATTTAAGAATAATAAAAATATTAATAATAATCGCAATAATAAAATAATAATAATAATATGTCAAAATAACAATAGTATTAATAATAATAGGAATGATAGTAAAAATAATAATGACAATATTGGGCCCTGGGTAAAAATGGGGTGTCTACACAATGTACCAATGACATTCTCACAAATGTTCTTTTCAATGTGCATAACATCCAAGTTATGGCATAGTAGAAGATCTTTCCAGTATGGCAACTAGAAGAAGATGCTTCTTTTTGTCCAATTCAACTCCCACTCAGCCCGTTTTCTTTTTCTACTAGTCAGTGGTTTCCCAAATTTCACATTTCTGATAAACCTTAGCTGGTTTAATATCTCTTCTCCACTTAGTCGCTTTGGCGACGACCTTTGTTCAGCTTTTCCATTGAAGCTTCTGACACCACGAGTCATCCAAGGATGTCCAGTTCGTAGAAAATGGCAATGACACATAAAACATAACTTGCGGCCATGCTTCAAAGATAAGGACCCATCATCCTTATTACATACTGGGCATGCTAAGTAACCTTTTGTGCTCCAACCTGATAGGTTGCCATACTCGAGGAAATCATTAATTGTCCACAAGACTGCAGCATGCATTCGAAATGTTGTCCCGGTTTCCACATCAAATGTCTCCACTCCTTTTTCCTATAATTCTTTCAACTCGTCAATTAACAGACGTAGATAAACATCACTATCATTACCAGGTGCTCTCGGTCCGAGAATGAGCAAAGACATATAAATGAAAGGTTCTTTCATACATCGCCATGGCTGCATATTGTATGGCATCATCATAATTGGCCACATGCTATAAGGGTTGTTCATGTTACCGAAAGGATTGAACCCATCTTTTTATAAAAATCGGCCCAAGCTTTGGAGTCCGCTGGATGGCTAAGGGTGTTTCCATCTTGAAGACATTTCTCTTGATGTCATCTCATATCTGTAGCAGTCTTTTTGCACATAAACAATCGTTGCAGCCGCGGGATTAATGGACAATATTGCAAAACTTTTTTGAGGATCCTTTTACCCTTCTTTTGATTAGTTGTATACCTTGGTTCATCACATTCTGAGCACTCGTTCGCATTTTCATGTTCACCATAAAAGAGTGCACAATCATACCTACATGCATGTATTAGAGTGTAACCGAGACCCAATTTACGCATGTATGTCTTCACCTCATAAAAAGACTTGGGAAGTGTTTCACCACCAGGCAGTGCTGCCTTAATGAGAATTAAATGCATGTTGAATGCGCTCTGAGATAACCCATGCATTGTCCTTGCATGAAGCAACGTTATCAGAAACTCTAATTTTGAGAACTTTTTACAATTTGGATATAGGGGCACCTGTACATCCCTCATGAGATTAGCAAATGGTTTACCGAGCCGATTCAACATACTAACATTGCAAGGTATGGTACCTGCTAAAGTAGATTCATCACCAGTACACAAGATAGGCACATCGCCCATGTCCATTGCAATCCCCCTTTGCAAGTTACCTAACATTTCAATTACCCCTTCCAAACAGGTATCACCACCTACTATATTTGCCCCCTCATCTTCATTGTTATCATCATCCCTCTAAACTGCTCAATCTTCACCATGGAACACTTATGTTGTGTACCTTTTTTCCATTCAAAAGTCTAATAAATGTGAATGGACCAAATCAATGTGTTTGAATGTTATGTTCTAGCTTTTCTTACAAGGACACCTTATTTTACTAGCTTTTTCTGCATGAGGATGCGTGAACTCTATGAAATTGTAAGAACCCGAATAATATATGAGTTTATTATACAAAATAAGGGTAAAGTGGTAATTTGGGCAAGCTTCTTCGACGAAGCCAGAGTTTGTCGATGAAGTTTCTATTGTTCTCGGTGACGAAATTTAGTGTCTCGTTGACGAGGAGATCCTGAGGGATTTTAGAAAATCTAGAATCTCGAACTCATCGACGAGGCCACTATCTCATCGATGAAGGTAATGGCAAACTCGTCGACGAATCCACCCAAGTCAAAGGGCTATAAATATCCAAATGGGTTGCTTCCAAGCTAAGTTAGCTTAATATCTTCACTCTCTCTCTCTCTCTCTCTCTCTCTCTCTCTCTCTCTCTCTCTCTCTCTCTCTCTCTCTCTCTCTCTCTCTCTCTTTTGATTTCTTTGCCTTTCTTTGCCGGATTCATAGATCTGATGTTACTTCAAGGATTAGGGAAGGATTCTCTATGTTTCTAGTGAATCAGAATCTCATTTCGAGCAATTTTGGGTTTCGGGCCAAAATCGAGGTAAAGCTCAATTTTCCTTTCTGATTCGAAATATGTGTAGTAGTATGAGTTGTAAGCATGTATTGTATTGTTTTTTGTAGGTTTTGGAGTCTCAGTTCGTAGTTTTGGGAACCATAGAGTTCGTAGTTGGAATTCGGGTTAAGGTAAGGGGATCTAGTTTATATCAGTTACTTTTCGAAATCAAGATCGGTAAGCTTGTAGGCTACGATCATATGTATGTTTTGGTAACTTAGTTGGAGAAATCTATAGAGTAAAATATGGGATTTTCGGGTTACAGTTTTTAAGAAAATTTGAAGATTTCGGGTATCATCTCTGCTTTGTTTGGAAAATCGTTAGTTTTGTTTAAACTATATTATTGAGATGACTGTTATCTATATTTTTATAAACTGTATACTTGAATTTTAAAAATGATATGATTTTCCGTAAACCAAATAAGTGTGGTATGTATTTCAGGTATTTTGTAAAACAGCTATATGGCTACTAATTATCGTACGCTGATGAGTATAGGAATGTGAGTTCCAAAATGATTATAGGTTTTGTAAAATCGGCTAGGGGCATCTAATTACCGTACACCGAAACAGCTATGCGGTGGCTAATTACCGTACGCTGCGCCATGTACCGGCGTCAAAACCGTGGGCGAAAGTGTTCGACTCTATATCCCAGGGTGTGAAATATCACTTATATCTCGGCTGGTCACCTAGGGGTGTGAGCTACATTGTAAAGGCAATGTAATCGTTGTGAAGCTTCGGGTTTCATGGTGTAGTTGTGTATTAGTGTAAGCTACATCGTATTCGCAATGTAATCATTGTGAAGCTTCGGGTTTCATAGCGTAGTTGCATATTAGTGTGATGACACTAACCGTATGTTTTGGGTATTGTTGACTTTGAGTCCGATCCCTGTTTTGATAATGACAAACCACAGTATCCCACTTGTGTAATTGAGTGTGAACAGGTTTATATTTCTGTAAGTACAAAAGATGAATGCAAAATTGAAGCCATAAAGAGTACTGAGAAGAACACCAATCGGCGTATTCCATGGAGCATTGAGGAGTAGAAGACACGAAGACTTTATCTATTTTTTGGGTTGTAATAGTAATTAGGGTTGAATGTGCATGCATCTTACATGATTTAAAATTGAAGCTCTACCTGACCTTAGATTGAACATAGGACGTCCAAATAACATGAAAAACTCTTTTCATAAAATTTCTAATTTATACGAAGGTTTTTAAATGGTTTTAAAGTTAAAAGAAGGCAAAAACTAAATTTTTCAAAGAAGTCGGTCAACCGGCCAGTCGACTGAATGTTATAAGTGAGCAATTTTATCACTCAATTAGATCTTATATCAAACTATGTTCAACATGAAAATTGTGGAATTTTCCCATAGCTTTCGTTTGATACCAAGAACGTCCAAATTGGAGTTACACAAAAAATGTTATTTCTAAAACACTGAAACGTGTCCGTAATAGAAAAGCTCCCTTCATGTTTCTTCTGTCTCATTGATGGGCATTTTTCTCAAACCAAAACTCATTATCTTAACATGTGTTCAACATGAAAGTTATGGTATTTTCTCTTAAATTTCTATTTATGTCAATAACATCCAATTTGGAGTTGTATAGAAAAAGTTATGGCCAAAACATTGAACAGTGTCTATGCAGAAAAGTTGAGGCCGATCGACCGAACCTTCACTACGGTTGACCAAAACTCACGGATTTCGAGCCTCGGTAGACCGTACCTTGAGCTTGGTCGACCGACCTTCTCAGGAAAGCATCCCAATGGCTGAAAACTGCTAGTTTTCAAAATAAAAATATATTTTAAGGTCCCAACGGCTATATAACGGTTACAAGGGATTTTTTTCTATAAATACAACCTCAAAACACTTGAAAATGGTTGGAGAATCCCTTTGTTAATTTAGTTTATCATTCTTTGATTCTCCCACACTTCTATACCCCATTTGTTCTTTAAATTCTCATTTTTCTCCTACTCTTCTTTTATTTGAAAATCATTTTAGGAGAATATTCTTGGGGGTTTTATGTGAAGAGGCTTGAACATATATCATATACATATATTTTCAAAGATTAAAATGTCTCCTATTCTCTTCTTTTGAAAATCATTTTTGGGGAAAATATTTTTGGGGTTATATTTGAAGAGGCTTGAGCATATAACATTCTCTCTCTCTCTCTCTCTCTCTCTCTCTCTCTCTCTCTCTCTCTCTCTCTATATATATATATATATATATATATATTGCTTGATGGCCTTTCTATTTTTCATGTTTTCAAAGATTAAATTTCTCCTATATTCTTTTATTTGGAAAATTATTTTTTGGAGAAATTTCTTGTGAATAATTTCTTGAAGGCTTGGGCTAATATTCTTGCTCATATATTTTTCTTGAATGCCTTCTTAGGTTTAATTTTACTAAGGTCAATCATTTTGAAAAAAACTCTAATATTCTCCTACTCTTATCTTGAAATACATTTGTTGGAGAATTTTTTGGGGTTACACAAGAGGGAGCCTTGAGCATATATCAATTTAATATATACTTGCTTGAGAGGCTTCTTCTTTTATTTTATAAAGGTCAATCATTTTGATAGCAAAATCCTAGTTTCTCCTACTTATCTTGAAGTATATTTTTGGAGAAACTCTTTGGGTTATTTAAGAGCTTTGAGCATATATTCATTAATATATATTGGCTTGAAAAGCTTCTTGAAAAAAAGGCTAAAGCATATATTCATTTTTTCTTGGTAACCTTTATGATTTGAATTTGAAAAGGTCAATCATTTTAGAAAAGAAAATCATTTTCCAAACTCTTAAGTTTTACTTGAAAAATATTTTGAGGGAAAACTCATGCTCTACAAGAGCTTCATTTCAAAATCATATGAGAGTGCATATTAGATTTTAATGTTGTACATCCCTGCTTAGTTTAAAAGCATTTGTTTGTACGCAAATTCTATTAAATATATTTGTATTCCAGGCGGGGCCTAAGAAGGGAGACTCACCCTGTGAAGAGTCCCGAATAGACTTAGATCGGTTAAGAAAGTCCCGGATTGGCTTAGACCCAGTTAGGAAAGTTAGGTGCACCATCCTGGTAAGGCGTGATGGTTGGGTTCAGTCCGGAATTGAACTGGGGAGTCTCAGTCCCGTAAGTGAGATCGGTTCGATTCAGCCTGAAAATTGAACAGTGGTTTACCTCGCCCTATAAGGAGAGGATGTAAAAGGCTTCTACTCTGTCTGGTTAAGTGAGCATGTATAGTGGAATCCTTAGGGGGTATGCCCAAGGCGGGGACGTAGGCTAGTTTGGCCGAACCTCGATAACAAATCTGTTGTCGCTCTCTCTATCTTATTTAAATTCCTGCACTTTAATTTCAGCATGTGTATAAATGTTTATTTAATGTCAAAATTATTTGCATGCACACATTTGATTTAAATAAGATACTGCACACGTGTATGTTTGCTTTCACTGTTAAATTTATTTTACATACACGCATATATATATTGAATGAGATATAATATGTGGTGAATCGGTATAATTGCTTAAATTAGCGAAAAATGTTTTAAAACGCAATTCACCGCCCTCTTGGGATCACACTAATTTCAACAGGTATCGTATGTACTGGAATGGAATTGTGAAAATACTGGAACTGTATGGAACTATATGGAAATGTTTTTGAGTTGTATTGTATTGTATAGTGTTATGTTTTACGTAAAATAACATTGATATGCCACACACTGATATAACCTGCTTTTTTCCTTATTGAGAGGTGTCTCACCCCGAATGTACGTACAAATATTTTTCAGGTCCTTCGGGTAGCCATAATTAGCATCCTAGCATTTGGAAGTGGGGGTATCATTAGCTGCTGTTAGTGCTTGTTTAGGTATGAGTTTTTGTAACCGGGTTGTCGTGAAGGTTTTTGTAGGCACCTGGGGTATGCTTTGTAATTATGGGTTGTATATTCTAGTGTTGTATAGACTCTGGTATGGTATGTTATATGGATAGATGAAACATTTTCCGCTGTGTATAGGATGAGTATGAATGTATATGTGTATGTGTATAGGGCATCCGTATACCCCACGGGATTGGACCCTCTTATTGTATTGTATCATGTATGTTTTAATTGATACAGAGACAGGTTAGATTACTATATTCACACCTGGGACCTATCTGCGGGTTCGGGGTGTGACAGAAATCATGTACCCCTTTCACGTATTTTGGCAAAATCCTACCCCGAGCGTTCATCCAACTCTTATCCGTGTTCATTAATTACCCTATAACATATTCATGTAAATGGTGTTCATTACATTCTCATAATATTTATAACGCATGCATCGTGAATCCTATAATCAACCATTATACTCTAAAGGATACGAATCCTATCTCATTCAGGAATGTTGCATTTACATTGCTATCAATCGCTCAAATTCCTTCATCGTAGTTCTTATAAATTTCAACAGCATCTCCACATGTCTCTCCAAGTACACGAGATGGGGGAAGTGAACATGTTGTTAGTTTTCCATCACTAACAAATTGTCACGACACCCCACTATGCACCTAGAGAACACGAGTAGAGATACGCTCGAAATATATAATGTCATTTGACAAATCGTGAACGATGACAATAATGTAAATACAACTTCCTGAACTGTCCACATTAGACAATCCAAGAATGGTTGAAATACAAACATTACTAATCGTAAGTGAAACAAATAATTAACATGTTCAAGTGATTATTAGTCAACATAGTATGACTAATAATCAATTGAAATATAACAATTGATTTATCTCACATGTACGATTAGGTATGAATGTATAGTAATCGTTCTTGGACACGTTTAAGTTTCAATGAATACATGAAATGACAGTAATTAAATGGCAGTTCCAGTATCTCCCAAATATAGGTAGAAATCAAATGCTCCATGTATTTTCATTAATTTTAGAGGTAATACAATATAGATAGAGACATCGAAGCACGCATACAACCATTCAAAAGCATGGTAAAACAGAATGCAATAAAAAACAAATAACAGAAAAAGAAATAAAATAAAAGCACAAAAGTGCATGAGCGTAATACATAAGCAAAAGAGAAAGCGCATAAAAATATCCCTAGCATCTAGTCTATCCTAATCAGAGTCCGAATCAGAATCGAAACTGCACGAGCAACAAGATGAGACTACTACTCTAGCGGCATCTCGGTCCCATGCCATTTCCTTCAGAAGACGACACATTTTCGGGGTAAGTGGGGAGGGTGGTGGTTCCCTGTATGGGCGTGGCCTAAGGGCCTGAGGCAGCAAATGGTTAGGAATGTCCTCTGTAGGTGGATTATCGTAATCATACGACATGGTCGGCCTAATCGTATGAAACAGCACTGGATGAGCGGGCATGTCTTCTGTAAGCCCTAGGGTAACATTCGAGGACTACTCTCTACTAACTGGCGCAACAGAACGTGTCAAAGGCAACTGCACATCCTCAAGAGTTATCCTCGGTGCTCTCGCCCCATCCGAAATCCTTTCGTGCTCACTCAGTATAGCTCAACCCTTGGAAGAAGACTCTCCCCTTGGCAGGTCCTGAACCCTCTGCTATTTTGAGGCTGCTCGAGGCTCCCTTTGCAGAGGCATTAGCCAGTAAAGAGGAAATCCTACGATTTAAGTTCAAAACAAAACTTTTTTTAGAGGGGCATGCTTAACAATAAAACTAGGAGAAAATATTCACACCTACTTATTAAAAAAGTTCAACATAAATTTAATTTTAAAACTCATTTACTAAACCAAGTAAAATTATTAGTTACTTGTTCATGTGAGCGCTTCATTTTAATATATATATATATATATATATATATATATATATGATTATAATATATTAATTCATAAATAATAAGGTAAACATTTAAGCTATTTAGGGTGTTTGATGCTCCTATTTTGTCTTGTCCTTTTTAAAAGATAAAGGTAGGTCTAATTTTGGTATAGTTTGTTTAGTTTCTAAAAATCAACTTTTAGTTTTTTAGAAGTTACAAAATTAAAAATTGAAAAGCTAAAAACTATTTTTTTCACGAACAATTTGTTTTTTCTATTGTTGTCCTTAATTTTTCTAACACTATAACACGGTCAATGTATCAATTATATTTCCTAAAAGACCATATTCTTTCTAGTTATTATATACTTTTAAACACCTTACAACCGTTTTCATCATATACTCAAATCTAACTTTTTCCTTCTAGTAGCTCCTTTTTCATAAGGAGACCAATAGAGAAGAAATAAGTTGAACTCTAGTCATACTCCTCAAACTTTAAATTTCAATAAGTTAATTAGTTTGCCTGTGGTTGGTGAAATTATCTTATGTTTTTGGCATATTGTACTGTTCATTCTTTAGTTTGTTTTCTAACTATTTAATTATTTTTTATATTTTATTTTTAACAAATTTAATTATTGATCGATGTTACTATTAGTGTATCCAAATGATGTTTAAGTATCTAATTAGACAAAATCAGGTGTCTACAATAATATATTAAACACAACAATCATACAATTTCATTAAGTACAATAAATCACATTAAGTTAATACTAAACAGTTCCTTAAGAACATAAGCAGTACGAGAAAACGATAGTATAGTAGCAAAAATATAAAATGCAATGAACGACAGAAGGACTTGTACAACAATTTAATTTTTTAATTAGAATTAAAAGAATATTTGAATAAAGAGCATGCCTCGTATCATTTAGAATCTTCCTAGGCCAAATTATAGCACCAAACCAGTCATCAATCTTTATAATATATATATATATATATATATATATATATATATATATATATATATATCCCTTTTATTGTCAATAAGTGCAAACCTGTATCAACACCAAACCACCATCTTAACTATTATCTTTGCTTTGTCCTTTGTGCAATACATTTATTTTGTACTAATTTATTAAAAAATTAATTTTCTCTTTTAAATAATATTAAAGTTTAAGAAAATATAATATAATAGAGACACTAAGAAATCACAAAATGAATACAAGATAAAATTGGGCTGACCATATTAGATAAAATAAAATTCAAACAATTCCAAAGAAGTGAAAAATTAGGAAAACATTGAAACATATAAATCAATTCAGGAGCTAAGTCATACTCAAACGGCGGCGTGGCTAGGGCTGCGGCTCCAAGTGCAGCCTGAGGCGGGGTACTCGACAGCGATTGTAATGACCCGAATAATAATGGCATTTAAATAATAAAGAGGGAGGGAAATGGAAACAGAAACATAAGGAGGCAGCAGACTTCATCAATGACATTGCACTTTGGGAGTAATAACCGAGGCATTTAGATCAAGGACTCGTCGACGAATACAAGGGATTTGTCGACTAGGATAACATAGGGTCTCGTCAACGAGGGTGAGTTTCGTTGATGAGAAGATACCGAGAGGGGTTTTTGGGCAACTTCGAATTTCGTTGACGAAGGGGTGAGTTCGTCGACAAGGAGCTTTCTTGACCTTGTCGACGAGGTGACGTGGCTCGTCGATGAAGGCTAGTGTATAAATAGCCCGAACTTCATTTTTAAGCATAATTTTTGGCGTATAACCCTCTCTTTCTATCCTACCTTTGGTTCTCCACCTTTCTCTCTTCGATTTCGAGCCGGATTTCTGCTGGTTCGAGGATCTGAAGCCACCATGACGCTCCTGGAGAAGTTCTCTGCATATCTGCCGAAGCGGATCGTCGATGGAACTCCGTTGAAATTCATCCCTGAGTTGAGGAAAGGCTTTTTATTCAAGATTTGGTCTTTCCACAGTTGAAGGAAATGATGTACTCGAATAAATACTGAAGTTTAGTTTTGGGAATTATCATTTTCAGGGTACTGCTTAGGGTTTCCTACGGGTGTAAGACCAGTATTATAGAGGGGCTTTTCAGTTGCCAGGTAAGGGGATAAATTAAAACAGTTATTTTCCATTGAAATTAATATTATTTAATAGTAGAATAATTTTCAGAAAGCATGTGATTATATATGAGTATAATTGAGAAAATGTAAGTTTGGGAAAATACTGCAATTGTACAGGAAATGTGATTTCAGAACGGAATATACGGTTCCATTCAATTCGTGTGGCATGAATATTATTTTATATATATATAATACCATGTTAAGTCAAATTTACAAAATAAGCATGTTTACAAATATTTTCGGGAATAACATGATAAACACAGTAAATTATGATTTTAGAATAAATGATATGTTCGGTGCAAGGTCATAATTGATGTTTGGCCTGAGGCCATATTTACTCATGTTATTCGGTGCAAGGCCGTATTTATTCATTTTTTTGGTGCGAGGCCATAATTATTATGTTAATGTAAGATACAGGAAATGCTATTATTTGATTTACGATAAACAATATATGTTTATGTACTATATGTTATCAAAACCCGGATGTTAGTTTAGTTCAGTTTCAGGAGCATGGTATCGTAGCTTATAGATCAGATATCTATGAACAGATTGGTGCTAACCACCCCACAAAGGGTTGGGAGATGCATAGTCGATGTGGCTTTCAGTGTAGAGTGCAGACGTCCACCTGGCAGTCAGGAGCAGGGTGTGGCTGGCCCATCGTACTTACAAACATTTTTGACACAACAGTGGTCAGCCAGCCATTGTCGGGTCCCGCCTTCGGGCTGCACAACCCATCATGGGCGGTAATGCATGACATCAGCTAGCTATTCATCCTAGGTAGTTTTCAGTATTACAGATTATATCAGATAATACATGATTAGTATGATTAGTTGGAAGTATGAAATTATATGTTTAACTAACCATATTACGACTTATGCTTTATGCTATGTGAAATGTACGATATATATATATATATATATATATATATATATATTACAATATAAATATTCATGTTGCCACACAGCTGATTTTAATTTATCTACCCTTACTGAGAGGTGTCTCACCCCAAGTTGAAAATATTTCAGGAAACTCAGAGAGATCGGTGGGTCAAGGCCGTTGTTGAGGGAGTTGAACTTCCCTGCTAGAAAGGTAAGTTCTGATCAAGGATCAGGAGATTTTGTTGTAAGATCCTAGGTTTATTTTAATATTTTGGAGATTGTATATATAAATACAGTATTTTTTGGAATATAGTAGACTCTGGTATTATGAATTATTGGTTGATGGTTGTGATTTACATTTACTGCTGTCTAGGTTCCGCTGTGTATGACAGGTGTCCCCGCTACCCACGGGTTTGGGTTGATTATTTTATTTATTATGTTTCATTTTATATTAAGATAAGGAGGTCGTTACAGTTTGGTATCAGAGCCTAGGAAACTAGGTTTTGTAGACTCTAGGATGCAGCAGTAATAATACCAAAGTATAGGGTAAGGGAATTTGAGGTCATGTTTATAATCTAGATGCAGGACTTCCGTGGTGGTTTGTGTGATTTTCCTGGGGTGACGATTTCAGGAAAGTCATTGTAAACTATCATCGGGTTGGGTATTTAGGTTGTAGGATTGAGCCTTGAATTAAGATCAGGAGAGATGAATTAATTAGGAGTATATACTATATTGGTTGGATGATATTATAGTAAAGGGGTTCTGAATTAAGTTATTTGTTTTTCAGGATGGACCCTGGTGGCAGTAGTGTCCACACTAGTGGGAATGAGGGTGCTGGACCCTCAGGCATTGCAGATAGTGATTCAGATGCAGTTTTGCACAGCGTGGCATAGCAAGTCATTGCCGAAATTGCCAGGAGCTAGAGGGAACAGGGGGTTCCATCGGCAGGCCATGGTAGCACGATAGAGAAATTTATAAAGATGAATCCTTCAGCTTTCTCAGGGGGAACAGATCTTACAGTCGCTGAAAATTGGGTGCAGGAGATAGAGAAAATATTTGCTGTGCTGTAGTGTTCTGAGGAGGAGAGGGTGCTGTTAGCTACCTATAAACTGACTGGAGAGGCTGAGAGGTGGTGGATGGAGGTGAAACTTTTGGAGCAGTAGAAGACTATACCTGTGGAGATGACATGGGAGCGGTTTAAGGAGACATTCTTCAATAGATATTTTCTAGCCTCATCCAGGGAAGCAAAGATTAAGGAATTCCTGAATCTGAAGTAGGGACAGCAGACCGTACAACAGTACGCAGTGAGGTTTATCGAATTATCTCACTTCCCCCCATACATCATACCAAATGAAGCAAAGAAGGTATGACAATTTGAGAGAGGTTTGAGGAGAGAAATACATAAGCAGGTGTCGATTCTGAAATTACAGGATTTTGCTGAGCTAGTGGATAGGGCCACTATAGCAGAAACTGGAAAGCGGTTGGAGGCTGAGGAGCAGAGCCAAAAGAAGAGATTCGCACCTTCCGATTCCCAGCAGGGAGTGGGTCGTAGTTCATGGAAGAGAGGTGGCTACTACAGGGATCGGAGGCAAGAGACTGGGAATCGCGGTTTCTAGGATGTGCAGCCATCTCCAGCATGCCTATCTTACACAAAGAGACACCTGGGGGAGTGTCGTGCCGAGTGAGGTGTTTGTTATCGGTGTGGGGAGCCAGGACATATGATGAGGGACTGTCAGGCCCGGATTAGTGCTGCTCTTGCTCCTAGACATGCTTGAGGAGGCTACCAAGCACCACGTGGAGGCCTGAAGCAGAATATGGCCCTAGCTAGGGTTTTTGCTTTGATACCAGGTGATACTGAGACAGCCGGTGACGTGGTGACAGGTACGGTTAATATGCTTTCATTTAAAATTATTACACTTTTTGACTCAGGAGCCACACATTCGTTTGCATCTATCGAATGTGTTAAATTATGTGGGGCTGAAACACAAACATTAGATGTTTAATTATTAGTAGCTACACCGACCGAGTCAGCAGTGAGATGTAGTAGGGTACTCCGTGGTTGTCTAGTTGATGTTCAGGGGAGAATTTTATCTGCTAACTTAGTGGTGCTAGATTTGCATAGATTTGATATCATCTTCGACATGGATTGGCTAGCTGCTAATTCTACCGTTATAGATTGCCGAAAGAGAGAAGTAAACTTTAGACCGCCAGGAAGACCTAAATTCAGATTTATAGGGTCACGAGTGCAATCTCTACCTTAGATGGTTTCAGCTGTTTAGGCGAGGAGACTGCTTTTAAGTGGTTTTTAGGGATTTGTTGCCTTCGTGAAGAAAACAACGGGGAATGAAGTGAAGCTCACCAATACGCCAGTAGTAAAGGAATTTACTGATGTGTTCCCAGAGGAATTACCAGGTTTGCCACCTGATCGAGAGGTAGATTTTCCAATTGATCTACTTCCAGGTACAGTGCCGATCTTTAAAGCACCATACCGAATGGCACCAGCAGAATTAACAAAACTGAAAGATCAGTTACAGTATTTGCTTGATAAGGGCTTCATACAACCTAGTGTATCTCCGTGGGGAGCTCCAGTGTTGTTCATAAAGAAGAAGGACGGGTCTATGAGGATGGACATTGATTACAGGGAGATTAATAAAGTGACCATCAAGAACAAGTATCCTCTACCCTGTATAGATGACTTGTTTGACCAGTTCCAGGGTACACGGGTATATTCTAAGATCGAACTCAGATTAGGTTACCATCAAGTAAAAGTAAGAGCAAAATATGTATCGAAGATGGCTTTCAAGACCAGATATGAGCATTACGAGTTCCTTGTTATGCCATTTGGTCTAACGAATGATCATGCGATATTTATGGATTTGATGAATATGATCTTTCATCCATATTTAGATCAGTTTGTGGTTGTTTTTATTGATGATGCACTGGTCTATTCAAGGAGCTATGAGGAGCATGAGATACATTTGAGGCAGATTTTGCAGATGCTCAGGGAGAAGAAGCTGTATGCAAAGTTAAGCAAATGTGATTTCTGGCTTGAGAAAGTTGTGTTTTTGGGGCATGTAATCTCACGAGATGGAATTTCTGTGGATCCTAGTAAAATTGAGGTGGTACTAAATTAGGCTAGACTGAGGAACGTTTAGGAGATTAGGAGTTTCTTGGGGTTAGCTGGATATTACCGTCGTTTTGTCGAGGGGTTCTCAGCTTTATCAAGGCCTCTGACACGAATGACTAGGAAGAATGTCAGATTTGAGTAGGATGACAGCTGTGAGCAGATTTTTCAGGAATTGAAGCAAAGGCTAGTCACAACGCCAGTCCTGATCATCCCATCTAGGGGTGAGGGTTATACTATCTACAGTGATGTGTTCTTAAAGGGACTTGGTTGTGTATAGATGTAGCATGACAGGGTAGTGGCATATGTGTCCAGACAGTTGAAAAAATACGAAAAGAACTACCCTACCCACGATCTTGAATTGGTTGCAGTGGTACATGCATTGAAAATTTGGAGGCATTACCTATACGACGTGCAATGCGATATTTTCTCCGACCACAAGAGCTTAAAGTATTTCTTCACCCATAAGGAATTGAATAAGAGGCAAAGAAGGTGGTTAGAGTTTATTAAGGATTTTGACTGTACTATCAGTTACCACCTAGGGAAAGCAAACGTGGTAGCTGATGGACTAAGCAGGAAGTCTGGGGAATCAGCGTTGGCAGTTATGGTGATCCAGCGTTTGATCATGATGGATCTAGAGAGACTCGACATTGAATTGATAGAGAATAATCCTCTAGTATGTATCGCCAACCTAGTGGTATAGCCTACTATGTAGGAAAGAATTAAAGCTGCCTAGAAAGAAGACCTATAATTAGTAGAGGTGATGGACAGAGTGCAGAGTGATCATGGGGAGGAATTCAGTATTGTAGATGATGGAGCATTGCAGTTCCGTTACAGATTGTGCGTTCCTACTGATACTGAAATTAGGAAGACTATTTTAGAGGAGGCTCACAGATCTTTATATAGAGTTCATCCCGGCACAATGAAAATGTATAAGGATCTACAAAAATTTTATTGGTGGAGTGGTATGAAGAGAGAGATTGCCGAGTACGTAGCCCAGTGCTTGACGTGCCAGCAGGTAAAAGCTGAGCTCTAGAGGCCAGCAGGTCAGTTGCAGCTGTTATTTATCCCATAGTGGAAGTGGGATCATATATCCATGGACTTCGTTTCAAGGCTGTCGTCGACATCGCATGGTTAGAATGTGATTTGGGTGATAGTAGACCGGTTGACTAAGATCGCCTATTTTCTTCCTATCAAGATCAACTATTCCCTTAACCGTTTAGTGGAGATTTACATCCAGGAGATAGTTTGTTTTCATGGAGTGCCCATATCTATTGTGTTAGATCGAGACCCGCATTTTACATCATGGTTCTAGAGAAGTTTGCAGGAAGCTTTAGGGTCTCAGCTATCGTTTAGCATGGCATTCCATCCTCAGTCGGATGGACAGACTGAGAGGATGATACATATACTAGAAGATATGCTCCGAGCATGTATATTAGATTTTGGGGGTAGTTGGACTCAGTTCATGCCGCTAGTGGAATTCGCGTATAATAACAGTTTTCAGGCCAGCATTGGAATGTCACCATTTGAGGCACTGTAGGTAGGAGATATCGATTTCCTCTGTATTGGGACAAGATGGGTGAGCAGAGAGTTGTGGGGCCAGAGCTAGTACAATAGGAGTACGATAAAGTTTGGTTCATCAGGGATAGAATTAGTGCAGCTTAGAGTCAATAGAAAAGTTATGTCAACAATCACCGCAGGAATTTGGAGTTCGATATGGGTGATCATGTATTTTTGAAGATAGCTTCATTAAAAGGGGTTATAAGGTTTGGTAGGAAGGGTAACTTAACCCTAGGTTCATCAGTTCATTTGAGATTTTAGAGAAAGTGGGACCGGTTGCCTACACACTAGTTTTTCCAACTACATTATCCAGGATGCACACATATTCCACATATCTATGTTGAGGAAATATGTCATATATCCTTTTCAGATCATCAGTTATGGTGAGTTAAAGCTCAGTGATTCGCTAGTCTATGAGGAGGTACCGGTGCATATTCTAGACAGAAAGGAATAGGAAATACATAATAAGAAAATTCCTCTGGTAAAGGTCCTATGGAGGAATCATGCAATAGAAGAGGCTTCTTGGGAGCTTGAAGAACAGATCAGACAGAAGTACCCACAATTGTTCTAAGAAGTTCAAATGTAGTTCGAAAATGTAAGTAAATAGGTAGTATTCTTTTGCAGGTACATGTAATTCTTTAGTTAGTAAGTGGTATTTTAGTTTTTGGGGAATTTTCTTTTGGTATATGTAATCTCCCAGGACTTGAAATGTAATCACAGCATTCCTCCGCCTTAAGTAAGGGTAAATAATAAAATAAGTAGACCATTTTTCCTAATAAGGGATGAATTATATGAATAGTAAATTTTGAGGACGAAATTTTATAAGGAGGGGAGAATGTAATGACTCAAATAATAATGGTATTTAAATAATAAAGAGGGAGGGAAAAGAAAACAAAAATAGAGGGAGGCAGCAGACTTCGTCAACGACATTGCACTTTGGGAGTAATAACCGAGGAATTTAGATCAAGGACTCGTCAATGAGGATAACATAGGGTCTCGTCGACGAGGGTGAGTTTTGTCGATGAGAACATACCGAGAGGGGTTTTTGGGCAACTCTGAATTTCGTTGACGAAGGGGAGAGTTTGTTGACGAGGAGCCTTCTTGACCTTGTCGACGAAGGCCAGTGTATAAATAGTCCGAACTTCATTTTTAAGCATAATTTTCAGCGCAGAACCCTCTCTCTCTCCTCCCTTCGGTTCTCCACCTTTCTCTCTTCGATTTCGGGCCGGATTTTCACTAGTTCAAGGATCTAAAGTCACCACAACGCTCCTAGAGAAGTTCTCTGCATATCTGCCGGAGCGGATCGTCAGTGAAACTCTGTTGAAATTCGTCCCTGAGTTGAGGAAAGACTTTTTATTTGAGATTTGATCTTTCCACAGTTGAAGGAAATGATGTACTTGAATAAATATTGAAGTTTAGTTTTGAGAATTATCATTTTCAGGGTACTGCTTAGGGTTTCCTACGGGTGTAAGACCAGTATTGTAGAGGGGCTTTTCAGTTGCCAGGTAAGGGGATAAATTAAAATAGTTATTTTCCATTGAAATTATTATTATTTAATAGTAGAATAATTTTCAGAAAGCATGCGATTATATATGAGTATAATTAAGAAAATGTAAGTTTGGGAAAATACTGCAATTATACAGGAAATGTGATTTCAGAACGGAATATACGGTTCCATTCAATTCGTGTGGCATGAATATTATTTTATATATACATATATATTATACCATGTTAAGTCAAATTTACAAAATAAGCATGTTTACCAATATTTTCGGGAATGACAAACACAGTAAATTATGATTTTAGAATAAATGATATGTTCGGTGCAAGGCCATAATTGATGTTTGGCGCGAGATCGTATTTACTCATGTTATTCGACGCAAGGCCGTATTTATTCATGTTTTTGGCGCGAGGCTATAATTATTATGTTAATGTAAGATTCAGGAAATGCTATCATTTGATTTACGATAAACAGTATATGTTTATGTACTATATGTTATCAGAATGTTATCAGAACCCAGATGTTAGTTTAGTTTAGTTTCAAGAGCATAGTTCAGTTTCAAGAGCATGACACCGTAACTTATAGATCATATGTTTATGATCAGATTGGTGCTAACCACCCCATGAGGGGGTGAGAGATGGATAGTCGATATGGCTTTCAGTGTAGAGTGTAGACGTCCACCTGGTAGTTTGGACCAGGGGGTGGCGGGCCCATCGTACTTATAGACATTTTTTACTCGGCAGTGGTCGGCCAGCCTTTGTTGGGTCCCACCTTCGGGCTGCACAACCTTTCATGGGCGGTAATACATGACATCAGCTAGCTATTCATCCTGGGTAGTTTTCAGTATTATAGATTATATCAGATAATACATGATTAGTATGATTACTTGGAAGTATGAAATTATATGTTTAACTAACCATATTATGACTTATGCTTTATGCTATGTGAAATGTACGATATATATATATATATATATATATATATTACAATATAAATATTCATGTTGCCACACAGCTGATTTTAATTTATCTACCCTTACTGAGAGGTGTCTCACCCCAAGTTTAAAATATTTCAAGAATCCCGAAGAGACCGGCGAGTCAAGGCCGCTGTTGAGTGAGTTGAACTTCCCTACTAGAAGGGTAAGTTCTGATCTAGGATGAGGAGATTTTGTTGTAAGAATTTAGGTTTATTTTAATATTTTGGGGATTGTATATATAAATACAGTATTTTTGGGAATATAGTAGACTCTGGTATTATGAATTATTGGTTGATGGTTGTGATTTACATTTACTGCTGCCTAGGTTCTGCTGTGTATGACAGGTGTCCCCGCTACCCACGGGTTCGGGTTGATTATTTTATTTATTATGTTTCATTTTATATTAAGATAAGGAGGTCGTTACAGCAACGAATTGGCCGGGTAGCGGCGGCGTGGCTGGGCTGTGGCTCTAAGTGCAACCAAAGGCCGAGGACTCGATAGCGAGTGGCGGGTAGCGGTGGCGGTGGCTGCGGCACCTGCTGAAGGCAGCCGGAGGAGGAAGGAAAGGAGGGGAAAGAAGGGAAGAGGGAAAGGAGATCGCAGAGGCGCGCAGATGAGCTAAAAAGGAAATGGAAAGGAGGGAAGGGAAGGAAGCATAAGGCAAACTTTATAAAAGGACTAGTAGTGACGAATCCATAATCGTCACTAATAGTAGGGCAATAGTGACGAATTAATAAATTCGTCACTAATGCTCTGCAAAAAAAAATTCTTTTTTTTTTAAATACGTGAAGTATTAGTGACGGCCCTCAAATCCGTCATTAATACAAGGAAAATAGTGACGAATTTCGAAATTCGTTACTATTACTCTGAAATAAAAAATTAAAATTATTTTAAAATACGGGAAGCATTAGTGACGATTTTCATATCCGTCATTAATACGGGGGCAATAGTGACGAATATATTAATTCGTCATTAATACTCTAAAACAAAAATATTGAGATCATTTTTGAATACGGGAAGTATTAGTGACGGTTCCCAAATCTGTCACTAATACTAGTGCAATAGTGACGAAAAAATAAATTCGTCACTAATACTCTGAAACAAGAAAATTTTATTCATTTTTAAATATGTGAGGTATTAGTGACGATTCTCAAATCCGTCACTAATACTAGGAAATAATGACGAATATATGAATTCGTCACTAATACTCTGAAACAAAAAAATCTTATTTATTTTTCAATATGTGAAGTATTAGTGACGGTTCCCAGATTCGTTACTAATAATAGGCAAATAGTGACGAACAAAAAAATTTGACACTAATACTCTGAAAAAAAAAATTATAATTTATTTTTAAATACAAGAATTATTAGTGATGGTCTCAAATCTGTCATTAATATTGGGGCAATAGTGATGAATTGGTATATTCGTCACTAATACTCAAAACAAAATTTTTTTTTTATTTTTAAATTAATAATAGTGACGGTTATTTATTCGTCACTGATAAGAATCTTTTAGTGACGGATCTTATTCGTCACTAGTATTGTACAAATCGTCGCAAATATTTTCCTAGGGTAATTTATGCGCGAAAAACTATTTCCCGCGATTTTATTTTATTTTATTTTCAATTTTTAGTGATGAAATTATTAGTGACGGATTAAATTCCGTCACTAAAAGTCCGTATTAGTGGTAGTTCTCAAATTCGTCACTAATACCCCCCTTTAGTGACAAAATTGAATCCGTCACTAGTAAGTTCATCACTAAAAGCCTGTTTTTTTGTAGTGAGAGTCATACTAGGGTCTTACTGAGCTTATCATATATCCTATATGCATGACAAGCAGGTAATTATTACAAATCATATCCCTAGTTACTATTACAGGCTCATATTACATAAATTAAATTTACAATACGAAATAAAACCTTCAGGGTTTTCATGTCTTGCTTCAAGTGTCATTCCTTGAAATGCTTATCTAAATCTGCACATACACATGAAAGTTATCAAATACCTAAGTATTTGTCATTATCAAAACTGGGTGCGACCTATAAGGTCAACATTCTCCCCCTTTTTTATGATGACAAATACGTTATGCAAAAAATGGGTATAGCCTTAGAAGGTTCCCCCCTAACAACGTGCATTATGTAAAAGTATTGTTTTCCTTAAGTGCTTGCGACCCAATTTTTTTCCTTTTATTCATCTCCTCCTTTTGGCGACAGCAAAAAGGGCTATAAAAGTAATAGTCTTAGGCAATGGGTATGAATCATTTGTATACAACATAAGTCTGGGAATTTTTTTGAAAATTTTGGCAGCATGCCGTTTGAAAGTAGTACATTTCCAAAAAAAAAAAAATCCTACATAAAAATGACCTATTTTTAGTTTTTAAAATCTAATAGTTTATCCACAACTACTCAAATCAAACAGTTCTAGTATGATCAATACATAAAACATAAATGCAATTATCATCATGCAATAGATATGATAATTGCGCATTGCAAAACATAATCAATTTCATAAAGTCCAAGCCAACGAAAGATATCAACAATTATATTAATTGTTAGACTTTGAAATCATTTGAAAGCTCCCCCTAAATTTATGTAAACTATGAAATATCTAGGAAGCATCTCTACTATGCATGAGGCCTAATTCACTTCTAATTTGTATGAACCTATCTTCTAGAAGTGGTTTAGTGAAAATGTCTGCCCACTGCTCACTAGTGCATACAAACTCAAGAGCCACATCCACTTTCTGCACATGATCACAAAGGAAGTGATGTCTAGTTTCAATGTATTTTGTTCGTGAATGTGAGATGAGATTTTTAGAAATGTTGATTACACTAGTATTATCACATTTAATCAGTACTGTATCGTAGTATAACCAAAAATCCAGAAGTCATTGTTTTATATAAAGCGTTTGAGCACAACAACTTCCAGCTGCAATATATTCTGCTTCGGCTGTAGATAAGACAACTGAATTTTGTTTCTTGGAGAACCATGAAAAGAGAGATTGTCCTAAATAGTGATAAGTGTCTCTAGTACTCTTTCTATCAACCTTACTACCAACAAAGTCAGCATTAGTATAACTCACATTCTCAAAGGTAGTATTAGGGTACCATATGCCTAACTCTATAGTTCCAACTAGGTACCTAAAGATTCGTTTAACTGCTAATAAATGAGATTCCTTAGGGGAGGCCTGAAACCTAGCACACATGCACACACTAAACATAACATCAAACCTACTAGTAGTAAGATATAGAAGACTCCCAATCATGCCACGATACAATTTCACATCAACAGGGATCCCTTGCTCATCTTTATCAAGTTTGATGGAAGAACTCATGGGGGTACCAAGAATTTTACAATCTTCCATATTAAATTTTTTTAGCAAGTCCCTGACATATTTAGATTGGCATATGAAAGTTCCATATTTAGCTTGTTTAATTTGTAACCCTAAAAAGAAACTAAACTCACCCATCATGCTCATTTCAAATTCACTTTGCATGCATTTGACACAAACTCATCATTAGTTGCTCCAAAAATGATATCGTCAACATAAATTTGAATTAAGAGCATATCATCATTTTTGGATTTGATGAAGAGTGTAGTGTCAATCTTGCCATGGGTAAACCCCTTTTCCAGTATAAAACCACTAAACCTCTCATACCAAGCTCTAGGAGCTTGTTTCAAACCATACAAGGCCTTAGACAACCAGTAAACATGATTTGGATATTTATGATTTTTAAAACCGAGTGGTTGTTCTACATACACTTCCTCATTAATATAGCCATTTAGTAAAGTACTTTTAACATACATTTAAAATAATTTAAAATTTTTAAAAGTGGCATAAGCAAGCAGCATACGAATGGCTTCCAACGTAGCAACAGGAGCATATGTTTCATCAAAGTCTATCCCCTTTTCTTGATTATAACCTTGGGCAACTAGTCTAACCTTATTCCTAATTACTACCTCATTCTCATCTTTTTTATTTCTATATACCCATTTAGTTCCAATAATTGTATGATCATTAGGCCTAGGAACTAGGGTCCACACTTTGCTTCTTTCAAATTGATTAAGTTCTTTTTGCATAGAAATTACCCAAGACTCACCCTCTATGGATTCTTTAATATTTTTAGGTTCTTCTTGGGACAAGAAAGCGGAATGACTCACTAGGTTCTTCAAGGAAGATCTTGTGGCTACACCATGGGATGGTTCACCTATGATTTGATCTATAGGATGGTTCCTAAGGAATTTCCAATCTCTAGGCAACTCCTGAACTTCATTTTCATTGTCATTATCTTCATATGGTTTATCATTTACTTCTTAATTTTCACTTGCATTGTTCTCAATAGATAACTTGTCTAAGCATTTTCTAATGTCAATATCATCTTCATCATCTTTCTTAGAAAATGAATTAGATTCATCAAATACGACATGGATAGATTCAATGACAATCAATGTTCTTTTATTGAAAACTCTATATGCTTTACCATTAAGAGCATAGCCTAGGAAAAATGCCTTCATCAGATTTAGAATCAAATTTCCCTAGATGTTCATTATCCCTAGGCACAAAGCATTTACAACCAAAAACATTAAAATAGGAAATATTAGGTTTATGGTTGTTCCACAATTCATAAGGGGTTTTATTAAGTGACGGTCTAATCAACACCCTATTCATTAGATAACAAGTAGTATTTATGGCCTCAGCCCAAAAATATTTAGGTAGCTTATGTTCATTCAGCGTAGTTCTACCCATTTCTTGTAATGACCTATTATTTCTTTCTACCACGCCATTTTTTTGAGGGGTCCTAGGTGCAGAAAAGTTATGTGATATTCCCTCTAGGTCACAATAATTTTCTATGCCTTCCTTTTTAAATTCAGTGCCTCTATTCTTCTTATATGAGTTATCTTATAACCTTTTTCATTTTGAATTCTCTTGCAAAGTATAGTAAACTGTTCACATGATTCATTTGTGAACCTAAAAAAGTCATCAACAATAAAAAAAAACATATGATTTACCACCAAGACTTTGCACAAAATTTGGACCAAACAAATCCAAGTGAACCATTTCAAGTGGTCTAGTGGTAGAAATAAATGTCTTTTTCTTAAAGCTTGATTTTGTTTGCTTACCCATTTGACATGCATAACAGATTTTATCTTTCACAAATGATGTTTTAGGAAAGCCTTTTACTAAATCTTTTTTTACAAATTTTGACAATAAGTCCATGCTAGCGTGTCCTAAGCGTCTATGCCATAACCAACTAGTTTCATTTATTGCAGAAAACAAGTTACTTGTTGTGAAGCTAAGTTATCAAAAGTAGTAGTATATACATTTTCATGGCAATTTGCAGTAAAAAACACTTTATGATCTGATTTACTTTCAACTATGCATTTATCATTTTTAAATGATACCTTATATACTTTATCACACAATTGACTTATGCTTAATAAGTTATGCTTCAACCCATCAACTAATAGAACATTATCAATAATCAGGGAAGGATCCTTACCGACCTTACCTACGCCGATGATGCATCCCTTTGCATTATTGCTGAACGTCACATACCCTCCATCCTTGGGAATGATTGACTCAAATTTTGCCTTGTTGTCAGTTATGTACCATGAGCACCTGCTATCAAGGCACCACCTATCCTTGGAGGGGGACAATCTCAAACACACCTTCAAAATAGACTAAGTAACTGATGCTGGTCCCTAAATTTTGTTGGGTCCATGGGGGTTAGTAACTGAATCACCCTTAACTACCCACACCTTTCTAATTTTCGCATACTTATTCCTAAGTGGACAATCAAATTGAATATGGTCAATTTGTTTGCATTTAAAACATTTCATTCTACACTTAGGATCTTTATGTGGGACTTGATATTTTGATTCACGTGTAAAATTTTCTAAGTAAAGATTAGGTTGTCCAACATTTTCAATGCCATTAAAAACTAGACCCTCTTTACTTAGAGAATTTCTTTGGGCACCAAGTAGTTTTTCAAAATTTCGTTTGTCCTCTATGAATTTAAAAACAATTTTGGAGCTATCCTCCAATTTCCTCTCAAGCTCAACAATAATCTCATCTTTTTCTTTCAAAATTGAAGCATTAGAGGTTTTTGCAATTTTAAACAATTTTGACCAATTTTCACATTTCTTTTTCAAATCATCATTTTCTTTGGTCATTTTATTCAAATGTTTAGATACACGAATATATTCAAATTGTAATTCTCTAAATGTAGGCATGCAATAAGAATCACAATCATCAGATGAATAATATGAAGATAAAGAGCAAGAAGACGATACCTCATCATCATGTTCCATCAAGCACAGATTAGCAACCTCTAAGTCACTGTAATCTGAGTCTAAGTCACTGCTGCTTAATTTATCTCGTGAAGTGCCTGCTTTCATGGCTTTCTTCTTTTTCCTAGCATCCTTTTTCAGCAGTGGGCAATTCGGCTTGATGTGCCCAACTTTGTTGCAATTGTAACACGTGGGAGTATTTGATTTTTTTTATTTTACTAGACTCTCCCTTCTTAGATGCAGACTCTCTATATCTTTTGTAGGACATTTTATTCTTTTTAAAGAATCTGTTAAATTTTCTAGTTAGCATGACCATATCATCCTCAGAGTCAGGTTCGATGCATTCACTAGATGTATTAGTGGAGGTTTTCAAAGCAGTCACCTTTTTCGCCCTATTATGTTCATCGAGACTCTCATTTATGGCTAATTCATAGGTAATCAGGGAACCTATCAATTCATCTAGAGTCATGGCCTTAAGTTCTCTACCCTCAGAAATGGTCATGACCTTAGCTTCCCAAACAGGAGGCAAGCCTCTAAGGATCTTCCTAATCATCTCATATGTAGGATAGGTCTTACCCAATGCATGCAGTGAGTTTATAATGTGTGTGAATTTAGTGTACATGCTCTAAATGGACTCACCTATATTCATCCTAAAGGCCTCATATTCACTAGTCAGCCCATCTATCCTACTATCTTTCACATCCTTACTACCTTCCTAAGTGACTTCTAACTTATCCCAGATTTCCTTTGTAGTAGCCCATGCCATTACTCTATTAAACTCATTCACATCAAGACTACAATACAAAATATTCATAGAAGTGGCATTCAAACTAACAACTTTTATATCATCGTCATTATATTCTTCCTCAGTTTTAGGAACTCTAGTTGTACCGTCTATTTGCATAGGAACATAATTTCCCTTAAAGACGATCCTTCACACCTTCAATTATGTGTTTTGAAGGTAGATGTGCATCCACTATTTCAAGAAGGTGTAATTAACACCACTGAAAATCGTAGATCGTGTGGAAGATAGTCCCTCAGGGAAAGGGGTCACGGAGCTATAAGTCATCTAAGATCTTTTGCAAAATAACTGTGAGTCTATGCTACGAGGCTCTGATACCAATTATTAGCTTTACCATGATCCCAAGAGGGGAGATGAATTGGTATTTTAAAATTGATGCCCTAGGTCAATATCCTAACAGTAGTATTTTCACAACCCTAAAGTCAATCTAGTGCAAGTAAAATAAATCAATTGCAATATGTAGCAGAAATTAAACAACACAATTTAATCAACAAAGCATGCACAAGAAAGCAGTAAAAAGTAAGTGACACCTCGAAGTGTTATCGAGGTTCGGAAAATTGCCTACGTTCCTGTCTTGGCTAACAAGTACAAGAATTACCACTATAATGCTCATTTAAGCAGGTGGAGCAGCACCTAAACAACTAGGTCAATTAGCACAGGGCTGAACTCAACCTTTACACACAATCCTTACCGGGCTAGATTACCGCCCCTTTAGGCCACGCCTAGAATTCAATAGTATTTTTCTCAATAAGACTGGTACAGTGATTATGCTTTCATGTGAAGCAGATATGTACCCAATATGTGCAATCACATACACATCAACATTATAGATAAAGTGTAAGCTCAGTGATGCAAATAGTTGTGCAAACAACACTCAATAGGGTATGATCAATGGAATGCTCAAGATTGTTCAATACAAACAATATCTTGGGACCTAAGTAAAGCAAATTTCAATAGCTAATCAAAATTCCAAAGATATCAATCAAATATTCAAACTAGCTTAAGAAAATTTTCTTCAATAAGATAAGCACATTACTAGTTTGAGAAATATTTTGGCTTGTTGAAAATATTTTTGCACAGAAAAAAATCAAAGCTATGGAAGTATTGCAACAACTATGCAAAGACCCATAAGCTTACTAGTCTATCCCAATAAAGATTTATAATATGAAATCCGTGGGATAAAACTAAGCCAAACTCTCCGAAAATAATGTCAATAATTAAACAAGCAAGGTGGGAGTTTAAGCACTATCTAACAATCACAAGCATACTCTATAAGCTCTCACAATCTCAGAATGAATCAAGGGAATGAGAATTTGAGAGTATTCAGATAATATGAATGTTTGCAAAAGAGAGGATTCTTGGCTAATGATTTTTGCTAATTAATTACTAATCCTCACAAATGAGCCTATATTTATGGGCAAGGTAAAAATTATAACCATTTGGGACCTATTGGGTATTCTTAGAAAAGTTCCAAAGTGTTTAGGAAGTATTAACCCTTATTAACCCATATTTACCTCAGTAAAAATAATTTTAACCCGACAAGGTTCGGGTGGCTGAACCAAGGTTCGGTTGCCCGAATAGACACAATTTAAAAAGGTCTTTAAATCAACTCGGCAACCCGAGTCCCAGTTCGGTGGCTCGAACAAAAGTCAAGAAACATTTGTTCGAAATTTCGAGTGCCCAGTTCTTGGTTTGGTAGCCCGAATGCACGTGTTCGGTTGCCCGGGGCATAATTTGAACTAAACTTCTTGGTAGCCCAAGTTGGTGAGGGGTCCCTTTCAAAGGGTTTGGGCGTTTGTGGAAGGTATGCATAAAATGGTTCGGTCGCCCGAGAGCTTAGGTCAACTGTTGACTTCTGAACAGTTCGAGCGCCCAAGGAATTTTGAACTCTTGGGGTTCGGTCACCCGAGCTCTCTCAAACTCCCTAATATTATTCAATTAAATGCATTTTTAACACTCCTGAATTCTGTATGATATATGTGCATGAGTGTCGGGACCTAGAGTCATACTAGGGTCTTACTGAGCTTACCATATATCCTATATGCATGACAAGCAGGTAATTATTATAGACCCTATCCCTAGTTACTATTACAGACCCATATTACATAAATTGAATTTACATTATGAAATAGAATCTTCAGGGTCTTCATGTCTTGCTTCAAGTGTCATTCCTTGAGATACTCATCTAAGCCTGCACATACACTTGAAAGTCATCAAATACCTAAGTATTTGTCATTATCAAAACCGGGTGCAACTATAAAGTCAACAGGAGTACTAACTAGTTTGGATTGACTTATCCTAAAACACCCAAATGCCCTCCCAACATATTTGCTCTGTGATAGAAATAATGTCCCATAACTTGTATGTCTAATGATTTCCATCCCTAAAATGCTTAACTGTTCCGATTTAGGTTGTTGATCTTAAACACGTTTCCAGAGATGATTAACATATCATCAATATTTAACAATATATAAATAAATGAACCACTTGAGTGCTTTTTATGATACACACAACTATCATATTAACTTCAAATGAAATCATTATCTCACATGACAATTGATAGTGATGGTGTAATCCCAAGAGGGGGTGAATTGAGTATTTTAAAATTTTAACGAGCAGAAGCTTGATTTATTTTAAAACATATTTATCGCATCCCCTTAAATATTTTAATCACCATAAAATATCTAATCAACGAACAACTATACCAATCAACAATCCTAACTATGAAATCAAACCACAAGGTTTATTGTTTTTCAAGCATATTAGTATTGGTATAGGATATTTAACCATACAAAGATTAATCTTGTATTTGAACAATCAATCAACCAAAACCAAGTAATACCGGCAAATTAAATCAAGTTTGAATTTGTAGCTACAACGAATTTTGTTCACAAAGGGTATTTAAAACATTCAAGACATCTATAAATCAATTTTGATCATTCACAACATTCCCAAATCAGATTTAAATCATCCATAGTAGATAAAATCAATAAATATGTCATTGAAAGTAAAAAAGATAAAGGATAAGAATGACAAGGAGATTTTTTACAAGGTTCGGCAACGTACCTACATCCTTGCCTCAAGAAACCCATTTTGAGGATTTTACTAACTCTCTTCGTTAAATAGGTGGAGTATCTCACTCCTTTCAATAGGCTGAGCACCTCTCTCCTTTTAGTTGGTGGAGCACCTCTCAAGCAAGAACACCCTTTTGCTTGGCAATGATTCACACTCGAATCTTCCATTTACAATAAAAAAAAAAAGTAGCAAATTTTCATACAATAAGAAACTCTCTCCAAAGAGCGGATTTATACAAGTTAAAATCACCAGTATACCCTCAAAGATGAGTTGCTATGAAGCTGTTGGAATTGGTGTATTCCCAAGAGGGTGGGTGAATAGGGTATTTAAAATTTATTCCAAGTTATGTCCAAATCAGTAGCAGTGATACTCAACCTAGGGCCGGTCTATAGACTCATAAACCCAAATGCATAGATAAATGAAAGATGCAGAAATTAAATCATGCCTAGCATTCACACAATAACATACATGTGCACAAATATAAATTGTGGAAATATAAAACAGGGCTCACACGATATGTTATTGTGGTTCGGCTAACTGTGCCTACGTCCCCGTCTTAGCTCGCAAGCTGGAGGATTATCATTATTGCTCACTTAACAAGTGGAGCGACACCAATTACAACCAGATCAAATTACACCAAGGCTAACCTCAACCTTTACAAGTTCTCCTTATAGGGCAGAGAAGACCCTACCGATCCTTATGGGCTAGATCAACGCCCCCTCAGGCCACGCCTAGAATACAACCATGAAATACAAATTTTTGTACAATTCAAATTGCTTCTATGAAAGTAGATTATGTACTGATATGCACATGTAATAACCAATGCATTTCATTATAATAAGAACTATAAGCTCAGTGCAATATGTGTGCTAACACTTAATCTTTTGTCAATAGCCAATCAAGTGCAAGAGTGCATTTTCAAACAATCTTTGAAACAACAGTATATCAAAATATCTCAATCACAAGTAGGGTTTCAAAGATATCCAAATAGTTTAATTAAAGTATCTCTAAAATGATTTTCTCAAAATTCTAGCACAAGAGATATTTGAGAATAAGCTTGTCAAATGATTTCCCCAATAACACAATAAAAGACAATCTTGATGAGTCTTCCAATAATGGTGCAAAGACTCACTAGATGAAAGTTTTCCCCACTCAATGAGTTTATTAATTAAACCCAGGGGAAAAACTTTGGCTAACAACTCTCAATCAAAAATCAACAAGCAATTAAACTAATGAGAGTTTGTGCAAGTAAGAACAATGTGGAATCACTCAAGGACACTCTCACCAAGTTTGATTTAGCAAGGGAATAACAATGTGTGAGTGTATAGGATGTGTATTGGAAAAATAAGCTCTCAAAATATTAAGAGGATTTTTGGCTAATCCAATCACTAATCTTATCTTAATTGAGCAAATGAACTCATATTTATAGACATGTGAAGAATTATGACCGTTGGGGACACCATAGGAATTATTAAAATTATTTTAAAAGAGTTTAAGAAAATTAACCCTATTTTAACCCCACTTAACCTCGATATAAATCGAGCAACCTGAGAGTTTCGATTGACCATTTTTAAGATTCGGTTGACCAGACTACTTAATTTGGTCGACTAGGGCATTTTTGAACTGAGGATTTGGTCGACCATATTTGAGGTGATTTTGGACCTTCGAGGTTAGGTTGACTAGGTCAAGTTTGGTTGACCAAATTTCATGGGTTTGGTTGACCAAGTCCTTTTATAACTTGAGGTTCGGTCGACCAAGGCGTTAGGAAATCCCCACGTGCCAGTTTTGTAGACTAGAGCATTGAAGTTCATTTCAAACTTGGTTGACCAAGTGGTCAAATGTTGACCTTGGGGAGGTTCGGTTGACTGCAGTTGCTATGTGTGTTAGGGTTCGGTCGATCGAACACACTAACTTTGTGCATTTAATTCCTAACTCTCTTTAAAGATACCTATGTTCACATAATTGTTACTTCTAAATTATAGGGGGTTTTTTCATGCAATAATTTGGGACCTAAAGTCAGTCTATGGTCTTTTGAGTTAATCCCTAAAGATCCGGCATTGGTCGACCGAAGGGTGATCCCTAAGGTCATTCAACGGTATTGAGCTTATAGTCCCTACCATGCATGATATGCGGATTATTACAGACCGATAGATAATTAATACAGATCCAAATGATAAATATAAAAATATAATACAACTTGAAACGCAAATCGATCTTTATGTGCTGCTTCTTTGCAACTCCATGGAATACGTCGGGGTATGCTCATTCAAGTGCTCTTACGGCTTCCACATTGCATCATCATCTGTGCTAACTAAAACATAAACCTACTCAAGTACTCAAAGCACCCATATGAGATACTATGGTTTGTCATAATCAAAATAGGGATCTGACCAAAAAGTCAACAATCTCCCTCTTTTTTATGATGACAAACATAATAGAAAAATATGGGTTCGTTTGACAAGGCTCCCCCTAACAGTATGCATAGATATAAAATGATATTCAAAAAATTCACAAATAAACATGAAGACTTTAGAATGATTCAAGTTTTACATTAAAGTTGAGTTATCAGTTGTCATTTTGAATAACAAAGTTTAGGGAGAAAAAACTAATTTTGCTCTTATAACACATCTCCCCCTTTTGTCATTAGCAAAAGGGCATGTAAAAAATATATATAACTAGCTTTTGAAAAGTATAGCAATTAAGCACACAACCAATATAACTAGTTAATAAAAGATTTAAATGACATGAAAAATCTAGTCAAACCAGAAATGTCCTCAAACCATTTCAATTTAAGCATTTCATAAGACCCGCAAAAATTTGGAATTTGAAGACATGCGGCATATAAAAAATAGGTTTGAGCATAAACATGATCTAACTAGTTTGTATGTATTTTCATGAGTAGTTACCAAACCAGTTATGCGATTTAAAAAAATATATATATATGACTAATAATAAGGCAAGACATAAAGGATTTTTTATTTAAAAGAATTTCTTGCCAAATAATAAAAGTATATGTGTATATATATATCCCCCTTAGGATGTTGTCAAGAGATACTGGGGGTGTGCTTGCTGAAAAAGAAACTTTAAAGATCAAGCAAGCACAAATTTTTTGGTTTGTCAATTAAGCACATACTAAAATATAACCAGAAAACCACAACCATGATGATCCTAAAGATTTAACAATCACATGCAAGATCATACGACAAATCAAATGACTGTGGCAACTCAACACATTTCAAATTATGATTTTCAATAAAAACATTACATTTTAAGCACATGCCACCCTTGATTCAAAACATATCTAAGTAAAGAAAAATGTTGGTGAGCATAACAGGGTAGGATTTAATTTTGGATACTCCTCCTATCGATTTGAGTGATAGCTTAGATGCTTCTAAGTGCTTATACATATCACAAATTACTCTCATTTAATGGGCCAAGAGTATAAGTAGTTATTTAAAATCTTTTAATATAACTATACTGGATATTAATTAATTCATTTCAATCACTGCAATTGGTATAGTCTCCCTAGAGCCTTCAAAATGCATTAGAGAATATAAATTATGGCATGAAAGAATGCTTATAACCTAGAACAATCCATATCTGTTCGTAAAGCTTTAAGAGCAGGATATGATATTCAAGGTTCTTAGAAGAACCTCAATAATAAAAAATAAAGCATGATGCATATGGGTTCTTTATGCTCTTTCTCTAGGGATGGAGCTTAGCTCCCCTAAATGTTTTCGATGATTATGCAAAGATAAAATTTAATTTTCATTTTATTTTCACTCATCCTTTCAAAAATATTTTAACATTAATTTTATCATAATCATCTATGTACAAGGTTTTATTTTGGAAAAAGTCTAACAAAATTTCGGCAGCATGCCGTTTGTAAATTGGACATTTTCCCATAAAACCTGTACCTGGTAGGTTCAAACAAGCAATTTATAATTTAGTTTAAGGCCCATGAGAACCTATATCCAGTACCAGTATGCAATTCACATTCACTGCATCCCCCATGCAGGAGACATTCTAAACTAAGCATGCAATCAAGTAGCAATCATCAATTCATAAATAATAATCTATTCATCAAAGAATATAAATAGTAGAGAGTAGAGGATAGATTTGAGTTCAGTGCAGTATTGTAATTCATAAAGGCATATGAGCATATATGTTATAAGATAATGAGAGCATTTAATTTATATAGTCATGAAAGAGTAATGCTCCCCCTGAGTTATGCACTTAATCATTTTATGCCTTTTGCCCTTTCAAGTTCTTTAGCCAAAAGATATAAGATTCAATGATTTAAGTCTGGCTTTGAGTTCTTAGGCTTATTGCATCAAAAAGTCAAAATAAATATTTCTTTGAGTGTTCTAAGCCTATATTTCCCTCTTTTCTTATGATTTTCAATACGTGAGAGGCACAAGATGGAATGACTTTCAATTTAAATTGCATGTGCATAGGTCTACTTGAATTTTGTGCACTTATCTAGATTGAGACCTGCTGCAACCAACTTAGCCACTCAGCTAATCACGAAGGATATGAAACTCTAATGGATTTGATTTAATGTTTGAGAGCTTATGAAGCAAAGAACAATAAATACTCTTAACAATTAAATTATCATTAAGTTCATAAGAGTATTCATTACAAGTGAACATGAATCAAAGTATTTTTTGTGGAAGGAATCATGTTCAGGTTTGAGCAAAGAGCGTCTAGGAATGTATGAATTTCTGAATACAGCTCTTTGGAGAATGGAATGTGTCCTTTAGATATGAATATAATTATAAGCAAGGATACGAACTAAGGAATAGGTAAAATCTTTACCGAATATGATTGTGATTTGGTAAAGAATTCCTATGAAGGAGATAAACCAAAATTAGGGATTTGATACAATTTAAGCATAAGGGAAATATTTAGATATAACTAGATGAGAAACCTTGATTCCCTTAATAGATACCCTTTAACTTGATACTAATGGATGTCTTTTAATAAGCACTTATAGAATAGGGATATTTGAAAATAAGTGCTTATGACTTGAGTGATGACTTAGATTTTGATTTAGGCTTTTCATATTCAAAAATGAGTTTAGGGTATAATGATAAATGATATACGATGGATCTCTAAAACTCAATCTTGTGCAATGGACAATAGTAACTTAACTTAAAGTGTTATATTTAAGCATGGGTTAAGAATCAAAAATTAATTACCTGGCAAGGATGCCATGTCCAATTAGAAGTGGATACAAATACTAGGTTTATATATTTTAACCTTGAACCACTCCTTAAGCCTACAGTCATCACAACCCCTAAACCTAGGAATTAAGGAAGAATTTAAAACGATTATTTTAATTCTTATTTGATCCCACTCTCCCTCAAGTCCTACGGGGTTTGCTTTCATGATTACCCACGCCATTTTCTTATCTATGCCTCTAACACTTCTAGATTTATATTTATATCAGATCCGTCGTTTCCCTTTACAAAATAAGCATATTTTGTATATATGTGAAAGATTATGCTTATTTATCCTACTTTTAATCAATGAGGCATTCATGTGATAGTGGGTCTTAAAAGATGAACCCTATCTGAAAGATTTATTTCTTTTAATTTCAAAGGGTTTAACATAATTATTCTTTTCATATTTAATTCTGAGCGTAGCTCTAGAATAATCATTTATTACTTCCTCTAAGCAGATGATTTTCAATATCTTCTTAATCTTTTTTTCTTTTCTAAGGCAGCATGATAATATTTTAATTCGTCTAATTGCATTGTTATCCTTTTATTCTCACTTTTCAAAAATGATTTCTTCTTAGATAACTTAACGAGAAATTTATTTTCAATAAAATCTTTTCTAGTTTTTCATACGACAACATGCTTTCATTATTCAATTTAGCAAATGATTCATCATAAGAATTAACAAAATAATTTTCACATGAATCATTGCATGCATCATCAACAAATTTATCACAAAATACAACAGATGATTCTTCCTATAATATATTACAACATTCAGCATAAGAATCATCACATGCATCATAAAAGAATTATCATGATATTCAATAGATGATTCAACATTTGACATATCACAAGATTTGGCACAAGAATCGTCAATTAAGCTAGAGTGAGAATCATATACCTCCTTTTCTGTTAATGCAATGACCCTATCATTTACCACTCCCAATCCATTTGAGCTTGACGTTTCTGAAGTGGTGGTCTCCTTTTCTTGGGTCTCTCCATACTTCTTTTTGAGTTCAGCCCAGATCTCCTGTGCACTTCTACATGCAATGATCTCAAGCAAAATATTAGAATCTAAAGCGCAATATTGTAAATCCATAGCATGTGAATTTGCATGTATTAACCTAATATTATTTTCATCCAAGGGCATACAAATTCCATTAACAATCACCCGTCAGGCCATCCAATCCATTGATTTTGTAAAAACGTAAATTTTAATTTTTCAAGTAGTGTAATCGACACCACAAAACAATGGAGGACTGGAAGGTGATCGTCCCTCTCTGAATGGGGATACACTAATGTGAGCCATCTTGATCTTTAGCAAAAATGTTTAAGTCAATGCCACGAGGCTCTAATACCATTTGTTGGAATTGGTGTATTCCTAAGAGGGGTGAATTGGGTATTCAAAATTTATTCCTAGGTATGTCCAAATCAACAGTAGTAATACTTAACGTAGGGTCTGTCTATAAACTCATAAACCCAAATGCGCAGATAAATGTAAGATGCAGAAATTAAATCATTCGCAACATTCACACGATAACATACAAGTGCAAGAATATAAATTGCGGTAATATAAAACAGGGCTTACATGATATGTTATTGGGGTTCGGCCAACTGTGCCTACGTCCCCGCCTCAGCTCGCAAGCCCAAGGATTATCACTATTGCTTACTTAACGGGTGGAGTGACGCTGATTACAACTAGGGAAAATTACACCAAGGTTGACATTAACCTTTACAAGTTCTCCTTATGGGGTCTAGCCCTACTAATCCTTATGGGCTAGATCAACGTCCCCTCAGGCTACGCCTGGAATACAACCATGAAAAAAAAATTTGTGTATAATTCAAATTGCTTCTATCACAAGAAGATTATGTACCGATACGCACATGTAATAATCAACGCACTTCAATATGATAAGAACTATAAGCTTGGTGCAATATGTGTACTAACACTTAATCTTATGTCAATAGCCAATCAAGTGCAAGAGTGCATTTTCAAACAATCTTTGAAACAAGTATATCAAAATATCTCAATCACAAGAAGGGTTTCAAAGATATCCAAATAGTTTAATCAAAGTATCTCTAAAATGATTTTCTCAAAATTCTAGCACAAGCGATATTTGAGAATAAGCTTGTTAAATAATTTTTGCAATAACACAATACAAGACAAGCTTGATGAGTATTGCAATAATGGTGGAAAGACTCACTAGCTAAAAGTTTTCCCCACTCAATGAGTTTATTAATTAAACTGGGGGGAAAAACTTTGGCTAAAAACTCTCAATCAAAAATCAACAAGCAATTAAGCTAATGAGAGTTTGTTCAAGTAAGAACAATGTGGAATCACTCAAGGACACTCTCACCAAGTTTGATTTAGCAAGGGAATAACAATGTGTGAGTGTATAGGATGTGTATTGGAAAAATAAGCTCTCAAAATATTAAGAGGATTTTTGGCTAATGTAATCACTAATCTTATCTTAATTGAGCAAATGAACTCATATTTATAGACATAGGAAGAATTATGACTGTTGGGGATACTAGAGGAATTATTAAAATTGTTTTAAAAGAGTTTAAGAAAATTAACCCTATTTTAACCCCAATTAACCTCGGTAAAAATTGAGCAACCCGAGAGTTTCGATCAACCATTTTTAAGATTCAGTAGACAAGACTACTTAGTTCAGTCGACCAGGGCATTTTTGAACTGAGGATTTGGTCGAAAAAATTTGAGGTGATTTTGGACCTCCGAGGTTCGGTCGACTAGGTCAAGTTCAGTTGACCAATCTTCATGGGTTCAGTCAACCATGTCATTTTATAACTAGAGGTTTGGTCGACTAGGGCGTTGGAAAATCCCCACGTGCCAGTTTGGTCGACTAGAGCATTGAAGTTCAATTCAAACTTGGTTGACCGAATGGTCAACTGTTGACCTTGTGGAGGTTTGGTCTACTGAAGTTGCTCTATGTGCTAGGGTTCGTTTGACCGAACACACTAACTTTGTGCATTTAATTCCTAACTCTATTTTACAGACACCCCTATTCACATAATTGTTACTTCTAAGTTATAGGGGGGCTTTTTCATGCAATAATTTGGGACCTAAAGTCAGTCTATGGTCTTTTGAGCTAATCCCTGAAAATCCGACGTCGGTTGACTAAAGGGTAATCCCCAAGGTCATTCAATGGTCTTGTATAGTCCCTACCATGCATGATATGTGGATTATTAGACCGATCGATAATTAATACAGACCCGAATGATAAACATAAAAATATAATACAACTTTAAACAAAAATCGATCTTCATACGATGCTCCTTTGCAACTCCATGGAATATGTCAGGGTATGCTCGTTCAGGTGCTCTTACGACTTCCACATTGCATCATCATCTGTGCTAACTAAAACATAAACCTACTCAAGTACTCAAAGCACAAAGATGAGATACTGTGGATTGTCATAATCAAAACAAGGATTTGACCAAAAAGTTAACAAAAGCTCAAAGAGTTTTCTTGGTTTTTTTGGATTGAAAGATAAGAAAATGAAGAACAAAACAAGAAATTATCTTGCAGCGATGAAGAACAGCACACAACAGCATTTGAAAGATGAAATCAAAAAGTTTATAAGCAATTAGGCTGCCCTAACATGATTAGGGTTACCCTTAAATAGATGGGTTTGAAATCTAACCGTTTGCCCAAATTTTGGAAACAATATTTTTTAAAACGAAAATAAATTGCACTGTTCATAACTTAAATCAAGCACTTCAGTTGACTAAACTGGTATTTCAGTTGCCCAAATCGATTAAAAAATATGAATTTCAAACAGGTTGTAGCCTTTCGATTGCTCGAACTTTGAGTTCGGTCACCTAAACCTATTTGGTTTACTAAACTTTTAGTTCGATCGCCTGAACCAATAGCAGTACACATTCAATCAACTGAACCATGTTTTCAGTTTCACGAACTCACTGATGCCAAACCAGGTTGTTCAATTTACTACATTCAGTAGACTAAAGCTTGAGCCTCGGTCGCCCGAACATTTTGAAATTAATTTTTATTTTTATTTTTTATTCTAGAATTCATATGTATTCATTTGAAAAGATATTTGGACCTTAAAAAATGTTTTCCAAGTTATTGAGATAGGTCTTGTTGGAATTGGTGTATTCCTAAGAGGGGGTGAATTGGGTATTTTTTTTAAAAAAAAAATCTAGGTTTAATCAAAACCACAATCAATATTTCATAACCTAGGGTCTGTCAAAACAAATACCAATTACCCAACAATATAAAACTGAGCAGATAAATAAAACAGATACAGCAGGCTCAGTAATTCCCATTTATTCACAATATTTAAAACATGTGCACATTCATAACAAATTTATATAAGCATATATGTGCAGGAATTTAATTGTGGAAAATTAAAGTGCAGGGAAAGATAGAACGACACACGATATGATATTGAGGTTCGGCAACTATGCCTACGTCCCCGCCTCTAGCTAACCAGCCTGAGGATTTCACTAATGCTCACTTACAAGTGGACCGACATTGTTTACAACACCCTTTCCATATTGGGCAAGGGAAACCCCAGATCAGATTCACAGGGCTGACCCTAACCTTTACAACTGATCCTTTTAGGCTAGATCAACACCCCCTCAGGCCACACCTGGAATACCACTGATTCTTACAGGCTAGATCACCACCTCCTTAGGCCACACCTAGAATACAATCAACAAATATAAATTTTGAGTACAATAAGATTGCTTCTATACTAAGCATATATGTACACCAATATAATCAATGCACTTCAATATGATGTGAAGATTAAGCTTAGTGAAGTTTGTATGAAAACTCTCAAAAATATGTAAATATGATAATCAATATGTGAGAGTGTTAAAAGAATAATCTTTGAGTAAATGTAAATGATATTCTTTAAGTATAGTTTCAAAGATGTAAATGATATTCTTTAAGTATAGTTTCAAAGATTTTAAGAACCCAAATAATATCTTAAAAAATACTTTTCAAATAATAGCTATAAGAAATATTTGGGAATATGCTTGCCAAAAATAATATTCCAATAATATAAAGCAAGCTCTTGAATCTTGCAATGAGGATGCAAAGATTTACAAGCTAAGGAGCGTCTTCCCAAGAATATTTATGAATCAAATAATGAGGGAAGAACTCAAGCTTACTATCAACAAAAATCAATTTCTAATTTGAATACGTAATGAGAATGTAAGCTTTAAATGGATATATTATGCTAGCAATAATAAAAACTCCACCTTTCTTCAAGTTGCAAATAAAATGCAACTAAAAGAAGGTTAGTATGAATGCTCTCTTTTGAAAATATGGATTTGCAAAGCAAGTACGAAAAGAGAGTAAAGTCTATGCTTGTATATAAAAGTAGGAATCAAAATAGCTCAATGAATTTTTCGAGAGATTTTAGTTAATCAAGTGCTAATCTCATACTAATTATGGGAAATATAACCGTTGGGGACATGACCGATATTTTGAAAAAGTTTAATTGAAAATTAACCCTCATTACCGGGATTAAAAATTTTTGAACCCGAGAGGTTCGGTCGGATGAGGTAAACCATCAGTCGACCAAACACATAGAAATATTCGAATTTAATTTATGGGTTTGGTTGGTTAAGGCTAGTTCCGGTCAGCCGAGCCAAGGCAATTTTCCAAACCTTCATAGATTTGGTCGCCTGGCCTTAAGGCCAGTCTGTCAGTTCATGAGAATCAGGCAGCCGAGGCATTTTTGAATTGAAAATTCGGTCAGTCAAGGTAGGTAGAGAAAGTCAGTTTCAAATGTCAGCCGACCGTGGAAGCTTAGTTCAAAATGAGTCAGTCATCTAAGACAAGTCAAATATTTGACTTTCTGCCTGTTTGGTCGACAAAGGTGCTTATAACTCCAAGACGACGGTCGACCGAGGCCCTTAAAAATCAAGGTATTGCCTATCTTTGACCTTATAAGTTATATCATTGTTTGTATAAGTGTGGTATTTTGGCTCAAGGGATTTTTCATGAAGTGCTTGGGGACCTACGATCAGTCTATGGCCTTTGAGCTTATTCATTCCATCATGCATGCAATCATTTATTACAGACTATAATATTACAAACAAAACTCAAATGCACATATAAAAAAGGTGTCTTTAGTCTTTGCCCTTCGTATTGCCTTCAAAATGTATGCCTTTGAGTTCTTTATGGCTTCCATCGTATCCCTACTTTCCCTGCCTTCTAAGAGTATATATGTACAAGCACTAGATGTACAAGTAAGATACACTGGATTTTTTAGAAGCAAAATAGGATAGGACTCCTAGAGTCAATAGGTCTCTAAGTCTAATTCATCCTAATGAGCTTCATAAACAAACTTAAACTTGAGAAGTATTTACATGAGACTTCTATTACATTATACATGAATTAAACTATAAGTTTTCATGTCTTGAAGCTTTCATCCAAGCTCTAGCCAATCTTCATTTATCTTGTTTTTTTTCTTGGCTTTTAAACTTAAATGTGAACCATTTGCTACCATTGTGTTTGTAAGCTATAATAATTGTAAATTCACTTGAATGCACAAGTAGATTCCTTTGTTTGTCATTATCAAAACCGAGATTAAGCCTTATTAGGCCAATAAAAATTTCAAACTACTAATACCACAGTTAGGGAGACTACTTTAGGCCATATAATGACTTCTTTAACAAGCACACATGGTCTTTTTTCCTAGGAATAAAAAATCCTTGATACATATAAATCTATTAACTTAAATCACCATGCAGGAAGTTAACTTCTCCAACTCTAAGTCATAACTAATAACCATAGCAAGTAATATATGAATTGATCTAGGTTCTACAATCTGCAAAACACTTCATCAAAATCAACACCTTTTTGTTGTGTAAACCCTCTACTACCAACCGTAATTTGAACCTTGAATCTTCCACATCAAGAATACCCTTTTTCTTTTTGAAAACACATTTGCAAATCACAATTTCCCAGTCCTTTAGAGGTTTAGCCAATTCCCACTTATAATTTTTGTAAAGTGACTCAAGATCTTTGGTTATGAACACATCACTATGTTGATTCAAAAATTAGACATGGCATCATGATATGTTCATTGTTCTTCACCATCAATGTTACCTACCACACTTAATGCAAAACCAACTAAATTAGCTTGACCAAACCTTTGTATAGCCTTTATTTGTTGTTTTTGTCCATCTTATGTTAACCACCAATCATTTACATGCTCTAGTGGAACAACATCCTCCTAATTAAAAACATGTTGATCTAAACTATTGGGTTCATTAGAATGATTGCTTAAACTCCATATCTATTGCACTTGGATCCCAATTCAATTTGCAACACCACATGTTTTTTAACATTCTATTCATGATTAAGCTGCTCCTTTTTAGACAACATGGCACACTCATGGAAAGTAACACCCCTGCTAATAATAACCTAGAGTTCTTATTATCAATACTCCAAAATTGATAACCCCTTAATCCCAATGCATAGCCTAGGAATATGCATTTTTCACTTACCTTAGCTCTAACTTCCCATCATTGACATAAGCATAGCATCTAACTCTCATGTTAGTTCCCCAAAGTGATAAATATAGTTCCCAAAGTAACAAAAATTAAAATTCTAACTCTTATGATAGTTCCCACAGTGACAAAAATTCAAATTCAAATTCAAATTCTACCCTTCATTATGTATTCACATAATTTGTAATTCCATATATGTTTCAAAACCCAATTGAATGCTTATACCTTCTCATTCCCACCTACTACAATCCCCAACATCTAAGTTTTCTCCAGCAAATTGATTGTCCATCCCTTCCCATCCCCACCCACTACTATTAGGACTAGATCACCAAATTTAATAAGAAACAATGACGAAAAAAAAAAAAAAAAGCAATCAATACACACAAAGAAAAGGGGATATAACATGATTTGATTTCAAAGTGAAATTTATGTCCATAGACAGCAAAGTTCGCTATGAATAACAAGAGGTGATCACGAGAGTAGTCTCACTCTCACCGTCATCCCAATTAAACCTAGGTTCCTACATGCCACTACATAGATGTAATTTACAATATTTATATAAACCCTTTATCTAACACTCGCAAAGATATAAGCATTATGGGACTAAATACAAGACACCTCAACAAATCATCAACTTGTCATGAATTTTCCTTCTTCATCGCCATGCCCCCTTAAAGGGCCTACTGTTGGAACTGGTGTGATCCCAAGAGGGGAGGTGAACTGGATTTTAAAAACTTTTTGGCTAATTTAAACATTTCAACGATTCACCACAAATCATATCTCATTCATAATACAAACGTGTATGTAAAATAATTAAACCATGAGTGCAAGCATACACGTGTGTAGTATATCTCATTTAATTTAAGTGTGTGTATGCCAATAACTGTAACAGCAAATGAACAAGCATACACATATAGAAATTTAAGTGCAGAAATTTAAATGAGATAGGGAGAGAGAGACACACGATATTTGTTATCGAAGTTTGACCAAACCAGCCTATGTCCCCTGTAGAGACCCAAAGAATTATTGCAATTAAATAATAAAAGCAAGGAGAGAAAAAGAAATTTCAAACGGGGACTCAGCAGGGTCTCGTCGATGAGCACAGAGTGTTCGTCGACGAGCAGTCTTCTTGGGCACATCGACGGGGACACGTGTCTCGTCGATGAGAACTTACCGAGAGGGTTCATTTCAAGGCCTAAAATTCATCAACGAGGGTTATTTGTTCGTCGATGATCCTCCTTCTTGGACTCGTCGATGAGGTCTCGTGGCTTGTCGACGAGGCCATGTGGCCAGCCACCTATATATAGCTGAAAATTCATTTTCAGTGAGAAAAATACGTCCCATTTCTTTTTCTCTCTTTTTAGAAAATGAATCCTCTACCTTTTTTCTAGGTTTTCAGCTCTATTTCTCCTTGGTTTGACGATCATAAGCTACCATGGTGATGCTAGAGAGATTCTCTACAACCTAACTAGAGCAGAATGTTGATTTGAGAAGTTTGGGCATCATCCCAATTTCAGGGTAAGTAGATTATTTGGTATTTCTAGTATTACCGGGTTTAACTGAGGCCATATTTTCTATTATATGAGAATATACTGGTGTTTTGTGAAGTAAAAATTAGGGTGTTATGATTTCAGGATTAGGGTGTTTTGGGACCCTACAGGCATGGGTTGAGGACCCCAGGATATATTTTTCTAGGAACCTAGGTAAATTATAGTTTAGGAAATCATGAATAGGAAGATTCAGAAAATGTGAGTATAATGATTTTCTGAGGAATTTATATATATGTAACTACAAGATTTAGAGGTTAGTACGCCAAGGGCGTGAGGGTTGAATTGGAGGCAAGCCTCCCGGTCAAATAGGTAAGGGAAATATGCTATGCTAGGAATTGAGAAATGTTTATCAATAAATTATATGTTTTTCATATTATTATCCATTATGCAAATTATTTGTATATTAGAAGATATAGTTTCTAGAATATGGAATATTTATTTATTAAGTTGTGTGGCATGAGACATTATCAGATTATACAGAATTACGAATTACATATATTATAAATACAGATATATTTTACAGATAGATATTATACGGACAGATATTATACAGACAAATATATTTTACATATAGATATTATACAGACAAATATATTTTACAGATAGATATTATACAGATAGATATTCTATAGCATGCATAGATTACTGTGATTTCCAAAATGTTAAAGCCATAATACTATGATATACAGTATATACAGTTCAGATATTACAGATCAGTTATTACAATTATTGCAGTTCAGATATTATAGTATATTTAGAATATTTTTTGGTGTTATGGTTATTTCAGTGTTACAAATTAGACCCTGATGATTCAGTTCAGATATCAGCAGAGCACGGTACCGTTGCTATCACAGATTAGAGTGCAACCACACATCTCAAATAGAGTGTGGAAGATTTCCGTGAGCCGTACTTGGAGAGATTGCAAGCTCCCCAGAGACTGGGTTGAGGTGGCCAGTTTGACGAGGTAAATACCAGTACCGTGCCTCAAAGTGATTGCAGGTGGTCAGACTGAGGATTGGTAAAGTTATAGTTGACTTATCCTACTAGGCCAATCAGAGTTAAGTCTTACCTATGGGTTGCATAACCCTGTCATGAGGGGTTAAATCATGACGTACAGTTTTTTAGGGCAAACATCACAATTATGAATACATATACAAATTTACAGATTATCAACAGATATATTATGATACTAGAAGTATGGAAAGTAGAGAACTTAGATATTATAGTTGTGTTTTAAACTATAAATGCAAGATGTACTGTATATTGTTTTACCAGCTTTTATAGTATTAGATATTATCAGTATAGTATTTTTAAAACTTAGTCACCACACACTAGTAATAGCATATTTCCTCTTACTAAGTGTTGTCTCATTCCAATGATTTAAAATTTTTCAAGTGATCTAACTAGACGAGCAGATCAGGCTCGCCGATAGAGAGGTTGCTGCATTGCCCTGGTTGTGGGGTAAGTGTTTTAAGGGAGATGTGTTTTTTAGGTAGTCTTCTAGTGTTTTTGGTGGATGTTACTAGGAGAGGTGTTTTTTTGTATGTATATTTTGGGAATTATGGAATTCTCATATTGTAAATATGGTTGTAATGCTTTATTTTTTCCGCTGCATAGTTGTGAAAAAATGAATAGGGTTTCCTCAATGCTCATTTGGGGCCTGCGATGTTATAGTAGATAATCTAAGGATGTCATAGTAAATTAAGTTTCAATGTTTAGTAAATTTTAAGTAAGGGAAAAAAATGGTATAGATTTTGAAGTCGTTACAGTTTGGTATCCGAGCCTAGGTTGCTAGATTCTGTAGACTCTAGAGTGCAGTGGAAAACAATACCAGAATATTGGAATGGATTTTGAGGAAGGATAGGAATTGGGATAGAATAGAATATCGGTGAGATAATGTTAGGAAATTAGGATAAGAATTTAGGGTTCTGTTCTATAGTCTGGAAGCAAGAATTTCGGGATGGATTTTGTGATTTTCCTAGGATGACGATTTTAGGAAAATCATAGCAAACTATAGTCAGTTTCTTTTTTCATATGGTGGGACTAGACCTTAAATTAGAGATAGGAGGTATGAAGTATTTTAGTTAGAGCAATATTGTAAGGTTTTGATTCTCAGAATAATTTGGTATTATTGCAAGATGGATCCAAGAGGTAGTAGCGCACACGCTAGTGGAGACGATGGAGCAGGGCCTTATAGTGCAGGAGGCAGGGATTCAAATGCGATATTATGCAATGTAACTCAGCATGTCATGGCTGAGATTGAACGAAGCTCTAGGGAGTAGGGAGGTCCATCTATTACGCAGGGGTGCACGATAGAAAATTTCATGAGGATGAACCCTCTAGCATTTTCAAGAACAGTTGATCCTATAGTTGCAGAAAACTAGATGCAGGAGATAAAAAAGATACTGATGGTGCTCCATTGCACCGACAAGTAGAGGGTCCCTTACGCCACGTATAAGTTGGAAGGAAAGGCTGAGAGATGGTGAACGACCATGAAATTGTTAAAGGAGCAGAGACCCAACCCAGTGTCGATGACCTAGGCCCGATTCAGAGACATATTCTTTGACAGATACTATCCTGCAATGGCTAGAGAGGCTAAAGTACAAGAGTTTCTGAGTTTGACCCAGGGATCGTTGACAGTTTAGTACTATGCGGCGAAATTCATTGATCTATCACGATTTGCCCCATATATACTACCACATGAAGTTAAGAAAGCCAAAATGTTTGAGTGGGGGTTGAGACGAGATATGTACAAATAGGTGGCAGTACTAAAGATGTAGGATTTCTCTGAGCTACTTGATAGAGCTACAGTAGCAAAGGAGAGTGAGCAAATAGATGTAGGAATACTGAGCCAGAGGAAGAAGCCCACACCACTGAGTTTCCTAGTAGGTCCCAGCTGGGGCCCATGGAGAGGAGACTGATATGGAGGAGGCCAGAGATAGACATTCGGGCACAATAGTGTTCAGGGTGGGTAGATTATTCCTATCTGTCCTAGATGTGGTCGGATGCACTCAGGTGAATGTCGTTTGGGAGAGAATGTCTACTATCGGTGTGGGAGATTTGGCCATATGGCACAATCATGTCGGGGATCTCTGATCCACACACCAACTCATAGACCACTTCGAGGTGGTTATTAGGTGCCTCGTGGGGGCTAGCAGAGGAAGACAACACCAGAGAGGGTTTATGCGTTGATGCCGGGAGATGATGAGGCTATTGGAGACGTCTTGATAGGTATCCTTACTATTTTACCATATAAAGTTTTTGTTTTATTTGATACATGTGCCACCCATTCCTTTGTATCAGTATGGTATGTTAAAGTATCTAGGGTAGAAGCACAGTTGTTAGATGTTGAGTTGTCTATAGCCACACTGATGGGATCTACTGTGAGGTGTAGGAAGGTACTTAAGAACTTTTTAGTAGGCATTCTGCTATCAGAAAGAAGTGATTTTCAAACCCCCAGGTGAGCAAGAATACAGATTTGTGGGTTCACGTGTGTGTACCTCGCCACTGCTAGTGTTAGCTATTCAAGCGAGGAGACTAATTCAAGGTGGATGTCAAGGATATGTAGCTTACATAAAAGAGCTACTGAAGGAAGAATTGAAATAGACTAATATTCTAGTGGTTAGAAAATTTCCAAATATTTTTTTAGAGGAATTACTTGGTTTACCACTAGGTCTAGAGATCGAATTCACCGTGGATCTGTTACCAGGGTCGGCACCAATATCTAAAGTGCTGTACAGAATGGCTCCAGCTGAATTGAAGGAATTGAAAGACCAGTTGCAGGCATTGCTGGATAAAGGGTTTATCAGGCCTAGTGTGTCACCCTAGGGAGCCCTAATCTGTTTGTGAAAAAAAAAATGCGACCATGAGGATGTGCATAGATTATAGGGAAATAAATAAATTGATAGTCAAGAATAAATATCCTCTTCCTAGAATTGATGATTTATTTTACCAACTCCAGGGGACCCAGGACTACTCCAAAATTGACCTTTAGTCAGGCTATCACCAGGTGAAAGTCTAGGCAGAGGACGTATCCAAGACAACATTCCAAACCAGGTACAAGCACTACGAGTTCCTAGTAATGCCGTTCGGATTGACAAATGCACCAGTAGTGTTCATGGATTTAATGAATCGGGTGTTCCATTAGTACTTAGACCTGTTTGTTTTGGTATTCATTGATGATATACTGGTCTACTCAAAGTATCTTGAGGAGCACAAGGGTCATTTGAGACTAGTTCTACAGGTGCTGAGGGAAAAGAAATTGTATGCTAAATTCAATAAATATGAATTCTGGTTGAGGCAAGTTACTTTCCTCAGGAGTGTGATCTCCAGGGACGGTATATCAATTGATCCAAGTAAAATAGAGGTAGTAGTGAGTTGGCGAGACCAGTGAATGTTCAGGAGGTCTGAAGCTTCCTAGGTCTAATAGGGTATTACCGGCGTTTCGTGGATGGCTTCTCCAGATTGTCAGGTCCACTGATTCGACTCACGAGAAAGAATGTGAAATTTGATTAGACCGATGAGTGTGAGCAAAGCTTCCTGGAGTTGAAGCGATGGTTGGTCACTACATCGGTATTGTCTATCCCATCAGGGGAAGACGGTTTTATGATATACAGTGATGCGCCCTAAAAAAGACTCGTGTTCTTGTTGATGCAGCACGGGAGAATCATCTCCTACACATCTAGACAACTTAAAGAGTATGAAAATAACTACCATGTGCACGATCTAGAGTTAGCTGTAGTGGTGTATGCTCTGAAAATCTAGAGGCATTATCTTTATGGTGGGAAATGCGAGATCTTCACTAATCACAAAAGGTTAAAGTATTTCTTCACCTAGAAAGATTTGAATATGCGACAGAGAAGATGGTTGGAGCTCATCAAGGATTATGATTGTACTATCACCTACCATTCAAGGAAAGCAAACGTGGTGGCTGATGCACTAAGTAGGAAAACAGCAAGAGCAGGGGCATCAACAATGGAGATTCAGCGCCTTATCTAAATGGATTTGGAGAGATTAGGCATGGAGATGATAGAGGGTGATTACTAGGCATTCATTGCCAACTTGGTGGTACAACCTACCCTGCAGGATAAAATTAAAGCTAGATAGAAAAATGACATAGAGTTGGCATAGTTGATAGAGAAAGTGCAGGATGGACAGGAAAGGGAGTTCAATATTTTAGAGGATGGAGCCCTGAGGTTCCGTGCTAGACTATGTATTCCTACAGATACTGAGATCAAGAGGACTATATTGGAGGAGGCTCACAGATCCCTGTACACAGTTCATCCTAGTAGTACTAAAATGCGGAATGGACAAGAAGGGGAGTTCAATATTTCAAAGGATGGAGCCCTGAGGTTCCGTGCCAGACTATGCATTCCTGAAGATGCTGAGATCAGAAGGAGTATATTAAAAGAGGCTCACAGATCCCTGTACACAGTTCATCCTGGTAGTACTAAAATGTATCGGGATCTTCGAGAGACTTTCTGGTGGAGCAAAATAAAGAGGGAGATTGCTGAATTCTTGCAACAGCATTTGACACCCCAACAGAAAAAGGCTGAGCACCAGAGGCCAACAAGATAGTTGCAGCCACTCCACATCCCTGAGTAGAAGTGGGATTACATATCCATGGATTTTGTCACTAGGTTACCACTAGCACTGCATGATCAGAATGCTATCTGGGTGATTGTTGATCGATTGATAAAAACAACCCATTTTCTACTTATTAAAGTTAGTTACCCTATGTACAAACTGGCAAAGATCTACATTCAAGAGATAGTTCGATCCCATGGAGTGCCAATATCCATCATTTCAAACCATGATCCACATTTTACATCACGATTTTGGAGGAGCTTGCAGGAGGCTTTGGGGTCTCAATTATCATTTAGCATGACATATTATCCTCAGACTGATTGTTAGGCAAAGAGAACGATCCAAATGTTAGAGGATATGCTATGAGCATGCGTGCTGGATTTTAGGGGTAGTTGAACCCAGTATATGCCACTAGTTGAGTTTATCTATAATAACACCTATTAGGCCAACATCGGCATGGCACCTTATGAGTTGTTGCATGGAAGGAGGTGTCAATCACCTTTGTATTGGGATGAAATGGGTAAAAGGTGAGTTCTGGGACTAGAGTTGGTTCAGCAGGTGTACGATAAATTTCAACTAATTAAAGATAGAATTAGTACAACTCAGAGTCGACAAAAAAGTTACGCTGATACGCACTATCGGGAATTAGAGTTTGATGTTGAAGATCAAGTATTTTTGAAAGTAGCACCATTAAAGGGAGCTGTGAGATTTGGGAGGAAGGGTAAGTTGAGCCCTAAGGTCATTGGCCCATTCGAGATATTAGAGAGAGTGGGTCTAATAGCCTATAGGCTAGCTTTACCACCAGCATTGTCCATAATACATGACGTATTTCATATCTCCATATTAAGGAAATACATCCCAGACCCTTACCATGTGATGAGTTATGCAGAGATAGAGCTCAGAGAATCATTAACATACAAGGAGACACCAGTGCAGATCTTAGATAGAAAGGAACAGGTATTGCGCACCAAGATAATTTCATTAGCAAAAGTTTTGTGAAGAAATCACATAGTAGAGGAGGCTTTTTGGGAGCCAAAGGAGGAGATACGACAGATGTACCCACAGCTGTTTAGTGGGATACAGTAATAGTCAATATTGTTCAGATAACGACAAGTTTTATTTTATTCAGTACAAAGTGACGAATGTATAGTTGTATTTTAGATTATAGGATAAAATAGTGTTTTGGTTTTGCGATAATTTTTCTTTTATGAGTATATTTATAATCTCCTAGAACTACTTATGTAATCACAGTATTCCTCCGCCATAAGTGAGGGTAATTAATAAAATAAGTAGCCCATTTTCCTTAAAGGATGGTGTTCAATACAGATACCAAATTTCAAGGACACAATTTTATAAGGAGGGGAGAATGTAAAGACCCAAAGAATTATTACAATTAAATAATAAAAGGAAGGAGAGAAAAGGAAATTTCAAAGGGAGACTCAGCAGGGTCTCGTCGATGAGCGCAGAGCATTTGTCGATGAGCAGTCTTCTTAGGCACATCGATGGGGACACATGTCTCATTGATGAGAACTTACCGAAAGGGCTGAAATTCATCAATGAGGGTTATGTGTTCATCGATGAACCTCCACCTTAGACTCGTCAACGAGGTGTCGTGGCTCGTCATCGAGGCCACGTGGTCAACCACCTACATATAGCAGAAAAATCATTTTCAGCGAGAAAAATTCATCCGATTTCTTTTTCTCTCTCTAGAAAATGAATCCTCTACCTTTTCTCTAGGTTTCCGGCTCTGTTTCTCCTCGGTTCGACGATCAGAAGCTACCATGGTGATCTTGGGGAGATTCTTTACAACCTAACTGGAGTAGAATGTTGATTTGAGAAGTTTGGGCACCATCCCAATTTCAGGGTAAGTAGATTATTTGGTATTTCCAGTATTACCAGGTTTAACTGAGGCCAAATTTTGTGTTATATGAGAATATACTGGTATTTTATGAACTAAAAATTAGAGTGTTATGATTTTAGTGTTAGGGTGTTTTGGGACCCTACAAGCATGGGTTGAGGACCCCAGGAGATATTTTTCCAAGAATCCAAGTAAATTATAGTTTAGGAAATCATGAATAGGCAGATTCAGAAAATGTGATTATGATGATTTTCTGGGGAATTTGTATATATGTAATTATAGGATTCAGAGGTTGGTATGCCGAGGGCGTGAGGGTTGAATTGGAGGCAAGCCTCCCGGTTAGATAGGTAAGGGAAATATGCTATGCTAGGAATTGAGAAATGTTTATCCGTAAATTGTATGTTTTTCAGATTATTATCTAGTATGCAAATTATTTGTATATTAGAAGATATAGTTTCCATAATATGGAATATTTATTTATTCACTTGTGTGGCATGAGACATTATCAGATTATACAGAATTATGAATTGCAGATATTATATAGACAAATATATTTTACATACAGATATTATACAAACATATATTCTATTGTATGCACAGATTACCATGATTTCCAAAATGTTAAAGTCATAACACTATGATATACAGTATATATAGTTTAAATATTATATATCAGTTATTACAATTATTGCAGCTCAAATATTACAGTATTTTCAAAATAGTTTTCGGTGTTATGGTTATTTTGGAATCATAATGAAACAATTATATATATATATATATATATATATATAGGAAATAGTATTATATAGTATCAGACCCTGATGATTTAGTTCAGATATCAGCAGAGCACGGTACCGTTGCTATTATTGATTAGAGTGTAACCACACATCTCAGATAAGGTGTGGAAGATTTCCGTTAACCGTGCTTGGAGAGATTGTAGAATCCCCAGAGATTGGGTTGAGGTGGCTGGTTTAACGAGGTAGATACCAGTACCGTGCCTCGGAGTGATTGCAAATGACCGGAATAAGGATTGGTAGAGTTACAGTTGACTTATTCTGGTAGGCCAACCAGAGTTAAGTCCCGTCTACAGGCCGAAAAACCCTGTCATGTGAGGTTAAATCATGACGTACAATTTTCCAGGCTAAACATCACGATTATGAATACGTATATAGATTTACAAATTATCAGCAGATATATTATGATGCTAGATGTATGAAAAGTAGAGAACTTAGATATTACAGTTGTATTTTAAACTATAAATGCAAGTTGTATTGTATATTATTTTACCAGCTTTTACAGTATCAGATATTATCAGTATAGTATTTATGAAACTCAGTCGCCACACACTAGTAATAGCATATTTTTTTCTTACTGAGCATTGTCTCATCTCAGTGATTTAACATTTTTCAGGTGATCCAGCTAGACGAGCATATTAGGCTCGCTGATAGAGGGGTTGTTGCACTACCCTGGTTGTGGGGTAAGTGTTTTCAAGGAGATGTGTTTTTGATAGTCTTCCAATGTTTTTGGTGGATGTTGCTAGGAGAGGTGTTTTTGTGTATGTTATTTTGGGAATTATGGAATTCTGGTATTGTAAATATGGTTGTATAGCTTTATGTTTTCCGCTGCATAGTTGTGCAAAAATGAATAGGGTTTCCTCAGTGCTCATTTGGGGCCTGAGATGTTATAGTAGGCGATTCAAGGGTATAAGAGTAAATTAAGTTTCAGTATTTAGTAAAGTTTAAGTAAGGGAATGGTATAGATTTTCGGGTTGTTACATCCTTGCCTTGGGCATACCCCCCAAGGATTCCACTAACCCTGCTCACTTATGGGTTGGGCAGAAACCGTTTACAATGTCCTTCCGGGCCAGAAATTCCCCAGTTCAATTATAAGGTTGAACCCAACTTGTCTCATTTACGGGGCTGAGACTCCCAGTTCAATTTTCAAGTTGAACCCAACCGGTCTCACTTATGGGGTTGAGACTCCCCAGTTTAATTAATGGGATGAACCCAACTGGTACATTAAAACTCATTTTTGTACATATAAAAATGTTTCTAAATATAAGCAGAGATATACACATTTAAGCTCAATACATGCACTCTCTAATGATATGCATTTTGCTCAGTAGAGTAAGGGTGTAATTAAAAAACATTTGCACAAATAAAATATATGAAAATAGGAGTATTATGTTCTCCTTTAAATATTTTTGCAAATAAATAACTTTTAGAGAATCTAGGAATTTAAACTCAATAAAATATTTGTGCTGCAAATAATTTCTCCCAAAAATATTTATCAAGGAAATAATAAGGAGAAACCAAAGCTATACTCTCAAAAAGAATTTTCAAAAATAAATAATAAGTGAGAGTAAGCATGTAAAAATAAATGCCCAAAAAAATATATACTCTTGTCAAGAGTAATTTTGAAATTAAAGAGTGGAAGAGAGTTGGAGAGTTTTGCTTAAAAAATTTTTCCCCAAAGAAGAGATTTTAGTAATAAAAATTGGTTTAGGGGAACTTTGATTAACAAAGGTTTAGAGAGAATTTTAGAGTTAATCAAAGTTGTTAATCGAAGCAAATGAGAAGGTATTTATAAATTTTCAACAAAATATGACCATTGGGTACCTATTGGGTATTTTGAAAAAATTTAATTAAAATTAAACCCTAATTAACCTTAATTAACCATGGTAAAATTAAGGCAACCCGAGAGTTTCGGTTGCCCAGTCCTTAAATACGATCGCCTGAATAGAGACAAAGAGAAAAGTTACTTTTTCAAGTTCGGGTGCCCGAGGGAAGGTTTGGGTGGTTGGGCTGAGGCAATTTTCTAAACGCTTGAGGTTCGATCTCCTGGTGAATAGTTTGGTCTGCCGAACTTCACTATTCGGTCATCCAAGCCTATTTTGAACTTAGAGTTCGGTCGCTTGAGGACAGTGGGAAAAGTTACTTTGAGCGTTTGGTTGACCATAGATAATCAGTTCAAATTAGGTTCGGTCGCCAGGACCTCAGTCAACTTGTTGACTTTTTGACCAACAAAGTGTTCGGTCGACCGATGGCTATAACACATAAGTAGTTCGGTCATCCGAGACTTTTAATTAAGCCTAAAAATATAATATCAGTCGACCGAAGTTAGCCCTAAGGTCTGTCTATGGCCTTTGGTTCCCTATGGTCAAACTACGGTCATCTGAGCATTCAAATCATATCATGCATATGCATGCATTATTACATACCAAATAAAAAGTTAAATGCAATGCAAATTAAAATCAAAATGTCTTCTTTTTTTCTTCATTTTCCATAGAATTTGCCAAGAGTGTGTAAGCTTTATGTCCTTGCTGGTTTCCATTTTTCAATATCTTATATTCGTGCTGAAAAGATAACCTATTCATGCAATGCACACATAAGATACTGGTGGTTTTTCAGCATCAAAACAAAGATCGGACTCAAAAAGCCAACAATCTCCCCCTTTTTGATGATGACAAATAGTCAAAAGCAAAATGGGTACAACTTGAAAAGGCTTCCCCTAAGAATATGCATAATGTAAAAATAACAATAATAGCTCAAGCATATTCATGAAAGAAGACATAACAAATAAAATTATGCATTTAACTTTGCGTTAAGGCACATGCTCAGATATTTGTCTCCTAAAAATTTTCCCTTTCGATCATTATCATTTTGATCAAAAACATGCTCCCCCTTTTGCCATCAGCAAAACGGCTAAGTTAAGTAGAAAACATTTTGATCATTTAGAAATAGACTTAGGAAAAATAATTTCCCCTTTTAAAAAATAATTTTTATTTTTCTTATAAAAATTCTCCCTCTTTTTGGCATAAGATTTGAGCATAGAAAATCATTCTTATATTTTCTTACAAAAATATGGCAATAAAGCAAACAACAGTATAACTGGTCAATAAGAGATTAAAAGGCACATGATAAACAAGATCAGATAAGGATTATCCACAAATCATGGCAATTTAAACATATCATAAGACTCGTGAAAGATTTGATTTCAACACACACGACATATGATAGCAAATGTAGGTTTTAGCATAAAAGTGGTCTAAGTAGGTCATATGTATTTCATATATTATCCATGAACCAGTTATACAACACCCTAAAAAAAATTTATTAATAATATATTTTCATGACATAAAATTTTAACACAGAATAGTACAAGTCATGAAGACATTTAAGCACACAAGCAAGACATAAAATATATTCCATATAAGTTCATTTCTTGCTTTTAAAAATGTATATATAAATAAATATATATATGTATAAAAATATATAATATAAATAGATAATATATATATATATATATATATATATATATATATATATCTCCCTTATGATTTTTAATGAATGTTGGGGGTTATGCTTGCTAAAAAAGAAACTTTAACATAAAAATTCAAGCAAGCTATGTTTTTCTGGTTAGGCATTTATGAATAAAATATTTCAACAAATAGCCAGAAAAACAACCATATAGATCCTAAAATGGTTTGGATAAATTAATTCAAGACTATATGGCAAAACAAATGATTGTGGCAATCATCATATCTCAAATTTAGATTTTCAATAATATTATCACATTTAAGCACATGCCACAATGAAAACAACCATCTAAGCACGACAAGGTTGTCGTGCAAAACAAGATAGAGATTTAAAGAAAAGATGCTCCCCCTATCAATTTGAATACATGCCTAGATACTGTTGGTTACTTATACTCAGACAAATTTTGAAAATTCATTAAGAGTTCAAACAGTATGAGTACTAATTTCATATTTCACTGGATATATGTTAAATGAATAAATTTCACCAGTAAAATGTCCCTAAACACACATGCGCTAATGGTCAAACAATAAGACATGCATGGTGTTCATCCATACCGTGAAAAATCCATATAAAAAATGATTTAGTAGAGACAAAATATGATGTTCAGGGTACAATAAAAATTTCGGACTCAAAAAGTGGAAACAATAAAAATAAAAATAAAAATGTGGGTCCATTGGGCAGGTGATTCTAATCTTTTTCTCAAGGATGGGGTTTAAACTCCCCCGTATAGTCTCAAACACACAAAAGTTCATTAACGGTCAAGGATCAATTTCAATAAAGCACATTTAACACATATTCATCCTTCAAAACAACACTCGGCTTGCAAGAGATTATAAACGTTAAGCACCTATTCATTCGTTCCTAAAAATAGGGCTTAAGCTCCCCCTATATATTTGCATGCACGCATACTTGCAATAAAGTTCAAGGATGATAGTCATTTAAAAAACATTCATCAAAAGTTCATCCTTTCAAAATATTTCAGCATGTAGCAAATATTGAACATTCAGCATACAACATGACATATTGCATTTCAATTTAAATACATAATAGCCAATCAAGGCTATACTCAAGGGCAATGCAATAGGGGTTCAAAGATGATGACACAACTCAAAACATGATGAGTGTGCATAAAATGAAAAACTCCCCCCAAGTCATGCAATTGCTCATAGTTACATGGACTTTGAATATTATAACATGATGATTGACCATTTGGGTCCTTCATGAAGTTCATATCCCAAGGTTAGGGCCAAATGGTATCCATGAACTAAATTCATCCTAAGACACAAAAAATGTGTACATGTCTTCAAAATATCTAGCAGTTTGGATTTTACATGTACTAACCTATTCAATTATCTAGCATCCTAGGAAATGAGCGTGAAGACTGAGCATGTTTTTAGTTTAGCACATACCATTTTAAAATTCAACATGCCCCAGCTAGTTATTTAATTATTTTGCATGCATTATAAAAATAATTATAAAGTTCACCTAGCATGCATTTTATCATAATCTATTCTAATACATGGCTTCATTTTTGGGAAAAAAAATTCTACCGAAATTTTGGCAGCATGCCATCTCTAAATAGGACATTTTTCCCATTTTTACTATGTACCTAATACCTGATAGGTTCAAGCAAATAATCCAAAATTTAGTTTAAGCATGCGAGAACCTATATCCACTACCAGCATGCAATTCACATCATTACATCTACCATGCAAGAGGCATTCAATACAAGCATGCATTCAGTAGTTCAATCAATATATCAAATAAAATATAAACTATCCATACGAAGATATAATCATTTTGCAAACAATGGACAGTTGCATTCAGCTCAAACAACAGATTATGCTAAAATTTCAGTCATCCATATGATGATATAAACATTAGGCAAAGATGGATATTTAGCATTCGGTGCAAACAAATCATCCATTAAAATTGTTGACCCTATAGGTCATTCCTAATTTTGATAATGACACATACTGTGGTATTTAATGGTTGCCAAGTTTGTGTGCAGGTTCTTGTTGGCAAGTTCATATAAAGGCATGTGGCAACCCGAAGAGAAGTGAATACCCAACATATTTATTGTTGTACTTTTTATCATTGGGTTTGTAATAATTTCAGTATAAATGGGTTTGTAATAATCTCTGCATGTCATGCATGTAGGTTTTGTAAGCTCCAAAATGACCGTAGACTGACCTTAGGGACTGAATGACCTTAGGGCACCCTTCGATTGACCGAATTTTTGGGACTATCTCAAAACGGCCTTAGAAAAGACCCTAGTAAGACTTTAGGTCCCAACACTCATGCACATATATCATACAAAATTAAGGAGTGTTAAAAATGCACTTAATTGAATATTATTAAGGAACTTGAGAGAGCTCAGGTGACCGAACCCCAGGAGTTCAAAACTCCTCGAGTGCCCAAACTGTTGAGAAGTCAACAGTTGACTTAGGCTCTCGACGACCAAACAATATTCTACACGTCTTCCACAGGCGCCCGAACCACCTGAAAGGGACATTCCACCAACTCGGGCTACCGAACTGTTTAATTCAAATCGAGCCCCAGGCGACCGCACACACGAGTTCGGGCCACTGAATGTATGACCGGGCACCTGAATGTACGAAGAAATGTTTTTGACTTTGATTCGGGCCACCGAACTAAAACTCGAGCTGTTGAACTTATTTAAAGACTTTTTATAACTGTGTCTGTTCGGACAACCGAATCACGATTCAGCCACCTGAACCTCGCTGGGTTAAAAAAAATTAACTAAGGTAAATACGGGTTAATTTGGGTAAATTGTCTTCAAACAATTTGAAACTTTTCTAAGAATTCCCAACAAGTCCCAAACGGTTATAATTTTACCCTAACCTATAAATATAGGTTCATTTGTGTGGATTAAGGGGACATTAAGAAAAAACATTAGCCAAAATTCTCTCAAACTCAAAATCCCATTTTGCCTATAATACTTCCAAACACTTTCATACCTTCATTCCATTGATTAATCTTAGCTTTGTGAGAATTCTTGCTTGGGTTATTACTTAGTATTATTGCTCATACTCCCATTAATTTGCATGATTTATTGTAATATTATTTTTGGGGAGTTAAGTAAGGTTTTCCCACAGATTTTATTTAATAAATCTTGTGTTGTGAAAAAAACCTTGTAGCTTAAGGATCTTTGCATTGTCTTTGCAAAAATTCCTATAGCTTGATTTTAGTGTGCAAAATATTTTTCTACAAGATAAAATATTTCAAACTACTCTTGTGCTCATTACATTGAAGGAAAATCTTTTGAGTTAAGTTTGAATTTTTGAGTAACATCTTTGAAACCCTGATCTGCTATTGAGATTTCATTTAACTTGTTTCAAAGATACAACTTACTTAGAACACTCTTGAACATTATTGTGACCATATCTTGTTGAGTGTAGCTTACACAAAAATACACATCACTGAGCTTACATTACCTATATTGTTTATGTGTATGTGATTGCGCATATTGGGTACATATCTACTTTACATGAAAGCATAATCACTATACCAGTTGATTGAGAAAAATACTATTGTATTTCTAAGCGTGGCTGAGGGGGCGGTAATCCAACCCATAAGGATTGTTAGGGTCTTCTCCGCCCGCAAGGAGAATTTGTAAAGGTTGAGGTCAACCCTGTGCTAATTGACCTGGTTGTATTAGGTGCCGCTCCACCCGTTAAGTGAGCATTAGTGGAACCCTCAAGTGTGCGAGCTAGAGGTGGGGACGTAGGCACAGTTGGCCGAATCCCGATAACATATCGTGTGTGTTCTTTATATTTCCGCAAATTTATTTTTTGCACTTTTATTTTCAACACAAATATATTGTATGCTTAATTCATTATATGTAGTACATGTGTTGATTGGGTTTATAAGTAAATAGAAAGATCCTAGGTTTGTGTAATGTTGCTGCTAGATTGGTTGACCTTGGGACAAATTTTTAAATACCCAATTCACCCCCCTCTTGGGAATACATCAAAGCTAACAAAAACATTTCCAAAATTAAGAATATTTCAATAAAGAGCTTATTGAATGAAATTTCAAATTTTCTGCTCCCCCTTAATTATGCAGCCAAAGAATCATATATTCAATTTGCATTATTTGACATAACTGATATTTTCCAATAAGGGGATGAGCTTATGAATTTCTTAAATTTATTTTATCATTTGAAAATGATATATTATTTAAGCTCAGTGATGAGTTTAGGATAATAATGCATATAGTGTAAGATTTATTTCCTAAGATTCAATTGTGTGTTGGACAAAATATGCTATATTTAAGGTACATATACTAGAGCACAATGATTAGAAGAAGAATTAATATAATTTGCCTTCAAGAAACTAAGTGGGTGGGGGAGAAAGCTAGAGAAATTGATAAATCAGGTTTTAAACTTTGGTACACTGGAAAAGAAAAACATAAGAATGGAGTAGGCATTATTATAGACAAAAACTTAAAAGATAGCGTTGTGGATGTAATTAGAGTAAGGGATAGAATTATAAAAATCAAAATGGTATTAGGACAAGAGATAATAAATATCATTAGTGCTTATGCTCCTCAAGTTGGCTTAGCAGAAAATCTTAAGAGACAATTTTGGGAAGATATGGATAGATACAAGGCATACTAGGGACTGAGAAAATATTTATAGGAGGAAATCTGAATGGACACATTGGAAGAGATAATAAAAATTATGAAAGGATACATAGAGGATATGGATATGGAGACAAAAATGAGTCTAGGGAGATGATCTTAGACTTTGCTATGTCATATGATTTTAGTATAGTGAATACTTGCTTTAAGAAGAGAGAAGAACACTTAATAACCTTTAAAAGTGGACAAAATAAAAGTCAAATAGATTTTTTTTTAACTAGGAGGGTAGATCGTGTATCATGCAAGGATTGTAAAGTTATTCCAGGTGAAAGTCTAACCACACAACATAGAGTCTTAGTGTTAGATATATGCATTAAAAAATGAAAGAAAAAGGATAAAATAAACCAGTGTAGGAGAACTAGATGGTGGAACCTAAAAGGAGAAAATATAATAAAATTTAAAGATAAAATGATCAAAGATGGGGATTGGACCTTAGAGGATGGGATAGATTCAAATACTCTTTGGAATAGATTAGCTAACTCTATTAAAAAGATAGCAAAAGAGATTTTAGGCAAATCAAAGGGAAGATTATCAAATAGCAAAGAAAGTTGGTGGTGGGATAAAGATGTACAAAAAATCATAAAGACAAAAAGAATTTGGTATAAAACGTGGCAAAAATGTAGAAACAATGATAATTTGAAAAATATAAGGAGACAAGAAAAGATGCAAAAAGGGCTGTTAGTGAAGCTAAATATAGATCATTTAATAGTTTGTATAATAGATTAGGTACAAAAGAAGGGGAAAGAGATATATTTAAACTTGCTAAAGCTAAAGAAAGGAAGAACAAGGACTTAGGAAATGTAAAATGTATAAAAAGTGAGGATGATATTGTCTTAGTTAAGGACAAAAATATTAAAGAAAGATGGCGAAGTTACTTTAGTAAGTTGTTTAATGAAAACCAAATAGAAGGCTTAAATTTAGAATTATCAAATGAGGAAAAGACTAAAAATATAAGATTTATTCGAAAAATTAGAGTTAACGAAGTTAAGTTTGCACTAAAAAAGATGAAAAATGGGAAAGCTATGGGACCAGATAACATCCCAATTGAAGTTTGGAAATGCTTGGGTGATAACGGAATTATATGGTTAACTAATTTATTTAATACAATTGTAAAAACTAAGAAAATGCCAGATGAATGGAGGAAAAGCACTTTAATACCTATATACAAAAATAAAGGAGATATTCAAAATTGTAATAACTATCGTGGAATTAAACTTATGAGTCATACGATGAAACTATGGGAAAGAGTAGTTGAACAAAGATTAAGGTTAGAAATGAAGATCTCAGAAAATCAATTTGGTTTTATGCCTGGGAGATCTACCACAGAAGCTATTTATCTTTTAAGAAGATTAATGGAAAAGTTTAGGGAAAAGAAGAGGGACTTGCATATGATATTTATTGACCTTGAGAAAGCATATGATAGGATACCTAGGGAAGTTTTATGGTGGGTTTTAGAAAAAAAGGGTGTATGTTGTAGGTATACCGATGTCATTAAGGATATGTACGATGGAGTAATGACTAGTGTAAAGACTATAGATGGAGAAACTAGAGAATTTCCAATTACCATAGGTGTACATCAAGGATATGCTTTGAGTCCTTATCTTTTTGCTTTAGTGATGGACCAATTGACTAAGAGTATTCAAAAGGAGGTTCCATGGTGTATGTTGTTTCCAGATGATATTGTATTAATTGACGAAACTAGGGATGGAGTAGAGGCTGAGTTAGAATTATGGAGAGAAGCTTTGGAATCCAGAGGCTTTAAGATAAGTAGAAATAAAATAGAATATATGAAATGTAATTTTAGTAATGATAGGATGAATATTGGAGACAAAGTTAAACTTGATGATGAAGAAATAAATAGTACTTGTAGATTTCGATACCTTGGATCTATTATGCAAGCTAAAGGAGAAATTGAAGATGATGTAATGCATAGAGTTAAAGCAGGTTGGGTAAAATGGAGAAGTTCTTCAAGTCTTCTATGTGATCGTAGAATACCCTTAAAATTGAAAGGGAAGTTTTATAGGACATCTATAAGACCAACTATGCTATATGGATCAGAATGTTGGGCGACGAAGAAACATAATATCCAAAAAGTAAAAGTTGCCGAGATGAGGATGCTTAGATGGATGAGTGGTATAACATTAAAAGATAAATTAAGGAATGAACATATTCGTGGTAAGTTAGGTGTAGCTCCTATAGAAGATAAGATAAGGGAAGGACGACTCAGATGGTATGGACACTTGCAACGTAGGCCTTATAGTGCACCTGTGAGGAAGAGTGACTTAGTTACTATGGAGGGCAGTAGAAGGGATAGGGGTAGACCTAAAATAACTTGGGAGGAGATAGTGAGTAAGGATTTAATGTCTTTGAATCTATCAAAAGAAATGGTCCATGATCGCATAAATTGGCGGAAAAGGATTCATATAGTCGACCCCACTTAGTGGGACTAAGGCTTGGTTTTGTTGTTGTATACTAGAGCACAAATAGCATAAAAGAAATGTTTAGCTAATGAACACTTTGTCCATTTGAAGAGGATAGCCAATATATTATTTATTAACCAATCATAATCATATGTATATATTAAGCTTGGATTGGATATATCAATTAAAATTTTCATTTCGGCTAGCATTCCTAATGTTTTTAGTATAACAATAGTGTGTTCTAAAATTTAAACTCTTAAGCACAAAACACTATTCAATTATTTAAAGTATTATGACTCCTTTTATATATATATCCTAAAATCTTATGAGTATTAATGAAATGTTCTTTTTAAGAATCTCATAAGCTAACATGTTATAACACATGATTCAACAAAATATTTAACACAATATATATTACAAGAATCATGGCATGAAATATTTTATAAAGTAGAAAGAGGCATAGATATACCAATACATTTTACTCCTTCTTAATCATTTAGACACGGAATCCTTGGAGTGGTGTCTTTTTCTCTCTTGATTTTTCCAAAATTCTACTATTCCCAATATTCCTTAGGACTACTATAAGACATAATCTTTTAAAGACATTAGTAGCTAAGGCATCACATAAATATATGCATGGCATTCAAATGATATGCATTAAAACTATGTCATGCAGATTCAAATCATTTTCAGGTTTGGGAAACATGCATCTTTTAAAAACGTTTTAATGGGATATGAAAGACTTCGATAAATACTTTCCAAATCCTCCAATCATTTGATTTTACAAAAATCATTCTTAATAATCAAACAATAAAATCTAGGCAATGAAAACAGTGCAGGATTTGCAAATGGCTGACCCTCAAAATGGGATACACCGAAAAACCGAGTCATTGCAATCTTTATGCAAATAGCGGTTAAGCTTATTACAACCTCGCTCTGATACCAATTTTTGGAATTGGTATGATCCCAATAGGGGGGTGAATTGGGTTTTAAAAACTTTTTGGCTAATTTAAAAATTTCACCGATTCACCACAATTCATATCCCATTCATAATACAAACGTGTATGTAAAATAATTAAGTCATGAGTGCAGGCATACACATGGGTAGTATATCTCATTTAATTTAAGTGTGTGCATTCAAATAATTGTAATAGTAAATGAAAAAGCAAACACATATAAAAATTTAAGTGCTGAAATTTAAATGAGATGGGGAAAGAGAGACACACGATATTTGTTATTGAGCTTCAGCCAAACTAACTTACGTCCCCACCTTGGGCATATCCCCCAAGGATTCCACTAACTTTGCTCACTTACGGGTGAAGTAGAAACCATTTACAATGTTCTTTCGGGGCGGACAATCCCCAGCTCAATTACAAGGCTGAGCCCAACTTGTTTCACTTACAGGGCTGAGACTCCCCATTTTAATTTCTGGGTAGAACCCAACTAGTCTCACTTACGAGGCTGAGACTCCCCAGTTCAATTAATGGGATGAATCCAACTGGTACATTAAAACTCATTTTTGTACATATAAAAATACTTCTAAACACAAGCAAAAATGTACACATAAGCTCAATACATGCGCTCTCGAATGATATGCATTTTGCACGGTAGAGTAAGGGTGTTTATTAAATAACATTTACATAAATAAAATATATGAAAATATGAGTAGTATGTTCTATTATAAATATTTTTACAAATAAAGAACATTTGGAGAATTTAGGAATTTAAACTCAATAAAATATTTGTGCTGCAAATAATTTCTCCCAAAAATATTTATCAAGGAAATAACCGGGAGAAACTAAAGTTATACCCTCAAAACGAATTTTCAAAAATAAATAATAAGTTAGAGTAAACATGCAAAAATAAATGCCCAAAAAATAAATATACTCTCTTCAAGAGTAATTTTGAAATGAAAGAGTGGAAGAGAGTTCGAGAGTTTTGTGTAAAAAAGTTTACCTCAAAGAAGAGATTTTACTAATAAAAATTGGTTTAGGGGAACTTTGATTAACAAAGGCTTCGAAAGAATTTTAGAGTTAATCAAAGTTGCTAATCAAAGCAAATGAGGGGGTATTTATAGATTTCAACAAAATATGACCGTTGGGGACCTATTGAGGATTTTGAAAAAGTTTAATTAAAATTTAATCCCAATTACTCTTAATTAACCAGGTTAAAAATAAGGCAACCCAAGAGTTTCGGTCGCTCAGTCCTTAAGGACGGTTGCCCAAATAGAGACAAAGAGAAAAGTTACTTTTTCAAGTTCGGGTGCCTGAGGGGAGGTTCAGGTGGCTGGGCCGAGGCGATTTTCCAAATGCTCAAGGTTTGGTCGCCTCGTGAATGGTTCGGTTTGCCGAACTTCACTATTCGGTCGCTCATGCCTATTTTGAACTTAGAGTTCAGTCGCTCGAGAATAGTATGAAAAGTTACTTTAAGCGTCCGGTCGATTGTGGACAATCAGTTCAAATTAGGTTAAGTTGTCCGGGCCTTAGTCAACTTGTTGACGTTTTGGCCAATAGAGTTTTCGATCGACCGAGGGCTATAACACATAAATAGTTCGGTTGCCCGAGGCTTTCAATTAAGCCTAAAAACCTAACGTCAGTTGACAGAATTCAACCCTAAGGTCTTTCTATGGCCTTTGGTTCCCTATGGTCAAACTATGGTCATCTGAGCATTCAAATCATACCATGCATATGCATGCATTATTACAAACCAAATAATAAGTTAATTGCAATACAAATTAAAATCAAAATGTCTTCTTCTTTTGCTCTTCATTTTCCATGGATTTCGCTAGGAGTGAGTGAGCTATATGTCCCTACTAGCTTCCATTTTCTGGTATCTTATGTTCATGTTGAAATGATAACCCGTTCACACACTAAATGCATATATAAGATACTGGTAGTTTGTCAACATCAAAATAGAAATCGGACTCAAAAAACCAACACTTACGCCATGCTGGAGATTTTTTAAATTCAATTAATGCTCAAACTTGATTATTAGAACTGGCTTAGTCAATTTATTTGTTATATTATCTTTTATCTCAATTTTCTTGACTTTTAATTTACCTTAGATGATGACCTCTTGAATATAGTGATACTTGACATCTATGTGCTTAATCCTCTTATAGTGCATATGATCTTGGGTCAAGTGTATGACACACTGATTATCAACATAAGTCTCCTTTATCAACTCTAGGTTTTTGACCAAGTCATTTAGACACAAAAATTTTCCTTCACAACTTCAACTAGATTCATGTACTTAGCCTCAATTGTCGACAAGGCTATTGTTGATTACAAAGTTGCCTTCTAGTTGATGGTATTTCCAAGAAAAGTGAAAATATAACCTGTCAAGGATATCCACTTGTCCAATTCACCTGCATAATCCAAATTTGAATATCCTATGACACGAGCAACTAACTTGCCCATTCCATAAACCAAGCCATAACTAGCAGTCCCTATAAGATACCTAAATATCCATTTGATTGCTTCCCAATGCTTCTTCCTAGGGCAATGGATATATCTACTCACTACATTAACAACCAACACCATATCTAGTATAGAGAAAATCATAGCATACATAAGAGAACCAACAATGCTAGTGTATGGAACTCTTTCCAAATAGCTCTCTTTCTCCTTAAATCCAGGTAATAGAACCATCAAAAATTTAAAATATGCAATCAAAGTTGTACTAATCGGTTTGGATTGACTCATCTTAAAGAACTTATACACCTTCTCAACATATTTTCTCTATGATAGAAATAATGTCCTAGTACTTCTATTTCTAATGATTTCCATCCCCAAAATTTTCTTCGTTGCACCTAAATCTTTCATCTCAAACTCATTACTTAACTGCTCTTTTTTAGGTTATTGATCTCAAACATGTTTTTAAAGATAATTAACATGTCATCAACATATAACAATAGATAAATAAATGAACCACATAACATATTTTTATGATACACACGACTATCATACTAACTTCTAATGAAACCATTACCTCACATGACAATGCCAAACTGCTTATACCATTGTTAGGGCGACTACTTCAAGCCATATAATGACTTTTTCAACAAGCACCCAAGGAATTTTTTCCCAGGAACAATAATTCCCTCGGGTTGATACATATAAATCAATTAACACAACTCAGCATATAGGAAAGTTAATTGCCCCAACTCTAAGTCATATATAACAACCACAGCAAGTAATATATGAATGGATCTAGGTTTTACACTTGGCGAAAATAGTTTATGAAAATCAATACCTTTTCATTGTGTAAAACCCTTTGCTCCCAACTATACTTTGAACCTTGCATCTTCCCACTTCAGGAATATCCTCTTTCTTCTTGAGAAAACATTTGTAGCAAAAACTTTCTGGTCTTTTGGCAGCTTAGCCAATTCCCACTTATGATTCTTTATAAGCAACTCAAGCTATTTAGTTATCATCAAACTACTATGTTGATTCAGAACTAGACATGGCATCAGGGTATGTTCATTGTTCTTCACAATCGATATCACCTACCACACGTAATGAAAAACCAAGTAAATCAACTTGACCAAACCTCTGTATAGCCTTCATCTATCATTTTCTTTAGTCTCATGTTAACTGCCAATCATGTACATACTTTAGTGGAATAACATACTCCTAAATAGAAACACATTCATCTAAATTATTGGGCTCATTTGGAGTGATTGCTTGAAACCTTATTTGTTGCACTTAGATCCCAATTCAACTTGCAAGTCCATATGCTTTTTAATACTCTAGTCATGATCAAGATGCTACTTTTTGGACAACATAGCATGTTGGTCCGGGAGTAGAGTCTAGAGGGGGGTGAATATACTCTTTTACGTATTTTCAATTTCCTCTACAAAATAATAAATCTTGACAAGATGCAAGCAATTATATCACAATATAAACAAAGTAAATCATGCACAAGATATAAATTAAAGAGAAGGGAAGAAAATCTTAACACCAATGTTTAAAGTGGTTCGGCCTCTTGCCTACGCCCAAGCCTTGACACTAACTCAGAGAAGCCTTTACAACCAGGAACAAATCCCTTTTGCTCACTAAGAGACACAAAGTTCGCCAAGAATGCTTGCACTTTGGTTCACCAAGAACCTTCAACCATGGTTCACCAAAAACCCTTTGTGATCCGGTTCACCAAGAACCTTTTACAACTTGAAGATGGAATACAAGACAAATGCTCCTTGAATGAGCTGATAATTAATACAACCAAAACCTCGCACAACTCTCTCAAAGTAATGATTCAAAACAATGTTAAGGAGCAAGAGAGAAGTTGAGCACTTAAAATATGAACTAAAATGTGGTGTGCTTGGGAATGATATATGAACTATTAAAATCAATGTGTAAAACAAGTCTTTGCACTTGTATTTATAGGTAAAATGGAGTACTAGTCGTTTCATGACTGTTGGGTATGTGTTGACCTTATAGGTCACACTCGGTTTTGATAATGACAAATACTTGTTGTATTTGATGGTAATCTGAGGATATGTGCAGGTATACTATTGGCGAATCAAAATGATGGCACAAGAAGTATAAGTTGAAGGCCTTGAAGACTTTATTTGTGATGAATTTAAATTCAATATTTATTATGGGTCTGTAATAGTAGATAGGATCTGGGTTGTAATAATCATATACATCACTTGTATGATATGATAGGTAAGCTCAAATGAAAAATACCTAAAATGACCCTAGGACACTTATACATGCACAAACATATATGCTTATATGGTTAGGGTGATTATATAAGGAAATAGAACTGAAATGCATTAAAAATGCATGTTCGGTCGACCGTACTTCACAAGTATAAATCTGTTGGTCGACCGAACCAGTCACCGGGTCAATAGTTTGACCACTTCACGATTGACCGAACCTTGCCTAGTTCAAATCACCCGGTCGACCGAAGTCCCTCTAGTTCAAATGTTTGACCACATGCTTGACCAACCTAAAACCTTAAGCCAACTACCTAGTCGACCAAATCCACGCGTGTGTTTGGCCAACCACCCAGTCAACCGAACCATTTAGTTCAAACTCACACAATCGACCAAACCGTGCGGAAAAGGAAAATTTTCCTTGGAACCCTGCTGTCTGGTTGACTAAATTTGTACACTCAGTCAACCGAGCCTCACCTTCGGTCAATCAGTGCTCTCGGGTTGCCATATTATTTTTACCGTGGTTAAAAGATTTATACAGGGTTAATTGGGTTAAAATGATTTAAAACAATTATAATAATTTCCCATGTATCCTGGACGGCTATAATCAAGGGGTAATCTATATATACCCCCTCATTTGAAAAGATTAGCAACTAATTAGAAAACTTGATTACTGAAAATTCTCTGAATTCCAAAATCTCTCTTATTCACTTCCAAGCATCCTACACTCACACTTACCTTGCCATATTGCCAAAAATTCATTTGTAAATGTGTATTGAGTGTTCTTGTCTTATTGGTTTGCTCTCTCCAATTTGTGATTGATTGATATTATTTTGTTTGAGAGTAGGACCCTAAGTTTTCTTAGGAGACTTTATTAATAAGTCTTTCCTAAGAAGACTTCTCTTAAGCTTCTGAGTATTGCACTATTATTGCAATCTCTTAAGGAGTTCTCATTCGATTTTGGTTGCTAAAAATATTTTCAAATCATTTTCAAATATCTCATGTGTTTTACTTTGAGGAAAATTCTTGGAGAGATATTTGCTTATATTCTAAAGATCTTTGTTGCAATATTCTTTTATCTTTTGAACACAAAGATCAAACCATTTTTGCAAACAAAATTTACATATATATCTTTTGAGGCTTATATTTTGAGAAAAATCATTTGTTGAGATATTTAAAGTATGGCTAGTATCTTTGTTTGAGCATTGTAATTAAAAATATTATTTTGACACAAAGATCATATTATTTGCACTCTCACAAACCGATTACATCGTGTGCATAAATATTTGAGAGTAGACATCTTAGACCACACTGAATTTACTTTATTATATCATTTGGTGGTGTATGTGATTGTGTATATTGGGCACATATCAGCTTTACATGAAAGTACAATCACAGTACCAATCTCATTATTGTGAACATACTATTGTATTCCAGTCGTGGCCCGAGGGGGCGGTAATCCAGTCCGGTAAGGATTGTGTGTAAAGGTTGAGGTCAGCCCTGTGCTAATTAATCTGGTTGTTTAGGTTCCGCTCCACTCGTTTAAGTGAGTATTATAGTGGCAATCCTTGTACTTGTTAGCCAAGGTGGGGACATAGGTAATTTGCCGAACCTCAATAACATTTCTTGGTGTTACTTATTTCTTTACTGCTTTCTGGTGCATGCGTAGTTAATTAAATTGCGCTATTTAATTTCTGCTATATATTGCAATTGATTTATTTTAATTGCACTAGTTTGACTTTAGGGTTATGAAAATACTGTTATTAGGATACTGACCTAGGGCATTAATTTTAAAAATACCAATTCACCACCCTCTTAGGATCACGGTAAAGCTAACAATATGTAAAATAATTGTTTTCTTTGAAAACTAGTTGTTTATAACTATTGGGGACTGAATTATGACACAAATCATTGACTATTTGACCCAATTTGTCGACTAATTAACCCAATTCATCGACTAATTTACCCAATTCATCGACGAAATACCCAATCAGAATAAGTCAATAACATGAAAGTTGTGGGTTTTTTCCTTAACTTTCCATAGATTCCAAGATCGCCCTTTTTGGACTTTTCTGGCAAATGTTATGCTCCAAATACCGAAGGGTGTTTAAGAAATTTGATAGGCGCATAATTGAGGTTTTAAACCCAACCAGGATCAATTTTTTAAAAGATTATAACACTATTATGATTTAAAACTTGTCCCATATGAAAATATATTTGAGTAAAGGATATTTTTAAAAAACTTTTTTTTTTTTTTTTTACTTTGAAAACTCATAAGTACTGAACTACGATTTGGTGATATCCTATATACTCGTATGTACTAGTATGCACATGCATTTAGCTCAACTCTTGCTCAATAAACATGTGTGAAATAGAACTTCAAGAGTTACAACTAAAATTACCTCAAACACTTCCCATTACATATGATTCTACATTAGCTTCCTTCGATGTGCTTGAGTTCTTTCGAGTGATTGTCCTTTTGATCTTTCCTACTTGAACATCTACTCGGTCCGATCTTTGCCTCTGATCCAATACCTTCATGTATTTGTCATTTGTACTTGTAATTAACGTGATATGCAAAGATAGGATACATTTGGAGCAACAAATAGGTTGATATGATCAAAACACATTAAATATGATTATGTAGCCACTAAGGCTAGCATAGTAGACTTATAGAAAGTAACATCCATACTGATAATAAACCTTGAGTTCTTATTATCAATACACCAAAACCAATAACCCTTAATTCCAATGCCTAGCTTAGGAATGTGCATTTCACTCACCTTAGCTCTAACCTCCTGTCATTAACATAAGCATATGATCTATAACCAAAAATTCTCAAATTTGAATAGTTGGCAGGTGTACCTAACCACACCTTCGTAGGAGTCTTACACTTGATATTGGTAATGGTGATCAATCAACCAAGTATATAGTTGTGTTCATAGCTTCAACCCAAATGTTGACGCCCCATTTTGTTTGAGGCTTATATAACAAAAAATTGGAAAAATATTTAATTCCATAAAATGGGACAATATAGGGAAAATTATGAACACATAGAAAAAAAAAACTGAATACATTAAAAAAATCAGAAAAGGAAAAAAAATGAAATAAAAAGAAGGGGGTCAGCACCTTCAGCTTTAAATTCAAACTTGCAAAAGAAAATCCAACAATTAGACATGTCAAAAATATGAAAAAGTTGAAATAAATTTGATTGATTTAAATTTAGTGTTGATTGACCTAATTAGTATTAAATTGAATGAATCCCAAAGTCTATAAATAGATGATTTCTGAGGGTAAGGGGGATATACACTGAGATTGAGATACAGATACATACACAAATAGTCATATAGACAATTGAGAGTGGGAGATGGGAAATCGAGAGTTTGAGAGAGTTTGGATTGCTGAGAGATTGAGTTTACTGGGATCAAAGAAATCAAGGAAGATTGAAGGGTACAAGTTGCAGTAGAGGCTCTGAATCAAGAAGTTCAAATAAAAAAGAAAGATAGGGATTTGGATCTGGAAGGCAAGTACAATAGAAAGAAATTCAAGAGATTTAGAGTGGAAAATTTCAAAAACAAAGGTAAGTATGGTTTGTTTTTGCAAATTCGTGTTGAATTTGGAATTTATGTAGTTGATGTTCAAATTCAAATAATTTTCTTAGAATTTAGACCAAATTTTGAATATCCAACCCATTGACCCAAATCTAGCCCATTGACTCGAATCCAACCCATTGACCCAAAGACCCAAGTCCATTGACCTTTGACCCTGACTCGAAGCCCATTTGTTTAAATCCAAAACCCAATTAGGCCTGGAATAGTTTAAGCCCAATCCAAAATTCAATTAGCCCCAATCTCAATCTAGTGTTTAGTTAAGACTAAAGCCCAATCCAGAATTTAATTAACTCAGAGACTAAATAGGCCCGACTTAAGCTAAACCACCTAGTTCAAACCCAAATCAAACCCTAACCCTTAACCTAGGTTAGAACCCTGGTCAGTTAACCCTCAAACGCTGTTTGGATCTCAAGAAAATCTAAGAAAACAAATCAAGAAAAAAAATCCTAGAAAAATGAAAGAAAAAAAGGGGAAGAAGAACTTATCTTTGTAAGTTAGGTTTCAAAATCCTTTGTTCTTTCTACAATAACTATTATGCCAATAATCACAAATATGACAATTAAACAAATATTAATCCAAATGATCGAGTCTTAGTTTTCTCATTGATTCAACACTCAAAAATGACTTAGTGACCCACGAAAATTGTCATAAATAGTAAAAATATGTCCCTAATAATCACTAGTGATGGCTTTTGGTCCTTAAAAAATGTCGCTACTAAAGTCATGTGGTGGATTTTAATAGTCATTGTTAGTGATGAATCAAAATCATCATTCTTAACAACTATTAGTACGGATAAGTAACAATCATTAATAAGTTAGGATATTAGGAATGAAGTCATTGCCTACTATTAGTGACAGTTTGGTTACTAGTAATGATTTGTGTAAAACATTATTAGTGACCTTTCCAAAACCATGACTAATAATGGATTCTATGCACCACAAATATTTATTCTTCATATAATTTATTAATATTTTTTGGGAATTTTGAGGTATTGTTAAAACCTTGTGTATAACCTATAATTTTCACAACACATCTATAAACATAAAATTAAACAATAATTCTTAAGTTACTTCATTGAAAACAATGCATACAAGTTGTTTCATGTAATTTTACAACCAAAATATATCAACTACTTCAAGAGTTATATATGTATTGTTTAAAGACTGAATTAAAAAAAAAAAAAAAAGGAACCTACATGTCTTCATGACGACCTCCACCATCAAGCACATGTATCCATTTAAGACTATAAATTAATAATTAGAGAATAAAATTAATATATAATGTTCCATATCATGTTTTGTGTTTGATGTTGTGTTATGTAGTGGATTAATCTGGAATCATAGATATGCATTAGTCTCTTTCCCAACACATGTAGGGGTGGTAAAATGGGTTCGCGGGCCGGGTCCGGACGAGTCGTAAAAGGGTTGGGTCATTAGCAAGTCGGGTCTTAAACAGGTCGAGGTTAAACGGACCACAATGATGTCAACCTTAATCCGTCTGTTTAATGAACGAGAGGGTCACATATTGCCCATTTAAAAAATATAATTTTTTATTTTAAATTTTTTTAAACATTTCATATAAAATGACTTAAAAAAAAAAAAATTCTGTTTGGCTCTAGGCAGCCTTGGGTGCTCCTCCTTGATGAGTTGATGGCCGATTTCTAGCTTGGCCCATCGCACGTAACTCCTCATAGGCAAAATGTCGAACACCTTGCGCTCAAACCCAATCCTGGATCTTGGAACCACATCTTTGACTTTGATTCGAGTTCGAGCACTCAAGCAAAGCTGAGTAGAAATTACTCCCAAGAATGCGCAGTCCTCCTTTGGTTCTTCTCTTCCGTTGTTGAAATAGTGAACACTTCACTAAAACGGACGCTGAATAGCACTACAGATATCCACTGACCATCGTCCGAGCATTGTAAGGGAGCTTAAGCGTCATGAGGGAGGGATCTCTCAGAAGAATCAAAAGAATCAGACCACCGAACACCGACCACCGCTCACTATCGTGAGGGAGGGAGCTTGGCTTGGTGTGAGGTGTGCTATTAGTCCTAAAATTCAAGTACTTCTAGTCTCAAGCTTTGCCACTTCCCAGTTTGGGTCTTTTTGTGTACTGTAGCTGTTATGGCTGCACTGGAGGATATTGTATTTGTATGTGTGGCTCTTATACTTGTTGGGGCTCATAAACAAAGGAATAAGAAAAGCATATGGATTACATTGGTGCTACACAACAGGGACTCGTCGATGAGTACCTTGCACTCATCGAAAAGTAGATACTGAGAGGTTGGGAATCGCAAAGTTTCTAAGATACCAAGAGCAGGAAATCAGAAATGTGAAGACTCGTCAACGAGTGATCTTACTAGTCGATGAGTGGTTTTCTTTGTCTCATCGACGAGTTTCATGTTCTCGTTGATGAGTGCATCTGAGCTGTGAGAAAGAATTTGAATTTTGAATTGGAATGTTGGGGTGGTTGGGTATTTGGAGGGAAACTTCAAGGCGTTGTTAAATAGGTCCTTTTGGGCAAATTTTGTATATAAAGAGATCATTATGTGAAGTGTATTGTGTACTTCCATATTTCTTAGTGAAAGTCTTGAGTCGATTGCTCCCGTGGATGTAGGCTTTGCCGAACCATGTATATTGTCGTGTTGTTCTCTTTATTTGCTTTCAGAATTCTAATTGTGTATGAATTGTGTCTTGTGGTGCTTTATTATTTGTTTCAAGTTTAATTATTCCACTTTGCATCCTATACTCGATTCCCACAACAAATTGGTATCAGAGCATTTTTATCATGGCGTTGGGTACTTCTTCTGCAAGATTTGAAGTTGTAAAATTTGATGGTGTTCAACCGGACAGTATGGATGAGGCAACTTAGATAGAATTCGAAGCAACACAATACACTTGTGTTTGGCCAATAAAGTTCTCTATCATGTGATGGAGGAGGATTCTTCGGTGGTTGTATGGCGAAAGTTAGAAAGTCGGTACATGTCCAAATCACTCTCTAATAAAATTTTTCTTAAGCAGCGTCTTTATTAGCTTAAGATGGTTTAAGGTTCAAACTTAAATCAACATATCAATACATTTAATCAAATCATAAGTGATTTGATGCGTGTTGATGTTTAGTTTGATGAAGATGATGAGGCTTTGATGTTACTAAACTTTTTGCCAACAAGTCATACTTACAAGAATTTAGTTACAACTCTTACATGGGGAAATAGTCTCTTAATCTAGAAGAGGTGACAAGTGCCTTACTGAATTTACATCAAAAGATTAAAATATGTGATGAAGGAGAAGGACTTGTAGTGAAAAGTAACAATGAGCGTGGCAAAGGAAAATTTAAATATGCATCGAGTCAGAAATCCCATACTCAATCTAAGAAGAAAAAGGATATTCGGTGTTATAAATGTTGTAAAAGGGGCATGTTAAACCTGATTGTCTAGATTGGAAGAAAGGAAATGCTGAAAAGCATGATGGTACTTCAAAATCCGTGAATGTGGTTCAAAAAGGAGATTCAATTTGTAGTGAGGGTGATGTTCTTTCAGTTTCCTTAGTGTCGGATAACCTTACGAACTCATGGATACTTGACCCAGCATGTTCTTACCATATGACTCCAAACAAGGAGTTGTTCAGCACTTACAGGTTAGTAAACTCAGGTTAAGTTCTTATGGGTAATGATGTTTCTTGTAAGATCATTGGCATAGGAAATGTTAAGATAAAAATGTTTGACGGTATTGTGAAAATCTTGAGTAATGTGAGACACATACCAGAGTTAAGGAAGAGTTTGATTGCACTTGGCACCTTGGATTGTAATGGTTTCAATTACAAGTTCGAAGATGGGGTTATAAAAGTATGGAAAGGTAATCTGACGATGATGAAAGGGAAAAATCTAGATGGTAATATCTACACATCGCAGAGAACTACTGTTCTAGGTAGAGCTGCAGCCATAAATGTTGAATATGATGAAACTGTCCTATGGCATATGTGTCTTGGGCATATGGGGTTACATTGTAGCACCTTGAACTCGGTGGGGGCCTAGAGTGCTATTTCTACATGCATAATTCCCTATAATAGTGTTTGATACCATAACTTACACCACCCACCCCCAGAAGGGGGTGCCGGGTGTTGTTGTTCATAACTGAAAACAAAACATGCAACGGAAGACATACAACCGCAAAACACTTTACCAGACTTATAACCATCCCAGTTATATATATGGATCTCCATATTATGTATTACATCCCAAATTAAATCAAACATAATAAGCTAATGTCCCACTAGCACTTACAATAACTACCAAAAAGTCTAATCCCAGCCTCGTAGCACGCTAGGCACAACTCCCTATAGGACCTGAAATATGAGATGGATTTTCGGGTGAGACACTTCTCAGTTTGATGGATTAGATTATCATCGCTGTGTGGCTAACATGATTTTTAGTGTGAACATAATATTTCCATTTGTTTAACTGAACAAAAAATGACATTTGAAAACTGTACTCGCTTGTATAACTGAAAATACATATACTTTCCTTCATAACATAATTCGACTCAATATAGCCCATTTTCGTAAATTCAAAAATATATGCATAGAAGAACCAATCTTGTTGGGCTAACTGGGCTAATGGTATGCTTCCCCCCATGATGAGTTGTACAGTCCGAAGACTAGACTTAGCATATGGTCGGCCAACCAATGCTAATTCAAAATTGGTACATCTATAAGTACGATTTGCCTACCCTGTCCCAAAATGTCCTTCAGGAGGGTCTCCTTGAATTTCCTTCAAGAGGAGTCTCCTGAAATGTCCTTCAAGAGTAGTACTATACCCAGGCCAAATCGACTATCTCACACCATATTATCATACTAGTGTGGTTGCACTAACTTCCTGACTATAGCTATTGTACCAAGCTTTCATTACTTCTAATCCCTCAGGATTCTTAAACCATATATTGTAATTTACATAATAAAAACCATAACATGATTGCATGTTCATAAAATAGTACTTCTTGACTTTAGCTATGGTACCATGCTTTCATTACATCTAATCCCTCAGGATTCTTAAACCATATATTGCAATTTACAAAATAAAAACCATAACATGATTGCATGTACATAAAATTGTACAGAACCTAACATGTTCATAATTTTGTATAAAATATGTCATTTCCTGTCTCGGTATAAAACTGGCATATCATAAGCAAGCATAAGCCGTCATATTTTGTCTTGATATAAAATTGGCATATCATAACTCAACATAAGTCACCATATTCTATACTGATAAAACCATCTAATAAAACCATCATGTTTAATTATGCCATATTACTCGTTCTCATGCCACACAATTTTGACTGATAATTCATAATATAATAAACTGCCCAGGGAACATATAATTTGCTAAAAACAAGGGTATGATCATCTCTAGGATTTAATTTAACTCAAACTATATGTTTTACTGGAAAAAGGAGATGATCAATCCATTCACTTTAGTTTTCTCCAAATATGTATAATAATCAAAATTATCATTTTCATATGCCTGATTCGTTTAGAAAACCATATATACGGTTCCTGTAATCATATACTTCAATTTAATCAGTTCATATTTTTAAAATAGCTGACATAATCTAATCCCCTTACCTATTCTTGAAAAACTACCTAAACTGTTAGGAGAACAAACCCTGGCTACTTAAACCCAGCCAAGCAGCAAGGACAGACAAGCCAAGAAAAGGGAGAGAGGATCGGAGAGCACGTGAAATACCCAGGAGAGCTTAAGAGAGAGAGAGAGAGAGAGACTGAGAGGAGTGAGAAGGTCCAAAACCCATATTTGATAGAGTGAGAGTGAGAATTAAAATGAAATAAAAATATAAGATTCTAACTTATAAGCTGCTGTCCCACCTGAAACCATCAACGGTTTCACTGAGCCTTCGAAAATCGTCAACGGTTTGGTCCTGTACCAAACCGTCTCCCTTTTTTTATTTACTTTTCTCTTTACTTTTATTTTCCTTTTCTTTTTATTTTATTTTCTTGGTTTGGATCCCTACATACATGGTATGAAGGAATTACATAAGAGGAAACTTTTGAAAGGTATAAAATCATGTCAGCTAGACTTTTGCAAGATTTGTGTTCTTGGAAAACAAACATGGCAAAATTCAAGTCAGCTATTCACAAGACGAAAGGTAACTTTGATTATGTGCATTCCGATGTTTGGGGACCAGTTAGAGTAGCATCAAAAGGTGGACATGTGTATTATGTGAGTTTTGTTGACGATTACTCACAGAAAATCAAGGTATACTTCTTGCGACACAAGTCCGATACGTTTGCCAGGTTCAAGTTGTGGAAAGCTGAAGTGGAAAACCAGATGAGGAGGAGAATCAAATATCTAAGGTCAGACAATGGGACCAAGTACGTTGATTCTAGGTTTATGGAGTTTTGTGAGCAACATGGCATTAAGAGACACTTTACCATTCACCGGACACCTCAGCAAAATGGTGTGGTTGAAAGGATGAACCAAACTCTAGTTGGAAGAGCTTGGTATCTCAGACTTAATATAGGGCTACCAAAGAACTTCTGGGTCGAGGCAGTTAGTATGACTTATTTTCTGATAAACCGATCACCAAGAGCATCACTAGAGGGTAAAGTGGGAGAAGAGGTATGGATGGGAAATGCAATAGACTACTATGAATTGAAGGTATTCAAGTGTCTAGCCTATGTTCACATGTCTAGAGAGGAGAGATCAAAGCTTGACTCAAAATCTCGACATTGCATCTTTTTGAGATATGTTGGAATTGGTGTTTTCCCAAAAGGGAGGTGAATTGGATATTTAAAAATTTATTTCTAGGTTCAACAAAATCAGTAGCAGTATATCACAACCTAGGGTATTTCTGAAACGAATTCCAATATCAAGAATATAACATTGAGCAGATAATCAACACAATTTAAAATAGTCTCAGTATTTCCCAAGCATTCACAATAATAGAAATGTAAACATTCAAGTTTGAAAATTAAAGTAATACAGGGTAAGAGAGAACGACACATGATATGATATCGGGGTTCAGCCAATACTTGCCTACGTCCCCGCCTCAAGCTCACAAGAAAGAGGATTCCACTAAACTTGCTTACTTGCGGGTGGAGTGGCATCGATTACAACACCTTACAAGATGGTGCACCTAGTTCTCCTAACTGGGTCTGAACCAGTCTGAGACAATTCATAGGGCTAGTCTCCCTCTTCTGACCACACGTCGAGAATACAACCAGTAATATCAAATTTGTGTACAAATACAGTGCTTCTAATACAAGCAGATGATGTACAACAATTAAAGCACAATAAATACACTCACATATGATAAGGATTTATGCTCAGGTGAGATTGGTCAAACAATGTATCAACTCACAATAATATGTGCATCTATATATATATATATATATATATATATATATCTGTGTGTGTGTGTGTGTGTGTGTGTGTGTGTGTGTGTGAGTGAGTGAGTGAGATCTTTGAATCAGAATGGTATGATCACAATATGAATACTCAAAGATACTCTACAACCCTAAACAAATATCTCAATAAGATTTTTCAAATATCAAGCACAATAGATATTAGGGTTTTTGGCTCAAAAAATGTTTTCGCAAAAACAAGCTAGTGAGCCTTTGAATTTTGCGATGGATGTGAAAGATTCACAAGCTAAGAATATATTTCTCCACCAAAAATATTTGCCAAAGATAGTGTGGGAGAAACTTGAATAATACTCTCAAAATAGGATGTGAAAAATATATGTAATTTGAGAGTAAATAAATTTTTGATTTGCAAAACAAATGCCCAAGATAAATAAAACCCTCTCTTTAAGAAATGATTTTCAAAGCAATAACAAAGAGAGGATCAAAAATTAAGCTTGGAAGATGAAAATAAGATTTAAAAATTTGAGAGAATTTTCTCACTAATCATTTTACTAATTATGTATAATGAGGGGGTACATATAGAGTTGGGTTGAAATCTAACCGTTGAAGACATCAAGGGAATTTTGAAAATTGTTTAATTAAAAGTTAACCCCAATTACCACAGTAAAAATGTGGCAAACCAAGAGTTTCGATTTCCCGATCCTTACGGTCAGTCACCTGAACAGGCATAGATAGAAAAGTTACTTTTTCAAGTTTGGGTGCCCAAGGGAAAGTTTGGTTGGCTGAAGCCAAGGGAACTTTTCAAAAGATCGAGGTTCAATTGACCGGTGCACAGTTCGGTCTGTTGAACTCCATGATTCGGTCTGCCGAGCTCATTTTGAACAGAACGTTCAGTAGGTTGAGGAAGGTGGGAATGGTCACTATTATGGTTCAGTCAACCGTGGATGGTGCGTTCAATTTGGTTCGGTCGACCAAGCCAAGTCAACATATTGACTTTCTAGCCTATCGATCTACTGAGGTGTTTACAACGCCAATGGTTTGGTCGACTAAGGCTCTTTAAAACTAAAGGTATTTACAATTTTGTCTTAAGGGATTTTTTTCTTATCAAGTGTGTAAGGTCCTAAGGTTAGTTTATGACCTTGAATTAACCCAAAAAATCTGACATCGATCGATCGAATTGATCCCTAAGGTCAATCAACTGTCCTATGGTTCCCTATGGTCAATCTACGATCATCACTGAGCTTTCATCCATATCATGCATGCAATATGTTATTACAGACCAAATTTAAAATAGAAATGCATTTACAATAAAAATCTTCTTCTTATTTCTTTTGCTCTTCGAATTCTCCATGGAGTATGCCAAATGATGTGAGCTTTAAGTCCTTTAGGCTTCCATGTCTCCTATACCTTATGTGAGTGCTGAATTCTAGACTGTTCACAAACTGAATACATACATAAGTACCAAATGCTTTTTCAGTATCAAAACAGAGATCATACTGAAAAAGTCAACAAGATATCAAAAGGGTGTGAAAGGCTACAAGTTGTGGGATCCATTGGTAAATAAGGTGGTGATTAGTAGGGATGTAGTCTTTGATGAGAAGGTTATGGTGAAGCATACTCAAAATTGTGATGAATAGAAACAAGAGCTAAATGAGAGGAATGGTGTATTCCCAAGAGGGGGTGAATTGGGCATTTTAAAAATTCCTCCTAGGTTAAATGTGAATCACAATCAGTATAACAAAACCTAGGGTCTGTCTAATTATTATAAATCCCAATAATATTTAACTGAGCAGTTGTGTAAAACAATATAGTAGTCTTAGTATTTCTTAACCATTCACAATATTTAAAAAATGCATAACAATCACTATACATCAATTATAAACATGTATGTGCAGGAAAATGTAATGCACAAATTAAAGAGTGTAGGGAAAAGAAAATAGACCCAGTATTTTATCAAGGTTCGGCCAAACCAACCTACGACCCCGCCTTAAGCTAACCAGTAATAGGATTCCACTATTTGCTCACTTAACCGGGCAAAGCGACGCCACTTACACTCTTCTTACGAGGCAGAGACTCCCTAACTCAAATTACAGGGTTGAGCCACAACCAATTCTACTTACAAGGTGGAGACACCTCAGCTCAATTACCAAGATGAGCTAAACTATACACACTTTACAGGATGGTGCAAATCCTATCTCACCTAACTGGGTTCGAGCCAAATCGAGACTCTTCACAGGACGAGTCTCCCTCTTCAAGCCACGCCTAGAATGCAATAGATATCAAATTTGTCTACAATAAAAAGTTCTTCTCGAAAGTAGAGATGTACACAATGAAGCTTTATATGTACTTATATACGATATGAATTAAAAGCTCAAGTGAGTATTGGTATTTTCCTCAAAACAATTTTTGCAATCTTTATGCAGGATGTATATAATAAGAGCTCAAAAATTCAACCCCCAATCAAAATTTCTCCAAAAATGTTTTTCAACAAAAGTAAAGGAGACACAATGGTTTTGCTTTCAAAGGATTTTTGCACAAATGAATATGTATATGATCTTTGATAAAAGAAAATTAGTGCACAATAAAAGCCTTCAAAGATCTTAAAATCCCAAATACTTTCTTCAAAAATAATATTCAAAAGTATGCTCAAGAAAACTTGGGTTTTGCTCAAAAAGATTTTTGCAATAAAAGCACAATGAGCTTTTGAATCTTGCAATGGATGTGCAAAGATTCACAAGCAAGAAAATGTTTCTCCAAAAAAAATATTTATCAACAAAATATGTGGAGAGAACCAAGATCTACTCTTAAGAATGATTTTCAAAAATTGAAGAATGAGTGAAAGTAAATGAGTATGATGAAAATATGAATGCCCTAAATAAATGATCTCTTTCAAAAAAGAATAATGAAAGGAGAGTAAAATGAAGCAAAATTTATATTGGAGGATTTTCTATCTAAGCATTAGTTGAAGAATGAGTTATAAGGGGCTATTTATAGAGTCTAGGAAAAATATGATTGTTTGGGACCTATTAGGCATTTTAGAATTTGTTTAATAAAAAAATAATTACGTTTAAGTACTGAAAATTTGACCAACCCGAGAGATTTGGTTGGCTAGAGCTAGCGCTGGTCGGCTAACCTAAGTCAAATTTGAATTTTCAAAGAGGATTGGTTGACTATCGAGGACATTGGTTGGCTAGCTAGGGCGATATTCCAAACCTTTGTAGGTTCGGTCGGCTAAGGCTCAAGGTCGGTCTACCGGGCTTGAGGGCCAATCGACTGAGCTAATTTTGTTTATTAAGGCCAGTCAGCCGAGGAACAAAATTAACCAAGAATCAGTGGCTGGTCGGCTAGCCATTTTAAGAGAGAAATAGGTTTGTCGGCCGAGGCTATGTAAACGAGCCAGATATGAAGGGTCGGTCGATTGGGGCATTTATAACACTTAATGGTCGGTCAACCAAGGTCCTTGTAAAAACTAATTTTGGTCCTATTTTTTACCCTAAATGATTTAAACCTTTTTGTATGATTTTAGCTTTTATGGAAAAGAATTTTCATGAAAGTGTTGGGTGCCCTAAGGTCAGTCTATGATCATCTGAGCATTCAATCACATCATGCACGAAATGCATTATTACAGACCAAAACTAAAAATGCAATTACAAATGAAGTAATCAAATGTCTTCATTCTTCTTTGCTCTCCTGTCTTCCATGGAATACGCCAGAATGTATAGCTTTAAGTTTTGTTCTGGCTTCCATCTTCCCTTTGTCTTATGTGCGAGCCAAAATATAAACCTATTCAAGCACTTAAAAATACACATATCATCCTTGTGCTTTGTCAGCATCAAAACAGGGATTGGACTCAAAAAGTCAACAATCTTCCCCTTTTTGATGATGACAAACATATAAGAGCAAAATGGGTTAAACCTAAAAAGGCTCCCCCTAACAATATGCATTCTTTAAAAATAAGCAATGTAGATCAAGCATATTCACGAAAGAAGACATTTCAAATGAACGCATGTAGTTTTGACATTTAAAGCATAGATATATAATGCTTGCAGCTCAGATATTTTAACCCCTTTAAAATTATCCCCCAAAAAAAAAATTTCAAATAATTTTCATTTTACTTAAAGAAATTCTCCCCCTTTTGTCATCAGCAAAAGGGCTAAGTTATAAAACCATTTGAGTATTAAAAATTTAGTTTTAAAATGGAACTCCCCCTATTTAATTTAAAGAACTTAAGCATATAAAAACATTTTATTACTGTTTGAAAATTTTGGCAATTATGCACACACAAAAAATAGTATAACTAGCCATATGAATTTAAAAAGATATGTTAAGCATAGTCAGGCCAGCATTATTCTCAAACCATTTCAATTCAAATACTACATAAGACACATAAAAAAATGGAGTTTAAAACATATGACATATGATAGCTTTATGTAAGTTTGAGCATAAATATAGTCTAACTAGTTCGCATACATTTTCATATATAATCAATGAACAAGTCATGCAATGTCTTAAAAATAATAATGATTTTCATGACAAATAAATGAATATCAAATGACAACACATGTCATGAAGCATTTGAGTTCACAAGCAAGAAACAAGATATGTCTCGTGTAAAAATATTTTTGCCAAAAATAAAAATAAAAATAATATATATATATATATATATATATATATATATATATATATATATATATATATATATATATATAACCCCCTTATGATTTTCAATAAATGTTGGGGACTATGCTTGCAAAAAAGAAACTTTAACATGAAGGCTCAAGCAAGTATCGTTTTTCTGCTTTAACATTTAAGAATAATTCACAAAATACTAGAAAAACCAATTATATAGATCCCGAAGATATCAGTAAATTTAAAAACAAGGATCATATGGCAAATCCAAAGATTATGTGTCTAAGTAATATATTATTCACTTAAAGTATTCAATAAAAATATTACAAGTACAACCCACAATGAATTACAACATAGATCTAAGTCTTAAAATGTTGGTGATCATATCAATATGGAATTTTAATTTTAGATGCTCCCCCTTTCGATTTGAATCCTAACTTAGTTGCAATGAACTGCTTATAGATTTTCAAGCAGTATAAGCAATCATTTTAATTTTCCTAGATTAATTCATTTTACCAAGCGACAAGTATAATCATCCCTATAGATCACAAATGCATCAAAGAATATATATATATATATATATATATATATATATATATATTAAGGCATGAAATGGTGCACTTAACCGAGAACAATCCATATCTATTCACTAAGCTTTAAGAGCTAAATATGATGTTCAGGGTTCTCAAAAGAGCCTCAATATTCAAAAAGCGAGACATGATGCATATGAGTCCGTTATGCTCTTTCTCTAGGGATGGGCTCAGCTCTCTATATATGCAATGATTATGTCAGGATGAAGTTTGATATTCATTTGACTTTCACTCATCCTTTCAAAGATATTTTAGTATGCATTTTATCATAATCATTTTTGCATATGGTTTATGGTTTTTTGATAATTTTTGGGAAAAATATAACGAAATTTCGATAGTATGCCGTCTGTAAATAGAACATTTACCAAAAATCCATGCACCAAAAAATTGGTTGTTTACAATAAGTAATTCAAATTAAGCATGCAACAACCTAACTCCACTTCCAACATGCAATTCAAAAAGTTCTGCAACAACCTTGCAGATGGCGTTCCATACAAATATAATGCACTCATAAAATCAACTACCAGCATGCATTTCACAATACTTTATCAGCCATGCAGTTGGCGTCCCAAATTAAGCAAGCAATACAGTAGTCAATTACAGTTCATACAACAAATCAACCATCCATCAAAGACATTTACTTCATTTAGTACATTCTGGATAGTAATCTGCAATGTTGTTCACGTAAAGGCATATGAGTATAAAATATAAATGTGAGAGCAATTAATTTAAGATAATGCTCCCCCTAAGTTATGTGTTCTACTCATTTTATTCCTTTTTCATTCTTTTCAATTTTTTTTTTTAGGCAAGAGCCCTACATTTTCAATGATTTAAGCTTGACTTTTCATGATTAGGCTTAGAGGACCAAAAAGTCACAATGAACACCTCTGTAGATGTACTAAGTCTATGTAGCCTCTTTTCTTGTGAATCTCAATACGTGTGCGAGGCTCAAGTTAGAATGGCTTTCCATTTACTTTCTTGTGCATAGGTTTCTCTAAACTTTATGTCTTCTTCTAAATTGAAACCCAATGCAATCATTTTAGCCATTCAACTTCATTTTAAGGATATAAAGCTCTAATTGATTAGATTTAAGGACAAGAGCTTATAAAGTGAATAAGAATATATACTTTTAAAAGTTAAAACATTATTAAGTTTGGAAGAGTATTTAGAAGAAGCAGGACATTATACAGGATAAGCAAGCTAGAGAATATATCCCAACTTATTTTGGCAAAGAGCATTATGAAATACACGAATTTCTTGAACATAAAAGTATCCTTTAGATACGAGTACTATTTAGAGTATGGATACGAACCAATGAATGGGTAAAACTTCACCAAATGTGATATGGTAAAGATTTCCTATGGAGGAGATGGTAAACCACAATTAGAGAGTTTTATATTTTATGCACAAAGGAAATATTTTGATATAACTAGATGAAAGGCTTGAATCCCTTCGATGACACCTCAATTTGATTAAGAATGATGACTTTAAATAAGCACTTAATGAAGATGGAATTTATGATGATCAGTGCTTATGACTAGAGTGATGACTTAAATTTGATCAAGGCTTTTATGTTTAAAAATGTTTTTCAGGGATAAATGATATAAGACAAGATGAAATCCCTCAAGCTCAATTATGTGCAATGAAAAAAAGATGCTTAACTTAAGATTTTCAAATTTAAGCATGGAGTAAGCATTAGGAAATATATATCATGCAACAATACCTTTGTCCATTTGGAAGTGGATTTTACTTAAGCATGCTTCTAACATATTGTTCAAGATGTGATGATTTGATTTTCATCTCAGAGTTACAAGGTTTTAGATAATTTAGCTAGTTATGATTTGAACCTTTACTTTGAACAATACAGAGGAATGATATGAGATATGTAGAGACTAACATCACATCCAAGCAGGTAAAATTCTCATTCCTTTCTCATTCAAGGATTGCATGTTGTAGCCAATATTTTCATGTTTTAACCAATTGTTATGATATATGCATTAAATGATTAGATTGAATATATTACTTGAATATTCATATTGGCTTGATTCTATGATGCTCTTAGTATACAAAATGATATATAGTGAAAGTGCATACTAAGATTTTTCGCTTTAAATGCACACCACTTCCCAAGCCTATAGACATCACTCCCCCTAAACCTAGGAACTAAGGAAGGATTAAATAATTATGTACTTCCAGTTGAAATCCAATCTTCCTCAAGTCTTAAAGGGTTTGCCTTCATAATTTTCCATGCCATTTTTCTATCTTTTCCTTTGGCACCTTTAAATGAGCATGTATATCTAATGTGCAATTTCTTTTCACAAAATAAGCAAGTTTTATATGTACATAAATGATTATGCTCATTTGTTCTACTACTACTTGATGAGGCATGGCTATGAGATCTATAAGATGAACCCTTTTTGAAAGATTTACTTCTATGAACTCCTAAGAGTTTAACTTGATTATTCTTTTCATTCTTGGCTTTGGTTGTTATTCTAGAATAACCATCCATTTCTTCCTCCAAGTAGATAATTTTCAATATTTTTTCAATCTTTCTCTTTTCAATGATGGCATGATAATCTTTTAATTTTTCTAATTGTTTTGCCAGCCTTTTATTCTCACTCTTCAACAATGTTTTATACTTAGATAACCTACCTATAAATTTATGCATTCTAGATGAAGCCTTTTTTGGTTGATAGTGAGGAAGTATGCTAGCATTATTGAATTCAATACATGATTCAACACAAAATAAATTCCAAGAATTATTGAATCACTCTAAAAATGAGTAGCACATAAGCTATCCTAAGTGTAGGAGTTATGTCATGTAATAATTAGCCCAAAGGCCAGATTGTCTCCTAATGGAATGCAGATGGGTTTCAAACTAGCGTAAAATAAATAAAAGAAAATAAGAAAATAGTTTACTAAACACAGTTCATATTCGGTCTCTGAGGTTTTTGAGAATTTGTGACAACATTAAAATGAAGCAAAACATAAACTATATTACTCAACTTAAGCATTCAACCATAAAATCCTCAATTAAACACCAACTTAAAAATTAAACTTAACCCAACTAATAACTTGAACAAAACAATAGTTTCACCGAAAACGAACTTGACTCTTTAACAACTTAAATAATAAACTAAAACACAATAATAACTACGATTTCAAATAAACCAAACTTAAGATAAATAGAACCCAACAAATATTAAAATTCTATAGCAAGATTTTAAAAAGAACAAACCGAACTTAACAATGAAAAATAATCCAAACCAAATTGAACTTAATAATATAAATATCCCAAACAAGAATTTAAATTCAAAAATTACTTTTAAAAAAAGACAAATTGAAATTAATAATACTCAACCAAATATTCAAGTAACACAAAGAAAGAAAGAAAGAAAGTGTTAGCTTTACCATGATCCCAAGAGGGGGTGAATTGGTATTTTTAAAATTAATGCTCTAGGTCAGTATCCTAACAGTATTCATAACCCTAAGGTCAATCTAGTGCAAGTAAAGTAAATCAATTATAATATGTACCAGAAATTAAATAACGCAATTTAATTAACTACGCATGCACCAGAAAGCAGTACAGTGAAGTGACATGCAAAAGTGTTATCGACGTTCGGCAAATTGCCTACATCCCTGCCTTGGCTAAAAAGTACAAGGATTACCACTATAATACTCACATAAATGGGTGGAGCGGCACTTAAACAACCATGTCAATTAACATAGGGTTGACCTCAACTTTTACAACCAATCCTTACCGGGCTGGATTACCGCCCCCTCAGGCCACACCTAGAAACACAATAGTATGTTCACAATAATTAAATTGGTATAGTGATTATGCTTTCATGTAAAGCATATATGTACCCAATATAAACAATCACATACACCACCAAATGATATAATGAAGTAAGCTCAATATGGTCTTAGATGTCTACTCTCAAATATTTATGCAAGCATTGCAATCAGTGCGTAAGAGTGCAAATAATATGATCTTTGTATCATACAATATATTCAATCACAATGATCAAACAAAGATACTTGCCACACTTTAGATATCTCAACAAATGATTTTTCTCAACATATAAGCCTCAATAGATGTATAGATTTTGTTTGCAAAAGGATTTGATCTATGTGTTTAAAAGATAATATTACCCAAGGAATATTGCAACAAAGATCTTTAGAACAAGAGGTAAGGTTCGGTTTTCAATTTTGATCCGATAGTTATGTAGGGAATAGGATTTTGAGTGTCTTCTGTACTACATTTTGTAGGTTTTGGGAACTCAGTTCGCTGTTTAGGGGCTGTAGAATTCGAGATTGACCATTTGGGGAAAGGTAAGGGGATTCAATTTATGTCAGTTACTTTTGAAATCAGACTCGGTGGAACTATGGTCCATGGTCCTGCGTGTATTTTGGTTACTCATTTAGGAAAATCTAGTAGGTAAAAATTATGGGTTTTTCATGTTACAGTTTCGGCAAAAAGGGACGACGGGCTGCATCCCTAGTTTTGTTGGAAAACCATAAATATATTGTGATATTTATAGTGTTATTGGGATGGTCGTGCTTTGACTTGTTTAAACTGTAAGTGTTTGTAAAATCATGATTTTAGATTACCAAATGGGTGTGGTTTGTTTGGTTATGTGAGCATGAATGATTGTGTTTTATTGAAATGCTATAGGAACTGGGTTTCAAATTGTTCTAGGTACTAAAAAAATGTCTGGCTTTATATCCGAGGGTGTATAAAATCGTTGGCCATATTTGGCAAGAGTGTCCGGATCTATATCGGAAGGCGTGAGCCTTACTAGTTGATCATCGAAGGGTATGGATCCACCAGTTGTACCAGTACGATGCCATGGGAGCCTAGGGCTACACCATATACCGGGGATGCCGTGTAATGCAGGCCGGCTTCGGGCGAAAGGGTGTGACGACACCGAGTTACTTAATCATGTGTGTGTGCATGAATGCACTATACTGGAACTGTTTTATGAAAAATACTGGAATTGCATTTAACTGTGTATGTTTTGTGTCATGATAACACTCAAATGCCACACACTGATGTAACATGTATCTGCCTTACTGATAGGTGTCTCACCCCATCTGTATGTACATATTTTTTAAATCCTTCGAGTAACCACAACTAGTGTCCTGGTGTTGGGAGCGTAAAGGTCAATGTACTGCAAGAGGTACTTGGGTAAGTACTAGGATTGGACTGGGTTATCTTTTATGGTTTTGGTTGACGCTCGGGTTTATGTTGTATGGATCCTAGTTTCTTTTGTATAGATTCTGGTATGGTACAGAATGTGTATAAAAGACTATTTCCACTGTATTTATCCTGGTTGTATATGGATGTGTATAGGGGTGCCTGGGAACCCCACGGGGTTGGATCCTCATTCATTGTTCTGTGTCATGGATTTTGTATGATACAGGAACATATTAGGTTACTATTTCACCCCTGGGTCCCATTACCAGGTTCGGGGCGTGACAACTCGGTATCAAAGCTAATCAGGTTGTTAGGTCTTGTAAACTTGGTTAGGCAAAGTTGTGTGTACATACCAGAGTATAGGATGTTGGAAATGGGTAGACTAGGGTGAGGGTTGTTTTGTTGCTAGACAGGGACTCATTGGCAGTGTTCTGTGTTTTTCCTGAAACAACGATTTCCGTAAAATCACGGCAAACGATTGATGATTTTCATATCGGTGTGATAGGACAGACCTAGACCTTTGAGATGGTAGTTGACATGATTTGTTGTAGATAATTGTGTTAACTGTATGTGTTGTAAGAGTACTAATAGGTTCCTATCGTTTGTTTTTAGAATGGAACCCGAGGATAATAACTTGGGAAGTGGCTCCGAGGAGACGGCGAGTGATGAGTCTCCTTCTGTGCCTTGAGGTTTGACGAGGCAGGTCCTGCAGGAGATCGGGCAGAGTGTCAGGAGATGTAAACGCTCTCCTATGGTTGCGGGGTGCACCATTGAGAGGTTCACACGCATGCATCATCCGACATTCTTAGGCGTACATAACCAGATGATAGCTGAGAACTGGGTTGAGAAGACTGAGAGGATTCTGGAAGTCTTACACTGCATAGATAGGCAGAGAGTCCTCTATGCTACCTTCTAGCTATTTGGAGAGGGAGGGCGATGGTGGACTACTGTAAGTCTACTGGAGAAGTAGAGAGTTGGTCCTATGGAGATAACATGGAGTCGTTTCAAGGAGGTGTTCTTTGAAAGATACTTCCTAGCCTCCACATGCGACGCTAAGGCGGATGAGTTTTCTGCTCTCACTTAGGGGAATATGATGGTGTAGGGGTATGCGGCTTGGTATATTGAGTTGTCCCGTTTCACGCCGTGTTTGATCTCAAATGAGTACGAGAAGACTTAGAGATTCAAAAAAGGCTTGAGGAAAGACATTCCCAGATTAGTAAAGATGCTTCAGATCCGTGAGTTTTCGATCTTAGTGGATAAGGCTATGGTGATTGAGACCAGCATCCAAGGGGATGAGGTGGATCAGGAGCCAAAAATGAGGCCAATACCTTCTAGTTCTCAGTTGAGATCTCGTCAGGGATCATGGAAGAAGAGGAACAGAGGATCGGGTTACCACTAAATTACCGAGCATCAGGGTTCTCAGATAAGCCAATCTAGTAACTGTTGTACCAGGTGCCATAGATGGCATAGCGGTGAGTGCTAGCTATTTAGGGGTAATTGCTACAACTGTGGCCAGATAGGTCACATGGCTCAGGATTGTCACGCACCGAAGAGGGGTACGCCTTCTTCGAGTCAGCATCGGGGAAGTAATTAGGTATCCCGAGGAACATATTAGGTGAACACAGCTCTAGCAAGGGTGTACTCACTTACTTCAGCAGATGATGAGCATGCGGGGAATGTGGTGATAGGTACTATAATGTTGCTTTTAAATAAAGCTGTGGTTTTATTTGATTCGGGTGCGACCCACTCCTTTATATCTGCTAATTTTGTGAAACTGTGTGGGGCTGGAGACCCAATTCATAATAGAAGGATTGTTTGTAGCTACACCATCTGGAGCGTATCATTCTATAGGAGGATGTTAGGAGATTGCCCAGTGGTAATTCAGGGAAGACTTCTACCGGTGAATCTTGTAGTCTATGATATGTCGGGGTTCGATGTCATACTAAGGATGGATTGGTTATTCTTCAATTATGCTGTGATCAATTGTTGTAGAAGGGTGGTTTTATTCAGAACTCTTGCAGAGCAGAAGTACGAGTTTGTAGGATCATGTGTGCATTCGATGCCACAGGTTCTATCTGCACTACAGGCGAGGAGGTTACTGTTGGATGGATGTCAGGGGTACCTAACTTGCATGAGGGAACCACCGCAAGATGAGTTGAGGCTCGAGGATATTCTAGTAGTTAGCGAGTTTCTGGATGTGTTTCCAGAAGATTTACCTGATTTACCTCCATATCGCGAGGTGGAGTTCGCAATAGAGTTGCTGCTTGGCAAGGCACCGATCTCTAAAGCTCCGTACCAGATGGCTCCAGCAGAACCTCAAGAGTTGAAGGAGTAGTTGCAGGAATTACTAGACATGGGTTTCATTCGACCTAGTTTTTCACCCTGGGGAGCTCCAATTCTGTTTGTGAAGAAGAAGGACAGGTTGATGCGTATGTGCATTGATTACCATGAAATCAATAAAGTGACTGTGAAGAATCGTTACCCTTTACCTCGTATCGATGATCTCTTTGACCAGTTGCAGGGGGCACAGGTCTTTTCGAAGATCGATCTACAGTCATGGTATCATTAGGTGAGGGTTAGATCTGAGGATGTGGAGAAGACTTCTTTTTGAACTAGATACGGCCACTACGAGTTCTTAGTCATGCCTTTTGGGTTGAGGAATGCTCCAGAAGTATTCATGGGTTTGATAAACAGGGTTTTCCATGAGTACCAGGACCAGTTTGTAGTGGTGTTTATTGATAATATTTTGGTATACTCGAGCATTTCGGAAGAGCATGAAAACCATCTGAGGTTCATATTATAGATTCTGCAAGAGAATAAGTTGTATACTAAACTGAAGAAGTGTGAGTTATGGTTAGATTGCATTCTTAGGCCTTGTGGTGTCTGGGGACGATATCTCAGTTGATCCTAGCAAGATCGAAGTTGTGGTCGACTGGGTGAGGCTGAAGAATGTGTAAGAGGTTCAGAGTTTTCTAGGACTGGTAGGTTATTATCATCGATTCATAGAGGGATTCTCTAAGTTGTCTGGGCCTCTAACTTGATTGACCAGGAAGGGGGTGAAGTTTGAGTGGACCAGTGATTGTGAGCAGTGTTTTCAAGGGTTGAAGCACCGACTGGTTATTGCTCCAATTTTGACCATTCCTTCTGGGGATAACAGTTTTTTGATTTATAGCGACACGTATTGGAAAGGTTTGGGATGTGTGCTTATGCAGCAAGGTAAGGTAATAGCGTATGCTTCTCATTAACTGAAGGAATATGAGAAGAATTACCCTACGCATGATTTGGAGTTAGATGTTGTTGTATATGTGCTGAAGATCTGGCGACACTACTTGTATGGCGTGCAGTGCGAGATTTTCGCTGATCACAAAAGCCTCAGGTACTTTTTCACGCAGAAGGAATTGAACATGAGGTAGAGATGGTGGCTTGAGTTAATTAAGGACTACGATTGCACCATCAGTTTTCACTCAGGGAAAGCTAATGTGATAACCGATGCGTTGAGTCGGAAGTCGGATCATATGACAGTATCTGCAGTTGTAGCTCAACATCATATCAGATGGGATCTGGAAAGCCTCGGTATAAAGTTAGCTTCCGGTGATCATCAGGCTTTCGTTGCTAGCTTAGTGATCCAGCTGACTTTGTTTGAGCGTATTAGAGTCGCGCAGTCTAATGATGTGGAGTTAGCTGAGATTGTGGAGAAAGTATAGCAAGGGTTGGCTGCGGAGTTTAACATCTATGAGGGAGGTTTGTTCAGGTTTGGGACTAGGCTATGTGTTCTGAACGATGACGAGATCAGAAGGACGATCCTGGAGGAAGCACATCGTTCTTTGTATATGGTACATCCGGGTAGTATGAAGATGTATCGGGATTTGCGCAAGATCTTATGGTGGAGTGGTATGACGAGGTAGATTGCTCAGTTCATGGAACAGTGTCTGACGTGTCAGCAAGTGAAAGCTAAACATCAAAGGCCGGCAGGGCTATTGCAGCCCTTAGCTATACCAAAGTGGAAATGGGAGCACATTTCTATGGATTTTGTCACCGGATTGCCGCCAACACTTCACAGGCAGAATGCTATCTGGGTGATCGTGGATAGGTTGATGAAATCTACTCATTTCATACCGATAAAGGTTAGCTATCCTTTGAGTAGGCTAGCAAACATGTACATGCATGAGATAGTTAGAATGCACAGGGTACCGGTGTCCATTGTGTCAGATCGAGACCCGAGGTTTACTTCTTGACTCCGGATGAGCTTGCAGGAAGCACTAGGGACAAAGCTTACTTTCAGTACAGCATTCCACCCCCAAACTGATGGACCATTAGAGAGGACAATACGGATCTTGGAAGATATATTGTGGGCTTGTGTATTAGACTTCGGTGGTAGTTAGATACAATTTATGCGACGGATAGAGTTCACCTATAACAATAGCTTCCAGATGAGTATTGGGATGGCACCGTTCAAGGTTCTGTATGGTCAGAGGAGTCGATCTCCTCTGTATTGGGATGAGATTGGTGAACATCGGGTGTTATGACCTGAACTTGTGCAGCAGGCATCTGAGAAGGTGGGTTTTAATTAAATCGGCTCAGAGTTGGCAGAAGAGTTGTGCGGATGTTTGCCGCCGTGAGTTGGAATTTAAAATGGGGGGTAAGGTATTTCTAAGGACTGCTCCGATGAAAGGGGTGATGAGATTCGGGAAGAAGGGCAAGTTGAGTCTGAGGTACATCAGACCATTCAAGATTCTTGAGCGAGTGGGTTTGATAGCCTATAGGATTGCACCACCCCCAGCACTCTCGAGGATCCACAATGTGTTTCACGTATCCATATTGAGGAAATATGTGTTGGATCCATCGCATATTGTGAGTTATGAGGACTTGGAGATTAGGGATACTTTAGCATACGAGGAGGTACCTATTCAGATTCTGGACCGTAAAGTTTAGAAGTTACATACCAAGGACATACCATTAGTGAAGATATTATGGCAGAATCACTAGGTTGAGGAAGCTTCTTGGATATTGGAAGTGGAAATACGCCAAAAGTATCCACAGTTGTTTTGAGTATGTGTGCATTACCCTACTTTGTATTGGAATAGGTGGTTAGTCTTAGGGAGTGTGTGTATGTATGAATGATTGAGACGGTTTATGTATGTAACCATAGTATTCTTCCGTCATAAGTGAGGATATGTATGTATTGTGATGGGGCTACGTTGTTGTAATCGCCGGTTCTGTCTAGAGTTGAGTGTGTGTGAATGAGTTCGAGAATGAGAGATAGAAAATTTCAAGGACAAAATTTTTGTAAGGAGGGGAGGTTATAAGAACCCGAACCATGATATATGGAATAAATTAATTAAGAGAAGGATAAAGTGGTAAATTGAGCAGGCTTCGTCGACGAAGGCTTTATGCTGCTTGGCGACAAAGTGCAGGGTCTCGTCAACGAGGAGAAGCCGAGAGGTTTTAGGAAGCCAAAAATCTCAAGATCACTAACAAGGTCACCATCTCGTCGACGAGGTGTCTTCAGTGCTTCATCGACGAAGGCGCCATTTCATCGATGAGGACAGCCGAGTCAAAGGGCTATAAATATCCGTTTTCGTTACTTCTCAACTAAGAAATCTCAAAATCTCCCTTTATCTCTCTAGAACTCAAATGGATACTCTCCCTCTCTAGATTTCTTCACCGTACATTGCGGGAATCGTTGATTCAATGTTACCACGAGGATTAGTGAAGGATTCTCTACAAGTTCTATGGATCGGATCTTCGTTCCATGCATTTTTGGGTTTTGGCTCGAAATCAAGGTAAGGCTCGGTTTTCAATTTTGATCTGGTAGTTATGTAGGGAATAGGATTATGAGTGTCTTCTGTACTGCGTTTTGTAGGTTTTGGGAACTCGGTTCGCTGTTTAGGGGCCATAGAGTTCGGGATTGACCATTTGGGGAAAGGTAAAGGGAATCAGTTTATGTTGGTTATTTTTGAAATTGAACTCGGTGAAACTGTGGTCCACAGTCCTACATGCATTTTGGTTACTCATTTAGGGAAATCTAGTAGGTAAAAATTTTGGGTTTTTCATGTTACAGTTTTGGGAAAAGGGGGCGACGGGCTGCATCCCTGGTTTTGTTGGAAAACTGTAAATATATTGTGATATATATATTGTTATAGGGATGGTCGTGCTTTGACTCGTTTAAACTGTAAGTGTTTGGAAAATCATGATTTTAGATTACCAAATGGGTGCGGTTTGTTTGGTTATGTGAGCATGCATGGTTGTGTTTTGTTGAAATGCTATAGGAACTAGGTTCCAAATTGTTCCAAGTACTGAAAGAGTATCCGGATCTATATTCGAGTGCATATAAAATCATTGGCCATGTTTGGTAAGAGTTTCCGGCTCTATATCCGAGGGCGTGAGCCTTACCAGCTGATCACCGAAGGGTGTGAATCCACCAGTTGTACTGGTATGATGGCATGGGAGCCTGGGGCTACGCCATGTGTTGGGGATGCCGTGTAATGTAGGTCAACTTTGGGCCAAAGGGTGTGATGACACCAAGTTACTTGATCATGTGTGCGTGCGTGAATGCACTATACTGGAACTATTTTGTGAAAATATTGGAATTGCATTTAACTGTGTATGTTTTGTGTCATGATAACACTCAAATGCCACACACCGATGTAACCTATATCTGCCTTATAGAGAGGTGTCTCACCCCTTCTATACGTACATATTTTTAGGTCCTTCGAGTAACTAGAACTAGCGTCTTGGTGTTGGGAGCGTAGTGGTCGGTATACTGCGAGAGGTACTTGGGTAAGTACTAGGATTGGACTGGGTTGTCTTTTGTGGTTTTGGCTGATGCCCGGGTTTATGTTGTATTATGGATCCTAGTTTCTTTTGTATAAACTCTGATATGGTACAGAATATGTATAAAAGACTATTTCCGCTATGTTTATCCTGGTTGTATATGGATGTGTATAGGGTGCCTGGGAACCCCACGGGTTCGGACCCTCATTTATTGTGATGTGTCATGGATTTTGTATGATACAGGAACAGGTTAGGTTACTATTTCACCCTTGAGTCCCATTACCAAGTTCGAGGTGTGACACTAACCCACCTGGACCCAAGAAAATCTAGGTACCAATGCTAATTGTCTGATTGTGTCTTGAAAATATGCTTATGATCATCATCCTCAAAAGACAGATGGTATATGGATAGCGGATGCTCACGCCATATGACCAGGGATAAAACAAAGTTCACATCCATCACACCCAAGGATGAAGGTATCTTCCTAGGGTATGCCTTAGATAGTAAATCCTAAAAAGTATATAACAAATGAACATTGACGGTTATAGAACCTATTCATGTAGTGTTCGATGAGTCAAATCCCTTCTCCAAAAGAACTGATGAAGATGAAACTAAGATAAACAAGGAATTTAAGAAAAGATCCATTGAAAATGATTCTAGAAAAGAAAAATGAAATTAAGGAACCATCCACTGAAACTAATCAAATTGAAAATGAGGTTAATGAACCACCTAGAGAATGGAAGTACATAAAGAATCATCTCATTAATCAAATAATAGGTGAACCACTACGTGGAGTAGCCACACAATCCTCATTTAGGAATATGATTAGTCATTTTGCCTTTCTATCGCAAGAAGAACCTTGGAATGTGAGTGAAGCAATTGAGGATGAATCGTGGGTGTTGTCCATGCAAGAAGAGTTAAACCAGTTTGCGAGAAACAAAGTATGGACATTAGTTCCTAGACCTAAGGATAAGTCAATCATTGGAACGAAATGGATATATAAGAATAAGAAAGATGAACATGGGATAGTTGTGAGAAATAAGGCTAGACTAGTAGCTCAGGGATATAACTAGGAAGAAGGAATTGATTTTGAAGAAACCTTTGCACTTGTAGCTAGAATGGTAGCCATTCGAATGCTTTTAGCCTATGCTGCTTTTAAGGATCTCAAGTTATATCGAATGGACGTCAAAAGCGCATTTTTAAATGGCTACATAAATGAAGAAGTGTATGTAGAACAACCCCCATGCTTTGAAAACCATAAGAATCCAGATCACGTGCATAGACTGACAAAAGCCTTGTACAGTTTAAAGCAAGCTCCTAGAGCTTGGTATGAAAGGCTAAGCGGTGTTCTATTAGAAACTGGATTTATAAGAGGAAAGATAGATACAACCCTGTTCATTAAGTTTAAGAAAGATGATATTCTCCTAGTGTAAGTATATGTAGATGACATCATATTTGGCGCTATAAATAAAGAATTGTGTGATGAATTTGCCAATACCATGCAAAATGAATTTGAGATGAGCATGATGGGTGAACTAAATTTCTTCCTAGGACTTCAGATCAAACAAGCAAAACATGGAATATTCATAAATAAATCAAAGTATATTAGAGACCTACTCAAAAAGTTTAATATGGAAGATGGAAAAATACTAGGTACACCTATGAGCGCTTCATTGAAATTAGACAAAGATGAACAAGGTATACTAGTAGATGTCAAGCCTTATCGTTGAATGATTGGTAGCTTACTATAACTGACTACTAGTAGACCTGATATAATGTTTAGCGTATGTTTGTGCGCAAGATTTCAGGTTGCACCAAAAGAGTCACATTTGCTAGTTGTTAAACAAATACTTAGATACTTGATAGGAACTGTTGAACTTGGGTTATAGTATCCTAAGTATACATCTTTTGAGATTATCAGTTATTTAGATGCTAATTTTGCTAGAAGCAAAGTGGATAGGAAGAGCATGAGTGGTACATGTCATTTCTTAGGACATTCGTTAGTTTCTTGGTGTTCCAAAAAGCAGAATTCAGTAGCTCTTTCCACAGCTGAGGCAGAATACATATCGGCAGGTAGTTGTTGCGCTCAAATGCTATACATGAAGCAACAACTGACGGATTTTTGGATTAAACTATGAAACAATTCCTATAAGATGTGACAATATAAGTGCAATAAACATCTCAAAGAATCCCATATTACATTCACGAACTAAGTATATGTTGTAATTTGTGTGATCCCAAGAGGGGGGGTGAATTGGACATTTAAAACTTTTCGGATAATTTAAAACATTTCACTGATCCACCACAGTTCATATCCCATTCAACATATATACGTGTATGTAAAATGAGTTTAACAATAAAAGCAAACATACATGTGTGTAGTATCTTAATTAAATCAAATGTGTGCATGTGAACAATTTTGACATTAAATGAACATTCATACATATGCTGAAATTAAAGTGCAGGAATTCAAATAAGATAGAGAAAGCGACACCAAATATGTTATCGAGGTTCAGCCAAACCAGCCTACAACCCCAACTTGGGCATACCTCCCAAGGATTTCACTATACTTGCTCACTTAACCGGGTGGAGCAGAAACCTTTTACATCCTCTCCTTATGGGGCGAGGAAAACCCCAGTTCAATTACTAGACTGAGCCAAACTAGTCTTACTTACGGGGCTGAGACTCCCCAGTTCAATTATGGGCTGAACCGAACCGGTCTCACTTACAAGGCTGAGATTTGCCAATTCAATTCACGGGCTGAATCTAACCATTACAATAAAACCATTTTTGTACATATGAAATAGCTTCTAAATACAAGCATGGATGTACACATTAAAGCTCAAATAAATGCACTCTCTAATGATATGAAATGTGCTCAGTAGAGTAAGGGTGTTTTTCTAAATAAATATTATAATCTTTGAAAAAAGATGCATATGATAAAGTGCTTCAAAGATTTGAACCCTGATAAAATATTCTCCTAAAAATATGTTTCAAATGCACCGGAGAATCAAGGGTTTGTTCCAAAAGTGTTTTTGCAAAAAACTAATATGTAAGATCTTTGATATTATATAAAACATGCAATAAAAGCTTCAAAGATCATATGTAAAACAAATATATTCTCCAATGAAGATTTGTAATAATATTATTTGGAGAAGAGAGGATTTATGCTCAAAATGTTTTTGCAATAACCACACTTTAAAAATAATAGCCCAATAAAAATACTCTCTTAAAAAAATTTTTCAACAAAAGAATCAAAGAGAGTTTGGAGAGTATGAAAAGATTTGACCCCAAAATGATTTTTCAAGTAAAAGAGTATGTGGGGGAACTTTGATTAGTAAAAATATTTGAGAGAAAAATTAGGCTAATCAAAGTTGCTAATCAATGGAAATAAGGGGGTATTTATAGACTTTCTAAAAATTATGACCATTGGGGACACGCTTGGTATTTTGGAAAAGATTAATTAAAAATTAACGACACTTAAGCCCTTAAAAGATTCCAACCCAAGAAGTTTCAAGTGGTTGAACTTTAGTTTTGTCGCCTAAATAGACTCAGCTAAAAAAGTTATTTTAAAGAGTTTAGGTGGCCGAGTTTGAGTTCGGTCGGCTGAACAAAAGTCGGAAACTTTTTTTCAATAGTTAGGGTGCCTGACTCATAGTTCGGTTAACCGAACTAGGCAATTTGGTCGCCCGACCCTCTTTTGAACGTAAACGTTCGGTCACCCGAGTAGTTGAAAAGTGCTTTGATGAGTGTTCGGGTGCCCGAGGAAGATACGTTCAAAATAGGTTCGGGTGCCCGAAGACCAAGTCAACATGTTGACTGGTTCAATCACCCAAGCCGCTTTACGTAACATAGGTTTGGTCGCCCGAACCCTCTTATCTTTCCTTTTAAGTTCATTTGAGCCTTATTTTGATTTCCCTGATTATAATAAGTGACGTAGGAGACTTGTCTCCTAATTGTCGGGACCTAGGGTCTTTTCTAAGGCCAAAAACCTAGCGTCGGTTGACCTTCGGTCGACCAAAGGGTCCCTAAGGTCAATATTCAAACCATATCATGCAAGATGTATGCATTATTACAGACCAAATGATAAAAATAAAATAAATGCAATACAAATTAAAAATCAAAATGTCTTCTTCTCTTGCTCTTCATCTTTAATGGAATACACCAGGAGTGTGTGAGCTTTAAGTTCCTGCTGGCTTCCATTTTGCGGTATCTTATGTTCATAATGAAATGACAACCTGTTCAAACACAAAACGCACACATAAGATACTGGTGGTTTGTCATCATCAAAGCAAAGATCAGACTCGAAAAGCCAATAATCTCCCCCTACTTGATGAGGACAAACAGCCAAGAGCAAAATGAGTACATCCTGAAAAGGCTCCCTCTATGAATATGCATAATTGAAAATATACACAGTAAAGTTCAAGCATATTAACATAGAAGAAATGCAAATGATCATGCATTTAATTTTAGTATCAAAGCGCACACTCAGACAATTTTCCTTTATGGTCATAAACATTTTGCTCAAAAACATTCTCCCCTTTTGGCATTAGCAAAAAGGGCTAAGTTGAGTAGAAAATAATTTTATCATTAAAAAAATAAAAAAATAAAAACTCAGCAAAGAGAACTCCCCCCCCCCCCCCTTTTAAAAAAAAAAAAAAACTCTCCGCTTATGTGATATAGTAGTTGGACATAAAACTTTTATAACTGTTTTTAAAAAATATAGCAATGAGGCACACACAACAGTTTTAACTGGTCATTTAAAAGATTAAAATGATATGTAGAACTTGGCTAGACTAGAAATATATACAAACCACTGTAGTAGAAACATATCATAAGACCCATGGAAGATTTGAGTTAAAGGCACACGACATATGATACCAAAAGATGGTTTGAGCAAAAATATAATCTAACTAGTTCATATGCATTTCATATGTGATCCATGAACCAGTTATACAACACCCTTAAAAAATTATAAACAATATAATTTCATCACATAAATTTCAACACAAAATGGCACAAGTCATTAAGCATTTAAGCACACAAGCAAGACATAAAATATATTCCTTATAAGTTCAATTTCTTGCTTTCATAAATGCATATATATAAATATATAAACAAAAAATATATATCCCCTTAAAATTTTCAAAAACTACTGGGGGCTATGCTTGTTGAAAAAGAAACTCTAATTGAAGACTCAAGCAAGCATTATTTTTCTAGTTTATCATTTAAGCATAAATCACAAAATACTAGAAAAATGCAGCCATATAAATTCAAAGATATTAAATAAAGTTAAAATAGGGATCATATGACGAAATCTAAAACACTGTGGCAAAACAAAATATTTTCATTTATTATATTCAATGAAGACATTACAATTAAGCACAAGCCACAATGAATTCAAAAACCAAATCTAAGCAAGAAATGTTGTGAGCACAACAAGATAGAAAAATAATTTATAGGTGCTCCCCCAATCAATTTGAATACGTGCTTAAATTCTTTTAACTACTTATACTGATATAATTTGTGAGAATTCATTAAATGTCCAAATAGTATAAGTATTAATTTCAGATTTTATTGGATATGTGTTAGACGAATAAATTTTACCAATAAAATGTCCTTAAACACACATGCACTAAAAGTCAAACAGTAAGTCAAGCATGGTGTTCATCCATACCGTGAACAATCCATATCAAAGAATGATTCAGTAAAGACAGGATATGATGTTCATGGTATTGAGAAAGACTCCGGACTCAAAAAGTAGAAACAATAGAAATAATGTGAGTCCATGGGTCAAGTGATTCTTATCCTTTTTCAAGGATGGGGCTTAACCTCCCTGGTATAGTCTCAAACATACAAAAGTGCATTAACGTTCAAGGATGAATTTCATTTAAGCACACTAAACACATGTTCATCCTTCTAAATATTACTTAGCATGCAAGAGATTATAAACGTTAAGCTCCTATTCATTCTTTCCTAAAAGTGGGGCTTAAGCTCCCCTTATATATTTGCATGCATACATATTTGCATTAGGTTCGGGATGATAGTCATTTAAAAGCATTTTTCAAAAATTCATAATATCAAAATATTTCAGTATGCGGCAAATATTAAACATTCAACACATAGCATGACATATTGCATTTCAATTTAAATACACAATAGCCAATCAAGGCTATACTCAAGGGTAATGCAATAAGGGATCAAAGGGTATGACACAACTCAAAACACGATGAGTGTGCGTAAAATGAAGAACTCCCCCCAAGTCATTCAATTGTCCAAGTTTATGGACCATCATCAAAATATGGTATGTTCAATTAGAAGGATGATGCTTTACCATTTGGGTCCTGAGTGAAAGTGCATAATACACGGAATTTGACCAAATGGTGTCCATGAACTAGTCTCTCCTAGGACGACATAGTGTGTACATGTTTTCTATGTATATAGCGGTTTGGATTTTACATGTAGAAACCTACTCAATTACTGCACATCCTAGGCAATAAATATGAAGACTGTACATGTTCTTCAATTTAGCATATAACATTTGAAACATTCAACATGCACCAATAGATAGTCAGCATGCACCCATGACTAAGGATGAAAAATAAAATTCTTTTATGATTCACTCATCCTTTCAAAAATATTTTAGCATGCATTGAATTATCTATCCTAATACATGGTTTCATTTATGAGAAAAATTCTACTGAAATTTCGACAGCATTTCATCTGTAAATTGAACATTTTCCCATTTTTCCATGTGCCTAAAACCTGATAGATTCACGCATTTCCACTACCAGCATGCAATTCTCATCAACTGCATCTGTCATGCAGGAGGCATTCTAGATTAAACATGCAATCAGGTAGTTTAATCAATATATCAAGTAAAATATAAAATATCCATACAAAGATATAATCATTAGGCAAGCGATGAATAGTGGCATTCAATACAAATAAGTTATCCATCAAATATAATTGAACTTAAATCAACAAATGGATATATGCATTTATTTACAACAAATTATCCATTCATGAGAAAGTATAGTTATTTAAATAAGAATGGACATAGGCATTCAGCTCACATCAGATCAAATTTAAACAATATCCATCAATTAAAATATATTCATTTAGCACAAATGGATATTTGCGTTCAGCTCATACAAAGCATCCAATATATATGAAATAATAAGCACAATACAACAAAATGCATATTGGATGAGTTTCAAAAATATGTTGTTCCCCCTCATTGGTGAGAACCTCGTGACCACTTACTCTTCAAAAAAATTTTTTTAAAATAAAAATAATAATAATAAAGAAGAAAAAACTTGAGAGCATGGCTAGCTAGGCTGCATCAACGTGTATAAAAATTCAACATAGATATGCCAAATACATTGACTGCGCATTTGAAGATTCATGAACTCATCATTAACCCCTCAATTATGCAGCCAAAGAATTATATATTCAATAACAGCATTTGGCATAACAAATATTTTCAAATAGGAGGATGAGCTTATGAATTTCTTGAATTTAATTTATCATTTAAGCTCAATTATGAGTTTAGGATTATACATTACATAGCATAAGATCAATTTCCTAAAACTCAATACTATGTCATGGACAAAGATATGCTATATTCAAGATTTTTAAATTTAGGCATATATAGTATCAAAATTCTTATAAAAATTAAACATTTTTTCCATTTGAATGAGATTTACTTAAACATGCTTATAAGATTTAATTTAAGAACTAATAATGATATAAGCATGCACTAGCCAATATTGGCATATATTAACCAATCATAATCATATGTACATATATTAAGCTAAGATTGGATGTGATCACAAAAACTCAGTATTGGCTAGATTTCCTAAGGGTTCTTAGTATAACAATAGTGTATATTAAGGTTTAGAATTTTAAGCAATATACACAGATTAAGCATTCAAAGCATAACAACCCCTTTGTATATTTTGTCCTAAAGGCTTATAAGTATATAAAAATTTCTTTGAGTTGTACCTCATAAGACATTATTCTATTATCATAAAATATTTATCATGACTCATACAGAGATTTAGTACAAGATATATCATACAAATCGTGACATGAAATAAACACAAATATCATATCATTCACAGCAACAAACAGATCAAACACAAGATATATCATGTGAATCATACTATGAATTATTCAATATATTAGAAGGAGAATAGATATACCTTTAAGTCTTACTCCTTCTTAATCGTTTAAGCTCAAATGATATGCTTTAAAACATTGTCATGCAAATTCAAAATTATTTTCAAGTTTGGGAAACTTAGCATTTTAAAAACATTTTTCAATGGGATATGATAAACATGACAAGCACTTTCCAAATCCTCCAATCATTTGATTTTACAAAGCATTTTCAATAATCATATGGTAAAATCTACGCAATAAAACTAGTGGAGGATTTGCAGGGCACTGACCCTCAAAACAGGGATACACCGAAAAGTTGAGCCATTGCAATCTTTAGCATAAGCGGTTAAGCCTATTGCAACGAGTTTCTGATACCAATTGTTGTAATTGGTGTGATCCCAAGAGGGGGGGTGAATTGGACATTTAAAACTTTTTGGCTAATTTAAAACATTTTGCCGATTCACCACAGTTCATATCTCATTCAACATATATACGTGTATGTAAAATGAGTTTGACAATAAAAGCAAACATACATATGTGTAGTATCTTATTTAAATCAAATATGTGCATGTGAATAATTTTGAAATTAAATGAACTTTCATACATATACAGAAATTAAAGTGCAGGAATTTAAATAAGATAGAGAGAGCGACACAAGATATGTTATCGAGGTTCGGCCAAACCAGCCTACATCCCCGCCTTGGGCATACCTCCCAAAAATTCCACTAGACCTGCTCACTTAACCGAGTGGAGTAGAAACCTTTTACATCCTCTCCTTACGGGGCGAGAAAAACCCCAACTCAATTACTAGACTAAGCCGAACTAGTCTCACTTACGGGGCTGAGACTCCCCAGTTCAATTCTGAGCTGAACCAAACCGGTCTCACTTACGAGGCTGAGACTCCCCAGTTCAATTCACGGGCTGAACCCAACCGTTACAATAAAACCATTTTTATACATATGAAATAGCTTCTAAATACAAGCATGGATATACACATTAAAGTTCAAATAAATGCACTCTCTAATGATATGAAATGTGCTCAATAGAGTAAGGGTGTTTTTCTAAATAAATATTCTAATCTTTGAAAAAATATGTATATGATAAAGTGCTTCAAAGATTTGAATCCTGATAAAATATTCTCCTAACAATATGTTTCAAATGCACCAGAGAATAAAGGGTTTGTTCTAAAAGTGTTTTTGCAAAAAACTAATATGTAAGATCTTTGATATTATATAAAACATACAATAAAAGCTTCAAAGATCATATGTAAAACAAATATATTCTCCAATGAAGATTTGTAATAATATTGTTTGGAGAAGAGAGGATTTATGCTCAATTTGTTTTTTGCAATAACCACACTTTAAAAATAATAGCCCAATAAAAATACCCTCTTAAAAAATGTTTTCAACGAAAGAATCAAAGAGAGTTTGGAGAGTATGAAAAGATTTGACCCCAAAATGATTTTTCAAGTAAAAGAGTATGTGGGGGAACTTTGATTAGTAAAAATATTTGAGAGAAAAATTAGGCTAATCGGAGTTGCAAATCAAAGCAAATGAGGGGGTATTTATACACTTTATAAAAATTATAACTGTTGGGGGCACGCTCGTTATTTTGGAAAAGATTAATTAAAAATTAATGATGCTTAAGCCCTTAAAAGATTTCCAACCCAAGAAGTTTCGAGTGGCTAAATTTTAGTTCATTCATTCGAATAGACTCGGCTAAAAAAGTCATTTTAAAGAGTTTGAGTGCCCGAGTTTGAGTTCGGTCAGCTGAACAAAAGTTAGAAACATTCGTTCGATCGTTCGGGTACCCGACCCATAGTTCGGTTAACCGAACTAGGCAATTCGGTCGCCCAACCCTCTTTTGAACATAAACGTTCAGTCATCCGAGTAGTTGAAAAGTGCTTTGATGAGCGTTCGAGTGCCCGAGGAAGATATGTTCAAAATAGGTTTGGGTGCCCAAAGACCAAGTCAACATGTTGACCGGTTCGGTTGCCTGAGCCACTTTACGTGACATAGGTTTGATCGCCCGAACCCTCTCATCCTTTTCTTTTAAGTTCATTTGAGCCTTATTTTGATTCCCCTGATTATGATAAGTGATGTAGGGGACTTGTCTCCTTAGTGTTGGGACCTAGGGTCTTTTCTAAGGCCAAAAACCTGGCGTCGGTTGACCGAAGGTTCCCTTAGGTCAATCTACGGTCATCTGAGCATTCAAACCATATCATGCAAGATGTATGCATTATTACAGACCATATGATAAAAATAAAATAAATGCAATACAAATTAAAAATCAAAATGTCTTCTTCTCTTGCTCTTCATCTTTTATGGAATAGATCAGAAGTGTGTGAGCTTTAAGTTCCTATTGGCCTCCATTTTGCGGTATCTTATGTTCGTAATGAAATGACAACTTGTTCAAACACAAAATGCACACATAAGATACTGGGGGTTTGTCATCATCAAAACAGATCGGACTCAAAAAGCCAACAGTATATAGAAATACGACATCATTTTCTTCGTGATCATGTGCAAAAAGGAGATGTGGCAATTGAGTTTATATGCACGGATGAACAATGGGTAGACATATTCACGAAACCACTTGCGAAGGATAGGTTTATCCAAATTAGATCAGAATTAAGTTGGATGCATAGTCGAGAGGTTGCTTAGAATTATATTAGATGACATAATTCAGGGGGAGCAACGTCACTTGATATTCACAATTTGTTAAAACATTTCACTTTCGACTCATTTTGTAGTGTCACGGAGAAAGTATGGTATTTAAATAATGAAAGAAGGGGGAAAAGAATATTGTAATTTTAATATTTAAACAAGGTCTCGTCGATGAACACAGGGGATACGTCAACGAGAACACATAAGGGCTTGTCGACAGGGTTGTGTCTTGTCGACGAGGCGATACCGAGAGGATTATCACGGTTCTAAATTTCATCGACAAGGGTAAGTATTCATCGACGAATTATCTTCTTGACCTCATCAATGAAGTGATGTTGCTCGTTGACGAAGGCTAGTGTATAAGTAGCCCTAAACCCAATTTTTTAGCAAATTTTCATGAAAAATACCATTTTCTCTCTCTCCTTTCAGTTTTCCCTCCTTCTCTCTTGGATTTCAGACCGATTTTTGCCAGTTCGATGATCCGAAGCCGCCACGACACTCTTGGGAAAATTCTCTACAAGTCTGTTGGAGTGGAACCTCGGTGGGGCTAAGTTGGAATCCATCCCAAATTCAGGATGATGCTTTTATTCAGTATTTGGCCTTCCCTACAGTTGTAGAAAACATAGTACGCATAGAAATACTAAATTTCTATTCTAGGAAATGTTGTTTTCAGGGTGTTGAGTGGGGAACCCTGCGGGTGTAGGACTGGTTGTTGTAGGGGATCTTTAGGAATCAAGTAAGGGGATAATTTAAGCTAGTTGTTTTCATGAAAATGTATGTATAATTTTACAGCATTTAATTTTAGAAAAATAAATAATTATATATAACAATATGTTTGGTAAAATACTACTGTAAATGATGATATGTTTTAAATATGTTAAATACCTATTTGTGTGGCATGAGTAGAATTTATTAGGAATACTATTTTCTGGGAAAATTTTAAAGGATGCAAAGTTTTACTATGATAAACCGACATACAGGTCAAGAGTTTTATATGATATACGGCGTACGGGCCAAGGATGTTCTCACATGATATGCTAGCATACAGGCCGAGCTTTTTACATGATATGCCAGGGTACGAGCCGAGCCTTTAATATGATATGCCGGCGTATGAGCCGAGCTTTTTATTTGATATATTATATGGCATACGAGCCGTGATTAATAAAATACGAAATGTCGATGATAAGGGCCAATGATTTTCACGCTATATATGAAATGTGATATGATGATGTTGAATTGACAATTATTATTATGAAATAGCCATGTAACACTGTTTGAAATATGTTATATGTTATCAGAACTTGGTTGGCTTGGTTTAGGCTTATATATGCACGGTACCGTAGCTATGTGTTCATGATCATCCTGATATTATGTTATCGTTGTCGTACGGGGCATCATGAGGATGGATAGTCAATGTGGTTTATTGAAGTGTTGGCATCCTTGGTGTATGGACCAAGTCTGGAAGACCCATCATACTTATAGACATTTACTTTGACTTGGTAGTGGTCAGTCAACCATTACCAAGTCCCGCCTTCGGGCCACACAACCCAATCATGTGGGGGTAAGACATGACACCAGCTAGCTAACCTTCCAGGGTTGTTTTTGTATTATTATTATATGAGATGAATTATGGAAATCTAGTATGTTATATCATGATATGGTTATATATGTTTTTCCCAGATATGATACAGACAGTTACACTAAATATGTTTATGTATGGTTTTATGTATAACACGAAAATGCTCATGTCGCCACACACTAGTATTAGTTTATTTCTCTTACTGAGAGGTGTCTTACCCCGAATTATTTGAACATTTCAAGAGCCCTAGGTAGGATAGCGGATAAAGCTCCGCAGAGGTAGTTACAGCTGATCTACCCTTTCTGAAGGGTAAGCATTTTGATAGTGTCAGATGGATTTTGAGGGAGGTGACCCTAGGACTCTTTTGGTTGTATATATATATTACAATGGATGTAGTAACTATGGTATTGGTATGAATGGCATTTTGATTTATTTATGATATCACGTTTCCTGCTACTTAGGCTTCCGTGTTGTATTCTGAAGTATTCCTGGTACCCATGAGTTCAGGTTGATTATGATCTGCTAGATTTATTATATCGGGTTTTATTATCATGGAAAAAAAATGGTAAATAAGCAGGTCATTACAGTTTGGTATCAGAGCCTAAGTTGCTAGGTTCTGTAGACTTTAGAGTGCAGCGGAAACGATACTAGAGTATAAGAAAATGATTTAAGGTTTTGTTCTACAGTTTAGAGGTAAGACTTCCGTGGTGGATTCTATGTTTTTCCTGTGGTGACGATTTTAGGAAAATCATAGTAAACTATTGTTGGGTTGTGTTCCTAGAATGTAGGACTAGAGTTAGAAATGAGTTTAGGAAGTTAAGATAAGTAACTATGTTGGGTGCGTAAGCTATAGGCATAGGGTTCCTAAGTTACGTTTATTGTTTTTCAAGATGGATCCAGGAGGAGGTAGTGCCCATGTGAGTGGCAGTGATGAAGTAGGGCCCTCAAGTGCAAGCGAGACTAATTCCGATGCAGTACTATGCAGCGTGGCTCAGCAAGTTATGGCTGAGATTGCTAGGAGCTCCAGAGAGCAAGGTGGTCCGTCTGCATGCCATGGGTGCATGATAGAAAAGTTTATGAAGATGAATCCTCCAACATTTTGAGGAGGAATTGATCATGCAGCTACTGAGAATTGGATGCAAGAAATTGAGAAAGTCTTGGCGGTGCTACAGTGTATGGAGGAATAGAGGGTCCTCTTTGCCACCTATAAACTGACAAGAGAGGACGAGAGGTGGTGGACTGCTGTAAGGCTTATGGAGCAGCAGAGGACAACACCAATAGCCATGATGTAGGACCAGTTTAAGGAGTTATTCTTTAACGGGTATTTTCCAGCTACTGTCAGGGAAGCTAAAGTAGAAGAGTTCCTGAGTCTAAAGCAGGGATAGTTGTCGGTCCAAAAGTATGCGACGCGATTCATAGAGCTTTCTTGCTTCATTCCGTATATTGTTCCTGATGAGATAAAGAAGGCAAGATAGTTTGAAAGAGGATTGAGGAGAGGTATATACAAGCAGGTGGTGGTGCTAAATATTTAGGACTTTGTTGAGTTAGTCGACAGAGCAGCTTTGGCAGAGGTTGGTGAGCGTATAGATGTAGAGGAATAGGGATAGAAGAAGAGATCTACATCTTCAGGTTACCAGCAGGGTCATAGGTAGGGTCAGTGGAGAAAAGGAAACTATGGTAGAGGACGAAGACAGGAGGCTGGGGATCGTGAGGTTCAGAAAGTACAGAATCCTCCTGTTTGTCAAACTTGCGAGAGGAGGCACTTGGGAGAGTGTCGACTGAGACAAACTGTCTGCTATAGCTATTGTAGACAAGGACATATGGTGTAAGACTGCCCCTTACCACCAGATATCACTCCTGCTCCTAGACCATACCGGGGAGGCTATCAAGCGCCACGTGGAGGCCAAAAGAGGAATATGGCTCTAGCCAGAGTTTTTGCTTTGACATCGAGTGATGTTGAGACAGCTGGCGACGTGGTGACACGTATGGTTAGCATGCTTTCTTTTAAAGTTATTGCACTATTTGATTCAAGCGCTACGCATTCGTTTGTATCTATGGGGTATATTAAATTGTGCGAGGCAGAAACACAGTCATTAGATACTAAATTGTTGGTATCTAGACCGATTGGGTCAACAGTGAGGTCTAGTAGGGTGTTTCGGGGTTGTTCATTTGATATACAAAGGAAAATTTTGTCTACTGATTAAATAGTGCCGAACATGCATGAGTTTGATGTAATATTTGGTATGGATTGACTAGTAGCTAATTTTTCGAGTATAGATTGTCATGCACGAGAAGTGATATTCAGATCTCTAAGAAGAGCAGAATTCAGGTTTGTAGGGTCGCGAGTGCAATCCTCGCCTCAATTAGTTTTAGCTATTCAGGTGAGAAGACTGCTCCTGAGTGGTTGTCAGGGATTCATGGCCTTTGTGAAGGAAACAACAGGGAGTGAAGTAAAGCTCACTAGTACACCAATAGTAAAGGAATTTATGAATATTTTTCCAGATGAGTTACCAGGTCTACCGCCTGATCGTGAGATAGATTTTTCTATTGATCTGCTTCCAGGGACAGCGCCGATTTCTAAAGTACCTTACTGAATGGCACCAGCAAAATTGGTAGAATTGAAGAATCAGTTGCAAGATTTGCTTGACAATGGCTTTATACGACCTAGTGTATCTCCGTGGGGAGCTCCAGTATTATTTGTGAAGAAGAAATACGGGACTATAAGGATGTGTATAGATTATAGGGAGATTAATAAAGTGACAACCAAGAACAAGTATCCTCTACCCCGTATAGATGATTTATTTGATCAGCTCTAGGGTACACAGGTGTATTCTAAGATTGACCTCAAATCAAGCAATCATCAAGTGAAAGTGAAAGCAGAGGATGTATCAAAGACAATCCTCAGGACCAAATATGGGCATTATGAATTCCTCGTTATGTCGTTTGGTCTCACAAATGCTCCTGCGGTATTTATGGATCTGATGAATAGAGTCTTCCACCAATACTTGGACCAATTTGTTGTTATTTTTATTAATGATGTATTGGTCTATTCGAATCTATGAGGAGCATGAGACGCACTTGAGGCAAGTTTTATAGATGCTTAGGGAAAAGAAGTTGTACGCTAAGTTCAGTAAATGTGAATTCTGGCTTGAGAGGGTTATGTTTTTGGGGAATATCATTTCAAGAGATGGTATATCTGTGGATCCTAGTAAGATTGAGGCGATAGTGAATTGGGCTAGACCGAGGAACATCTAGGAGATCAAGAGTTTCTTAGGGTTAGCTGGGTATTGTCATTGTTTCGTTGAAGGATTCTCAACGCTATCAGGACCTCTAACACGACTGACCATGAAGCATGTTAGGTTTGAGTGGGATGATAGTTGTGAGTAGAGTTTTTAAGAATTGAAGCAGAGGCTTATTACGGCGCCAGTGCTAATCATCCCATCAGGGGGTGAGGGTTATGTTATCTACAGTGATGCGTCATTGAAGGCACTTGGTTGTGTATTGATACAACATGACAGGGTGGTAGCATATACTTCTAGAAAATTGAAAGAATATGAAAAGAATTACCCTACCTATGATCTTGAATTGGCTACAATGGAACACACATTGAAAATTTGGAGGCATTACCTGTATGGTGAACGGTGCGAAATCTTCTCCGACCACAAGAGTTTAAAGTATTTTTTCACTTAGAAGGAACTGAATATGAGGCCGAGAAGGTGGTTAGAACTCATTAAAGATTTTGACTGCACTATCAATTACCACCCAGGAAAGGTGAACGTGGTAGCTGATGCTTTGAGCAAGAAGTCGGTGGGACCAACGTTGACAACTATGGAGATCCATCATCCAATCAAGACGGATCTAGAGTGACTTGGTATAGAGTTGGTCGAAAGTGGTTCTCAAACTCGTATTGCTAGTCTAGTAGTGCAGCCTACTCTGTAGGAAAGGATTAAAGCTACTCAGAAAGATGATCTAGAATTAGCAGAGGTAATGGGCAGAGTGCAGAATGGTCAGGCAGAGGAATTTTGTATTATAGATGACAGAGCTTTACGGTTCCATTCCAGATTATGTGTTCCTGCTGATACTAACATCAGGAAGACCATTTTAGAGGAGGCTCATAGATCTTTATACATAGTTCATCCTAGAAGTACGAAAATGTATAGAGATCTGCGAGAGTTTTATTGGTGGAGTGGTATGAAGAAAGAAATTGCAGAGTATATAGCCCAGTGTCTGACGTGTCAGCAGATAAAAGCTTAGCACCAGAGAATGGCAGGTTAGTTGCAGCAGCTATTTATTCTAGAGTGGAAGTGGAATCATATATCCATGGATTTTGTATCAGGGTTGCCAACAACATTGCATGCCCATAATGCAATTTGGGTGATTATGGATCATTTGACCAAGACCGCTCATTTTCTTCCCATCAAGATCAGCTACTCCATGGACAGACTGGCAGAGGTATATATTCAGAAGATAGTCCATTCTCACGATGTGCCAATGTCTATAGTGTCAAAGAGAGACCCACGCTTCACGTCACGATTTTGGAGGAGCTTGCAGGAGGCTCTAGGGTCTCAGTTATCTTTTAGCACAGTGTTCCATACTTAGTCATACGGGCATACTGAGAGGACGATTCAAATATTAGAAGATATGCTTCAAGCGTGCATGCTAGACTTTGGGGGTAGTTGGACTCAGTTTATGCCGCTGCTGGAATTTGCATACAATAACAGTTACCAGGCCAGCATTGGCATGGCACCATTTGAGGTGCTTTACGGTAGGAGATGTCGTTCTCCTTTATTTTGGGATGAAGTGGGTGAGCAGCGATTTGTGGGACCAGAGCTTGTTTAGCAAGCGCGTGATAAGGTTTGAATTATTAGAGACAAAATTAGTGCAACTCAGAGCCGACAAAAGTGTTATGCCAATAATCGCCGCAGGAAGTTAAAGTTTGATATTAGTGATCATGTATTTATGAAAATAGCTCCATTAAAAGGGGTTATGAAATTTGGGAAGAAAGGTAAACTTAGCCCTAGGTTTATCAGTCTATTTGAGATTCTAGAGAAAGTGGGGCCGGTTGCCCCACTTGTGTTGTCCAGGATCCAAGACGTATTCCATGTTTCTATGTTGAGGAAATACATCCCATACCCTTCTCACGTAATCAGCTATGGTGATTTAGAACTCAGTGATTTACTAGTTTATGAGGAGGTGCCAGTATAGATTCTGGATAGGAAAAAACACGAATTACGTAATAAGAAGATTGCTCTGGTGAAAGTCTTCTGGAGAAATCATGCAATAGAAGAAGCTTCTTGGGAGCTCGAGGAACAGATAAGGCAGAGATATCCACAATTATTTAGGAAAGTGTAATAGTAGGTAATATTTCTTTTACAGGTACATGTAGTGGTTTAGTTAATAAATAGTCTTTTAGTTTTGGGAGAATTTTATTTTATATATGTAATCTCCCAGGACTTGGAATGTAACCATGGTATTCCTCCGCCATAAGTGAGGGTAAGTAATAAAATAAGTAGACCGTTTTGCCTTAAGGGAAAATAAATCATATGAATAGCAAATTTTGATGACGAAATTTTTATAAGGAGGGGAGAATGTAGTGTCCCAGAGAAATTATGGTATTTAAATAATAAAAGAAGGGGGAAAAGGAGATTGTAATTTTAATATTTAAACAGGGTCTCGTTGATGAACATAGGGGATTTGTCAACGAGAACACATAAGGGCTCATCGACGGGTTTGTGTCTTGTCGATGAGGAGATACCGAGAGAATTATCATAGTTCTGAATTTCATCGATGAGAGTAAGTATTCGTCGACGAATTATCTTCTTGACCTCGTCGATGAAGTGACGTGGCTCGTCAACGAATGCCAGTATATAAATAGCCCTAAACTCAATTTTTCAGCAGATTTTCATGCAAAATACCCTTTTCTCTCTCTCCTTTCAGTTTTCCCTCCTCTCTTGGATTTTGGGCCGATTTTTGCTGGTTCGACGATCCGAAGCCGCCATGAAACTCCTGAGAAAATTCTCTACAAGTCTGCCGGAGTGGATCGTCGATGGGGTTAAGTTGGAATCCATCCCAAATTCAGGGTAAGACTTTTATTCAATATTTGGCATTCCTTACAGTTGTAGAAAACGTAGTACGCGTAGAAGTATTGAATTTCTGTTCTAGAAAATGTTGTTTTCAGGGTGTTGAGAGGGGAACCTTGCGGGTGCAAGACTAGTTCTTGTGGGGGCTCTTCAGGAATCAAGTAAGGGGATAAACTAAGCTAATTGTTTTCATGAAAATGTATGTATAATTTTATAGCATTTAATTTCAGGAAAATAAATAATTATATATAACAATATGTTTGGTAAAATACTGCTATAAATGATGATATGTTTTAAATATATGAAATACCTATTTTGCATGGCATGAGTAAAATTTATTATGAATACTGTTTTCTGGGAAAATGTTAAAGGATACAAAGTTTTACTATGATAAACCGGCATACAGGCCGAAAGTTTTATATGATATATGTCGTACGGGCCGAGGATGTTCTCACATGATATGCCGGCGTACAGGTCGAGCTTTTTACATGATATGCCAGTGTACGAGCCGAGCCTTTGATATGATATGCCGGCGTATGGGCCGAGCTTTTTATTTGATATGTGATATGGCATACAAGTCGTGATTAATAAAATACAAAATGTCGCCATAAGGGTCGATGATTTTCACGCTATATATGAAATGTGATATGATGATGTTGAATTTACAATTATTATTATGAAATAGCCATGTAACACTATTTGAAATATGTTTTATGTTATCAGAACCTGGTTGGCTTGGTTTAGGCTTACACGTGCATGGTACCGTAGCTATGTGTCCATGATAATCATGATATAGTGTTATCGTTGTCGTACAGGGCAGTGTGAGGATGGATAGTCGATGTGGTTTATTAAAGTGTTGGCACCCTTGGTGTACGGACCAAGTCTGGCAGACCCATCGTACCTACAGACATTTACTTTGACTTGGCAGTGGTCAGTCAGCCATTGTCAGGTCCCGCCTTCGGACCACACAATCCAGTTATGTGGGGGTAAGACATGATACCAGCCAGCTAACCTTCCAGGGTTTTTTCTTTTGTATTATTATTATATGAGATGAATTATGGAAATCTAGTATGTTCTATCATGATATGGTTATATATGTTTTTCCCAGATATGATACAGACAGTTACACTAAATATGTTTATGTATGGTTTTATGTATAACATGAAAATGCTCATGTCACCACACACTAGTATTAGTTTATTTCTCTTACTGAAAGGTGTCTTACCCTGAATTATTTGAACATTTCAAGAGCCGCAGGTAGGATAGCAGATAAAGCTCCGCAGAGGTAGTTACAGCTGATCTACCCTTTCTGAAGGGTAAGTATTTTGATAGAGTCTGATGGATTTTGTGGGAGGTGACCCTAGGACTCTTTTAAGTTGTATATATATTACAATGGATGTAGTAACTCTGGTATTATGATGAGTGGTATTTTGATTTATTTATGATATCACATTTCCTACTGCTTAGGCTTCCGTGTTGTATTATGAGGTATTCAGGGTACCCACGGGTTCAGGTTGATTATGATCTGCTAGATTTATTATATCAGGTTTTATTACCATGGAAAAAAATGGTAAATAAGCAGGTCATTGCACATTTGTTCTCATTTGATATCACATTAATCAACAATGGTATCCTCACATAATCTTTGACATTTGGAACACTGTGTATGTTCACAATGCAATTGACATTCCACGACACAAATTTGTGCATTAGCTAGGGGGGGTGGTTGATGTCAAAAGGGGGAGAAGTAAAATTTTTCAAATTTGATGGTTGAATAAGTTTAAAACTTTAAGACTTAAAAGGGGAGAAAAATATAAGACTATGTCCACTCATGTATTAATATTATCCACCTTTTTGTTGATGTTAAAAGGGGGAGAAGAGTCTGGCTTTAGGCAAAAATAAGAATCTGGCTTTAGGCAAAAATGGGCAAAAATGGTTGACAACACTAACTGTGTAAAGGGGGAGAAGAATTAGGTTATGAGAAAAATTAGACTACAGGAGAAGTGAAATGAGGAATAGCTTCCCAAGAGGGGGGTGAATTGGATTCTTTTCATATTTTAATAATTTGTAAGCTTTTAATTTTAATTACCCAGAAAACAATATATATATATATATATATATATATATATATATATGAACGATAACCACACTTAAGAAATAGTGAAATTTAAATTCACAAGTCAATCAATGAAACCAAGATAATCAAATCACTCAATCAAATATATTAAAGCTTTTGTTGATTTCCCCGTAAACTCTTAGTATGCACTCTACTTGATTAAGATTCCCGCGGATTAACCAACGTACTCCCTCTTTGGGTTTCCGCAAATGATTAATCAAAACGCACTTTCTAAATATCAAGTACCTTTGTTTCTTTCTCACTTAAGAACTTGCAACCTGCACTTTTAAATCATACAACTATAGCAAGTAAAGAATATAAAGTAAAGCAGAGAGAAAGAGACAAGAATTTTTACGAGGTTCGACTTCAACACAGCCTACGTCCTCGCCTTTAGCAAAACACCAAAGGATTCCACTATATCAGTTCCTTAACCTGGTGGAACAATACCTATTTACAACCACTCCTTCTATTAGGCTAGAGCCCGCCTCTCCAAAAAATAACCCCTTGTTTGGTCCAATGATTCAACAACTCTAAATCATTTAAGAATGATGATAAAGAAATTTGTGTGCAAAAAAAGAACTCTCACAATAGAGTAAATTAGTACAATGATCAGCACACTTATACTTCAAGGTAATTCAAATATAAAAAATTTGAAGCTCAATGCTTAGTATGAATTACCAAACGATTTTTCAAAGAAAATGAAAGATTCTGATTTTTGAAAACTTTGCTTCAAAGTATGAATCAATATTAGATTAGAAATTTAAACTCAAGAAAGTTTTAGATCCTTTGAGAATTTTGAATACTTGAAGATCAGTTGATCTAAAAACCTTTGAAAACTTTGCTTGATCTAAAAACCTTTGAAAGTTGCTTGATCTAAAAACCTTTGAAAGTTGCTTGATCTAAAAACCTTTGAAAGTTGCTTGATCTAAAAACTTTGAAGATTGCTGGATCTGAAAACCTTTGGAAATTGCTTGATTTCAAAAACCTTTGAATATTGCTTCAATAATAATCATTATGTTAAACCTTTGAAGATTTTGACTATTTATAGATGTTTTAGAACCAATCCATTACTCCCAAAGATTCCTAAAAATCATTTCCAATTTTGAAACAAATATGTTCAAAAATGTGGTTTAAAAAATCTTCTCGTTGAGAGATTTAATGCCAACGTTCGAGTGGCAGTCGCCTGCTGTCACAGAGCGACTCTCAACACACAATGCTGGCAGTCGCCTACGAGAACCAAGGCAATTGCCTGGCTTGTTCACGCAGACGCCTGGCAGGTGAGGTAGTCACCTGTCTAGCTACTGACTTTTTGAAAAATCATTTTCTTAATGTGGCAGTCGCCTGGCCCTTCATTATTTCAAAAAAATTTTCTTTCTTTTTATTGATCTAAAAAAAATTCTTAAGAGCATATATATAAAAACATATTTTTGAATTTCTATAAGCTTCAAACCACTTCATACTTGAGATTAACTTTGAAGTACTTACATAAAAAAAAAAAAAACTATAATTCTTTTAATCTTCAAAACTTGTTCTTCCATCATCTTTGTTGTTGCAATCTTTCCTTTGAGTTTTTCACTATATAACTTTGTTCTTCATGCTCTTTATAATCCATAAGCTTTACTTTGTATTCTTCAAGGATTCTTTGTAACCTATAAACTTCCTTTTGCACTTGAGCTTTACTGTTTTCCTGAAAACTTTTGCTTTAAACATATTAAACATATCATTTGATTTGTTATCATCAAAATAAGAATTGTAAGCCTTATTAGGCCAACAATCTCCCCCTTTTTGATGATGACAAATTGAGAGCAAAAATAATAAGTAAGATTTTAATATTTATGGTTTCCCCTATCAATAAGCATGATATATGTAAAGGTATAACTAATCCTTGAATAAACCATACATATAAGTACAAAGAATATTCATCCATCCATTAAAATTCACAAACCATAATAAAAGTTTACAAACCATAAGTGTATTGTATTTTTGCACTCACAACTTCCTCTTAAACATTCTCCCCCTTTGAACATCAATCAAAAAGGAGAAAGATATACAAAAACAAAGAAATGCTGCAAGTCAAAGTACTAGTTTTAGAACACCAAAGATTGCTTATCTGATAAAACTTGAATACATAAAAACATATAAAAGTGATAGATAAGAGCACATCAGCCAAAGGCTTCCATATTTTCACTTTCATCATCTCCTTCTTCTTCATCATCTCTTTCTTCTTGGTCTCCAGATTCATTATCTCCTTCCTCTTGTTCACTGTCATCTTCTCCTTCTTCTTGTTCTTTAGATTCATCCTCACTGGATGTAGCAGAACTGATACTTATAGTAGATTTTCCTTTAGAGGAACTGATCAACTGTTGCTCAATCTTTTCAACTCTCTTATCAATTTGTGAACAATGAGATTCTATGGATGTAACCTTCTTTTTTGTAAAGTACCAAGGCTAGATTTCATACCATTACTGAACGTCATATAATGGTTAAAAAATGGAGCAAACCATGAAGGAGTATCTGGATCAGGCTGAACTGAATGTGTTTGGATGGAAGATGAAGAAGCTGGTAGTGCAGATAAGACATTCCTATGTCCTTTATGGAACCACCCTTGAGGAGAATTTTTATAGCCCATCCGTTTTAGAATAGTATCAGAAAAGATATCATAGTATGTCTTGCTAGTGAATTTAATGATGGTGTTAAGACATTAAAATGAGCGAAAACCATATTCAACATTCCCGTATATGGTAGAACAACATGGGGAGCATCAACTTTCATGATAATCCACTGAATGATCAAACTTGGAAGATCCATCTTCTTCCCTTTGAGAATACACCACATTACAAAATAGTCCAGAAACGAAATGTGATCATGAGAACCAGATCGTGGTAAAATATTGTTTGTAATGAGCTTGTACAGAATTAGGGCTTTCAAACTAAGCTACTTATAAAGTGGAGGATTGCGAAGTTGACAGGAGTGTCAGTCATAACTAGAGTCAAAAACTCTTGTGGTGTAAAGCCTTGAGCAATAATCCATTGCTTCTCAATAATATGAACCTCAAAATCCCCTGGCTTAATTCGAAGAATCTTTTCCAAAGATATTGAAGTTAAGTGGATGTCTTTCTCAAGCAAATTTGTTTTGATTCCATTTTCGCATCGCTCCATGTTTGCATAAAAGATACGTACAACATTGGGATAATTGCCTTTTAGCTTGGTAGGTGATAAATTTATCCCATCCAATGTTCTTGAAAAGTTCCATGATTTCGGGAAAATCGTAATTGAAGAACGTTACATCGAGAACCTTACCTAATATCGGTTCAGCTGAAGCAATTTGATTTCGGTAAAGGTGCTTGGCGTGTGGGGTGACCAACCATTTCTCTACCTTATCGTTATTGATTCTTGTGGAAGATGAGGATCCTTTAACACCAACGAATTTTGATCTAGGCATGTTTGTATGAAGAAGAAAATCAAGGAAACTCTTAGTTAAGTTCGGGTTTTTATGTGGAGGAAGGATTTGATATGAGGTAGCTAGATGCTTTAAGCAGGATTTTTGTATGGAGCGAAGGGTTTCAGAGAGAAAAATGAATGGTCAGGTGGGTTTAAAAATGACTTAAAATAGGGTTTTAAACCCTACCCGCCACGAAGCAGTCGCTTGCTTAAATATGGCAGGCGCTTGTCTATGTGAAATTTTAAAAGACAGTAGCCAGGCAATCACCTGGCACCTTGGTGATAGTCGCCTGACAACCAAAACATTTCGTAAATTACTTCACGACTATGAAGCATGCCCAATTCTCTTCTTATAAATATGAATCTTTCTTCTGACAAAGGTTTTGAGAAACTATCTGCTAATTGATCATGTGTATTTACAAATTCTAGCATTATATCTTCGTTTTGCACATGATCTCTCAAGAAATGATGTCTTATGTCAATTTGTTTTGTTCTTGAGTGAGATATTGGATTTTTTGAGATATTGATAGCACTTGTGTTGTCACATTTGATAGGAATAGTTTGGTATTGTATTTGAAAATCTTTTAATTACTGTTTCATATACAATGTTTGTGCACAACAACTTCTTGCAGCAATGTATTCTGCTTCTGCTGTGGATAATGCTACAGAGTTTGGTTTCTTTGAAGACCATGAAACTAAAAAATGTCCTAGAAAATGACACGTTCCACTTGTGCTTTTTCTATCTATTTTGCATCCAGCAAAGTCAGCATCTGAATAACTAATCATTTCAAATTCAGATTCCTTTGGATGCCATAATCCTAGTTCAAGTGTGCCCAAGAGATATCTAAGGATTCTTTTGACTGCTGTTTGGTGTGATTCCTTCGGAGCTGACTGAAATCTTTTATACATACACACACTAAACATAATATCTGGCATACTTGCTGTTAAATAGAGTAGACTTCCTATCATTCCTCGATAGTGTTTAGTATCAACTTGTTTCCCTTTTTCATCTTTGTCAAGACTAGTTGAAGTACTCATAGGAGTTCCTATGGGTTTACTTTCTTCCATATCAAACTTTTTTAACATGTCTTTAATGTATTTAGTTTGATTTATGAAAATTCCATTTTTTGCTTGTTTGATTTGTAATCCAAGAAAGTAATTTAGTTCTCCCATCATACTCATCTCAAACTCTTTTTGCATACATGTGGCAAATTCTATACATAGATCTTTATTTGTAGCTCCAAATATAATATCATCCACATATATTTGAACTAATAACATATCTTTGTTTTTAGTTTTAATGAATAAGGTACTCTCAACTTTTCCTCTTGTAAATTTATTTTTAAGTAAGAATTTATTTAATCTCTCATACCAAGCTCTTGGAGCTTGTTTCAAATCATAAAGAGCTTTTGTCAATTTGAATACGTGGTTTGGATTTTTAGAATTTTCGAACCCTAGAGGTTGTTTGACATATACTTCTTCATTTATATATCCATTCAAAAATGCACTCTTCACATCCATTTGATATAACTTAAAATCCTTATGGGCTGCATAGGTTAAAAACATCCTAATGGCTTCCATCCTTGCCACAGGTGCAAACGTTTCATTATAATCAATTCCTTCTTCTTGATTATATCCTTGTGCCATTAACCTAGCTTTATTTCTCACAAAAACTCCATTTTCATCCTTCTTAATTCTAAACACCTATTTATTTCCTATAATTGATTTATCTTTGGGTTTTGGTATTAGTTCCCATACTTGACTTCTTTCGAATTGATTTAATTCCTCTTGCATAGCTATAATCCAAGAATTATCGTTTAAGGCATCTTCAGTATTTTTTGGTTCATGTTGGGATAAGAAAGCATAATGATTGCAAATATTTTTTAGTGAGGCTTTAGTGGTTATTCCTTTTGATGTTTCACTAAGAATTTGTTCTTTTGGGTGATTTTTGTCATATTTCCACTCTTTAGGAAGTTTCAGTTTCTCTGAAAGGTTTTCATTTAATGCATCATTGTTCTTTTCTTCTTTTATTTCAAGAACTTCTTCCTTTTGTGAAGTGACTTCTTTTTCATCTTTCATATCTTTAATGTTATAATGATTTGATTCATCAAAAGTTATATGAATTGATTCCATAATTGTAAAAGTTCTTTTATTATAAATCCTATAAGCTTTACTATTTGTAGAATAACCTAAGAAAATACCTTCATCTGACTTTGCATCAAATTTTCCTAGATCATCTTTAGTATTTAATATAAAGCATTTGCAACTGAATACATGAAAGTATGATATATTTGGTTTTCTATCTTTCCAAAGTTCATATGGTGTTTTATCTATTTTTGATCTTATTGATATTCTATTTACAATATAACATGCTGTATTTACAGCTTTTGCCCAAAAAATATTTAGGTAGACTATTTTCATTGAGCATTGTTTTTGCCATTTCTTGCAAAGTTCCATTTTTCCTTTCAGCAATTCCATTTTGTTGTGGAGTTCTAGGTGCAGAGAAATTGTGAGTTATTCCATGTTCATTACAAAATTTATCAACTTCCTTATTTTTAAACTTCCTTCCTTGGTCACTTCTAAAGCTTGTTACATTATAGCCTTTCTCATTTTGTAGTTTCTTGCATAAGGTTATTAATTGGTTACAAGCTTCATCTTTGTTTGCTAAAAAGATTACCCAAGTAAATCTTGAAAAATCATCTACTATTATGAAAGCATATTGTTTTCCACCTAAGCTTAAGTTTCTTGTTGGACCAAACAAGTCTAAGTGTAGGAGTTCTAGGGGTCTCTTGGTGGATATGAATTTTTTCTTTTTAAAACTTATTTTTACTTGTTTTCCCTTTTGACAAGCATCACACATCTTGTCTTTTACATATTTGACATTTGGTAATCCTTTTACAAGATTTTTCTTAGATAGTTTAGATAGTAGGTCCATGCTAGCATGTCCTAATTTCCTATGCCATAACCAACTCACTTCATTCTTAGCTGTTAAACAAGTTATGTTTTGATTTGCTATTTTCTCAAGATTTATATAATAAACATTATTTATTCTATGAGCCATAAACAAGGTTTCTTTATTTTTGGGATTTTGGATAACACATTTTTCTTTCATGAACATTACTTCGAACCCTTTATCACTTAATTGACTAATACTTAAAAGATTATGTTTTAGTCCTTCCACTAATAGCACATTATCTATAATGAGTGAAGATTCTTTACCAATTTTACCTATACCAACAATTTAACCTTTGGCATTGTCGCCGAAGGTGACGTATCCCCCATCCTTTTGTTCTAAGGTAGTGAACTTGGTCTTGTCACCAGTCATATGTCTTGAGCATCCGCTGTCCAAGTACCATTTGTCCGTTGTCGTTGTTGTCCTAAGGAAAACCTATAATGAGGGACACTATGTGTTAGTTTTTGGAACCCAAATTCTTTTGACTCTCATTGTTTTATTGTTGGTTCCACTATTTTTTTTCCATTCTCCTTGAACTTTAACATATTTTTTCTTTAATGGGCAATTGAACATTATATGACCTTTAGTCTTGCACATATAGCAAGTGGTGTGTTCATGTTTGTTATTTGATGAAGTGCTAGCATAAAACTTAGCTTCCTTAATAAAATATCCCATGTAGCTTTTTATTCTTTTTATTTATTTTACCATTGTAGCCTATTCCTTCTTTGTTTCCATGAAGCCTTTGCTGTCCAATCATATTTTCAAAGTTTTCTTTACCTTTAGTAAAGTTATAGATAATCTTTTCTTTATCCTCAACTATCTTTTTGAGTTCATTTATTTCTAAGTCTTTCTTATTCAAACCATTTTTATGAGTTTTATCTAATTCTTGTTTATTTCTTCTTCCAGCTTCTTAATATTTCTTTCTTCTTCAATAACTTTAAATGATTCTAGTTGCTTTAATAGTTCTTGATTCTAATCCTTCAAAGTTATATTTCTTTTTGACACTTTTATAAATCTTTTATGTAATGAAAATAATTCAGTTTGTAATTCCTTATAAGAAGGCAAACTATCACATGACTCATCACAAGACACATTTTGAGATTCTGTTGAAGAGTAATAAGAATTTACCTCTTCATCGTTTGCCATGAAGCAAATATTTGTCATTTCTTGTTCACTTGATTCAGTTTCAGTTTCACTAGAGCTTGAATCATCCCAAGTAGCTTTCATTGCTTCCTTCTTTTTCTTCTTGTCTTTCTTGAACAATGGACACTCTAATTTAATATGTCCTGACTTTTTACAATGATAACAGATTGGTAGTTCATTCTTACCTTTATTTTCTTTCCTACTTGTATCTCCTTTTTCAGTTTTCTTTTTATAGAATTTTCTAGGAAACTTTTTATTTCTTCTATGGAATTTTCCTAGTCTCTTAGTAATGAATGTTAGTTCATCTTGATCTAAGTCACTTGTTTTGCTTTCTTCTTCACTAGAGCTATGGCTAGATACTTTTAGAGTTATGGATCTTTTATGCTTTGGTTCAGGATTCCTTTCTTTCAATGCCATTTCATATGTAAGAAGTGAACTTATAAGTTCATCCAAAGAAGTAGTCTTAAGGTTTCTACTTTCCGTGATAGCTGTGGCCTTTGGTTCCCAAATAGAGGGTAGGCCTCTAAGAATTTTTCTAATCATTTCACATGTAGTATAGGTTTTTCCTAAGGCACTTAAAGAGTTTATTATGTGGGTAAATCTGGTGTACATGCTTGATATCGTTTCATCAAAATTCATTTTGAATGCATTGTATTCACTTGTTAGCATGTTTATCCTATTGTCTCTAACATCAACAGTTCCTTCATAAGTTACTTCTAATTTATCCCAAATTTCCTTAACTATTTTTCAAGCCATGACCCGATTAAACTCATTAGCATCTAATGCACAATATAATGCATTTATAGCACTTGCATTTATTTGAAACATTTTATAGTCTAAGTCTGTCATGTCTTTCTTTTCCTTTGGAATATGTTTTCCATCAACTAACTTAGTGGGAATAAGATTTCCATCCATAACAACTTCCCAAGCTTTCCAATCCATGTGTTGGAGATATATTTTCATTCTCTTTTTTCCAAAAAGTGTAATTGTGTCCGCAAAAGATTGGTGGACAGGTTGAGGATTGTCCTTCACCAAAGAGTGCTACTCCAATGTTTTCCATTAGATCTTTTTATAGTTTCTTGTTAGGAATTTCTATAACTAGGCTCTGATACCAATTGAAATGAGGAATAACTTCCCAAGAGGGGGGGCGGGCTGAATTGGATTCTTGTTATATTTTAATAATTTTTAAGCTTTTAATTTTAATTACCCAGAAAACAAGATATATATATATATATATATATATATATATATATATATATATATATGATCGATAACCACACTTAAGAAATACTGAAATTTAAATTCACAAGTCAATCAATGAAACCAAGATAATTAAATCACTCAATCAAAAATATTAAAGCTTTTGTTGATTTCCCCATAAACTCGTATGCACTCTACTTGATTAAGATTTCCGCAGATTAACCAACGTACTCCCTCTTTGGGTTTCCGCAAACGATTAATCAAAACGTACTTTCTAAATATCAAGTACCTTTGTTTCTTTCTCACTTAAGAACTTGCAACCTGCACTTTTAAATCATACAACTATAACAAGTAAAGAATATAAAGTAAAGCAGAGAGAAAGAGACAAGAATTTTTACGAGGTTCGGCTTCAACACAGCCTACGTCCTCGCCTTTAGCAAAACACCAAAGGATTCCACTATATCAGTTCCTTTACCTGGTGGAACAATACCTATTTACAACCACTCCTTCTATTAGGCTAGAGCCCGCCTCTCCAAATAATAACCCCTTGTTTGGTCCAATGATTCAACAACTCTAAATCATTTAAGAATGATGATAAAGAAATTTGTGTGCAAAAAAGAACTCTCACAATAGAGTAAATTAGTACAATGATCAGCACACTTATACTTCAAGGTAATTCAAATATAAAAAATTTGAAACTCAATGCTTAGTATGAATTACCAAACGATTTTTCAAAGAAAATGAAAGATTCTGATTTTTGAAAGCTTTGCTTCAAAGTATGAATCAATATTAGATCAGAAATTTAAACTCAAGAAAGTTTTAGATCCTTTGAGAATTTTGAATACTTGAAGATCAGTTGATCTAAAAACCTTTGAAAACTTTGCTTGATCTAAAAACCTTTGAAAGTTGCTTGATCTAAAAACCTTTGAAAGTTGCTTGATCTAAAAACTTTGAAGATTGCTGGATCTAAAAACCTTTGGAGATTGCTTAATTTCAAAAACCTTTGAATATTGCTTCAATAATAATCATCATGTTAAGCCTTTGAAGATTTTGACTATTTATAGATGTTTTAGAACCCATCCATTACTCCCAAAGATTCCTAAAAATCATTTTCAATTATTTTGAAATAAATATGTTCAAAAACATGGTTTAAAAAATCTTCCCGTTGAGAGATTTAATGTCAACATTCGAGTGGTAGTCGCCTGTCACAGAGCAACTCTCAATACAGAATGCTGGCAGTCACCTGTCAGAACCAAGGCAGTCGCCTGGCTTGTTCACGCAGGTGCTTGGCAGGTTAGGTAGTCGCCTGTCTAGCTACTGACTTTTTGAAAAATCATTTTCTTAATATGACAGTCATCTGCCTTGTTCACGCTGGTGCTTGGCAGGTTAGGTAGTCGCCTGTATAGCTACTGACTTTTTGAAAAATAATTTTCTTAATGTAGTAGTCGCCTGCCTCATCATGGCAGTCGCTTGGCCCTTCATTATTTCAAAAAAAAAATTCTTTCTTTTTATTGATCTAAAAAAATTCTGTAGAGTATATATATAAAAACATATTTTTGAATTTCTATGAGCTTCAAACCACTTTATACTTGAGATTAACTTTGAAGTACTTACATAAAAAAAAAAACTATAATTCTTTTAATCTTCAAAACTTGTTCTTCCATCATCTTTGTTGTTACAATCTTTCCTTTGAGCTTTTCATAGTATATCTCTATTCTTCATGCTCTTTATAATCCATAAGTTTTACTTTGTGTTCTTCAAGGATTCTTTGTAATCCATAAACTTCCTTTTGCACTTGAGTTTTACTGTTTTCCTGAAAACTTTTGCTTTAAACATATTAAACATATCATTTGATTTGTTATCATCAAAATAAGAATTTTAAGCCTTATTAGGCCAACAAGAAGAATTAGGCTAAACAACATGTGTATGAACATAAGCAAATTTCATTTGAAATCAGACTAAACAACATGTGTATGAACATTAACATATTGTACTTGACATGATCATATTTAACTTACTAAATATTTGATGCATTAATTAAGGGGGAGCCTTGTTAGGTGTAACCCATTTTATTCTATATTTTTTTCTCGTATATTTATAATCATCAAAAAGGGGGGAGATTGTTGACTCTATGAGTCCAATCTGATTTTGATAATGACAAATCACTTGGTATTTGTTCTGTGCATTGAGATTGTGAACATGAACTTTAAGCATGCATGGAAGGATAATAAGTCATGGAGGCCATAAATAACAAAGCATACATATATGGGTAAGATCCATGGAACTCAAAGAGTACAAGAATGAAGATGCAAGCAACAAGTTTAAGAACGTCATGGGAATGGGTACTTAGAGCTAATGTATTTACACTTTCATATGATTTAATTTGAGGCTCAACATATACCCTAGAATGACATTAGGACTCATGCATTTCATGAACATCATTAAGGGATATTTACGGACTTAGAAATACTTTTAAAACTCCGGAAAATATTTTTTTATAAAAGAGCCAAGAAAGAAAGCAAAACAAATTTTTGAACTAGAAAGAAGAAATTCAGGAAATTGTCACTTCAGTAGCTTGAACTCAACCTCAGTCGCCTGAAGAATTTCTTCAGGAGACCGAAGATTAAGTTCAATCGCCTAAAGAATTAATGGTGAAACACAAAACCTGGCCGAGACACCTCAATAGACTGAACTTAATTTCAATCGCCTGAACTCGTTACTTCAGGCGCGCCTCACCCTTAACTTCAGTCACCTGACCCTGTGTCCAAGTTAATTTTTTTGAAGCTCTAAAGAACTTCAGTGACTTGGGCCCTTAACCTCAGTCGCCTGAATTTGTGGGAAAGTTTAAAAATATATTTTTTAATGAAAGAACAAGCGAGCTATTTCTTTGATCCAACATTTGGATTGATTCTAAGGGTAAGACACCTATTTATACATCATCTAAACCCTAGTGTTGAAAAAAAAAAAAAAGAGACTTTTGGAAGAGAAGAGAACAAAACTTTTGAAGAGATTGCACATTTAGCACAACTTTGAACACACTGCTGAAACCTTTCCCTGGGATTTCAACGTTCTTACATCGAATTTGAGCTAAGGCTATCTCATTTGTCAAAAAGCAATCTTGATATCATTATGGAATCATTTTGGTATTAAGGTTTGGTAAATCGATCTACACGTTGATATTTCTTTTCATAGAGTTCTTCATATAAACTGATTTTCTTAATTGATATATATTTTTTTTTCAAAGAACTTCTCATTCCAAAATCTATTGTTGAAATAAGCTAAGTGATTGATAGTGAGTATACTTTCATATAGATTATTTAGATAATCTCACTACTTGATAAAAGGTTTCGTCATTGGTTAAATAGTCTGATTCAAGTGTGTATTCAGTTAAATGATCTATATTTTAGATATATTAAAAACACTTGATTAAATATCCTTGGTATTCATAAATATTTATTTTATTGAGGGATATTTTATTTGGAAAACTTTATATTCAGTTTTTGATCTTTGGAAATCATATTATACATACATACATATATATATATAGATTTGGATGTTACAAGGATCATGTTGTGATTGAATATTTGAAAGAAAACTTTGTGATTTTGATTGTTATAATATTCAAGATAAAGCTTTTGAAAAGTTCACATTAGATATTCATGCATTTTTGCAAAGTGAACTAGAACCCAAAGTTTCTCCAAAGTTTTTAATTATATTATTACTTGGGAGTTTTGGTGAAAAAGGAAATTGTGTGTTGAAGCATATCATTTATAAAACGATTGTATCGTTTTCATGCATTCTGAGCTTCAAGTTTCATCATATGATTATGTATTAGGAATTTCAATTGTACTCACTAACTTTTTTGGAAGCAACTTTGAGTGTTTTGCAGATTTGATTGTAATTACGGTTTGGGTTGTGAACTGAGTTTGAGGAGAGAGTTGTATCTCTTGTAAGCAGCGGATTAGGAGGAAGCTATACCACTTGTAAGCAGCGGATGTAAGGGAATCTCCATCCCAATTTAAGGAGTAGGGATTATAGTGATCCTCAAGTAGGTTGCTCAAGGTGAGGACGTAGGCCGGGTTGGCTGAACCTCGTAAAATTACGTTTGCATTCTCTCTTCCCTTATCTCTTTACTTTCCGCACTACATTTTATTACTTGTATTACATGTGTATGCTGAATAACTCTACATACACTTAATTGGGTAAAAAAGAACTCATTGATAAAATAAATTTAATTCAATCTTAAATCCCTGCAATTGATTTGTTAAATATACTGATAGGGATTAATTGGTAAATAAGTTTCAAAGAATTATTAAAATACCCAATTCACCCCCCCCCCCCCCCTCTCTTGGGATTACACCTAAATCAACAATATCAAATTTTCGTACAATTAAAAGTGTTTCTCAAAAGTAGAGATGTACACAATGAAACTCTATATGCACTCACGTATAATATGAATTAAGAGCTTAAGTGAGTATGGGTATTTTCCTAAAAACAATTCTTGCAATCTTTGTGTAGGATGTATATAATAAGAGCTCAAAGATTCAACCTCCAATCAAAATTTATCCAAAAATGTTTTCCAATAAAAGTAAAGGAGACCCAAGGGTTTTGCTTTCAAAGGGTTTTTGCACAAATGAATATGTATATGATCTTTGATAAAAGAAAATTAGTGCACAATAAAAGCCTTCAAAGATCTTAAAATCCCAAACACTTTCTTCAAAAATAATATGCAAAAGTATTGCTCAAGAAAGCTTGGGTTTTGCTCAAAAAGATTTTTCAATAAAAGCACAAAGAGCTTTTGAATCTTGCAATGGATGTGCAAAATTCACAAGCAAGAAAAGGTTTCTCCAAAAAAATATTTATCAACAAAATATGTAGAGAGAGCCAAGATCTACTCTCAAGAATGATTTTCAAAAATGGAAGAATGAGTGAGGATAAATGAGTATGATGAAAACATGAATGCTCTAAATAAATGCTCTCTTTTCAAAAGAATAGTGAAAAGAGAGTAAAATGAAGCACAATTTATTTTGGAGGATTTTCTATTTAAGCATTAATTAGGGAATAAGTTATGAGGGGCTATTTATAAAGTTTGGGAAAAATATGACCGTTTGGGACCTATTAGGCATTTTAGAATTAGTTTAATAAAAATAATAATTACGTTAAAGCACTGAAAATTTGACCAAACCAAGAGGTTCGTTCCACTAGTGCTAGCGTCGGTTGGCTTACCTAAGTCAAAATTTGAATTTTCAAAGAGGGTCGGTTAGCTATCGAGGACACTGGTTGGCTAGCCAGGGCGATATTCCTAACCTTTGTAGGTTCGGTCAAGGCTAGTCTACCAAGCTTGAGGGTCGGTCGGCTAAGCTAATTTTGTTCATTAAGGCCGGTAGGCCAAGGAACAACATTGACTGAAAATCAATGGTTGGTTGGCTAGCCATTTCAAGAGAGAAATAGGTCGGTCCGCCGAGGCTATGTAAATGGGCCAGATATGAAGGGTCGATCAACTAAGGCATTTATAATGCTCAATGGTCAGTCAACCGAAGTCCTTGAAAAAACTAATTTTGACCCTATTTTTTACCCTAAATGATTTAAACCTTTTTGTATGATTTTAGATTTTATGGAAAATACTTTTCATGAAAGTGTTGGGTGCCCCCCTAGGGTCAGTCTATGGTCATGTGAGCATTCAATCACATCATGCATGAAGTGCTTTATTACAGACCAAAACTAAAAATGCAATTACAAATGAAGTAATCAAATGTCTTCATTCTTCTTTGCTCTTCTGTCTTCCATGGAATATGCCATAATGTATAGCTTTAAGTTCCGTTCTGGCTTCCATCTTCCCTTTGTCTTATATGCATGCCAAAATATAAACCTTTTCAAGCATTTAAAAACACACATAAGATCTTTGTGCTTTGTCAGCATCAAAATAAGGATCAGACTCAAAAAGTTAACACCAAAAAGTTGGGGTCGTGATGAACATATTGTGCAGGTGGAGTTGGAAACTTAAGACAACGACAATGATTATGGTCCTTTGGTTGCAGGTAGTTCTAGCTCAGGAAACCAATAAGTCAACAATCTTCCTATACAAAGATCCAAACACACTATTAGACCTCCATCAAGGTATGAATTTGAAGAGTTAGTGTCTTATACTTTCCTTACCAATTGCAACGATCCAACCACATTTCTAAAGGCAGTGCATGGCTAGGAGAAAGGTAGGTGGATGGGTGCAATGATTGAAGAGATGGAATCGTTACATAAAAAAGGTAGGTGGATGGGTGCAATGATTGAAGAGATGGAATCATTACATAAAAATCAAACTTGGGATTTAATGGAGCTTCCAGATGGGAAGAGACCGATAGGTTGCAAATGGGTATATAGGAAGAAGGAAGTAATTTCAGAAAAAGAAGGAGAAAAATTCAAGGCACGGTTAGTGGCAAAAGGGTACTCACAAAAGAAAGGAATAGACTATGATGAGATCTTTTCACCTGTGGTTCGACACACTTCTATTAAGATAGTGTTGGGTTTGGTAGCCCACTATGATCTTCATTTGGAACAAATGGATGTGAAGACAGTTTCAACACAGTGACTTGGAAGAACAAATTTATATGGTGCAACTGGAAGGATTTAGTGAACCAAGGAAGGAAAACTTAGTTTGCAAGTTGAAGAAATCTCTTTACGGGTTGAAACAATCTCCAAGGTAATGGTATAAAAGATTTGATTCCTATATGATGAAGATTAGCTATAAAAGGTGTGAGTATGACTGTTGCGTGTATGTGAACAAACTTAAAGGAATTGTTACATAAAGAGTTTGACATAAAAGATCTTGGTCCAGCCAAAGAAGATACTTGGAATGGAGATTCACTGAGACAGAATTGCAAGGAGGTTATGGTTATCTTAGGGCAGTTATGTACAGAAGGTGTTAGAGAGGTTTAGGATGGCTGATGCGAAATTGGTGTGTACACCTCTAGTGAGTCATTTTAAGTTGTTTACTGCAGATTGCCCAACTACGAATGAGGATATCCGAGACATGTTAAAGGTCTCCTATGTTGGTGTCATGGGGAGTTTAATGTATGTCATGGTGTGTACGAGGCCATACTTGGCACATGCTGTGAGTGTGGTGAGTAAGTTTCTCTCTAATCCAGGAAGACAGCATTGGAAGGCTGTCAAATGGATCTTCAGATACTTATGGGGTATATCGGGATATGGCATTATGTTCGGTAAGAAATAGGGTAATCCTTCAGTTATGAGATTTGTATATGCTAATTATGCAAAGGATATAGATGACAGAAGGTCTACAATGGGTTATGTTTTTACCCTTGTAGGAGGACCTATATGTTGGAGATTCATGGTTTAATCTCTGGTCGCATTATCCATAACTGAAGCTAAATATATGACAGTTGCTGAAATTGCAAAGGAAGTCTTATGGCTTACCAGTTTGGTCAAAGAGTTGGGCTTACAACAAAAAGGGGTTGTGCCGCGTTGTGATAGTCAGAGTGCTATTTACTTAGCAAAGAATCAAGTGTACCATGCTAGAACCAAGCATATTGATGTGAGGTTCCACATAGAGCTCGGGAGTTGATTACTTTGGGTGAGCTTGTATTGGAGAAGGTTCACACGTCTAAAAATGCAGTGGATATTTTGACAAAGCCGGTCACTAGTGAAAAGTTCAAGCATTGCTTGAACTTACTCCATGTCTCTAAGTGATAGAAGGGAAACAAACCCAACCAAACGTTCCAAGATCCAAGATCAAGGTGGAGCAATCGAATATGTTTTTCAAGTTCTCCTAAAGGATGTATAATCGCCAAAGTGGGATTATTGTGTTTGTATGTGTGGCTCTTATACTTGTTGGGGTTCATAAATAAAGGAACAAGAAAAGTATATGGATTACATTGGAACTACATAGCAGGGACTCATCGATGAGTAGATACCGAGAGGCTAGGAATTGCAGAGTTTCTAAGATATCGAGTGCAGGAAATTAGAAATGTGAAGACTCGTCGACGAGTGATCTTACTAGTTGATGAGTGGTTTTCTCTGTCTCATCAACGAGTTTCCTATTCTTGTCGACAAGTGCATTTGGGCTACGAGAAAGAATTTGAATTTTGAATTGGAACGTTAGGGTGGTTGGGTATTTGGAGGGAAATCTTTGAGAGGGTGTTAAATAGGTCCTTTTGGGCATATTTTGTATATAGAGAGATCATTGCATGAAGTGTATTGTGTACTTCCATATTTCTTAGTGAAATTCTTGTACCGATTGCACTTGTGATGTAGGCTTTGTCGAACCACGTATATTGTTCGTGTTGTTCTCTTTATTTGCTTTAAAAATTTTAATTGTATATGAATTGTGTCTTGTGGTGCTTTATCATTTGTTGCAGGTTTAATTATTTCACTATGCATCCTCTACTCAATTCCCACAATAGAGGAGTTGGGTGTGGTAGATGAATTTGTGATTCCCTCTTAGAAATTGTATTTGCTTGTCAAACTAGTTGATAAAGTCGGTGTGCTAGGCAGACAGAAACGACTAGTGGAGTGTAGGAGTGGCATATGAAGAGTAGATAGAAATTAGGGTTTCATGGATAATGAATAAACGACTCGAACCTGGGTTGACCCATTTATAAACGGGTCAATTTTGGGTTGGCCCGTTTATAAACGAGTCGGTTCTAGGTTGACCCGTTTATAAACGAGTCGACTTGTATAAAACCCAAACCTGGTTTAAATGGGTAGGTCACAAGTCACCTGTCGGGTTTTGACTCGTTTTGTCACCCCTAAACACATGCCTGCAACTATACAAAATAACCGCAAAATGTAAAAATGCTTCGAAAATTCATCACTTAATGTCTAAATAAACGTTGCTTTAAAGTCCACTTTAAACCCTAATACCACACAAATAATTAATTTTCACGCACCCCAATCAAGTCTTTTGTTGTTTTGAAATATACAAATCAAATTATTTAAAGAGAATTATAGAAGAAATATTAGAAATGACTAAAAACTAAGGAATCCAAGTCTAAAAAAACAATGTAATGACCTGTTGGTCAAGAGCTTAGCTAATATATACATATATATTCTATCCACTATAATCTTGACTAAAACATCTCTAGTCAGCATTTGCTCAATCAAATTTTCTTGTAGATGTGTAAAAATCAACCTTTGCATTTTATTTGTAAAAAAAAATAGCCTCAAAGAGCTTCCTTGAAATGGAAATAAACTAACAAAAAGGATGTTGTGCCGGGCACCCCACTTGTGTCAAACACCAATACTACAACTATTGCTATTGAATATATAAGAAATTAAAGTAATGCATAAACTAATAATAAAACAATAAAAAAAACAAGCAAGAAATTTATGAGGTTCGGTATAGAATTACCTACGTTCTCGGGCGCCGATGATGAATCCACTACTTCTTGACAAAGTACAACTTTGAGGTGTGTTTTACAAATGAAGAGTTGAGCTCTTTATATAGTTTCAACCTCAAGTCCAAAAAACATTTTTCTCCAATGTGGGACAAATAATATAAAAAATTCAAAACAACCTTTTATACTAATGTGGAACTATTCTACCAATGTGGGATAACAAAACAACAAATCTTCACCTTGACGATAAATTCAACAAATTTTTCAGTCACCAACATTTTTTGGAGTTCCACATCATCGGCGTCTTCCAAAATTATTCAGACTTATAGGATATTAATCAAGTCTAAACAATGTTTGAACTTGATTGTTGTCATAATCTTGGTCAACATATCTGCGAGATTTTCAGTTGTAGCAATCTTCTGAAGAAGTATCTTTCCTCCATCAATAATATCCCACATAAAATGAAACTAAATGTCGATATGCTTTGTTCGTGCATGGTAGACTTGGTTCTTTGCCAAAGGAATAGCACTCTGACAATCACAGAACACAACAATGTGCTTCTATACAACTCCCAAATTTTCAAGTAAACCCTGCAACCAAATAGTTTCCTTAACAGCCTCTGAAGCTGTCATGTACTCTTGTTCTGTTGTAGACAAGGCAATGGTAGACTGTAAGGTAGACCTCCAACTCATTGGACCATTAGCAAATGTAAAAACATATCCAGTAGTTGATCAACATTTATCCAAATCACTTACAAAATTCGAATCCACATATCCAACAACACGTTGATCAATAGTATTATTTTTCTCAAATACTATACCAATATCAATCGTATTCATAATATATCTCAAAATTCATTTCACTGCTTGCCAATGTCCTTTACCCGGATCATGCATATACCTGCTCACCATACTAACAACATGTGAAATATCAAGTCTAGTACAAACCATTGCATACATCAGACTACCAACAACACTTGCATAAGGAACCTGTGACATATACTTACGTTCCTCATCTAATTTAGGAGATAAAGCCGCACTAAGTTTGAAATGAGGAACAAGAGGAGTGCTTATTGGTTTTGACTGCTCAGACATGCCAAAATTCTGTACTACCTTCTTCAAATACTATTTCTGAGATAAACTAACTTTTCCTGTTATTCTGTTTTTACGAATCTCCATGCCAAGTATCTTCTTTGCTTCACCAAGATCTTTCATCTCAAACTCTTGATTTAACTGACTTTTCAACTTGTGGATTTCTTCCCTATTCTTTGAAGCTATCAACATGTCATCAACATACAAGAGTAAATATATAAAAGATCTATTTTGTAGTCTGCGAAAATAAACACAATGATCATGTTTATTTTTGATGTACTTCTGACCCATCATAAACTAATGAAATCGTTTGTACCACTGTCTTGGAAACTGTTTTAAACCGTACAACGATTTACCCAGTTTACATACCCAATTTTCTTTTCCAGCAACCTGAAATCCATCTGGCTGAGTCATATAGATTTCATCTTCCAAATCACCATGTAAAAATGTAGTTTTTACATCGAGTTGAACTAATTCAAGATCAAATTGTGCTACTAAAGCGAACAAAATTCAAATGGAAGAATGTTTAACAACTGGAGAAAATACCACATTATAATCAATGCCTTCCTTCTGTGCGTAGCCCTTGGCTACCAATCTAGCTTTGAAGCGAACATTATTTGCATATGGAAATCCTTCTTTTTTTATGTAAACCCATTTACAACCAATTGCTTTCTTACCCTTGGGCACCTGGGCTAGCTCCCAAGTTTGATTCTGATGAAGAGACTGCATTTCTTCATCCATTTCTTTTTTCCACTTGTCTGATTCAGAGTTCCTCATTGCATCTTTGAAAGTGTAAAAAAACATTATCATCCACAACTGGAAGTGCATAGGCCACCGTATCAGTATACCGAGCAGGTTTTCGAATTTCTCGTCTTGGCATTTGAGAAACAATTTATTCTTATTGTTGTGAAGATTCTCGAATTGAAATCTCCTCTTCTTGTACACTATTCCCCACCGCAACTGAAGAGTTACCTTGTGTAGTCTCATTGCTCACTGGGTTTCCCAAAATTATCTCAACCTCCACCTATTGTTGAGTACCACTAGTCTTCTCTTCAACTCTTGACTCCTTGTGTATTGTTTTCTTCATCATTGTAAGTTCATCAAAAGTCATATCCCTGCTTAAAATCATTTTTTTCGTCTCTAGACACCAAAGACGATATCCTTTAACTCCTGCACTTATCCCTAAGAATATTGCTTTCCTGGCTCTTGGATCCAACTTAGATTCTTTAACATGATAAAAAGCCATAGTAGCAAATACATGTAAAGAATCATAATCACTAGCAGGCTTTCCAGACCATACCTCATAGGGTGTTTTCCCCCCTATTGCAGATGATGGTAGATGATTGATGAGATGACACGCATATGTAACAGCCTTAACCCAAAACCTTTTGTCTAACCTAGCATTAGACAACATACATCGAACTTTCTCCAGCAAAGTCTGATTCATGCGCTTTGCCACCCCATTCTGTTGTGGTGTATTTCGAACTGTGAAGTGTCGAACAATACCTTCATCCTGACATACCTTCATAAACAGGTCACTCGTATATTCACCACTATTATCTGATCTGAGCTGTTTAATCTTTTTGCCAGTTTGAGTTTCAACTAATTTTTTTCCACTTAAGGAAAATATCACACATTTAATTTTTATGCTTCATAGAATACACCCAAACTCTTCTGAAAAAATCATCAACAAAAGTGACAAAATAATGCATACCACCTAACGAAGCTATTTTTGTGGGCCCCTATGCATCTGTATGGATGTAATCTAAAATACCTTCAGTCTGATGGATTGCTGTGCCAAATTTCACTCTAGCTTGTTTTCCCAGAATGCAATGCTCACAAAATTCAAGTTTGCACACCTTTGCACCCTTTAACAAACCTTGCTTAATTAATTGTTGCAAAGATTTTTCTCCTGCATGTGCTAATCGCATATGTCATAACCTGGTTGTATCTGAACCTACATCTTTCTCATAAACAACAGCTGCTGAGCCAATAATTGTACTACCTTGTAAATAATACAAGTTATTTTTCCTTATTCCTTTCATCACCACCAGCGCACCAAATTTAATCTTTAAGGTTTCATCTTTCAAAGTGATAGTGAACCCTTTAGATTCTAAGGCACCGAATGAAATCAGATTCTTCTTTAGGCTTGGAGCATACCTAACATCAGTCAAGGTCTTAATAGTTCCATCTTGACATTTCAACTGTATTGATCATATTCCAGTTGTTTTACAAGTATTATCATTTCCCATAAAAAACAACCCCACCATCTAATTCTTCAAAATTAGAAAATCATTCCCTATTGGGATACATGTGATAGGAACAACTAGAATCCAAAATCCACTCACCAAAATAATGTGATGAAGATGTTCCAACAAGAGAAAAATCTGACTCACTTCCATCATCATTGGCTATATTGGCATTAGAATGTACTTTGCCCTTATTCTTCTGCTGTAATTTAAGGCAATCTTTCTTCCAATATCCTCTCTCATGACAAAAGGCGCATTCATCTTTAGCAGGTTTGCCACGAGATTTATTCCTCCCATGAGATTTACTCTTCCATCCAGGCATACGACTCTAACAACGTCTCCTTATTGTTAGTGCTTCTACTGTTTCCTTATGGACCCTCTAATCCTTCTTATTGCATTCAGTACTAATAAATGCAGTATAAACAACATCATAAGTAACTTTATCTTTCCCATACAATAAAGTGGTGGTCAAATGTTCGTACTCATTAGGGAGAGAATTCAATATCAATATGACTTTATCCTCATCTTTCACCTTTTCATCAAAATTTAACAAATGAGCCAAAATTTTATTGAAAGCATTTATGCGGTCATTAATTGAAATACCTGGTTGATACTGGAAGCGAAACAATTTCTTTTCCAAATAGAGTAGATTTTCCAAACTCTTGGTCATAAATGTATCTTCCAATGTCTTCCACAATTTCTTTGTAGATGTCTCCCTCATAACACAATATTTCTGATTTTTGGCAAGATACAAACGAATCGTACCACATGCCCGACGATTGATCTTTTCCCAATCTCTGTCACCCATATCTACTGGTTTATCATCCAAAGCAATATCTAGTTCTTACTGATACAAGATGTCCATCACCTCACATTGCCACATACCACAATTATTGGTACCATTAAATTTCTCCACCTTAAACCGAGCATTAGCTATTGTCTTCAATGATGATGTCGAAGCTGAAAGGGTTGGAGTTCGTGTGGACAGAGTTTCTTCTACTGCTACACTAGTTTCTACCATCTTTTATATATTCAATAGCAACCAACAAAGTAAAAGGCTTATGATGAATAGTAGGTACCAATTGTGTCTACTCTATTTTATCCTATGAAATTCCACTTTGACTAGGCCGACCTCGAGAGAGCAACTGAGCCGCAATAGTCTCTGAACACTCACTTAAACAAGGTCTTTCTTAGGCATCAAACGTGGAATCAAGGATCCTAACAGAGGAACACCTCCGTATCAACACTTTCAACCTATCTCTGATACCAATTGTTGTGCCAGGCACCCCACTTGTGCTTAACACCAATACTACAACTATTGCTATTGAATATATAAAAGAAATTAAAGTAATGCAGAAACTAATAATAAAACAATAAAAAGAACAAGATAAGAAATTTATGAGGTTCGGTATAGAATCACCTACGTCCTCAGGCACTGATGATGAATCTACTACTTCTTGACAAAGTACAATTTTGAGTGTGTTTTACAAATGAAGAGTTAAGCTTTTTATATAGTTTCAACTTCAAAGCCAAAAATCACTTCTCTCAAATGTGGGACAAATAATATAAAAAATTCAAAACTACTTTTTATACTAATGTGGAACTATTCTATCAATGTGAGACCAAAAAATAGCAAAGGCCATATAAGAGGATGACAATTCACATATCTGCTTTCAAATATCAGTTCCTTAACAATAATGCTTTAAACAATGTTGTCAATGCTTCTTGAAATATGTTTGGGTCCACACTTCTTTTAACAACATATCAAATTATTCTTGAGAAGTTATTGAATTAAAATAATGATAATACAAGGTAAGCTTTAATGACCACTTCAAGATCATTTGCATCAATCAAACTATGTAAATAACTAAATTATTTGTTGCAATGTGGTTTTACAACCATTTATGGCCCCAAATCTTCATAAAGTAAAAGTAAATGATGCAAAATACACAAAAAAAAATGGAAAATAAATGTTAAGGTTTACAAATATTTCAATGACTTATTAATCCTTTTAAATGGCAGTAATATATATATATATATATATATATATTATGATTTCTATTAATAAAAAAATCATACAAATGGTATTTATTAAATATTTAAGTACATCAAAATAATTAAATGAGTTAATAACATTAAAAAATAACTAAATTAGCTAATTAAAAGTTAATGTTATAATTAAAATATTTTAAAAACTGAGAAAATTATGAATTAGATTTTGGGGCATTTTGGAACCACATCAACCTCTTTTCATAGTGTAGATAGATAGAAGGAATTTGAAGCATGCTGAACCCGGCTCGAACCCGAACCGGGGCTGTTCTGCCCAAGCTAACTCCGACCCGGCCTTCGAGGTAAGATCCGAGGGATTGTCATGTGCGTGCTGCAGCGACCTAAACATCGCGAAGCTCAAAATTCGATAGCTATGGTCAAGGCGTCACACCCGCGAACTGTAATTGCATAATAGCACGTCGTTCCGTGCGGGACGGGCATTCATTGGAGACGACCCAATTACTCCATCTCCTCTCTCTCTCTCTCTCTCTGGCTTTCAATGTCTCAAATGATGATCGTTACGTAATAGAGCTGCTCCAGTTCCTCCCCTGCTTCACTGCGTCCGCCCTTCCTTTCCTTCGGCATCTAAAAAACTGAATAAAATTGTTCATTTCAATCTCATTTCTCGATTTCCGAAATCCCAGGATCGACTTCCAATTCGAGCCTGTTCTCGGAAAGATTTGCATCATGAAACAATTGCACAAGCAATCCAGCGCGAATCACCGGCGAGACGAAGAGATTCCGGCGACGGTGACGTCTCCGTACTCACCTAAAACTCTGAAACACCCCAGATCCCTTCCCAGATCCATCAACTACCTCTTCAAAGAGCAGAGACTCCTCTTCATTTTGGTGGGTATCTTGATAGGCTCCACATTTTTCATTCTACAGCCCAGCCTGTCCCGCCTCGGCCCCTCCGACACTGCCTCCTCCATACCCAGATCGTTTTCCGTTAGTCTCACCAATCGGGACCAGCAAGCGCCGTTTCGCAATCCGAAAAATTTTCCGGCGGCGAAGACGGGGAGAGTCCCGGTGGGGATCGGGAGAAGGCGATTGCGAATTGTCGTCACCGGCGGAGCTGGATTTGTTGGGAGTCATCTCGTCGATAAGCTTTTGGCGAGGGGGGATGACGTGATCGTCATTGATAACTTCTTTACAGGGAGGAAGGATAATGTGATGCATCATTTTGGGAATCCAAGGTTTGAGCTAATTCGTCACGATGTGGTAGAACCGATATTGTTGGAAGTGGATCAGATCTACCACTTGGCGTGTCCTGCATCTCCCGTTCATTACAAGTATAATCCTGTCAAAACTATTATATCCTTCTTCATTTACGATAATGGTTATGAATTGTGAATGGGTTTTCTATTTTTTATTTTATGTTTTCTTATTCCTTTTGCGACGTTGTTTAGATATGATTTTGCATCTGTTTACTGTGTTGATTGTGTAAATAAAAAATTGTTTGAGATCCTTGACTGTGATTACAAGACAAATGTGATGGGCACTTTAAATATGCTGGGCCTTGCAAAAAGAATTGGGGCAAGGTTTCTGCTCACCAGTACTAGTGAAGTTTATGGGGATCCTCTTGAGCATCCACAGAAGGAGACGTACTGGGGACATGTGAACCCAATTGGTGACTTGCTACTCTTCATATTTTTTGGATAACTGTTTCTCTGCTCTATCCATTTCTGCTGCTCATGTTACCTATTTACGTGAAACTTGTTAGGTGTAAGGAGTTGCTATGATGAAGGAAAGCGGACAGCTGAAACCTTAGCAATGGATTATCATCGGGGTGCAGGTGTTGAGGTAATTAGGTCACATATGTACTTGTTCATTACCAAATTTGGACTGCTGGATCTGATCTGAAGATATTTAAGTATGACTAATTGTCACGTTCATGTAATTATTATTGTATTCAATAGTGATACTTGTTATTTTAATGGTAACTTAGAGAAATGGTATGCTGCATTATTTTACCCCCAACTAAACATAAAAACAACAAGTAAATAACAGCTGACAGCTTATAAATTCTCCCGACACGAAATATATATATATATATATATATATATATATATTTTGTTATTGTGCTTTTGTTAAGTATATTGTCTTCTGCCATTTGACTTAATTGTACTTTAGCATCTTGGCTGTAAAGCATGGCATACTAATTATCATGTCCTCTTTTTGTGCTCCAATTCCATGCCTCTAATATTTTGACTGTCACTTTTAACTGATGTAGCAGTCAACATTTATAGGCTTTTACTGAATTGTGGATTCCTTTGTCAAAACGTTAAGGACATGCAAATTCTAATACCTAAATGCTAAATTTTTGTTAGTTAAAGATTCATTTACTCACTCACTCATGAAACTCTTGGAGGATGTAATTTGATACATGTGCAGGGTTACTTTTTATTTCCTTATTTTTTATTGTATTTCTGTTTCTCTTATTTAGTGTAATTTATTTCTGTCATCTCTTCAAGTTTCTAGGATATTATTATTTGGGAAACAAAATTTTGAGGTATTATCATTTAGCAGGGTAGTATTTTGGCTTAATTTAGTATATTATTTTCTTAATTAGTTTCCTTATCTTCCAAGCATTGTAATTTCTAAGCCTATGTTAGGATTCTACCTTTTAGGTTCTACGTTATTATTATTTAGGAAATTAGTTTTTTGGCATAATCAGGTTTCTTGATTAGTTTCTTTATCTTCCAAACATTGTAAGCCTATAAAAGCCTCTCCCCCCCCTTCCCATGTATTAGTTATAATTTATATTGGAATTGAGAATTAAAATTGTTGGAAGTTGATGCAGGACAAACATCCAACAATTTTAGTTCTTTATTCCAATCCACCTAAAACTAATACATACGGGCCTTTTATAGGCTTACAATGCTCGGAAGGTAAGGAAAATAATTAAGAAACATAATGAAGCCAAAATACTAGTTTCTTAAATGATGATAACCTAGAATCTTGAAAACAATCCTAGTATGTTGGCTTACAATGATTGGTAGATAAGGAAACTAATTAAGAAACCTAACTAAGCCAAAACACTAGTTTCCTAAATGATAATATCCTAGAATCTTGCTTCCCAAATAATAACATTCTAGAATCTTGAACAGATGACTCTAATAAAATACCACAAATAAAAGAAACGAAAATAAAGAAAAGTTGGGAAACTGAAGTAGCTCCTGTTTGCATGCTCTGCATCCACACCATTTATGATTATTGGTTGTGGTGTGAATTTGTTCTGTAGTGCTAGGAACGAACTAGACAAATATTGTGGGAGTGTCATCAATTTCTTCATGTTGCACAAATTACTCAACATGGGTTTAATGTCCTTTTGAGATCTGACATATGTGTGATGAATGCAGTTAACTTTTCTAGGCCACCTTCTGGTATAGCTTAACCAAGCTAGCTATTGTTATTCCGTGCGATAGTAGTGACATTTTAACTTCTCAGGAGTCTAGGCTCTCTAGACGTTATATTATTCATCATATGCTAAACTGTACAACTCATAATATTTTACCTTGCTGGTTATTTATTTTCACCATTTTTAAATATAACCTTTATATACACTGACCATGCTAAACTTTATATATTTTTTATCATCTCAGGATTTTTCCATAAAAAATTATATACTGGCCATTAACTACTTTGGTCGACAGAACTAGGAGCTCCCAATTTTTTGAATAAGTAATTATGTTTCACTAATTAGCTCCATGTTTTGAACATGGTGAATCAGAGCAAAACAAGCGAAAAAGAAAAGGGCATTGTTTTGTACATGGGAAAAAAATCATGCCCAGGAGCACCGCACCATGGTAAACACATGTAAGGTGGCGATAAAAGGATGTTGAGCAGTGATCTTGAATATTTGAGGATTCTTCACCATGGTACACATGTAACATGACAAGGATGTTGAGCAGAGATCTTGAATATTTTGATTCTTAGTATGAGTTTCTGTGTCATTTTCTAAAATTCAGATGGTGTGATGTGATTTATTGGAACATTCTGTATTTGCATTTTGCCCATTCTTTGATTTTTGAAGTTGATGCTAATTTCAATACTCTTTTTGGGTACCAAAAATGATGTTCTTAATTATTCACAAAGAATTTGGCACTCTGTTTCCAAAACATACTTAAAAAAATGTCTTTTAGGAGTACTCAATAAATTTCCCTGATTATCAAAAAATATATTTAGGAAGAACCAAGGAAGCATACATTCTGTTTAATAAGAAATAATGTAGGCTCAATTTTTGTATTTCCACTTTTTACTTCTGCTTAAAAAAAAAAAAAAAAAAAGCCTCAGGAGTGGAAAGGGCAGTAAACCAAATGTTATTCAATGTAGGAGAAATAACTAGTGATTGGGATAATGTTCAGTTACCTAGTGTGTCATTTTGTCATCGTACCATGCAGAAATGGAATGTATACATTTGTGGGATTAATCCTAGTGCTTGCTGCTCATGCAGGTGCGTATAGCACGTATTTTCAATACATATGGACCTCGTATGTGCTTAGACGATGGGCGTGTTGTCAGCAATTTTGTTGCTCAGGTTGATCTCCCAACTAATATTCTTTATGCTTTTGATAACTGGCAACTTTTCAAGTTGACATTTTGATAAATGTTACAATCAAAAGGATTTGTTTAACCATTGTTCTGTTTTTCAGGCCATCCGCAAGCAGCCAATGACTGTGTATGGTGATGGAAAACAAACAAGAAGCTTCCAATATGTCTCTGACTTGGTATGTCACTGGTTTTCATGTTATAAATCTGTCCTATTATTCAATGCCTTGCCATCTTTATTTTTTATTTGGAACTTCTATGGTACACCATTGTCCTATATTTTTCTTGATATTTTCCTGGGGTTTTTAAAGTGTGACAAGAAGCTCATGTTTGCACCAAATTTCGTGTGATTGACCCTAAAGATACATCCATCACATGCAGCATTTTGAAGAAAGGTTGAAAATATGATCACAACTTTTGAATTTATTTTTACCTTGATGTTTTATAAGTTAGAAGCAATTGTACAGGGACAGTAATACTTGAATGATCAAATATCTAGATGATGTTAGTAAGAACTCTTGGAAACTGTGCATGGCTGCAAATTCTGAAATAAGAAAGCTTATTAAACTCAGTGTTTTAAGTAAATCAATTTTATATGCTGTTCAATTCACTATTCATGGACCCAATTTCCCTTCCTCTACCAATGCCCTCTTGCCCCGACCAAATTAATAAGCAAAAAGATATGGGGCTGTTGAGTTGTGGAAAATAGTTTCTGATTTCCATTTTTAGTTTTCCAAGGAATTAGAGAAATTCTAACTTATTTTTTAGCTTTCCTAGATTTGTATTTGCTTGTTTACTTGCGAAAAACAGTTTTTTTATTTTTAAATAATGACAAAAAAAACAACAACTTGGTTTCAAGGTAATGTTTGGAGCATGGATACGTATTTGTGTGGATTTGGAAGAAACTCAATAAAATTTTGTATTATATTTTGAATAAATCCACACAAATCCAAATCCAAGATTTGTATTCCATGCTCCCAAATGTAAGGTCAAAAATCAGAAATCTAGTAAATAATAAAAAAGATGCTTTTCAAAGATGTGTTGGATGAGTATAAATTTGTGATGCTAGACAAACTATCTCACAACTTTCCTCAACTGTCCTATATAAATCTAGAAAATTGGAAAATAAAGTGGCATTTTTTAAATTATTTAAAAAATTAGAAATGAAAAATGAAACAATTTCCACAAGTGAATAGTTCCCAAACTTTTTACTGTTTTCCTTTTTTCTATGCGAATGTTGTAAAATTGAAAAATTGAAAGGGCATCCTCAGGCCACAAGGCTCTCTACTTTGCAAGGATAGGGGGGGGGGGGGGGTGTTCATCACACTATATGCAACCTTACTCTTGCTTTTACGCAAAGAAGCTTTTTCCTTCGCTTCAAACCTATAACCAACTGGTCAGAAAGGAGCAACCTTATCGATCAGCAACCTTACCGTTGATCCAAGGAAAATGAAAAATTAGCTAACTTTTTTATAATTTTTTGGAAAGCTAAAAATGGAAAATGAAAATTGTTTTCCACAACTAAACAGACCCTATACCTCCACATATATTATATTTCAGACGTGTCCATAAAGACGGATTTTCAAAACATTTGAAGGTTTCTTCTTTTTAATGCAGGCCAAGGTAAGTCAGCTCATTAAGTTGTAGGATAGCCAGTAGTCACACCGGGCAAGCAAGCCTTGTCTTAATGTTTTGAAAAGGAATTGAATTGCTCTGTTGGTTGAATAAAAAGTAAGAGATGTTTTATGATGCGAATTCAGCTATGGATTCTATTTACGTATTAAGGGCAAAATGCCCTTACCTCCTCTAAAGTCTGTCAAAACCATGTGAACCTCACTCGATGTTAAGAAAATGACCATCTATAATAAGAACTAATATTAACTGGTTGATGAATTTCATATATGTTAATTGAATATGCTTAATATGATTACTGTATTGCAGTTATTGTACTACATAGACCACATACCTTTGATTTATGTGTATACATACTTAACCATTGGCATCTGGGCTCCAAAAGTCTATGGGGCAGAGGGGCCTTTCCTTAATTTATGCTGTCCTCCAGGTTAGTAGGAATGGAATTTGAATGCCAAATGAACAACGGACATTATCTATGCCTTTGCCAATGGATTGACTACTGGTGGTTATCATTTATGTATTTTATTTTCAATTTTTTTTTTTTGGTTCTAAATATTGCATTATTATGTCTATTAAAATTTTTGAAAGTTTCATAGAAAAAAATTATATGCTGTACTACAAATTTCCATCATTTTTAAAAATTGAAATTAAAATTGACATTGACAGCGAAATTCCTGTCAAAATTTCATGCTTTTGAAGCTTCAGAATTTTATTTGAATTTAAAAATTAAAACCTTGGGGGAGTGCTGTTATGGCCGAGTGGGAGGAAGGGTGAAAAAAAAAGAGAAAGAATGGCAGGAAGTTGAAATTTAAACAATAAAGAGAAACGAATTGGAGTCTGACATATTATTTTTCTGATCTGCAGCATGTCACCATGGCATGTGGTGGTGGGTAAAAGTTAGGGGGTCTAGTAAGGGAGTGAGTACAAGTGTAAATTTCAAGGAAGGCTAGTGTCATATTTTGAAAATTTGAACATCAAGGGGGGTCTGCGCCTTACTGGAGGTAAGTGTAGTTCGCTCATGAATCAATTCCGAATGCTGTTCTGTTTCACCATTCATGGATATTTTCTTTTAGAACTAAAATTAATCATAAAATTGCTAAAAATAATTTAAGAATGGTAACAATCTTATTAGTTAAGGAGCCATACAGTGTGGCAATGACCTTGTTCGTTTGCTTGCTTATGAAGTTTGGAACTATTAGGAAACCAGATTACCCTCAGAGGTTGAAATTTAGGCTGTGGGCCCGTGGCTAGTTTAACTTAGACACATGGATCCCAACTGATGATTTACTAGGAAAGAGATCGAAAATAAGATGATAGGTGCAGGTTGTGCTAAACTGGCAGGAAAGTTTCATTTTGTGTTTGCAAGCTTGTTATAATCTGTAAAGCTGTGTTGTTTGGGTCAAGGATGATCAGTTTTACACTATGCTTTAAAAATTACACGTTGAGCGACATAGAAAAATGAGTGGTTGAAGTTTTGACTATAGGTTCAACCATATGGTTGGACATTATATTGATTTGATGCAATAAGTGGAACACAAAAGGAAGTATTTTAGCGGCCAGTGCTCTTTTCTGTGGCAATTCATGGGTTCAATTACCCACTTTACGAAGTCTCAAAGCTATATTTAAATGTAACGGTTAAAGCTACCAGTTTTCTCTGTTACACAACAGTTTGATTGTGTTTGATCAGATTGACTACTTATCCTGGATCAGTAAACCTGGTAAGCATGTAACTCTGCCAGAAACTGGGCCACCTTCCTGTTTTTATGGTTGAAAACTGGCTGGTCTGGTTTTTCAAAACCATGTTTTTAGCCCTTTCTTTTTGTCGGCTACCTTTAGTCTTTAGCTGGATTAGTCCATAAGGAGATTGAACCCATCTTTTTCACACTTATCATAGCTAAATTTGGAATGTGGAAAGATAGAAACACAGCTGTCATTGAAAATTGTAGTGTCTTAGCTCCTCTCATATCATCATTAGAAATTTCTTTCCCTGACGTAGAAAAATATTATGAGGGTGAGAAATAAAATACAAATGGGAGGATAAGACATCCTCCTAAATAAAATGAAAAAGGAGGACAAAAATCTTCCAGAAAAGTTAAACAAAAAATTACATCAAGGGTGCCCTCCAATCACCCTGCGAATTGTCCAAGGATAGACCTCCAAAAGCACCAAAAAGAGGAGGCCTGAAGCAAAGTTAGAAGCGAAATTTTATACCAGAACAAAGGATGAGTAAAATTTTTTCAGCAAAAAAAATTATTTTTCTGCAAATCCACAACACCTGAAGAATGTCAAACCTAGCATACTTCCAAAAATCCTTTTCTTAGTTCTCCTAAACCCATAAAAATCTACGACAAAACCTGCACTCAAACCTTATCAAGAACACCAAGCAAAAAACCCCACAACAGCCTAGCACCCTTACAATGAAGAAAAAGGTGTGTGTTATTCTCCTTCGAAGAAAAACACCAGCACATGTTTGGACTAAAATCCTAATAAGGTATTCTCAGCTGCATTAGATCATTACTACTATTAATTGTGTTACGAATCATAGTCTAGATGAAGGCTTTAATTTTGAAGGAACCTTTTCTTGCCTAATAATCAAGGAGAAGAGTAGGCTTTCAACAATTGCATGAAGATAGATTTATGTAAAAAATGACCAAAATTTTACCTTTTCCATGTTGTATTTACTCTATGAGGATTGAAGAGGGCTAGAGTCCAATAGTGGAGCATGCACCTCCATTACCTATAGTAGCACTTTTTTTTTTTGATTGAAAAAGAATATTATTAACAGAGAGAATGTATAAAGCAGGAGAATAAGAAATCTTCCTAATAAGGACAGAAAAATGAAAATAGACAGACAAAAAAATTAATATAGAACAGCAAACCAATTAAGCTGAACATCCTCAATACACCTTACCTCGAAATAACCAGCAGCAACAGCCCATAAAGAAACCAAGAAGTTTTCTTCTCCTTGAAAATATGAATGTTCCTTTCCACCCAAAAAACCCCACGAGGGCCACAACACAGTATGCGACCCACATGTCCAAAGGACTGACTTATCTTTGCTCCTTCTGAACCCTGAAAAAGAAATGGAACGTATCCTGCACCAACATGGGCAAATCCAACCTTCCCCAATAAAACCAAAAAAGTCTGTTTCAAATCCTCCAGGTGAAAGAGCAATGCAAAAAACAAATGAGAGGCAGATTCAGACTATCAAAACAAAGAATGTACGCAGCTGGGGATAATGCCTTAAAAAGCCTCCTACTCTGCAACAGTGCTAATGTTGACTCTTAAGAAAGACCAACCAAATAAAAGCTTTCATTTTAGAGGGTACTTTGGCCTCGCAAATAATATGATAGAATGAAAAAACAATTTCTCTCAATGAAAAATTCAAGGATTTGCAAAAAAAGTCCCTTGAGGAGTCCAGCACCCACTTTCTCACATCCTCCCTGTTGGAAAGACAGCAACCCTCAAACCTACAACTGCCTTAACAAAGATGCTAGTTCCTCCACCTCTTTATCATCTGTAGCTCTATGGAATGGATTTATAACTGGGAAAATTCTCCACATTAGAAAGCAAAAAAAGAAAGAAGAAAAAAACCAACAGGCCCATTGTGTAGCAAAGAAAGATGAAATAAATGAGCATGGCCCTAAAAGATCTTAATCTATCACCAAACGGTCTTCCCAAAAACGAATTTGAAGCTCATTACCCACCTCAAATTTGGTATTAGAAATAAAATGTGGATAAAGCTGAGATATACATCTCCAATTCCAAGTATTCCCAAAGAGATCTAAAACCCATATTACTTCCCATCATTTTTCTTGTGAGATAAAATGCTTTTAGACACCAATTTCCCTTGACCCAGTCCCTTTCTTTTTTTGACCTACCTACACACCACCTCCTACCTAACCAACTAATATTTCCGCTTCCCAACACAGACCAAAGAATTCTTTCAATAGCACCAGTTGCTCTCCAAATAATTTTTAAATTGGACAAAAAATAGAGTGGAGTACAAGAAGGACAATACTGAATAAGAGTGATATGACTACCCAAAGAAAAAAGAGCACCCTTCTGCCTATTCATTCATACACTTAGCCACCTTCTCTACCACAGGGGCCCAAAAAATCCACCAGCCTTGGAGTACTACTCAAAGGAACCCCCAAGTACATCAAAGGTCAATCTGGGGTAACATCCTGCTAAAGAAGCCAGCTCCAAGGATCTATCTACTCCCAAATTAGTACCAATTATCCCACTCTTTTCTAAATTAACTTTTATCTCTAAAACACACTCAAAAAGTTGTAAAATGATGAGCACATTTAAAAATGACCCCTTATGATCCTTTAGGAAAAGCGAGTGTCATTGGCAAATTGAAGATGATGCACTATGACCCTCTCAATCCACCCTAATACATATCACAAACACTATCAACTCCCAAATTAGTACCAGTTATCCCACTCTTTTCTAAATTAACTTTTATCTCTAAAACACACTCAAAAAGTTGTAAAATGATGAGCACATTTAAAAATGACCCCTTATGATCCTTTAGGAAAAACGAGTGTCATTGGCAAATTGAAGATGATGCGCTTTGACCCTTTCAATCCACCCTAATACATCTCACAAACACTATCAATCATCTTATCTACCTTTCTACTCATACAATCAACTTCCAAGACAAGCAAAAATGGGGACAATGGATCTCCTTGCGTAACACTCCTCGTAGTCCTAAACGATGAGTTAGACTCCTCGTTAGTATAATAGAAAAGTAAGCATTGGACAAACAACCACTTATCTAAGATCTCCACCTCTACCCAAATCCTTTCCTCTCCAAAACTTTATCTAATAACTTCCAACTACCTGGATCATAAGCCTTTTCAAAATCCAGTTTAAACACAATTCCTATCCCTGCACTCCTCACATTCTCCCCAACCTCATTAGGTGCTAAAATGGCATCCACAATCAGCCTCTTCCCACACAATTCCTATCCCTGCACTCCTCACATTCTCCACAACCTCATTAGCTGCTAAAATGGCATCCACAATCAGCCTCTTCCCAATTAAAGCACTTTGTGCTCCTTGTCCAAGGAATAGAATAGCATTATGAAGGTGTGGGAATCTATGAAGCCATGGAAAAGAAATAGATAAAAGACAATTTCCAACCCAAGTATCCTACCAGGCATGAATGGAGGAACCATCCCTAATTTTACAGGGAGGGGATAAAATGCATGGAAAACCCAAGAAGTGAACTTTCAAGGGCTTGTATGTGTTGCACCGAGAACTCATTGGGAATCCCATACACTCAAAATGAAGGCGTTACTCAGTGCTTAATCCCAATCACCTTGTGCCATAAGAATACCTATTGGGGATATGCTTTTAGACACCAACTTGCGGAGACCCAATCCCCCTGCTCTAGGCCTACTAACCAAGTAATGCAGTATTCTACGCATCCCAAGTTACCCTTCATCATTAGTCTATATTATTTATTGGAGGCCTGGAGCTCGAATGAAATCTTGATGGAAGTTGTTCTGTTTTTCACTTGAGACTTGAGAAAAATAGGATCAAATTTAGCCAGTCCAGAGAGGATGGAGAAATGATGGAAAGATCATAGTCAAGGAATTTACTATGATTCACAATCAGAATTCAGAACATATGTGCATGCACACATGTATTAGTTTTTTTATTTATTTTTATTTAGGGTGGATTCTGGTTAAATGTAGAAGTATTCAAGGTGGGGCAGATTCAGGGCAGGAGAATACATTTGCTACTTGTTTTGAATCTGCCTCAGATTTCAAAATTCTTCCCAACTACAACCCTATTTTTTCAAGAACTAACAAATTTGCGGGATATCCAATCTGAATCCATTTACATTCCTATGCATTACTTAGTGTCACTAGGCATGAGTTGAAATTTGTGAGCATTATATGTAACTCTTTTCCTTTCCACCTTCATCCACATAATTAATATATTGAAATCTAGAGTGGACTTGAATACCACCAATATGAGGGATACTCCCTATTGTTATTTGTGGACCACCTGCCCTTTCCTTTTTGTTCAAGCTGACCCTTTGCTATAATGGTCTAAGAACAAAAAGGGAGAAAAAGGACCAAAAATTAGGAACAGATCAAACATTTAAAATGGATTGAGGTATGGACCCCTCTAAAATAGTTGAGATATAAACATCAAGTAACATGATCACTTACTCAACTATTTGAGATAACTTTGAGTTATTCCAATTTTGAATAAATTTGACATTATCTAAAGGGTATTTCTAGATCTATAATTTTATTCTTAATATTTATTTTCAATAAGTCAAGTTATTAGTCATTGTAATGATATTATACACTTTATAATAGTTTTAGAAGTGCTAAAAGGCTTTACCGGTAAATCTTCTTTGTGTTGCATTTATAACAAGATTTTATTTTTGATCGCAAAGCATTTATAATAAGATCGTCTTAGAGATGTTTTGTCCTTTCTTTTAAAAGATATGGATATTCTTGTTCACAATAATTTACACCATTTGAACATTTCTATACTGTATAGATTGAAATTTATACACATAAAAGGATTAATCAATAGAAACCTTTTCTGTCATCATTTATCTTTAGTTAATTTTTAATTGAATAACACCTTTTCTCTCATTACCATTCAATAATTGTATGATTGCTACAGATAATAATGTGTTAATAATATTTAAAATTGCCCTGGGTGTTGCTATTGATTTTTTTTTTTTGGCTCTAATTGATTAACAGGTAATTATGATAATTTACTTTTGTGTGAGTATATATAATTATGCTAATATCACTGACATGACAACTGGTTTGACCCACCAGTTTGACCAATGGGACCAACATATTGGCTTTTCTGAGTTGTGGTCATTGGGTTTCTGAAAACCTTACTTTATGTGATAAACTCTTTACACTAGCGGCAACCTTTGTACTGGTTATGTATTTCAAGTACTAAAGGTTCAACAACAACATCACTATGATATGAATCCTTACCGAATATGCAAGTATTAAAGGTTACTTTCTCTAAATGGAATCTGTTGTATCCAAGTATGAGCAAAACTATTGTTTCTTTACCTACACATGGGCTCATTTCTCCCCACTCTTTGATGGGTCATGTTACTCGTGTATTATAGTCTGAAAAATTGTTACTTTGGGCATTATCTAAAATAAAGAAAAGGAGCTAAACAGGAGCGCTACTGTTTGGCATTATAATAAATATTGATGTTGTCTACATATTCTGTTGATATTACAAGCATCTTAATATGATTACGCATTTAAATGAAAATAAGCATGTGCTTCCTTTGCTCCCTTATTTAAACCTAAAATACTAATTTGTATGAAGCGTGTGATGGGGTTTTGGAGCAGAGTACATTTGTATGGCTGCAAGGAAGTGACATCTGTAATGTAATTAGAAGTATGTTTCTAAAGTGAAAGAGGGTTGCTATGTTAAGAGCCTCTTCTGAATAAATTTCTGAAATGATCTGACAAAGGCTTGTAAAATATATCTAATGTCAGGTTGATGGGCTGATGGCTCTAATGGAGGGCGAGCATGTGGGGCCTTTCAACCTGGGAAACCCTGGGGAGTTTACCATGTTAGAGCTCGCCGAGGTTTGATCTTCTCTTAACAACACCTAAGTATTTATATTTTTGGACTTTCATTACACTGCATCTGTGTTGTCAAAGTTCCAGTTTCCATTGGCATGCTCAGAGTTGCCTCTCTCCCTCAAACAGGTCGTGAAAGAAGCAATTGATCCAAGTGCAACAATAGAGTTTAAAGCGAACACTGCTGATGATCCGCACAAGAGGAAACCAGATATCAGCAAGGCTAAGGAGTTGCTTAACTGGGAGCCGAAAATCTCACTGAGAGAGGGGCTGCCTCGGATGGTGACTGATTTCCGAAACCGCATCTTGAATGAAGATGAAGGGAAAGGTCTCAAATGAGAAAGACTGCAGAAATGAATGTGTATAGTATGAAGAGGAAGCCACTTTTGTTGATTCAATTCATTTTACTAATATTTTGGGTTGGTGTCATCCAACCTTGTTTTGCATTCCTGGAAACGCCAGCAATATCCACAGTTGTAGTAAGATGCATACATACATAACTATGACCCAACTTTGTGTTTTTGGCCATTGGAGGTGAAATGGTTGTGTATGGAGGTGAGCAAATTTTGATATTCTCAATATGCAGATTCTGCGTACAAAATTTTTGTACCACGGATAATCAGGAATTTATTTAAAGTCCTTTCTCTATTCTTAGATTGCTTAAGAAGAAAGAACGCCGTAGATACCGTCACCGTGGAACAAAATGTGATTCCTTTGATACTGCAACATGCTCCGGATCCTCTGTTATACACTGTTAGCTTGCGCGAGTTAAATGATATATCAGTTCTGCGAAGTCGTTTTAGGTGAAGCCTGTCGTCTATGTTACATGTAAAAAATTTTAATGCCATGTGCATAACAGGATATGGGGGAACCTGATAGCATCACTTGAATGCCCCTACTGAAGAAGCAATCAACGAATGAAAAACAAGAGAAAACATGGGCATGTGGGATGGAATTTTAAGAATTGGCTACCTCTCGATCATTCATTTATGATCATTCATAAGTGGTTTTAGGTTACCGTTTTCCTCCTCCCGCTGCGTGCATGCTTGTGTCGCTTGCCTTCCAAATTGTTGTTTTTGGTAACGTTGAATTTCCTGTCTGCACAGGATGATTTGATTGCAATCATTATTTGGAACTGTCAATCCGAAGGATATATTCAGTTTGTTTTTGTTTTTGTGATCATCCACTTCAACCGTTAAAGATTTGTTTGGTAGATGAGTGGAATGGAATAGAATTGTTTAGTTTTAAATATTTTTATATAATTTTTTATTAATTTTTGTTTAGATATACCAAGCATTGAGTTAAAGAGACGTAATTACTTAATGAGTGCAACAAATTAGATGATTTAGATGTGGGCTTCCAGGTGTCATTTTTAGTTGGATTAAAAATATAGGTAGGTTTGGATAAAATTTAACACAATTTTATATTACATCCTTTTTAAATCCATACAAATACAATGCAAGGTGTCTCCCAAACATAAGATTAGGGTCTTTTTGGTTGTGGAAGATAAATTTGATTTTTCATTTAATAAATTTTTTTTAAAAAAAAAAATAATTAAAAATATCTTTATTTTTTAAAATTTCAAAGTAAGAAAAATTTGGAAACGAATAAAAATGTAAATTTTCAATATAAATGATGTTAAACTATGCCAAGACCCTCACATGCTCGTAACTTAATTGTTATTGCTTGATGAAAGGAAAATCATGCTTAAATGGGACATTCATCATCATTGCCCTAGGAAGCCAATTTGTTGCGAGTATTATAGAGAGAAATTAAGTGAGTACGCATGTTGTTTCTTTTATTATTCCAACCAACAATACCAATTTGTTAATGCAAATCTTGATCTTGATGATATGGTCGATTGCAAGTCAGAACAATAAAAGTGATCTCGATTGTTTTAAAGAATCTTTTGATGATCTAGGATTATGCAGAAGGAATTTTAAGACAAACGAGTACGTAGGTTAAGGATTTTTCTTTTTAAGGTCAACGTGCCTCTAAATAAAAATAAAATATTATAAAATAATAATCTATTAGTGGGGGTGGAGAGAGAGAGTGGGTGGGTGAGAGAGATTGATTATGTTCATTGCTAAACTCATGTTGGACAAAATATCTACATTGAAATTTCAGCCTTGTTCCAAGGTAAGGATGATTAATCATTATTAATATGACAAAATTGACCTAGTTGAAAAAGGATGGGAGGCTAACCAAAGGAGAGGAGCCATTTTGTAGTCTTACCAGTGAAAAGATGAGGCCCGAGGGTCCACAGTCAGAGAGAAAAGGTGTCTCTGTGCGGCTGACCAACGGGAATGATGAAGGACATAATAATAGTACTCCATAGCTAAAAGATTGAGATGAAAAGGATGCACAGCAGCAGCAGCAGAAGAAGAAGAAGAAGAAGAAGAAGAAGAATGGAGAAAAAGGGAAGAAGCTGAAAAGAAGAATGGTCTAATCTTTACCACACTCTTGATGAGCTTGGGACCATCCACTCCCCCCACCAACAAAGTAATGCATGCGCCCACATCTTTAACGCTTTGCTAGCTACCAAGCACCAACCATATACCCATACACAATTGAGGTCTTATAAATTGTATGTAGATCTAAATAAAAAATTTGACAAAAGGATATTAATTTCTTCTTAAATTTCAAAAAATCTTATAAACTTTCTCTAAGATTTCAAGACTCCTAAAGACTTTTCTTAACATTTAATTTTTGAGAGACTTACATCCTTTAAAACTTATATTTTTGTAAAATGTAAGGAGACGTTAGTGTCTTTTAGACATATATTATAGAAAGTATGTGGAATTCTCAAAACCTCATCGGAGTTCCCTATAATTTTTTAAAATCTCAGGAAAATCAATATTTTTTTTTACTAAATCTCATAAAAAATTAATGTTTTTTTACTAAATCTCAGGGAAGTTAGCATCTTTGCCCTTTTAGTTATCACAAGTTGACTATTGTTTGCTTATTTTAGGTGTTTTTTTATTTTAAATCTCATTTATAATTTGTTAAATTTAAATTATTAATTATTTTTCAAAAAATTTGACGGGCCACATTAATAATTAAAACACTAAGCTATTGCACTTTTTTAAAATAATTTAGTCAATAAGTGGCGTGATAAACGTTTATATACTAATTAACTTTTCTTCCGATAAGGTGCATGTGGGTATGTAATCGTTAATACTTTTAAAAAATATCAAGAAAACTTTTAATTAATATATATTGGGTATCACTAGGTTAATATCTCTCAATAAATTTGACTTTTGAAAAATACTGTTAATTATTAAAAATTTTTACTTCAAAAAATATTATTTATAAGCAAGTTGACTTACTTTAATTTGATGTTGTTTGAATAAAATTATTCATCATGACTCACACTTTACCTTTTAAATCAAGTGATTTTAGATATTCAATTAGAATTTAAAGATTTAAAGTTTGAATTTGTATCTAATAGAAGTAAATTTTAGCACAAAAACAATAGTGGGTGGTTACATCATAGAATGTTGGTTCATTATAATTTGACACTATTTAAATAAAATCATTCATGATTGATCACTTTTTAGAAATTTTGATCAAATGATTTTTTAATATTGTGTCGAAGATTTTATATTTGAGGTTTGAATTTTTTTTCTGTGCTTAAAAGTAAAATTTGAGCATAAGCAATAGGATTTTCAATAATAGTCTCTTTGAGGTTATTCCTATTAAAATTTGATATTTTCATGTTGAAACTTTTAATTTCAACTCTTAAAAGGGGCACGAAAAAACAAAGAATGTCCTGCAAAACTCATCATGAGCATTCAACAAATAAGAAAGGTAAAAAAAAAATGAAAAAAAATAAAATAAATAAGGGCATACTTGGTACTAAAATCTTACATTTTAGTTTTTCCCTCCATGTAAAAGCAAGCTTGGAGATTAAAGGCTTTTACAATGAAGACATTGTGAGTGAATAATAATTTCAAAGGATAAAACTTAAAAAGCCAACATGATGCAAAAACAAGGTAAGCATGATAGCGCCAAATACCATCTAATTTTGATTGTGCAATGCTTGTGCACTTTTCCATATAAATATAGATACCTAGAAAATTTTCTAAAGGTAGGGTGATTAACATAAAGGCTAGTCTCATTTGGTTGAGCTCCACTTGCTTAGACGAGTGTCGCTCTGAAAAGTGGATGAAAGCATAGAGATGGCAAGAATAATAAGCTATTAAAAGGTGTTTTTTGCCTTGCTCGACTTTATTTGCCTAAATCCCATTTTCTTAGAAAGGGTTGCCTCAATCCAGGAGTCAAGTAAATACTTATGGAAACAACGAGAAACTGAGTTGAGTCATGCACTCATTGCCTTAAATATGGTACCTGGGTTGCCTATGGAGTTGACTTAAAAATTTACTAAAAAAGTCTCACTCAAGAAAAAAGGAAATAATTGAAACTCAAAATCCAAAATAAGAGATTTGATTTTCTTTAGGAATACATGGAATTATGGGTTTATTCAATAATATGTTTCATTAAAAGGCTAAAATTAGGGGATTTCTTGTAACTTGAAAGTTTGATTTTGAGAATAAGGAGGTAAAATGTATGAGGGCCTTCAATCAATTTTACACATTTAACTAGCTTAGTGCTGAGTAGACCCTCAGCCCTCTCTCTCTCTCTCTCTCTCTCTCTGACTTGTTGCCCACCCTCTAATCTCAATCTATTCATCTTCCTCTCCTTCTCATTCCATTTTACAATTTCCATGACTTCTACAAATCATTCATTTCTTACTTGGTATTCTTGGACAAATAGAGTACAATCTCAAAAACTTGTGATGTGAGGGATGACATGATAATCCCATCCCATTTATGTGCAACTAATCACATCCATCCACTTTATCATTAAAAAGGGCGCTTGCAGGCATTTTTGACAAATAAAAGTAAATAGTTTCTTTTAGGTTTTAATATAAGGAGAAAATTATTAAATTTGAGGTTATCCAATGTTATATTTTTAAAAAGTTATAGTGATTAGAATTGATTATTATCAATTTGAGTTTGGCAAATCACTAAAATCTAAAAATTTAATTGATTGTCTAAATTGTGACATGTTTAGGCATCCTAAGCTCATAATTTATTTATTTTTATTCTAATTTCTAATATAAATAATTAAAAAACACCATATTTTTATTTTTATTTTTTAAAAAATGAATACATAGAAAACATGGATTGAAAAAGGGTTATAGTGGACAAAAGCTTGGGTCTAATTTTTTTAATATTTCAACAATACGGGTTTACTTTTACAAAGAAGAGGGAGTAGATTTTTCTATAAATCATTTGTATAGAAAAGAGAATAAAGTGGCAGATGCTTTGCTTGATAAGGTGCCATGAAGAGAAATAGTTTGTTTACAAATATTAGTCAACTTCCTAAAGTTATCAAAAGTTTGTATAAATTGGATAAGATGGATACGACTTATATGATGTATGTTTAATTGGTTTTCTTTTGGTTTTGGTATAAGTTTGTTTTCTTCTTTTATTTGATTTGATGCACAGAGTGTTTTATTAATTATTATGTAATTCTCAAGTGTTTTTTTGTTTTTACGATATTCCTCCGCCATAAGTGAGGGTTCTTAATAAACTTGAGATGAGACCGTTATGTGAGTGGCTTTCGGCTCTTTTCAAAAACAAAAAAATAAAAAAAATAAGACAACTTCGAAGAAGGGGGCATAGAGAGGAATATAATTCAAGGAGGTGGTGATGATAGATGAATGGTAAATGATAAATGAAGGCATCTGATTCCATAAGGGTAAGGCTGAGGGAGAAGCTAAGGAGTTTGAGTTGGAAGAGATATATGAGGAAAGGGAATTGTGTCTCTTCATCATTCGTCCACACCAAAGAAATAAAAAGAAAGGTTCCGATTTGCTTTGGCATCGGCTGCTGGCAGCAGCATTTGTTCTATGCAGATACGTGCACTTATTCTTCTTCCACTATAAAGCTGCTTTATTAATGGCTTTGTTCCATTGCCAGGCAGTCCTGGACCCCCTGCCCTCCCTGGCTACTCCCCCCTTCACTGCATGCTATTAATATTTGCATCTGTAAGTGATGGTTTTGGGGACCATCATTCTAGATTTTAATTTTACCAATTAATTAAAATTATGCTTATTTAAGGTTAAACTGCTTATATAATATCTATACTACTGTACCCCATTTTGTCTGGAGTTTATATAACACAAATTAGATAATATTTATTAATACAATAAAGTGAGAAAAAATGCAGGAAAAAAAAACAGGAAAAGTTAAATTTTTACATTGAAAAAAAATAAAAATACAGAAAGGATAAAAATGAAATGAAAAAGATGGGCCAACTTTCCATCCTTGCACCTACATATACCATAATAGAATTTCAGTTAGGAAATTAAAAATTAAAAATTAATTGGTTACTTAAGTTTGATTGAATAATTTAAATTGATTAATAAACTTAATTAATAAATTAGTTTTAAGTTTGATTGATCGATTTAAATTTCATTCGTCAAGCAAATTTAAGTCAGGATTCAAAAACGAACCTATAAATAAAGGATTTCATAAATGTTGAAGGACACAAACGCATAGAGTAAAGGAAAAAAATTGTTTGTTGAGAATTTTGAGAAGGAATTGTGAGGGTCAGAAAGAAGAGCCAGAGAGCTTGAGGTTCAAAGGAAAGAAGCAGAAATGTTAAAGGAAAGATGATTCAAAGGGCAAAAGCAGTAAAGGAAGAGTTTAAGAAGATTCGGATACTAAGAAGAATTGCATAGTTAAGAATTCAAAACAGGTTAGTAGTTAATTTAACACTATTTTCTTTTAAATTTTTTTAGCAGATTTTGAGTTTCAAATTCTGTAGTTAGTGTTTTAAATGGGTAAAAAATAATTTATTTCTTCAAAATATATATATCAAATAAAATTTGAGCATTTGACCCTAATTGAGAAAGCCCATAACCGAATGTTAACCCTGATCCAAATATTGATATTTGGATCCAATAACCTGGATTTGAACCACGTTTTGCCACGTGGCAAGTGACGTCATGCTCACGTCACCTTATTGTAGAAAAAAAAATATATAAAAAAATTAAAAAATAATGTCATGTGTCACCTTTATTGGCTAACACGTGGCGAGCCATCTTTTCCCAACAGGCCATTGACACAGTTGAGACTTGTTGGACTAGTTTGACTTTTTTAACCGACAGTTCATTTATTTACTATTAAAATTAATTTTTAATTTTTAAAAATTGGAAAAATAGTAAAAATAAATGAAAATTATTGAATTTTTTTTTAAACTTCAATAACAAAAAAAGGGAAATACTAAAAATGAAAAAAAGTCTTAAAAAAAATGGAAAATTTTTAGAAAATTCTAAAAAATTTTGGAAAATTTTGGGAATGTTTTAAAGATTCTTTTTGATCAAATTTGATGAATTTATTATCTGCATGCATTTTATTTTTGTGTGTGTGTGTCTCAATGATTAAACAAATTAAAGGGTAAAGAAGTATTTCAAATCTCACCTATATTAGTGTTAAGGAGGGTTTATTTAATAAGATCTCTTCCTTTGAAAGTCTTATTTGGCATAAATCTCACCTTAATTTATATTTTATTTTTAAATTTTAAATATTGATTTTTTTAAAGGAGTTAATTAAAGATCATTGATTAAATTTAGGGATAATTCATAATTAATTAGATATGAACGGGTGTGTAAGGGGTGCTAATACCTTTCTTTTGCATAATTAAACTTCCAATCCTAACTTTGGTAAATATAGACTAAGACTATTGATTCCTTAACCTAAAATTAGTTTAGAGGTCAATCAACAAGTAGTAATTAGAGTATTTCAGTTTAAGAAATCAAAACAAAATTTAGGAATGTAGCTAGCTTGCTAGTTAGAACCTAGTATATTTTTCATTCAACAATTTTGACCCTGCAAAAATTTTGAACTGTCTGAATTGCAAAATGTTCCATGAAGAAAAGTAAAAGAAAAAAATTAAAATAAGAAAACACGGAGAAGAAATTGCTAATATGATTAACTACTGTAAACTTAGGTTCTGTTGCTTTGTCAGGAAAGCTTTCTTGTTGAATGAAGAACTATTGTTAGTTCATAAGAAAAGAAAATAAGAATAAGAAGAACGAAAAGAGATCTCTCTGCCCTCTATCTCTGAGAAAAAAAAAAAAAAAAAAGATTTTTGGCTTGTCGAACATAGGAAAAAGAAGGAGAAGAAAATTAAAAACTAGAAAAATAATGCATATTTTCTATGAGCTTGAGACTTTAAGCTCTTAATCTAATTGTAGACAAAACTCTTAGTTTTGCCAACTAGATCAAACTTTGGGTTCTTGTAGAAGTATTTGGGCTATAAAAATATAAATTGGTCCATTCTACTTAATTTCTATTCTTCATACAATTTTAATTAATTAGGTCAATTTAAATCATATGATTGTAACAATCATAAGATCACATAATCCAAATAACTTTGATAATCATGATCATTAGTCTCTCTCTCTCTCTCTCTCTCTCTCTCTCTCTCTCTCTCTCATGTATGTATATGTGTGTGTGTGTATATATATATATATATATATATATATAGAGAGAGAGAGAGAGAGAGAGAGAGAGAGAGAGAGACTCATACTATAATCATATCATATAAGTAAATTTTTTAGTCATGGAGATTCACATTGGGTTAGGATTACATAATGGGAGATACTCTATCTCCTATCTCATATCCCTTTGTGCACCTTTCCTAAGATTTGAATATAAGATTTTTGTATAAAAACTTCAAACTTTAAGCATTTAGATGTTTTCTAAAGGATTCCCATCATCCTATTTTATGCTCTACTCATGTTGCACCAAATATGTAACACTATAACTAAACCTAAATAACATAACTTAATTCATTAAACAAATGCATCCTTAAAGAGATAAAAAAAAACAAAAAAACAAAACAAAAACAAACAGAGAGGTCTATTCCTAGGTTTATTCATACCCCATGTTTACTTTGGAGTATAGAGTTTATACTTTAGATTTGAATTTGTGTAAATGATCAAAAGCAATATAAAATTGTATTGAATTTTATCCAAAACGTACATCTAAATTGGAATCATGAAGTTCTATGTTTCTAAATAAAATTTTGTTTTGTAATTTTTGAAGCTTGGAATTTAGTACTTTGGATTCAAACTCGTGTTGATTACGACAAAAGACAATACAAAATTTTGTTGAGTTTTTTTTTTTTCTTTTTTTCCCCATATCTATGAAAGTCAAATTTGGGGGCTTGTATTTTATTGGATTTGCACGCATTTGAATAGAGCGAAGTACAAATTGTATTGAATTGTACTCAAATCACATACATCTGAATGCATTCAATGCAACACCTCAAATGCATGCTTGAAAGTACAACTTTATCCTATGTAAGCTTGGAACTTAAGGTTTAAATTTGGATCTGTGCATGTATGTATACATAAATTACAATACAAAATACTACTAATCAACACTGTGTTTGGGAGTTGGATTTTGAATTTATGTGAACTTGGACAAAATGAAGTCCATAATTGCATTGAGTTTCTGTGTTTGTCTACGTAAATCCAAATATAAGGCTCACAATCCATGTTTCCAAACACGACTTGAGTGCTGTCCAAATCTACAAAAATTCAAATCTAGACCTCAAATCCATGCTCCCAAATCACACAACATTATCCATGTTTGCGAGCTTTAATTTGAACCTTGAAATATTTAAATTTATGAGGATCGGAACAAAATGCCAAAATTATGTTAAATTTCAGCTAGACCCATCCTATCTAAATCTAAGGCCGGAAATGTACACACTCAACCACAATTTTGGGTTATGTTTGGGAGTACCAGATTTAAATTTTGAACTTTAAATTTGAATTTATCTTGATAAAATATGCTATAAGTTTATATTATATTTTATAACTTGTACAAATCTATATTTAAAGTTTAGATTTTAAGTTGCCAAATACAGGCTTTCAGGGGGTGAAGCATCTTGATGATAATCTAACCAAAGAGAAGTCACTTCCCTTGGTTTTAGGAATGAACACCCTTCAATGGCAAGAGCGTCTGACAGGAAGCCGTTGCTTTGTCCCATTCATACAGAGTACTGCCCCAAATTGAATTCAAATTTCGCCAACAACTTCTGAACTATTCTCTGCCTCTTCTCTCAAAAAATTAAATTGAACATGCATGCACCTGTAGGCCATACCAATTGTACCAGCCAAGGACCTCACATTCATTTACTTACTAACCATCAAGTACCCTTTTTTTTCTTTTGAAAAAAAAAAGTGAAGATCAATTTCTTTCACTTGAGACAGTGGAAAAATTAGTTGCATCTAATAAAAATGGCCTTTTCTGCCTACCACTGCTACGACAATCCACTCTCAGGAGCAATTTTTTTTTTTTTTTTACTTATAGAAAAGAATATACATATATTGTATGTGTGTTTTTTTAGAGGTGCTAATGATATTTTAAAATATATTGGCACTCTATATAATTTTTCACATATTGGAATAATATTTTTTTTAAGTGAAAAAATAAAAACAGAGGAAAAATGGTCTTATTAGTGAAAATAAAGAGAAAATATTTGTCATTCAACACATAGAAAACTAAAATCTAAGTATTGTGTAGCATGAGTTTTTTTTTTTTTTGGTTTGGGATGTCAGCTGCATTGGTTTCTTTCTTTTTGAAGGCAAGTTGTGTAGAAGCAGCTCAATTGTTGATGCAAAATTTATTCTTGGAATGAAAGTTAAAAAATAATCCTAATTGTTACAAAACTTTAACTTGTGATTTGCCTAACTGTTACACAACTTTAACTCATGATTTGTGGCTATCACAATCGGATTTTCAGCCTAATAATGAGGTTGTATGATCTTGTGCTTGATTTGAGGAATCCTCCTTCCAATCTTGTTGTTGAGAGAATCTGTGCGTTGTTAGTAAATCTGCGAGTTGATCTTGAGTGTTGACATGATGAACATTGAGAATGTCACATTAAGCCATTTCACGAACACAATGTAGATCAATTTGAATATGCTTCATACAAAATTGCTACACTGGATTAAAAATGAGGTGAGTTGTTCCCAAATTATCACATAACAGTTTTGGTGAAGCTTTCACTGGTAAACCGAGTTCTTTGAATAGTGATAATAGCCACATAATTTCTGAAGCTGCATTTGCAAGGGATTTATATTTAGCTTCGATCGATGATCTTGCTACAGGTCTTTGTTTTTTCGAACTCCAAGATATGGGGTTTGATCCAAGAAAGCTTACATATGCGGAGGTGGATGTACGATCATCAAGATTACCCACGCAATCAGTATCGGAATATGTTGTGAGATCAAAATTGGAATTTTTTTTTTTATGTGAATGTCATGAAAGATTGTTTGCTTCGAGTAGTGGAGTCTTTTTGCAGTTACCCAATAAGTTACTGTGGGTTTGTGCATAAACTGTGAGATTTATTTACCAAAAAACAAATGTCTAGACGGGTGAGAGACAAATATTGAAAACCTCCAATAACACTTCGAAACTTGGTACTATCAAAAGATGTTGTCCCATCAACCAACTTTAGAGTTGTTATTGTGGACAGCAGAGTAGAAACTTCTTTAGCACCTGTCATGTTGGTTTTAGATAGGAGGTCCCAAATGTATATGTGTTGTTAGAGGATGAGATCGTATTTAGTAGAAATGACTTCCATTCCTAAGAAAAAATAAATTATCTGGTCCATGTTGTTGACTCTATGAGTCTAATCCGGTTTTGATAATGACAAATCACTTGGTATTTTATCTGTACATTGAGTTTGTGAACATGAACTATATTAAGCATGGACGGAAGGATAACGAGTCATGGAAGCTATAAAGTAAAACTTAAATATCTTGGCAAGATCCATGGAACTCAAAGAGTATGAGAATCAAGATGCAAGCGGCAAAGTTCAAGAACGTCATGGGAATGGATACTTAGAACTCATGTATTTACATTTTCGTATGATTTAATTTGAGGCTCAACATATACCCTAGAATAACTTTAGAATTCATGCATTTCATGAACATTATTAAGGCATTTTCATGGACTTAGAAATATTCTTAAAATCCTGGAAAGTATTTTTATAAAAGACCCAAGAAAGAGAGCAAAGCAAAATTTTGAATTAGAAAGAAAAAAATTCAAGAAATGGCCACTTCGGTAGCATAAACTCAACTTCAGTCGTCTGAAGAATTTCTTTAGGAGTTTGAAGATTAAGTTCGGTAGCCTGAAGATTTACTAGTGAAAAACAGAACCCGGCCGAGGCACTTCGGTAGCCTGAAGTCAACTTCAGGCGCCTGAACTGACACTTTAGGAGCCCGAACTCAACTTTAGTAGCCTGAACTTGCGGGAAAACTTTAAAATCAGATTTTTATTAAAAGGATTTGCGAGCTATCTCTTTGATCCAACGGTTGATATCAATTCTAAGGATAAAGCACCTATATATACATCATCTAAACCCTAGTGTGTGCTAAGACAAAAGAGAAGATCAACGTAAAGAGAAGAATATATATTATTGAAAGAATTTTGAGAAACTTACTCTTATTACTATACGATTGCCTATACTTCAACTTCTACTCATCGAACTTGGGCAAATCAACTCAGAATCTCGAAGGGAACTCGTTTACTCATCTGGTTTTTCATTCTAGTATTGAGATTTGATCATTCAAGTTAATATTTTCAAGAGTTTCTCATCTCATCACTTGTTATTGAATATCGTTAGAAAAATTGATCTTGAGTGTGCATATACATATAAAGATTGCTTTTGACAAGATCATTACTTGAGAAAGTTTTTAGCTATTAGTTGACTAGTTTTTTGATTCAAGAGTATATATATATATATATATATTTTTTATAGAGCTTATCATTGCAAAATCTACTTTGGAATATTTGTTAAGAAGTTGATCTTGAGTGTACATATAGTAAATCATTTTTGAGAAATTTACCACTTGAGAAGAGCTCTAGTTGTTGATTAAATTCTTTTGGTTCAAGTGAGTTTTTCCATTCAAAGACTTGATATTTTTAATATTACAAATCCACTTGATTAGATATCCTTGAAGTTCATAAATATATATATTGTTGAAGGATATTTTCTAAAATAGATTACATTAGTTTTTGATCTTTGGAATACACATCGTATATATATATATATACTTGCATATTACAAAGATCGGGTTGTGATTAAATATTTGAAAGAAAGTTTTTTGATATAGATTGATAAAATATTCAAGATGAAGCTTTTAACAAGTTCACATTAGATATATTTGTGCATTTTTATCAAGTGAACTAGAACCCTAAAGTTCTCCAAAGTGCTTAAATATATCTTTATTTGTGAGATTTGATAAAAATAGTATTGTGTGTTGAAGCATAATCATTCATAAAATGATTGTATCGTTTCCATACATTCTGAGCTTCAAGTTACATTATATGTTAATGTATTAGGAATTTGAATTGTACTCACCAGCTTTTGTTAGAAGCAACATTGAGTGTTTGTAGATTTGAGCCTAAATTGTAAACACGGTTCGGGTTGTGAACTCGGTATAAGGAGGAAGCTGTACCTTTTGTAAGCAGCGGATTAGGAAGAAGTTGTGCCTCTTTTAAGCAGCGGAGTATGAGGGAGCTATACCTCTTGTAAGCAGCGGATTGTAAGGGAAGTTTCGTCCCAATTTAAGGAGCAGGGATTATAGTGGAATCCTTGAGTGAGTTGCTCAAGGAGAGGACGTAGGCTGGGTTGGCCGAACCTTGTAAAATTGTGGTTGCATTCTCTCTTCCCTTATCCTTTTATTTTCTGCAACGTATTTCAATTTCCAGTTTGCTTGCGTATATTGAATAACTTTACACGCACTTAATTGGGTAAAAAGAAATTCATTGATTTAGTAATTCAAATTAGCATCAAATTCCAGCCATTAATTAGTTAAACATAGAAATAGGGATTATTTGGTAAATAAGTTTCAAAGAATTTTTTAAAATACCTAATTCACCCCCCCTCTTTTGGGATTACACCTTAATCAACACATGTCCTTTAAAGAGAATCGAACTCCAAGTTGTTCAATGATATAAGACACAAAATTCATGTCATTGCCAGTGATAAGTAGATCATCGACATACATATACCAAAAAATAGCACAAAATAGATGTTGAAATTGGTGTATTCCCAAGAAGGGGGTGAATTGAAAATTTAAAAATTTTGCCCAGGTCAATTCAGATTCCTCAACTAGTATTGCACAAACGTAGGGTCTTTCTATTTAATCATAAATTTAATCAAATATTAAAACAATTAAACACAAACATTCAAGTGTTGAAATTTAAATGTGAAAATTAAAAGCAAGCACAAGAAATGTTATCGGGGTTCCGCCAATACTGCCTACGTCCCTGCCTTAGCTCGCAAGCCCGAGAATTACCACTATTGCTCACTTAACGGGTGGAGTACCACTGGTTACAACCAGGTCAAATTGTTAGGGTTGATATCAATCACAAGCAATAACCACAAAGAACTCAAGAGCACACTTAAATATCTCTACAACAAATATTAAGTATAAAGTATAGGAGATATTTGAAATCAAGCTTGTTTGAAAAGTATTTCACAAAACAAAAAAACAAGCTTCTGAGTACTTGCAACAATAATGCAAGACTCACAAGTTGTAGAGAGTATTCCCACCGAAGACTTATGAATTAAATCACAAGGGAACTCTCAAGCTTACTCTCAATAAAATTAATATCAAATAAATATAATAAGAGTTTGAGCTAATATGAACAACCACAATAATACTCTTACCAAAAGATTTTAGCAAGTAGGATGAGTAAGAGATGGATTTTTGGCTTACATATGAGAAAGTAAGGGTTTGAAAATTCAGAGAGTTTTGGCTAATGATATTTGCTAATCTAATGCTAATTATAAAAAATGAGGGAGTATATATAGTTTTTTCCAAAAAATATAACCGTTGGGGACTCAATGGGAATTTTTGAAAATATTTAAAAAGATTTAATTAAAAATAACCCAATTTAACCTCGATAAAAATTGAGCAATCCAAGAGTTTTAGTTGACCATATTTAAGGTTTGGTCGACCTGATTACTAGGTTCGGTCGACCAAGGCATTTTTGGACTAAGGTCTTGGTCGACCATATTTAAGGCGATTTGAGCCCTTCAAGGTTTGATCGACTAGGCCAAGTTTGGTTGACCAAATTTAGAGGTTTGGTCATATTACAACTAGAGGTTCGGTTGACCAGAATGTTGGGAATCAGCCACGTGCCAATTCGGTCGATCAAGCAGTGCCAGTTCAAAAATAGTCGGTCAATCGTATGAAGTCAAATTGTTGACTTTCGTATGGTTCAGTTGACTGAATATTTTATACTGTATATGTTCGGTCAACCGAGGCTTAAGTTCCTTAGTCAATAGTGCTTCAATCGACTAGCACATTATAACTAGGCTGGTTCGGTCGATCGAGGCCCTTTCAATGTTCATTTTAGGTCCTAATTTTGTATTAAAGGTCACCCCTATTCCCATGGGTATAACCTTTAAGTTATGTGGGACTTGTTATGAGGTGCTTGGGGACCTAAGGTTAGTTTATGGTCTTTGAGAGTTAACCCAAAAAATCTGGCGTTGGTCGATCGAATCCCTAAGGTCATTCTACGGTCTTTTGAGCTTATGCAACCTATCATGCAAGTCATGCAAATATATTACAGATCAAAATAAAAATTAAAAGCAATACAATGAAAATATTCTTCTTCTTTCTTTTGCTCTTCAGATTGCCATGAATTATGCTAGGAGTATGTGCTCTTTAAGGTCTTTTTAGGAACCACATCACTTTCATATGCGTATTCTGAATGATTAACCTGTTCAAGTACTTAAGCACACACATTAGTAACTTGCGGTTTGTTATTATCAAAACCAGGGATTGGACTCAAAAAGTCAACAATAAAATTATGGTTATATATGAACAAAGAGGGGTCTACTTTCGAATTTTGAAACCCAAGATTCACAATTGCCATTTTTAGTACTGAGTACCAAGCTCGAGGAGCCTATTTGAGACCATAGATGGCCTTATTTAACTTGCAAACATGATTAGGTTTCAAGGTATCTTTGAATCCCTGGGGTTGGACCATATATACTGCTCAGTCAACTATCTATGCAAAAATGCATTGCTGACATCAAGTTGTCTTAAAGGCCATCCTTGTATCACAACAACTATCAAAACAGTTCTAATAGTAGCAGGCTTCACAACAGGATTAAAGGTTTCTTTGTAGTCCAACCCAGGACTTTGATTTAACCTTTAGCGACAAGCCTCACTTTAAAATGATCAATACACCCATCAGCTTTGCGTTTTACATGGAATACCCATTTGCAACCCACTGGTATACAATTATTTGGTGGGGGAATCAGTTCCCATGTGCCATGGCGCATGAGTGCAGTGAGTTCTTCTGACATTGTCGTTCTCCAGTGTGTTTGACAAAGTGTTTGGGCCACACAACTTGGTTCAGTGGTATTTGGAATGGGATGTTTGGTTGTTGAATTCAATTGTTTGGGTTTATGGGTGTTGTTCATCGACCGAGAGGTTATGGAGTGGGTTTGGGTAATTTTTGGAACATATATGGGATCTATGTGCAAAGTAGTGTCATGTGTGATAGGAAGCACATATGAATTTGATGAGGATGCCTCACTTTTATGTGGTGAAGAAAAACTAGGACACAAAGGAGCAAAGTTTAAATTTCGGGAATTAGAAGAAGATAAAATAAAGGCATTACCTGGAAGTGATGCAGAAGTGTTATCCCCTACCATAGTCATTGTTGGAGGTTGCGGTGGAGACAACACATTGATGAGTGGAGCAGTTTCTCAGGACAACGACAACTTTGAGTTGTCATGAGGACCATTATGGTTTTCATCAAAGAGGACATGCTGAGGGTGATAGACTCTTTTGGTTTTTAGATCCATGCATTTGTATGCATTTTGGTATGAAGAATAACCCATGAACATTCAAGGAATGGCTTTGGGCTGAAGTTTGTTGGTATTGTAAGGTTGAGTGAGTGGAAAACATAAATAACTAATTTTTTTTAAAAAAACTTGAGATAATTTGGTACCTATTTAAATAATGCTTCACATGATGATTTTTTTGTTTAGAAGTGGTGTTGGTTGATGATTTATAAGGTATGTAGCAGTGGAAAAAGCATGGGGCCAATATTTCAAGGATAGTGAAGCATCATGTAATAGTGTGAGGCCTATTTCTACTAATTAAGTGACGGTGACGACGCTTGAAAACACCATTTTGTTATGGTGTATGAGGGGCAGTAGTATAATGGCTTATTCCATGGATAGAAAAATATTTTTTTAAAGCCACAAATTCACCGCCATAATCCGAATAAATGATTTTGATTTTTGACAGAAATCTAGTTTCAATGAGATGTTTAAATTGAGGAAATATTGTGCTAACACCAGATTTTGTTTCCATAGGATAGAACCAAATATATTTTTGTGAAATGATAAACCAAAATCAAATAATAGCGAGATCCGTCAATTCCAACAAAATTGGAGGGGCCCCGAACATCAGTATAAATTAAGTCAAGTCGTGCATGACTTTGAAGACTAGTGGGCCAAAATGGTTGTTTGTGTGCTTTATTAACAGAACAAGAAGCAAAAAGTTGAGAAAATTTTTCTTTTATTATTGGAAGAGAAAAAGAGTTGACAAGATGATGAACAATTTTATTAGATAGGTATTCAAGATGTTTCTGCCACCCATCAACGTACGTAAGTTCATGCATGTTTGCAACCATTTTTAAAGAAGACTTCACCATTGACTCCAGTAGGGTGTAAACACCATTTTCACATGCACCTTTGAGTAGAACCATCCTTGTGGTCTGATCCTTAACAAGATAAAAAAAGGATGAAATTCAACAAAAACATGGTTTTGAGTTGTAAAATGATGGACTTATATAAGATTTTTTTGTATATTAGGAACACAAAGAGTATCATTTAAATGAAAAATGTGTGTGGGTGAGTGAAGAACCAATGAACCAATGTGTAAGACATGCAAACTTGAACCATCACCAATTACAACCTCGTCAGTGCCATCATATTCAGAATGAACTGATAAATAAGGCAAATCACTAGTGATATTGTGGGATGCTGCTGAGTCAATAAACCATTTTGCTTCTTGGGTTGGTAATGTTGAGGTATAGTTTGTCGTTGCTTTAGAGAACTGAACACGGGAACAATATTTGGCAATGTGACCCAATTGATCATAGATTTGGCATTTTGGTGTGTACTGACACTGTCTAATGGGCTTGTTCTTTCAATTTTCTCATGGGCCACCATTGTTTCGCTACTAGGCTGATGAAGAGTTTTGCTGTTAAGACCCTTTGTTATGGCCAAACCCATTTTGCTTTGAGAAGCCCTTAGAGTTGTAACCTCCAGAAGAAAAGCTAGAACCAGATCGTCGACTGGAGTAGTTGGAAGAGGCGACCAACTACTTAGATGTGGCTTCAAGACGTCGCAAGTAGGCATTGTGACCTATGAGAAGGTCATGTAATTCCTTGAATGTGAGTGGGTGTTCCCGCGTGCGATTAGGGGTTGCAATTTTGCGAAACTCAGTTCCCAATCCATTTAGAATGTAAAGCGTGAGATCATCTTTAAAGATAGGATGATCAACGAGTGAAATATTCTTGAACTGTTTGATTTCTCTTCTTTATCAAGGTGATCTCCTATTTAAGCTGCAGTGCACGAGTGCGGGATTTGCTCACATACATAGTGTGTAATTTTTGCCATGCTTCTTGGGAGGCTTTGGCAATGGAAATGAATGGTGTTATGCTGGTGGTCGATGAAGCCAAAATGGCATAGAGGATAAGCTTATCTTGTCTTATCCAGTGGGTTCTTTGAAGGATGGAAGTGGAGATATCAGTGGAGTTGGGATAGGGTTTATCACCAGTAACATACTCAAGTAGATTATACCCAATGAGGAGGGCTTCAAACTGGGCACACCATTGAGGGAAGGTTGAAGGTGTGAGTTTTTTGTTTATTTGGGTAGTGATATTGAGAGTAATAAGAGGGATCTCTGTTGGAGAAGGTAGAGTTGTGATTGGGTTCTCGTGGGAGGAAGGCTCTCTTGATACCATGATAAAGTTTGAAAAATATTGATAGTAAAATTCTTATTACTCTTGTGAAGATTATTTTCACACATCTATCACAAATGTTTGTATGGAAATATATAAAGTATACAAAATATATTCTAAGAATGAAATTTAAAAAATAAGTCTGATTATTACAAAACATTAACTTATGATTTGTCTAACTGGTACAAAACTTTAACTCGTGATTTGCCTAACTGTTACACAACTTTAACTCATGATTTGTGGCTGTTACAACCAGATTTTTAGCCTAATAATAAGGTTTTATGATCTTGTGCTTGATTTAAGGAGTCCTCCTTTATAAGGGAAAATGACTCATGTGGCTTTACACTAGTAAAGCCCATCATACTCCTTCTAAAATTTGGGGGATATGGGCACTTGTAATGGAAAGATAAGAGGTGAATCACTTAAGTTCAAGGTCGTCTTGATTGTTGTTATTTTTGTTCCCACTATATAATTGGATTCAAACTTTAAAAATAATTGTTCAATGATTACTTGAGTTCTACTTTATTTCTTTTCAAAAAAATGATGGATAGTAAGGTTCATTTAATTGTGTGAGTGAAGGAATTGCTAATGGCATTCTTATGTGAAGTTAGGTTATGTGATCATAGGGAATCTTCAACTTATTAGAGGGGAATGATGGAGATAAGTTCATCAAGTACTAAGTTACAAAGTAGCTTTTATCCAATAATTTTTATTAGACGAACCAACATTGGAAAGCATGTGCCATGCATGGTGTTTCCATCAAAATCCTATTCATCTGCATAGTTGTACCATTTTGTTGAGATGTCATAGCAATTGTGTGATGTCTCATAATGCCTTAGTCTTATATAAATCATATTGACTAAAGCATAATTCTAAGCCATAATTATTTCATAGGTGACATTTGATTTACTTCTCAATCTAGGTCTTATGCCACTAAAAGCAGACAAAAGCTTCAAAAGAAGAATTACCAAATTTTTTGTTTGATAAAAAAATCAAAAATCTTTTGAAATGATGATGATGATAAGATGTGTCCCATCATATGTCCCAAAAAGATGTTTGATAAAAAGTTCAAGCACCTTTTAAAGTGATGGTGGGGTTGGATTGATGATGATGAGATGAGTGAAATAGACTCATTATGTTGATCCTCGTCAAAGTTGCAAAGAGTAATTGCCTTGTTATACAAGGGTATTCCCATGAAATATGGAGTGAGAGAGAAGCATAGAATTTGTAAAAATCATAAATCAAATAAAACAGGGAGGTGAAAAGATTCAAATTAGAAGAGATGAAAACATAGAAAAGGGAAAGACAAAAGAGATATATATAATACATTAGGACCAATTCTGGAACTGGACTATTGTATCATTGACATATTGAATTTGTTGAGTTATAGATCTCCTTAAACCTAAAACTAAACAAATATTTATACTCTCCCCAACTCAAACTTGGAGTCCTGAAACATAGTTACTACAAATTATATAGTAACAAATTATTAAAGGTCTAATCGTAAATTGAAAAAATTTCTAAGTATTAAAGGTCTAATTATTATAGTTGATTCTCATGTCATGTCTGATGACTGCTTGTTTTATCACTTGGTGGCTGGGTGATGTTCATCCTTGGTGGCTGGGCGACCTTTCGTTGCTTAATGACTAAGCATCCTTAATTGTTTGGATGACACTTGTAACTCTTTTGATCTAGGCAATTAGTTGTTCAACTTGCGCTAGGCGATCTTCAAGATGGTTGAGTGATAAATAAGTTACATAGGTTGGGCGACTCCCATGTACTTCACCTCGTGACCTCTCATTGTAATTCTTAAGGTGACATTGTGATAAGTGATCTTCCTTAGTTGTTGCATGCTCAAGCAACTGTCACAACCAGAATATCGTTACCATATCTTAAGCCCGAGGATTACCACTATTACTCACTTAACGAGTGGAGCAGCACTGTTTACAACCAGGTCAAATTCACAAGGCTAACCTCAACCTTTACAAACTCTCCTTGCAGGGTGGAGAAGACCCTAATTCAAATTCACAGGCCTGATCCTTGCGGGTTAGATCAAACCCCCTCAGACCACGCTAGGAATACAACAATGAAATACAAATTTGTGTACAATTCAAATTGCTTTTATCAAAAGCAAATTATGTACCAATACGCACATGTAATAATCAATGCACATCAATATGATAAGAACTATAAGTTCAGTGCAATATGTGTGCTAACACTCAATCCTATGTCAATAGCCAATCAAGTGCAAGAAGGCATTTTCAAATTGTAATGCCCCGAACCTAACAAGTGGTGCCCAGAGTGTTATGAGACCAATCACACGTCTCTGATTCCATTCGCACAGTAGAACTACTTAAACAACCTCAAATAAAATACCAGAGTACTATAAACATATATTCAATGCATAAAGAAATATAACCAAATTCTCCATATTACATATCCAAGAAGGAAATTAAACATAAAACTGTACATATATCCATTCTTCTAACCACTCACAAAACTAAACCCCACCGTGGAACTTTCTAAGCTCGATCACCTAAAGAACCTCAAAAGAGTAATAAATCGCCGCGGTGAGACACCTCTCAGTAAGGAAGAAAAAGCTTTAAACAGTGTGTGGCAGAGAGTTTAAATACATACAAAAATATTCATTTGTTATTTAATATCAATAGCAGCAAAAAATCCACATCATCAATTACATCACTGATATCTGATAACATACACACATTTATAATTATTTTTACTGATAATTCCCGAGAATAAGGAAAATTACCCGCTCATACAAGTAGCTTTCCTCTGCTCTAACACTAATGTTAGGGCACTCACCTTACTCAGTAAGCTCCCGGGTTATGTATCTAGGTAAAGTCTCTGAGAATAGGGAAGCTTACCCGCCCATACAAGTAGCTTCCCTCTGCTCTGTTACCAATAGAAAATTACCAAGGCACTCGCCTTTCTCAGTAAGCTCTCAGTGGAGAATTTTACTTTACCATAAATACTTATGTAATTAAATCTACACACATCCAAATGCTAATCATTACATAGAGATCCACATGCATACGCATATCACAACCAATCCACATAGGAAATACGCACAATCTTCATTCACACCCACATAGGGACCATTTCCACGCAGGAAAATATAGTCCACACAAGACCCTCATTCATATAAAACACACGGTCCACACAGGACTGATCCACACAGGATTAACACCTTCACAGAATACATGGTCCACACAAGACTAACATCACACTGTAATATATCATGGCCCGCATAGGCACCACAACTACACAGGTTACAAATCCACACACACAACCCTATTCATAGTAAATTAGTAAAACAAACTCCTCATTCCATTGCCAATGTTTTAATCCCTTAGTATAAATGCCCATATAACGACCTCCTCATACCACTGCCAACGTTATATGGAGAATTATATCAGGTACTATATAACAATCTGCTCATACCACTGCTAATGCTATATCGCAATTTACATGAACCATAGCACCATACAAATCCATAGCATAACCAATCATCTTGGCACATCAACGCATTCACCACAATATTCACAATCCAACAATATTCACAGCTGAACAGTAATGCCAACCAAATGGAATTTATAACCCAATTAGTAGCCACATGCGAACAATAGTCATAATCAAGCAATACTCGTAACCATTTAATTATGAAAATTATTTTCATACCACACGAATTTCGCTAAATACAATATACATTAATAAAATCATTTTTGTTCCAACAGTCTACCATTAAGATAATTATACCTAAATATATATATAAATTTTATATCAAATTTAACAAGTTTAAAAATTAATAAAAAGTTGCTATAATGTTTTCCCCTTACCTAGTTTCCTAAATTACGCCCACGGAAATCCCGTAACGTTGCCTGCGGCACTAACCCAAACCCTAATTCAAAAACCCAAGTTTATCAACCCAAACTTCAATTATCATTCCCTAGGCGCTACATACTCCATAATAATAATAAAACTTAAAAATACCCTACTTACCCTGACTTTGGAGTGTTGTCTAAGTACTCCAAACTAAAAATCTGCTTCGCCTATGTTGTAGAGAATCTTCTTAGGAATCTCATGGTAGTTTTCGATCGTCGAATTGGGCTAAATCCGCACTAGATTCAAAGAAAATAGGTAGGGAAATCGAAACCCAGAGAGAGAAAATGAGATAGGAGAGAGAAATTTGCGGAAAAGAAGTTCCAAGGCCTATTTATGACCAAGCCTTCATCGACGAGACACGTAGGTTTGTTGACGTAGCCAAGAAGGATATTCGTCGCCGAGGTCAAAATGTTCATCGACGAAGCGTTTAAAAACTTGAATTTTCCTTGCTCTCGGTAATTTCTCGCCGACGAGACACGTGTACTCATCAACGAAACCTAGAAGGATGTTCGTCAACGAGGAGAACAAATTCATCAATGAGTCCTTGCTTGATACCCTTTTTAAATTTCTTTTCCCCTTTCTTTTATTTTCCTCCTTTTACCTTTTATTTATTTATTTATTTTTTCTGAGTTTGGGTTATTACACAAACAATCTTTGAAACAGTATATCAAAATATCTCAATCATAAGTAGGGTTTCAAAGATATTCAAATAGTTTAATCAAAGTATCTCTAAAATGATTTTCTCAAAATTCTAGCACAAGAGAGATATTTGAGAATAAGCTTGTCAAATGATTTTTGCAATAACACAATATAAGACAAGCTTAATGAGTCTTGCAATAATGGTACAAAGACTCACTAGCTAAAAGTTTTCCCCACTCAATGAATTTATTAGTTAAACCAAGGGGAAAAACTTTGGCTAAAAACTCTCAATCAAAAATCAACAAGCAATTAAACTAATGAGAGTTTGTGCAAGTAAGAACAATGTGGAATCACTCAAGAACACTCTCACCAAGTTTGATTTAGCAAGGGAATAACAATGTGTGAGTGTATAGGATGTGTATTGGAAAAATAAGCTCTCAAAATATTCAAAGGATTTTTGGCTAATCCAATCACTAATCTACCCTTAATTTTGCAAATGAACCCATACTTATAGATATGCTAAAAATTATGACCATTGGGGACATCAGGGTGAATTATTAAAATTATTTTAAATGAGTTTAACAAAAATTACCTTGATTTACCCTAATTAACTTGTGGCAAAAATTCACTAACCCGAGAGTTTCGGTCGCCCGAACACTCACAACATGAAAAGGTAATTTTGAACTTTGGGTGCCTAAAAAATGCTTCGGGTGGCTAAACGAGGTGATTTTCCAATCTGTCTGAGGTTCGGTTGCTCGTCTTCAAGTTCGGTATGCCGAACTTGCATGTTCGATCGCCCGAGGGTATTTTGAACGTAAACGTTCAAGCGCCCGAGGTGTTGGAAAGGGATAGGGTATGAGTTCGGTCGACCGTGGACACTCAAGTCATTTGAGTTTGGTCGCCCGAAGTTAGGTCAACATTTTGACTTTTCAAACGTTCGATCGACTGAGGCATTTTCAACACCAAGGTTCGGTCGCCCGAACACCTTACACAATTAAGACCTAAGTAATATTTTAAATTAAATTTACCTCTGATGACATGTGAGCTTAGTGGGGTCTTGTGCACTAAGTGTGTAGGAACCTAAGGGTCATTCTAAGGCCTTTTCAAGTATTCCTAAAAACCTGGCATCGATCGACCGAAGTCTTGTTTAAGGTCTTTTGATTAACCTATGGTCTGTCTATGGCATTACTAAGCTTATAGACCTACCATGCATGTAGATGCATTAATTATTATAGACCTTACATTATTATTACAGACCCAAAAGATAAAACGAAATATAAAAATACAACTTAAAACATAGATCAGTCTTCATGCGCTGCTCCTTTGCAATTCAATGGAAAATGCCGGGGTATGCTCGTTTGAGTGCTTCTTGACTTCCATTTCTCATCCATCATTTGTACTTAGAAAAATAAACTTATTCAAATACTCAAAGCACACAGATGAGATACTGTGATTTGTCATAATCAAAACGGGAGACGGACCCAAAAAGTCAACATAAAGGTTGACCATCCCTATGAAATTCAAAAATTTGAGTTGTTTCTATTTGATTGATGAATGGATTTGGACATGTCAAGTGTCCTAAAAGTTGCCACATGTTAAGCAATGGATAAGATAGTTCATAGTTGTTGGATGGTGGTTGGTAGTTTAAATTTAAATTTATAAAATTCAAAATGGTGTTTTCCTCTATCCCGTGATCCCTTGGAAGAGAGTTTCAGATACGTCCAAATGGCAGTAAGGAGAGTGATTAGGGTGCATTTTGTACATTATTTTGAGTGAGAGGAAGATGAGGAATATTTGAAGTTTATGAAGAGAACCTTATCCCTTCTTATTATTTTTGGAAGATACTTTGGGGGCGTGTGCATTGTGAGTGTATCCCCACTCATCTATATTAATGATTACAACGTTATAAGGTCAGTCCTCTTCCCTTCCCTTTCATTTATTTCCAAGTTGTTTTGTGTTTTTGTAAGAAAGGTATGTAGAAGTGTTTGTGATGTTAATGCTTGTTTTTGTACATCTAATTCACATTTCTTTGATTATATCATGTCATCTAAGGATTTTAGGATATTTTAGTGTTTAGGATTTGTGAAAGAGTTGGTCAAAATTGCATGAACAACCACTCTTCTTACATTTGAAAATGTAGCCATTAGGCTACCAAAGAAGGTCAACTAGCATCTACAAGTAGTCGATCAGTAGATCTAGAGGCTGTATTTTTTTAGCCATTTTTCTAGATTTTTGTTGGAATTTCATGTTGGTTTTGAGTCTAAACACTCTCTAGAGTGTGTTGGTTGAGTTTGATAAATGATGTTCCAAGGGTTTTATGGTTCTTCCATAAAAAACAAAAATTAATATTCCATTCTCAAAAGGATTCCAAATGATTTTACAAATATTTGCAAAGTTTTTCATCAAAATTTAAAGTTAACACCCATGATACGACTTTTAAGTGTTCTCTAAAACTCCTCAGATTTCTAAAAACCAGATTTCAAGGCAGGTTTGTGGTTCTCCTTCCAAAAATCCATATTTTCTTAAAGTTTAAAAAAAGTATATTTCATTTTTCAAAGTAATCATCTTTGAAGTGAATTGATGGTGGAAAAAAAAAAAAGAGTTTTCTTACATTTAAACTTGGTTTTTAATTTCTGTCTTGCAGAGTACTCATTGGAAAATCAAAATTTTCAATCAAAAGTAAGTGTTTTCGAGTAGTTTCAAAATTTTCCTTAAAATATTGTTTAAAAATTAATTTTGAAAATATTTGTATGAATTATAGATGACTTGATTCCTTCATGGAGAATATGTAAGCAATCAACACATGTAGACTCAATTATAACTGAGAAAAACATTACGTTTTCTTTTATTTTTTCTCCTAATTTCTTTACTTTTAAACATGCATGTTGTTTTTGAAAGGGCATAGTGTAGTTGAATTTTCACGAGATTAAGTATTTTGCATAAACTCTATGAAAACTTTTTCAAAAAATTTTAGAGTTTAGAAAATTATTTTGCAAAAAACAAATAAATAGGGAAAAGTTGTAGCAAGCAGTCGATAGACCCTTTACAAGTGGTCGACTAGCCATTGTTACGACTTAACATTTTCCCTCTTTTTTGATTTTTCTTAAAAAGTAAATTTCCAAATAGGAAACACATTCACTCACATAATATATATACTGTTACCATTATTAGAATGAGTGTTTTAAGATGGTAACCTTTTAAACCTTGTTTAAAGAAGGTATAGAGGTCTACCTTATTCATAACAGTGCTCCCGACCAAAAACTCTTTTCAAAAGGTTTTGTTTTGTTTTTGTTTTGTTTTATTAGTCTCTAATGTCATCCCTATTCAAAACATCGATCTTTAAAATTTATTTAAGTTTGCACCTTTTTTTGACTTAGCCGCTATTTCAAAGCAAATAAGCAATAAGACTGTTGATCTTATTGGTCATATTCGGTTTTGATTATGACAAATACTCAAGTATTTAATGTCTATCAAGTTTGTGTGCAAGTTCATATTTGTAAGATCACTTGATGGCATGAGAAGACTTAGTCTAAAGACCCAAAAGATTTATTTTTGTTGTAATTTATTTTATACTCATTTGGGTATGTAATAGTAATATAGGAAAAGGTATATAATAATTACTGCATATCATGCATGTAGATGCAATAAGCTCAAAAAAACCTTAGGTTCTTGCACATACACATAAGCTATCCCCAAAAGCACATATATTATCAGGGGAATCAATTGAAGTAAAACTGGACTTATATGGTCAAATCAATGAGGCTTCAGGTGATCGAATAGTTGTGTTCAAAACACTTCAGGCGACCGAACCATTGACCAATTAAAGTGTTGATTTGGTTTTGGGCAATCAAACCAAAAGGAACGTAGCGTCCCCAATCAACTGAACCACAATTCTAATTTTTCCCACCAACTCGGCAGTCTGAACTTGACGTTCAAAATGCCTCACGCTACTGAACTCATGAGTTCAGTAAATTGAACTCTAGACTAAGTGACCGAACTTAGGACATAATAGAAACAACCTTCAATCAGCAAACCAAACCCACACTTAGGCACCCAAACTTCAAAAATCAATTTTTTCTATTGTGTCTTTTCAGGTGACCGAACCATGGGTCAAGCTCCCGAAACTCTCAGGTTATTTTAATTTTTACCATGCTTATTTTAAGTTAATTAGGGTTAATTTTCTTAAATGGTTTTAAAATAAATTTAATAATGCCCTACATATCCCCAATGGTTATAATTTTGACCTATTCTATATATAGGGGTTCATTTGCTTGGATTAGAATGTGATTAGTCATTTGATTAGCAAAAAACTCTTTGAAAATTTCCAAATCCTATTTTCTCACAAAAAGTCCATACACTCAATACTCTCATTCCTTTAAGATATCTAGCATTGTGAGTGTTTTATTCATTATTCTATATTATTAGAAACCCTCATTTGTGTAATGTTCACTTGACTTTTGGATTGAGGGTTTAGCTTGATTTTTTCCCTTGATTTTATTTAATAAATCTTGGTTGGGAAAAATCTTATAACTTTGTAAGTCTTTGCATTATTATTGCAAGACTCATTAGGGCTTGTATTTTTGTGTGCAAAAATATTTTTACAAGCTCATATCTGAATATCTCCTTGTACTTTGATATTGAGAAAACTATTTTTAAGATATTTTAAATTTCTATTGGTTTGAATCTTTGAAATCCTAAACTGAGATTGAGATTTCATCATTACTTAGTTTCAAAGATTTGCTTGTAAATACACTCTTGTGCTTGATTTGAGATAATCACTATTATGAGTGTTGATTGCACATATAAACCATTGAGCTTATTGTTCTTACATTATTGACGTGTTCTGATTATTACTGGTGCAAATCGGCTTGATTAAGAAGTATTATATTTGTATGCATCTTGTATTGAAATACTATTGTATTCCAGGCGTGGCCTGAGGGGGCGATAATCTAATCCGAAAGGATTGGTTGTAAAGGTTGAGGTCAGCCCTGTGCTAATTGACCTGGTTGTATTTAGGTGCTGCTCCACCCATTAAGTGAGCCCATAGTATAATCCTTATGCTGGTAAGCCAAGGCGAGGACGTAGGCAGTTTGCCGAATCTCGATAACATTTCTGATGTTGTCTTTCTTTACTACTTTCCCTTGCATGCTTAATTAGATTACTTGTGCAGTTTAATTTCCACCGAATATATATATTGATTTATTTTATCCGCACTCGATTGACCTTAGACTTGTGTAATACTACTGCTAGTGGTTTGTCTTAAGGAATTAATTTTAAAATACCAATTCACACCCCTCTTGAAATTACAGTGAATCTAACAAAGACTATTATACTAGTTTGCTACAATCAAGCTCCAAAGTGGTGCAATAGCAAATTAAGTAGGGAAAAATCCAAATGAGGAAAAAGAAAAAATAGAAAGCAAATATCAAAATTTATGTGATTTAAGGTTTTAAAAATTGTATCGAAAATCAATAGAGGAAAATATTTATTTTACTATACATCAAATGTAAGTACGATGAATGTTAGAATGATGCAAAAGCCTCATATGATTTGGGGTTTTAAAATTTGTATCAAAAGGCGATAAGAGGAAAATTTTTTTAGTATGAATTAAATGTAAGCACAATGAATGTTAGAATGATAAAAAACCCTCATATTAAGGAGATTGGGGAAAGAAATTCAAGATATTCTCAATAACATATTTTATTACTATTTTTATTTATTTATTTATTTATGTAAGGTGACAAAACGGGTCAAGATCTAATAGTGATTGATCCAATACTTGCTCATTTAGATTGAGTTTGAGTTTGAGTTTGAGAGGAGGTGACCCGTTATAAATAGGTAAATTGAAACCCAACTCATTTAATAAACGGATTAGAGAGATTTGGGTCGGATACTCGTTGGGTCACCAGTTTATATTAAAAAAATAATATTTTAAAATTTTTATTTTTACTTTTAGGCTTTTAGATAAATAATATTTTATAGTTACAAGTTATATAACTAGATTCGTTGAAAATTTGAAGAGGAAAAAATGATACACAACACAAGTAATAGTTTATATTTACATTGGTGTCATTTTTTAAATTTTAAATCGTATTTTTACAAGAAAAAAAACTAAAGAGATGTAATATTTTTAAAATTTTAAGGTTTTTGTTTAGATATTAATAAATAAAATAATGACTAAATGAGTGCTGTTTTTTTTTTTTTTTTTAAATAGTAAGTCAATTATGATGAAATATTAGAGAAAAAAGATAAAAAAATATATAAATTATATTTGCAAATGGGTACTTAATCGGTACCCGTTATGACCCATTTATAAAACTAACCAATTTGAGTTTATAAGTTATTTGCCTGTTAATAAATGGATCAATACAAATTCAAATATGTATGACATTCACTTATTTATGAGTCGCTCAAATTCAGTTTGTAGGACCATTTTGCCCGTCCTAATTTTAGATGATTGTACCCTCCTATAATGAAGCTAATAATAATTAGGACATGGTGGTATGTAGGGTATATAGGCAGTAAATATAATAGCACTTTTATTTCTATTTTTGTTTGATAGGGAGAGTTGCTGCGTCAGAGCTAAAAAAGGGCATAGTACATCTTGCATTTCCAAGACTAGACATCGGTCATCACATAAAAATTTTCATACAGTATGCCCTTAAAACATTTATTAAAGATCTTTGTCTTGACATGTGCATGGAAACATGGTATTATCAGTATTTAAGCACAAAATTTCTTCATCTTATTTCCCCCACTTACGCATCAACTGTTCCTAAGGAAAAATGTTACCTATAAGACGCACAAAACTTTCTCCTTGATAGTCCCTCCACAGGCTTTGTATGCACTTCTCTTCTTTCTCCAAATACCAAAATTACTCCAAGCTTCAAAACTCAATACCCCTACTCTCTCTCTCTCTCTCTCTCTCTCTCTCTCTCTCTCTCTCTCTCTCACATCAGATGCAGATTTTCTGAACTACTGTTTGGGCTAGCTCTTGGTTGTTTTTGTCCTAATTAAGCATTCAACAATGAAAGGAATTGACATCTTCTGCGCATCCCAAGCCTCAACAGCCATATATGTGAGCACGGAACAGGGCTCCTCTTCCTCCGCCGCTTCGCGCTTCGGCGGCCCAGCAATCGATCGCTACAATCCCATCATCAGAGACGAAAGAAGAAGTGGCGGCAGAGCCCTCGCCGCTCCCTGCTCTTCTTCTCAGTCGCCCATCAATCCTAAACCTCTCCATCACCGCCACCAGCAGCACCACCACCACCAAAAGAAGACCAGAAAATGCTCTGCCGCCAAAAAGAACTATGCAAAACAGAGCGATCGGCCGAATAGTAGGAGTAAGAGTTGTTCTAAGCTGCCAAGTGATTTGATTAGGAAGAGATTCGGTGCGTCTGCTCATCTGTCAAGCCCTCTTGGCTCGTCTAGGAACCTGTTGAGCGATGAACCTTTCTGCAATGTGCTCTCAGATTTTGACCAGGTTTTAACATTGGTTCCTGTTGAACCCAAGAAGTCTCAGCCCATTCTAAAGCAAGACGAAGCTCCTGCCTCTGCTTCTGCTTCTGCTTCTGAACCCTCTTCCTCTTCTTCATCTCGTCCCTCAGACCAGGTTTAATTCTCTCTCTCTCTCTCTCTCACAAATGCATAAATGGGTAGCAGGGAAACTTAATCTCCATAAAGATGTTGCCATTTTTGGGCATATTGATATGGTGAGATGCATTCCCATGTAGCTCAATCTCTGGTTTTAGTTAGCAGAAGTCTGGGGTACTGAACTGTGATCCTGAATTTGCATGTAACAGCATATCTCAGAGCAAGATGAGGCCAAAACAAGATATCCCATTTTTCTTTTTCTTTTTTTTTCTTTTTTTGTTGACGAAGGGTCAGGTGAAGCAACGGTCATCTATTTCTAGATGGAGATGCCTTTGATTCACTTAATTACTGCCAACAATTACGCAAGCTTTTTGTTTTTTTGAGGAAAAAAAATACTTTCTTAAAAACAATTTTTGGCAGTGTAGAATTCAGGAATTGAATTTAAATTAAATTAAAAAAAAAAAAAAAAAAAACTGCTATGATTTTATACTACCTAAATTCAGGCAAACCCATACTTCAACATTCATTCTTCCAATATAAATACTGAACTTTATATTTATAATTTTATGAACTTGACTTAATAATTGTGAATACGTCAAACATCAAATGTTCAGGAAAGTTCATAACATTTTTAAAATTTAAATAATTAATTTGTTTTTTGTGTCAAATCTCATAAGAAGCTTTGGGAATATTTAAAAGTTTAGAAAAAGCTCACTCTTTTTTTTTTTGGTCAAACTTTCAGGTCAATTTTTCTGTCCCCAGGAGGTGGCGTGGGGTGGGGGGTGTTTGGTTTGTAAAGGAAATCAATTAAATTTAAACTCTTGAAAGTACCATTTACAGGGCAGGGGGCCTTCTATGATTATGGTTATGATTATTATTGTGATTTTGGTACGCTGCACCTACAAGGCTCTTTTACAGCTTTTATCTTTCCTCTTCTTCATGATGGACTGATGATGCCTGGTGGGTCATAGGTTTAAATTATTATTATTATTATTCAGAATATTAACCAGTTAAGAAATAATATAATTAAAAAATAAAAAAATTATTAAAATATGAATACTAAGATGGATGATTAGTAAAATATTAACGGATCAATTAGGGAATGAATATATCCGCAAGTTTGGAATAACACCAATAAAAGATAAGATAAATAAGGGATAAAGGATGGGTGACTTAAATGATTTAAACATTTAAAACGAAAGTTAAGTAGTGTAAGAATGGGAAGGAACAAATTAGAGTTAGTAAATTTGAAGTAATTTTTAGTAAGATTGTGTGAAGAGATTTAACAGTTCTCAAATTCATTTAGAAAAATGTCCTTAATTATGTAAATTAATAGAAATAAATGTAATATGATTGACTGTATGCAGAGAGATTTAAGGTTTATTATTATTATTATTATTATTTTGAGTTTTGAATTTTGGCATTAAAAATTTTCTGTATGTCTATAAAGCAGGTGGTGGTTCTGAGGGTGTCGCTGCACTGCAAAGGCTGCGAAGGAAAAGTGAGGAAACACATATCTAGGATGGAAGGTATGCCTTTTGAGTTGCCATTTCCCTTTTCTTTCTTTGCTTTTTCCCTGCGACAGTGTCATCTTCATCTCAATCATGAAATTTGCCAGCAGGCTTCCTTTTCTGTGAAGCACTCCTCTACGCTACTCCATCTGCCCTCTTCTTCAAAAGAGGCCTGACCAATAGGGCTGCTTGATAGAAAGCAGTATCTGTTTTTTTCCTCTCCTATCAATATGTTGGGTTATCCTACATCAGCTGGTAGTCAATTATTAATTGTGAGAAAAAGTCTTACTCCAAGAGTTAATTTTAAGGATTGAAAAGACCCGAGATCACTCATCACTGATATCAAAGCTCATAATTCAACATTCTCTCCGGAATGTTGGGTATGTGACCGATTTGAAGTCCAATGTGTGAGGAAGACATTGTTAAAATTATCTCACATCAGTTATGAAAGGGGCTAGAGGCTCCCCCGTCACACAATTCATAATTTTTTAATCTTATTAGAACACTTTTATTAATCATTTAAAGAAAAATTCTTGATCCAATTTGACCATTAAATAAATGAAAATCTTTACTTAGATAATCCAGGAATACACTTTCCCTTCATATTCTTAATTGTCAATTGACACCCACAACTAGCGTCGCCCAATTGTTGCATTCGGTGTCTCAAGAAGTAACTGATTAAGGAATGAATTTATACAATATGGATTTGAAATAAATCACATACACAACTAAAATAAAAAAACTTAGTTAGAAAATAGTTATTGTATTGTGTTTGAAAACATCAATTTAGGCTTTGTCCCGTTTGGAACTCGGAAAATATTAAGAAAAAGAAAGAAAACTATCAAGAAATCTTCATTTTCATATTTGGTTACAAAAAAAAAAACGAGAAAGAAAATGTAAAATATACCAAATTTATAAATAAAATTTTAATTTTACACATCATTAATATATATTTTTTCTCAATTTTTACTTATATAAAAAACAACCTTTCATTTTTGATAATATTTAATAGAGAAGGAAAATACATGAGAAAATGTGTTTCCTCCTTATTTTCCTTTTCTTTCTTTTCCCCTCTTAATCTCTTTGATCCAAACAGACCCTTTTGATCATTGACTTTGATGGAAAAGGAAAGAAAAAAAAATAAGAAGAAAATCTATTTTTGTTATATTTTCTCTCTTTCGAATAATACAAGGAATAAAATTTTGTTCTAACATAATTGAAATATAGAAAAAAAAAAAACCAAAGGTAAATGATGTGCATTGATTTACTTCATATTTTTTTATTTTTTAAAATTTTTCTCAATAACCAAACATTAAAATAACAAATTCTTTCATAGTTTTCTTTAATTTTTTTTTGTTCATTTTTTTTTTTTTATAATGTTTTCCAAGTTCCTAATATGATTTTCAAACCCTGAACTTGGGATTGTTTGGGTTGAAACAACTTTAATCTAAAATTGCATTAGAATTTGTCCAAATCAATGTTTAATTTTTTTTCTTAGTCCCTTGTCTTTTGATATTGTTTCTATGTATTTCAACGATTTTTCATGTTCATAATAACAATTTATGACAGTATATCCCATATGCAACAGGGGTGACATCCTTCAATATAGACTTTGCAGCGAAGAAGGTGACAGTAATTGGAGACGTGACGCCAATGAGCGTCCTTGCCAGCATCTCTAAGGTGAAGAATGCACGGCTTTTGACCTCTGCAGTGCCATCCACATCGCCCTCTTCCAGCTTTGAAACTTAGAAGCAAGTTCACTGATGATCTGAATCAAATGCCCGATCTAATGTAAATGCACTCCTACTTCACTGCCTCTTGTGTTGCCTTCTGGGAGTTCTTGATTATTGCATTGCACCTAGCACTAGAGTCAAGCCCTTTGTACTTATTAAAGTACTTTTTATTTGTATTTATTATGGTCATTTAGTCTCGTTGGAGAATGATTAGACTGTTAAGCTATGTTTGAGATGATAGATTTCATATTTTGAATTCGAATTTGTGTGAATTTAAATAAGATTCAATATAATTTTGTATTGTATTCGGTTCAAATCCTCATAAATATAAATTAATCTTAGGTCTAAATAAAAACTCGTATACACTTGATGACTTTTGACTAGAATGTTGACGTGCACGAATTGCAAAAAAGGTTCTAAACCACCTCAATTTGGGAATAACGATCTCGATGTGAAAAATGTGTATTGGGAGTGTGAGGTAAAATTAATGGAGCTACAACTAACTTGTTAGTAACTTGCATAGGCATAGTTAGTGAACCAATTATTATTGATTAGTTGGTCTCTAAGATAAATCTAAGGCCAAAAACCAATTGTCAAAATCAGTGTCACCATAGTTACATTTGGGAGTATGACTACATAACAAGAGGATACTTGTGTTTCTTGCACACTTGTTATACAAACAATACCTAATTAGCCTAAGATTATTTTTGAATTGAATTGATCAAGACTTTCATTCCTTAATTTTATTTAATCACCAACTTTTTCTTTCTTAAATATTACACAACCTTGCGTAAACAAAAACTATCCTCACTTCATGAATCCCAATAACATCTACAGACTTAGCTCTCATATCCTTTGTTGGATTGATTTTAACACATGTTTTTCAATTTTTTCAATTTTTCTAGTCATTAAATATTGAGTGATCTAGGCCTTTCTAGTAAAGAATTGTCATAGGAGACCTCAACCTACCATAGCTCCACAATAAATTTTTCAATGCACATTTGGAAACTATTGAGTGATGGTTACTTGAACACTTGTAAATGCTTTGGCTTGCCCTATTCCAAGGAACATCTCCTAGCTCATGGGAGCCACACCAGTTGTCTTTTGGTTTTACTATGACTTTCGTAGCGACCTTCTTTCTTCTTAAATCTTGACTTATCAATTTTCTTTTGTTTCTAATTGGAGGATGGTGGATAAAAGCCTATTTTCTTTTGTATTTAGTAGAGGTCTTCTTTCTTAAGCTCATAATTAGCTTCATGTTTTATTTGTGAATGGAACGAGAGTAGGTCAATAATGGAAGAAAGTTTATAATGGAAGTATAATGAAATTAAGTGATAAATTCGATTTTCTTTCCCTGTGTTTCAATTCTATTCATACATACCAAATGTGTCGTCAAGGAGAATAAAGGTTGAAGTTGTAACGTCCCGACTGGACACATGGGCCCGGGGGACTACATTAGTGACGTCTGAGTACTTGATATCATATTCACCATATAAAAGCAGGGAAAATAAATGATACATTCTCCAAAACATCACCACAGTTCTAAATTACTTTTATATACAAAGGTCTCCAAATATCTATATTATAGACCAACCAAAAGAAAGAAAACTAACTCTGTCCATATGACCATATTACATATCCAGGGACTTTAAACATAACTTAATTACATTAGAATTTTTATAGACACTCACAAAAACTGAAACTAAACTTGCTATCACCCTGCCCCGGAGTTCATTAAGCATGATCTCGAGATGGTCCTGAAAAATGATTTCTATATTGGGGTGAAACACTTCTCAATAAGGTAAATTAAGTTAATATCAGTGTGTGGCCAACATGAGTTTTAATGTATACAAAATATCATCAGTTATTCATTAACTACAGCTATAAAATCATTCTCAAACCATGCTCACATAGACATACAGACACACACACACACACAATTATTTATAAGCGAAAGTTCCCGAGGATATGGGAGATTACACGCCCATACACGTAGTTCCCTTCTACTCAAATACGTTATGTAACCTGGTATGACTACAACTGATACTTATTAGGGTACTCGCCTTTCTCAGCAAGCCTTCGGGCAGAGAGTTTACTTCGCCATAAACATTTATGCATTTTAAATCACAAACATATACTCACACCTTTATAGTTGAATAATATGCATTTACTTCCTTAGTATAAACCAGTTCAATAAATAATAACACCCTTTACGTAAATTAACATATATGCGTAAAAGACACTCCTTGGGAGTAACACATAATTTACTCCCCCTATGGTACGAGTTGTGTGGCCTGAAGGCTGGACTTATTGTAGAGACCCAAAGAATTATAGAAATTAAATAATAAAAGAAAGAAGAGAGAAATATTTTTCAAAAAGGGATTTCAGTAGGGTCTCGTTAAGGAGTGAAGAAGTGCTCGTCGACGACTAGTGCTCTTTGGCTCATCGACCGGAACTCGTGCCTCGTCAATGAGAAATTGCTGAGAGAACTTCTTCTAGAGCCTAAAACTCGTCAATGAGAAGAAGGTGTTCGTTGACGAGATTATCGCTTGGACTCATCGATGAGGAGATGTGACTCATCGACGAGGCCATGTGGACAACAATTCTATAAAAGGCCAAGACTTTATTTTTTTTGCAAGGAATTTTCATAAAACCTTCTCTCTCTCTCTCTCTCTCCCTCCAATGACTTTCTCTCCTTCTCTCTTCGATTTTGGCTCCTTTCTTCACTGGTTCGATGATTAGAAGCCGCCACGTCACTTCTAGGAAGATTCTCTATGCATTTGCTAGAGTGATTTGTTGGTTACGCCAATTTGGGCACCATCCTAAAATTTGGGTAAGTTGATTATTTTAATATTTATTAAGGTATTTGATATTTCTGGACTGAGGAAAGGTATTAGATGAGTTTATACTGAAGTTTTGTTGGGAAAAATGTTAATTTTTGGGTGTTGTACTAGGAACACTGCAGGTGTAGAATTGAGTGTTTTGTGGGCTTCTTAGTAAGCCAAGTAAGGGGATAAACTAAGTCAGGGATTCTTATGAAATTAGTTATTATTTTATAGCATTAAATTTCAGGAATATATATATATATATATATATATTATAGAATTATGTTTGGGAAATACTGTTATGAACAGGGATATGATTTAAACGTGTTTTGTCAGAAATTATGATTTTAGAACAGATTTTACATTCAGAATGTTATCATTTCTGTGTGGCATGAGTTTAAATTTCCATATAATTATGTATATCAGAATAATATGTTTTCCCAGATCAAGCATGATATGATAGTTTTCAGGGCAATTATAAAGTAATACAGGAACCATGATTTTATGATTATAATATTAAATAGTACAGAGAAATTATGTTTAGTATATTATGACATGTCGGCGCAGATGCTGTGATTCATGTTATGTTATGCCGACGTAGATGTCGTGCTTCATGTTGGCATAGATGCCATAATCATGTATGACAAGACTGAATTCATGAAATATTATCATGTCAGATGTTATTATGAAATACGAAACAACTATGTTCACTATATGAAATTTATTATATGATATTAGAACCTGGATGGTATGGTTTAGTTTAGTTTTAGGAGTACGGTACCGTAGCTATATGTTCAGAATTATGATAGTGCTACCACATGACCAGTAGTGTGGGAGATGACAGTTGATGTGGCTTTGGTGTAGACTCTTGGCAGTCTGGGACCAAGTGGGACAAGCCCATCGTACTTATAAACTTATGATTGATCTAGCATGGTCGGCCAACCATTGCTAGGTCTCGCCTTCAAGTTGCATAACTTAGTCATGTGGAGGTAAGACATGACATCAGTTAGCTATCCATCATGAGTGTTATTTCAGAATTGTACAGTTATATAAGATGATTTTCATATATAGAAATTTAGTATGTTTTATTATGATATGAAAAATCATGTTTTACTCAGTTCTGATATAGACAGATTTTACCAAATATGCTGATTATACTGTTTATATGTATAACATGAAAATACTTATAGTGCCACACACTGATGTTAGTTTATTTCCCTTACTGTGAGGTGTCTTACCCCAGCTAAATAAACATTTTAGGAGTCTCAGATAGAAGAGCGGATAGAGCTCCGCAGCGTTAGAGGTCGACTATCCTACGTTGTCAGAAGGGTAAGCCGTTATGCTAGGGTTTTGGGGTTATGATTCTAGGGCACATTTTTGGTCTTTGGGTGATGTGTATATGTATTTGACAGGTTTGGTAAAACTTTGGTATTGTATTGGTTAGATAACTTGTTATGTATGTAATTTATATTTTTCGTTGCTTAGGTATCAGAGTTGTATTTCAAGTATATCCTTGGTACCCATGGGTCCACGTGGATTATGTCTTATCAGCCAAACATGATTATTATATCAAATGATATTATGGAAAAAAAATGACTATGGTAAAATAGGCAGGTCGTTACACTTATGCCTTGAGGGATCAACACAGACTCAGTCAAAGTAACCGTCTGCAAGTACGTTTGCAGGCATCCACAACCCAGTTGTAGGTCTGTTGACCCTATGGGTCATACCTTGTTTTCATTATGACAAATACTCAGGTATTTAATGTCTGCCAAGTTGATGTGCAGGTTCATTTTGGCAATATCATATGATGGCACTCAGAGACCTAGAGGAAAATGAAAACCTCGAAGATCATTTATGTTGTAATTTGTTATTATTCATTTGGGTCTATAAAAGTAACAAAGGAAAGGTCTGTAATATTTAATACATATCATGCATGTAGGAACTACAAGCTCAAAGAGCTTAGAATGACTCTAGGTCCCCACACAAAATCATGACCTTAGAAAGACCTTGTTGACCGAAACTGGATTTTTTTGGTGTCCTAAAGAAGAGTTAGACTAACCTTAGGACTCCTTATAATTTATAAAAATATGCTCTATAGTCTTAAACATTAATCATCATATGAATAGAGTTAATATACATAAGGAATAGGACCGAAATGCATTAAAAATGCATGTTCGGTTGACTGTACTTCACAAGTACAAGATATCTCGGTCGACCAAACTGGGACTGGGTCAACACTTTGACCACTACTCGGTTGACTGAACGCGGCTTAGTACATTCCACCCGAATCGGCCAAACTTCCTGCGAGTCAAACATTTGACTATACGATCGACCGAACCCAAATCCTAAGCCAACAACCTGGTTGACCGTACCCACAGGTGGGAGAATCCAATGCTTCGGTCAACAGAACTACTTAGTTCAAAACCTCCCGGTCTACTGAACCACGCAAAAAAGAAAAATCACCTTTGGGACACTATGTCCGGTTGATCGAACTTTTAGTTCAAATCTTACTCGGTCGACCGAACTTGCATAACTCGGTCAACCAAACCTTGCCTCCGGTCGACCGGTGCTCTCGGGTTGCCCTAATATTTTTACTGTGGTTAAAATATTTAAATAGGGTTAATTAGGTTAAAATGTTTTAAAATAATTGTAATAATTTCCTAAATGTCCTAAACGACTATAATGAAGGAGTAGTCTATATATACCCCCTCATTTGCAAGGATTAACAGTAGATTAGCAAAAGTGATTAGAAAAATTTCTCTCAAATATTTTATACCCTTTTTTCTATATACTCAACATTCCAAGAGAATTTTATACACTCTCTTTGATTCTTCTTTGCAAAACCATCTTTGATAAAGAAAACGTTTATTGTATCCTATTCATTTGCATTATTGTTGCAACTTGAAGAGTGAATATATTTGTGTGTTTTCATACATTATTTTAAAACTAGTATACTCTCTCATTTATTATTATTGTTGAAATTATTTTTAGAGAGTTAGCTTGAGTTGATCCTAGATTATTTCATTGATAAATATTATTTTGGGATAACTTGTTTGAGCTTGTGAATCTTGCATTATTGTTGCAAGTATTCAAGGGCTTGTTCTTGAGTAGTCTATATACACCCCCTCATTTGCAAGGATTAACAGTAGATTAGCAAAAGTGATTAGGAAAATTTCTCTCAAATATTTTATACCCCTTTTGCTATATACTCAACATTCCAAGAAAATTTTATACACTCTCTTTGATTCTTCTTTGCAAAACCATCTTTGATAAAGAGAGCGTTTATTGTATCCTATTCATTTGTATCATTGTTGCAACTTAAAGAGTGAATATATTTGTGTGTTTTCATACATTATTTTAAAACTAGTATACTCTCTCATTTATTATTATTGTTGAAATTATTTTTAGAGAGTTAGCTTGAGTTGATACTAGATTATTTCATTGATAAATATTATTTTGGGATAACTCGTTTGAGCTTGTGAATCTTGCATTACTGTTGCAAGTATCAAAGGGCTTGTTCTTATGCTTTGTGAAATATTTTTCAAACAAGTTTGATTTCAAATATCTCTTGTGTTAGAATCTTGAGAATATCATCTTAGAGATATTTTAATTACATTCACTGAAAATCTTTGAAACCCTATTTGTGGTTGATATCTATCTATATATAGTTTCAAAGATAGATTGCAAACACACTCTCACCTTTAGATTGCCTAGTGACATTATCTTAAGAGTTGTTTTATTGTCTGCACTGAACTTATAGTTCCTATATTGTTGATGTGCATTGATTGATTGATTATACTGTGCTTAATGGTACATATTAGCTTGTGTAAGAAGCATTTTCTTGTACGCAAAAATTGTATTTCAAATTAATTGTATTCCAGGCACAGGCCTGAAGAGGGAGACTAGCCTTGTTGAATAGTCTCGGACTAACTTAGACTCGGTTAGGAAAGCTAGGTGCGCCATCCTAGTAAGACGTGTTGGTTGAGGTCAGCCCCTTAAATTGACCTGGTTGTAACTGGTACCACTTCACCCGTAAAGTGAGCCTTTAGAAGAACCCTCGGGCTTGTGAGTTAGAGGCGGGTGTAGACACCCTATTTTTGCCCTAGCCAAATAGAACAATGGGTCCCCTCTTATTTTCATTATTATTATTATTACTATTATTATTATTTTTCATTAGTATTATTATTATTACTTATTTTTACTTCTATTTTATTATTATTATTATTTATTTTTTCATTATTATTTTTAATTTTAATTATCATTATTATTAGTATTTTTTATTACTATTATTACTATTATTTTATTTATTATTATTATTATTATTATTTTTCATTAGTATTATTATTATTACTTTTATTTTTATTTTTATTGTTTATTATTATTATTATCATTATTTATTATTTTCATTATTATTGACATTATTTTAGTATTTTTACTATTATTATTATTATTTATTTATTACTATTATTTTATTATTATTTTTATTTTTACCTTATTATTATTATTATTATTATTATTATTATTATTATGAGTTATACTCATCTATATTATTTCCAAAAGAAAAATATAAAAAAATGTGTAATAAAATGCAATAAACCAAAAAAGAAATAGGAAATTAGGGTTTCTAAATTTTTTTTTAAAAAGGGGGTCTCTTTTGGCTTCTAGGGGGGGGAGGCCAAGCGCACACACAGGGGACATGGCCGGAGAGCCAAACGAAAAAAGAAAAATCCAGCCACCGAGTAGCCTCCCCGGCCTCCATTCTTTCACTCTCATCTAAACACACAGCCCTCTCTCAAATCTCTCCATCTCTTACTCTCCCCAACACCAGCCTCTTAGTCTCCTTCTTAGTCGCCCAACTCCGGCTTGCTCCCCCCACGGCCACAGTCACCTGCAGCTATCATCACTCTTCATCTCCGACCAAGAGTAGCAGGAACAGTCCGGCAATCCTTGCACCAATCACCCGGCCTCCCCTCTTCACGCCGCCAGCAGCAGCGACCACCAGCAACACCCGAGGCTTTCCTCTGCAACTCTGCCACGGCACTACCCCTCTGCTTCATCACCCGATCGCCTTCCTACAACACAGCAACCTCCGGTTGCTGCAAGCCGGCGACCTCTGCAACTCCAGCCTCTGCCTCTCGGCCACATCCAACAGCCGCTGCAACCATAGCCGAGCACAGCCGCAGCCAAGCTCCACGGCCAGCACAGCAACAGCAAGCCTCCTGCTGGTTCTGCAGCCACTCCCGTGCAGTTCCTCTGTTCCAACCAGCCCCACAGACTTCGGCAGACCTTGCAGCCCCTCAGGTCCCGGCAACACCCATCTGCACCCCCATAGAACCTCCTCTGCTACTGGTCACTACTCCAGTTACACCGGCACCCAGAACTCCGGCTTCTCCCAGGTAATTCTCTACACGCCTGCCACAACACACACAGTGCATGAGCCCCTGTTTATTTTGGGTTCACTGTAAATATTCTTATTTTTTTATTTCTATTTTGATATCACCCATTGTTTTGTTTTATTGTTATTATTATTATTATTAAGGTAAATACTAATTTGTTTGTTCTCTGTTTTGTAGGATTCTTGTTAGGGGCTTATTTCAATATTTAAAAATTAAACCTTGTGGTCATGATTTTATTATATATATATATATACATTAAGTTTAGTTTTTATGATACTTGTTAATGTCTATTTATTCATTCATTTATTCTTAAACATTAGATATGGTTGTAGAATCTTTATTGTGGATATTTATTTTAATAGTTAAAGTTTGAAATCTTGTGGCATGAATCATAATGACATAAGAGTTTTAAAGTTTAAATATGAGTTTTGGTATTTATTTGAGTATATAATAGTCAAGTTGTATACCTAATATTAGGGTTGTGGTTGTATTCATTAAAATATTAATGTTCATGTTATAAGGTGTATGTTGTTCATAATGTTTGATATTCGTTTCTAGGGTTTTCGTTTTGTGTGTCCATTATGTGTTTAATATTCTTATTATCATAATACTTTTTTTTTTTGGGCGTTATTGTTTGTTTAGGTATATATGTAGGGTTCCATTTTATTATTGTGATAAGGTTCTCATTATTAATATGATGTTATATTACTATGGTATTTGTTTGTGTTTTAGTATTTTAGTACATATATGATATTATTATGGTATTCTTAGTATTATATACTATGTTATATATTTGGTATACTCACATGATAGTAATTATTAAGATATTATTCTTTTTTTTATGTATATATTTTTATTGATATTTTAGTATACATAACTCATTATAGTATTTTAGGTATATATATGGTATTATTACTACGTTTCTATTTAGTATCACTTATTAGGGTATTTTTAGAATTTTAACGTATAGGGAACTATTTAATATGGTATCTTTAGGACATCTAATATTACCTATTAGGGCATTTTTAGCCTTTTAATATATAAAGTATTACTTTTTATAATATTCTTAGTATATTAATATATATAGTATTATGGTACCTAGTTACTTATTTTGACATTCATAATATTTTAGTAGGTATGTGTTGTTTATTATCCTATTACCATATATTAAAACCTCTCATATTAGTATTTTCCTAAAAAAAAAAACCTATAAAATTTCCAAATTTTGGGAGTGTATTTGTGTAAATTATTTTCGATTTTTATCCCTATGATTTTATTGCGGGGGTATGAGCCTTCGGGCATCACGTACCCTAAGCTCTGAGGGAATATATATATATATATATATATGTATATATTTATTTATTTATTTATATCTTATATGTATTTATAAATTCATAAGAAGGAATAATTTAAAGAATTATTAGATTAACTTAGGGATAATTTTAAATTAATTAGGTACCGTTCGTAAGAACGGGCGCATAGGGGGTGCTCGTACCTTCCCCTCGCGTAACCGAACTCCCGACCCCAACTCTGGTAATGTAGACCGATTCTACCTCTAATGGGATAGTAATCATGTGTTCTAACCGCACTAAAGGTTAGTGGCGACTCCGACATTCCCATTTTTCTTGAAAATATTAAAATAATTTTAATTCCGCCGCCCAGGGCACACGCGCTCCCGGGACGCCGCGACAGGGGACGCGGGTACAGTTGGACGAACCTCGATAACATATCATGCGTGCATTTTATTTTTTCATAATTTATTTATCGCACATGTATGTTATGTTATGAATGTTGCGCATTACTTAATTTCTAAACGTTATATTTATCTGCTCATTTGGAACTATATAGATAGACCCTAGGTTGCGAATATACTCCTGTTAGATTAGCTAAACCTAGGAATAAATTTTAAAATTCCTATTCACCACCCATCTTGGGAATACACCAAAACTAACAATTGGTATCAAAGTCTCGTTACACTAGACTTAAATATTTTTGCAAAAAGATCGCAATGACTCAATTTGGTGTATCCTCATTTGGAGAGGGACAGTCATCTTCTAGGCCTTCTGTATTTTGCGGTGTCGATTACACCACCTGGAAAATTAAAATGAGTGTATTTATAAAATCAATGGATTGGATGACTTGGCGGGTGATTGTTAATGGGATTCGTATGCCCTTGAATGAAAATGATATTTGGGAAATATTCAATTTGCAAACGGCATGCTGCTGAAATTTCAAAAAAAATTTTCAAATTAAAACTATGTACTAAGATGATTATGATAAGATTAATGCTAAAATATTCTTGAAAGGATGAGTGAAAAAAAAAATTAATATTAAATTTCATCCTTGCATGATCATTGAGAATATTTAAGGGAGCTTAGCTCCATCCCTATAGAAAAAACACAAATGACTCACTTGCATCACATTTTTCTATTTAAATATTAAGGCTCTTCTAAAATCCTAGAACATCATATACAACTCTTAAATCTCAATGAACAGATATGTAGTGTTCTTGGTCATTAGTACAAATTCATGCCTTAATATATATATTTTTTGATGCATTTATGGTCTATAGGGACAACTATACTGATCAAGATAAATATAGTTAACAAATATTAAGTATAGTTGGTTTAAGGAATGCAAAATACTTGCTTATACTACTAGGCATAATGAAATAAATCTCTAACTAGTATAAGAAGTTTACTTCATCTAAGCTTGATTTCAAATCAATAGGGGGAGCTCTTGAAATAAACTTTCTATCTTGTGTGTGCTCACCAATATTCTTAATCTTAGATGTGCATTGAAACATATTGTGCCATGTGCTTAATTGTTATGTTTTTATTGAATACCTTAAGTGAAAAATATAATTCTTGCCACATATTCTTTGATTTTGCTATATGATCGTGCATGTGATTGTTAAACTTTTAGTATCTATATGGTAGTATTTTTATGATTATGTTTTACTTGTGTGCTTAAATGACCACTAGAAAAATTGTGCTTGCATTATTTTTAAGTTTCTTTTTCAGCAAGCACATCCCCTGCACTTTTTGATAACATCATTAGGGGAAATATTTCTTTAATACCTTATGGCAAGATATGTTTTGCAAAATTAAATCTTTTATCTCTTGTCTTATTATATAACTGGTTCAATCTCACATGAAAATGCATACGAGCTAGTTAGAATAAAACCATGCTCAAACTTACAATTTGCTACCATATGTCGTGTGCTTTAAACTCATATTTTTTACAGTTCTTATGATATATTTAAACTACAATGGGTTGAGGACTATTTTGGTCTAACCTAGTTTACTGTGTCATTTCAATTTTAAATGACTAGTTATACTATTGTGGGTGCTTACTTGAATATATTTTTAATCAACAGTAAAATTCGTTATACCCAAATGCTTTTATATTCTTATGCCCAAATATCACATCAAAAAGGGGGAGAATTTTTCTAAGCAAAATGAAAACTATTTCAAAATGAGGGAGTGCTATTTTTAAGCTAGGTTATTTATTTATTTATTTTTATGATAAAATACTTTTCTTAACTTAACCCTTTTACTGAAGCCAAAAAGGGGAACAAGAGAGTAAAATGATAAAATTCTAAGCGAGCTATATTGCATGCTACATGTGTGTGCCTTGCTACAAAAACTAAATGCATTTGATCTGAAATGTTTTCTTTTCTCGATATGCTTGAACTATATTGTCTATCTTTAAAATTATGCATATTCTTAAGGGAAGTCTTTTCAGACTTATCCCATTTTACTATAATGCGTTGTCATCATCAAAAAGGGAGAAATTGTTGATTTTTTGAATCTGATCCCTATTTTGATGCTTACAAAGTATCTGTATCTCATTTTTGCATTTAGTGTGTGAATACGTCTATATCTTAACATGCACATGAGGTAAAGGGAAAATGGAAGCCATAAGACCTCAAGATCATACATCCTGGCGTATTCTATGCAGTTTGAAGAGCAAAGAGGTAGAAGAACAAAAAGAATGAAGACTATTTGTTTACTTTAATTGCATTTTATTTTGGGTCCATAATATTAATATGGTTTGTAATAATGCATATGCATGCATGATAGGGTTTTAATGCTCAATGACCATAGATTGACTTTAGATCCCCATAAACACTTTATGGAAAATCCCCTATAACTTAAAAGTTGTACCATTATTAACAGGGGTGAATTCTAATAAGAATTAGGACTTAAAGTGAACTTTGAAAGGGCTTCAGTTGACCGAACATAGGGCGTTAAAAATTCCTCGGTCGACCGAATTGGTAAAAAGTCAATACTTTGATTTGGCTCGGGCGACCGATCCAAGTTTGAAATAAAATTCCACGGTTGACCGAACCTTGAATGCCGACACTTTTTACCAGCTTCGGGTGCTCGAACTTATAGTTCAAAATCACCTCGGGCAACAGAATTGTGAAGTTCGACAAATCGAACCACTCACCAGGCGACTGAAAGCACAAACGATTGGGAAATCGCCTTGGTTTCAGCCAATCGGTTCTCCCTACAGTCACCCAAACCCAAAAACAACTCCGTGTCTGTTCGGGCGACCAAAAATCTTGGGTTGCCAAAAAATAACAGCGGTAATTGGGGTTAAAACTTAATTAAACCTTTTCTAAAATACCAAATGAGTACCCCAATAGTTATATTTTGTGGAGTACCTATATATACTCTCTCATTTTCTTTGATTAGTAAAAGGATTAGCAAAAAGATTAACAAAAGCAATCTCAAATTTTTATACTCCTATTTGCTCATACTCCATAATTTTTTTAAGCTTATTTATTCATACTCTCTCAAACTCTTATTTGCAAAAATCATTTTGGAATAGAGAGTAACATTTTCTTATTCTCCTCACTTGCAAATTAATTGCAAGTTCGAAGGGAGATTGATTGAGCTTAATTGTGTGCTTCAAACTCTCACATTTTCATTATTTTAAAATCCCTTTTGAGAGTATTATTTTAAAGTTCTTCCCATATTACTTGATTGCTACATCTTTATCTTTGGGAAAACTTTTTAGAGCTTGTGTGTTTTTACAAATTCATTGTAAGACTCAAGAGCTTCTTTGGTGATTATTGAAAAATATTTTTGAAGCAAATCTCTATTATTACCTATGCTTGATTGTAGAAATACATTTTTGGTAGATATAATATTGTGTATTGATAAATATTTGAAGTGCATTATATCTTGAATCAAGGAACTCATTCATTAGCATCTCTCACATTATCATGTACCTTACTTGATTGAGAGATATATTTGACATACTCATTTGAGCATTAATTCTTTATCATACTTGAGTGCATTGATCGTACTATGCTTATTGATGGTACATATTTGCTTAGTTGAGAAGCATTTGAATTGTACGCAAATTTTATATTCATCGTTGTATTCTTGGCGTGGCCTGAGGGGGTGTTGATTTAGCCCGTAAGGATCAGGTTGTAAAGGTTGGGGTTAGCCCAATGAAAGTGACTTGAGATTTTCCTCACCCACTAAGGAGAAGAGGTTGTAACCGGTGTCGCTCTACTTGCAAGCGAGCATTAGTGGAATCCTTGGGCTTGCGAGTTAGAGGCGAGGACGTAGGCACAGTTGCCGAACCCGGATAATATATCGTTTGTCGTTCTTTCTTTCCCTCGCAATTTAATTTCCGCACATATATGCTTATATTTGTATTATTATAAATGATTGTGAAATACTAAGATTGTTTAAAATATTTTACATATCTGCTCAGTTCAATTCTTGTTGGGTAATTGGTATTTGCATAGATAGACTCTAGGTTGGGAAATACTATTTGTGGATTTGAATTGAACTTAGGTAGAAAATTTTTAAATACCCAATTCACCTCTCTTCTTGGGATCACATCAATTCCAACAGGGCCTACAACTTTATTATTATATTACTTATTTAATTTTTAAAATTCAAAACAATAATAGAAAAATATTTTTAAAAAATCAGTAAAATTTTGGAAAAATGTTTTTGAGGTCAGAAAAAATATTTTAAATCATCCCCACTTGGAAAAATGAGGAAAAACTTCAAAAACCTCTAGAAAATTTTGGAAAAATATCATAAATATTCAGAAAAATTCCTACAAAATTTTGAAATAAAACTGGGAGCAATTTTCTTAAAATATTTTCTCAATTTTCTAAGGGGGTGTGTCTCTATGATTTTAAAAATGGGCAATGGGCATTTCAGGCCTCACCTGTATTAACTTTGAGAGGGGGGGGGGGGAGTTTCTAATGAGATCCCCACTTTTGGGGGTCTTATTAGACATTCCTAAATCACACCCCATTTTGATATGTATATTTGTTTATTTGAGTGTATATATTTGTCAATTTATTTATTTAAAAGGCGTAAAATAAAGGTTATTAAAATTCCATTTGGGATAATTCTTAATTAATTAGGTAGTGTTCGTAGAACGGGTGCGCAGGGGGGGGGGAGCTAGTACCTTCCCCTGGCATAACCGAACTCTCAATCCCAATCCTGGTATACGCAGACCGATACTATTCTTAATTAAATAGTAATTAGGTGTTCTAATCACACCACGAAAAACGTTAGTGGGACTCCAAACTTCCAATTTTTTTTGAAAATGAAACTTATTATTTTTATTGGCCTCCCCGGGGCACCTCACTCTCGGGACATCACGACAGGTTGCAAATGGATTAACAAAATAAAAATTAGGTCTAATGATTCTATTGAACTCTACGAAGCCCCTTTTGTATTTAAAGGATATTCTTAGGAATATGGCAGTGACTATGATCGATGAGACTTGTTTTACGACTTGTCTCACCTTAGTACGCAGTCATCTTGCTATTTCTTCTATATTGCAGTGATATCTTTTTCTGATGTATGTTAATAATGTATTCTTAAATGGTGATCTTCAAGAAGAAGTCTATATCGCCATTCCCTTGGCTATCCATGCTCCAAAAATAAAGTCTTCCACTATGCTCCTTGTGCTTGGTTTTCTTTGTTCAGTGTCACCAATATTACTACCTTTGGGTTCACTTAAAGTGCATATAACTCTGCCCTCTTTATTTGTAAATCTAACATATACATCACCCTTCATTTTGTATATGTTGATGACATGATTATTGCAAGACTAAGGGTGTCCTCACTTCAAATAGCTCTCTTCATTCCAAGTTTGAAATGAAGGATCTTGGCTCTCTTCACTACTTTTTAGATCTTGAAGTTTCTACTCTTGGTGATGGCCATCAACTCATTCAAGGGAAATATGATAACAACGTCACCTCTCATATAGGGCTTACAGATCACAAAACTGCTGCTGCTACTCTTGTATCCATTTTATAGATGGCTTTCCCTTTTTTGATCCTACACTTTATTGCCAATTAGTTTATAGTTATTACTATCTCATGATTACTTGTCTTGATATAGCTTACGTACTGCACTTAGTAAGTCAGTTCATGGTTACTCCTTGGTTGAACCACCTTGCTACCATTATGTGGAATCTTTGGTATATGAAAGGAGCTATATCCTACTTACTAGCTTTATTTTTCTTAGAATTCCTCCTTTGCACTTCACCCTTGTTGTAATGCTAATTGGGTTGGAAATCATGTTGATCGTTGTTCCACCATTGGTTTATGTTTTTTCCTTATTGATTCTTTTATTTTAGGGTGAAGCATGAAGTAAGATTTCACTGCATAATCAACTATTGAGGTTGAGAATTGTGTACTGGCATATTCAACTTCTGAATTATTGTGTCTATGTTGTGGAGCAATTCTTAGATAGAAAGTACTAGCTCCCACTGGGACTTCATAAAAAGCTCACTGATATGGGTGTTTCATTCTCCATAGCTATTTTTCTTTACTCTGACAATCATAGCATCATTCAAATCGCACTTAATGATGTCTTAGGTGAGCACATGAAGGATACTAGGACAAAATTCCATTTTATTCGGTAACACATGATCTGTTGTGGCCTTATTCACTTTTTTCCTCTCTCCTCCAAACACCAACAAGTATTTTCACTAAACCACCCTATTCCGGTCGTTTTCAGCACTTAGCAAACTCAAGTTGGTATCACAAGTATTTTTCTAACACAATATACACTGAGAGGATTGGCTCCAACCTATTGGAGAAATTATAAAAGATTTCCAAAGAATTCAAAATTTTATTTTGAAGCGGAAATAGTCATCCAGCAACAAGCACCCGGCCAAGCAATTGGACTTGATCATGAAGTATGAGAAATAATTATTTTCTGGTTGCAACAAAGATCTGAGAGAGAGAGAGAACGTTGCGGGATGGTAGGGTGAAATCTCCATTTCCCCGCGATACTGGAAACAACAACGATAGCGATTTGAAAATCCAATATCCGATTTACTCCTTGATTCACTCCACTCCCAACAACAGCCTTAGACAAACTCAACTCACTCAGTTAACTCTCTCTCTCTCTCTCTCTCTCTCTCTCTCTCTATTTAAACACAAATAACAACCCTTTTGTCTGCCATTCCCCTTGACAATTTCTTGCATTCTTCTTCCTCTCTCTCTCTCTATGCATAACAATTCTCATTTAAGTTTGCCCCGCACTTCTTTCTTCCGAACCCGACGCCCACCCTCGGTTCGAAACACAAACAACAGAATCCGATTGCAAGCAGCAGTAAACCATGAAATGATCCCCCCTCCATACCCCTGGGCCGCCCAGCGACGCGCCACCGTGCAAAGCCTCAACCACCTCTTGTCCGCTGGCACTGACACCATCGGCGGCGACGTTCAGTGCCATGAATGCCACAAGAAATACGAAATGGAGTTCGATTTGCAGCTGAAGTTCGCGGAGGTCGCCTCGTTCATACACAAGCACGAGGACAGCATGCACCGCAGGGCTCCGCCGGCGTGGATGAACCCCACGCTTCCTGACTGCAGGTTTTGTGGCGGAACCAACTCAGCGAAGCCGGTGATTTCGGATAAGAAGAAGAGAATAAATTGGCTGTTCTTGCTGCTGGGGCAAATGCTGGGGTGCTGCACGCTCCAGCAACTCAGGTATTTCTGCAAGCACACCAAGAATCATCGCACGGGCGACAAGCGTCAGCTTCTTTACTGTACCTATCTTGTCATGTGCAAGCAGCTTGATCCGGAGGGGCCTTTTGATCCATGATTTGTCACTTAACTTCTTAAGATCTGATGGCCTGTGCAAGCAGCTTGGAATGCTTTTAATCTGTTTCATTAATTTCGTGGCTAGCTGTGAATGTAGGTTTAGTTTCGGTACTGGCTTTTTCCTACGTTCTGATGTAATGCAGTTTAGATGATCTTTGAAATATTTGCATTCATGTTCAAGCGTGCAGACTTCTTTGTTTGGTAGATTCAAGTATGATTTTTACGTTGGGATAAATTAGTTCAAAGCTTCTTAGCAATTGAGGCACAACCTAATATGTTCGTGGGGATGAAACTATTCGTGGCACTTAAAAGATTGGATTATTTAAAAATTGAGAACTATTGGGAAGAAGGAAGATTCACGGATTACATGATCAAACATCAAATATGGTAGGCTAGACGGTTGGGAAGGGATCTTCGAGCAACAATCGCACACAAGCAAAACATACACAAACAAGAATGGAACACCAGATTTATGTGGTTCAGTCCACTGTGACCTATATCCACGGGAGAGTATAAATCTACTATAACCGTCGGGAGAAATATATAAGAAGAAAGAGGAGGCTACTGCCCTCAACTCCTCTCTCTACTTCACACAACACAGCACCACTCACTCTCCAACTCACAGTTCTCTGCACTTACACAACATAGAACCACAACTCACACAATCAGTTGCAACTCTCCACACTTAGCACACACAATTACAAACACATATATATACACATGGGAGGGGGAAGTAGTCAAATAAGGAAACTGTAATGTCAACGTGGTAAGCAGATTGTTGGCGGTCGTCCATCTCCAGCTTCAACGTGTTCTACTAGGTAGTGTGGCTGCTGACACTCATACGAGCCACACATCCTAACAATCTCCACCTTTGCGAGTATCAACTCTAAAAAAACTACAGCTCCACCTTGATACGAACTTGATCAAGGCAAGTTTTCATAACTTGGTTCAAACGTCTGAACCATGCAGAGAGTACCGCTTTCTTCATCGGCAAACCAAACTCGTTTGTTCGTTTCTGACGATGTACCGCTATCATCTTCTGAGGTCGAACCACCAACCATTGTGGTTCCTATCAACTGATACAACCCACGAGACTCCTTCCCAGTAAATATTATTGAGTCACGTCGGGTCACCTCCATAGTTCCACCTGCGACAGAGATTTGACAACCCTTAGAATCCAACTGACTAAGGAAGATTAAATTTCTTCACATCCTTGGAACAAAGTTAACATCATCCAAAATATGGACCGCTTCAACAGGCGTCTTCAGCTTCACATATCCAATCCCTCTAACATCGCATGAAGACCCATCACCGAGTGATACCATACTGCGAACTTTGAAAGAATGAAAAAATTCTTTCTTAAAGCAAACATGAACTAAACTCTCAGAGTCCAAAACCCATCCATCATCGTTTGGACTGCCATGAGCATTCATGTTCTTCGTCATCAATTTTCGGCACTCTCTCTTCATATGGCCGTGTTTTTTACAGTATCGACACTGCACGTTTCTTCGATTGATTTGTCGATGTGAGCTACTCACTATTACAAGGGCCTCATAATTACCATGCCATGTGGCATGCTCCGATACATTGACACTGTCCCGTGTCTTCTTTTCTTCTTCGTATCTTTTTCGATCTTCACAGTCCCTCTTGAAGTGCCCATTTTTATCACACCAGTAACACACGACCTCGCTCATATCTTGTCCTCTTGACTTTGAAGGCCATTGCTTACCTCCGAGCTTTTGATCTGTGCTTCTTCCTTGTCTCTCACTATTAACCACCAAAGCTTGCTCACAAGACGTCACAATCGACTTTCTTAACGTCTTAGAATCTTGAAATGATGCCATCACATCATCCAACTTCAAGGTTTCCTTCCCCACGAGCAATGCAGTTACCATCAAATGAAGCTGGTAGAGACGACAATAGTAGAAGCGCCTTATCTTCTTCATCAATCTTTACGCCGAGCTCAACAACTGGGTCAAAATATTGTTGTAATCGTTTATGTGATCAAAAATACTGCTTCCATCGTTCATTCAAAGTTGATACAATTTCTTCTTCAGAAACAATTTATTGGTAAGGTACTTGGACATATACCTTTGCTCCAATTTCTTCCAGAGCTCAATTGGTGAGGTTTCGTCTAACACCAAATACTTAACTTCATTTTCTAGACACAATAGGATTGTGCTGACCGTCTTCATCTTTAATTCGGTCCAATCATCATCTTTGAAATCATCTGGCTTCTTCCCGATCAATGGCTTGATCAAGCCTTAATAAACCAAAATGTCCTTCAATGTGCTCTGCCATAAATTGAAGTTGTTCCGCCCATCGAACTTCTCCACCTCAAACTTTGAAGTGTCAATACCTGCCATTTTGCTCTGATTCTCACAAAATGGACACCGCCAATGGCTTCGAAATGGCCGAAAATCTTAGAAATAGTTCAAGCCGCTCGGAAAATCGACTCGAAATGGCTCTGAAAAGTCCAATCAAACTCTCAGTCAAACTTGGTCAACTCTAGTAAACTTTAATGGAATATTCCTCTCACTGACGGAATATTCCCTCACAGTGTTAGTGATGCAGTCAACTGTGCTGTTTGTTGACGTGGCATGTGGGGGCCCACTGCTAACGCGACACTCTGGGGCCCACCTTCTGATGCATAAAATGTGAGACCCACTATGGGTCCCAGTGCTGACGTGGCGTGGGGCCCCTAGCTGACGTGGCGGCTAACTCGGCCGCTGACGTGGCTGCTGATTGGACGGTTTATTAGGCGCCACGTGGTGCTAACTAGGCACTGACGCGGCACGGGTCCCGGCTAACATGGTCGTCTTCTACCTTCCGCCCGTTCACCGATCTTATGCTGGCATGTGACCGCGCATGAAGTGACTGCCGACTCCACCGGCGCGTGAAGGCGCATGGGTGCGCATGGGAACGTCGCCTTGACATCGGCGGCACATGTGAGCATGTGTGGCTTCCTTCGATCTCCGTTCGAGCTCTGGTTACCACTTTTAGTTTCGTCTCGATGAGAGGAATCTTTTGGTGGTCTCAAAATCGAGTTTCGAGCTACTGGGTAGAGGCTCAAACCTGGGAATTTTGCTTCGATCCGACGATTTTACTCTAACCTCGCTCTGATACCATTTGTTGGGAAGGGATCTTTGTGCAACAATCACACATAAGAAAAAAAAATACACATATAAGAATGGAACACCAGATGTACATGGTTCGGTCCACTGTGACCTACGTCCACAGGAGAGTACAAATCTACTATAACCGTCGAGAGAAAGATACAAGAAGAAGGAGGAGGATACTGCCCTCAACTCCTCTCTCATTCTATCTGCTTCACACAACACAGCACCACATACTCTCAAACTCACAGCTCTCTGCACTTACACAACACAACACCACAACTCACACAATATGCTGCAACTCTCCACACTTAGCACACACAATTACAAACACATATATATACACGTGGGAGAGGGAAGTAGTCAAATAAGGAAGCTGTAATGTCAACGTGGTAGGCAGATTGTTGGTGGCCGTTCATCTCCAACTTCAACATTTTCTACTGGGTGGTGTGGCTACTGACACTCATACGAGCCACACATCCTAACATAGACAATGCTAAAGTTTGTGTTCTCTCTTTGGTCAGTGGACCTGTCCATCCAATATGACATAACCAAACTCTCAACCCCCATGATCCTTCTGGATCATCGCCTGAACGTTGGGCATAGTTTGTTTTAGATATTAATTAAATATGAGATTAAACACAAATAGATATTAATTCTCATGGTTAAATTTGAGAATAATAATTTCTTATTTATTTTACATTATGAAATAATAGAAATATTGGATTATCATTCGCTTTATGATTAGAACATTTTTTTTTATTATTATCAAATCATTATCTTATAAAAACTATCACAATATGTGAACAAGCTAGGGGGTTTGATGCCTCGTGACAATTGAGGAAAATAAGAAAAATATGAGTGAGAAATAGACCAGATAATTTGTCAATTAATTGTCTGTTATTTGCATAATTAATATCATTTCACTTAAAACTAAGGAAAACCTTGGTTAAGGAAAAGAGAGAAAAGGATCACCATAGTTTGAACAAAATTCGAGAATACAATTTCGTTAAAGGAATGTATTAGGACTCCATATACGATTGTTCTATGAAATAACTTTAGATTAAGTATCTAAATGACATTCAATCTGCTCATCTTTTTGTACTTATCAATATTGAATCCTTCATGTCCATGCATAATTGATCACAAGAACAAAGTTTAATCATCCCATCTCATGAAATATCATAAGGGATAATTGTCCAATCCCAAAGTCTGCCATTTGTTTGATTTCAAATGTTTTATAAAATTGGTTTAGATTACCAAACTTTATAGTCTCTAAATATTTTTTTATCATAATATATTATTACAACACAATAATAATGATATTGCTTTCATTTTTATGAATAATTATTGTTTATTTTAAATATGATAATAGTGTGTAATAACACGATATTATCGGGCGCACGGGATGGGGGTGGAGCATTGATGTCCAATAACCAAAATAATGAGGGTAGCTTGGTCCTAAAAATAGAATTGCCATATGAATATGGATTCTCTAAAACTTATCAAGATAAAGGGTGAGAATAAGATGCCCATATTTAATTGAATTTTTTTCATTTTTAAGAATGCATTAACATGCCTATCACATAAGATTCTCATCTGCAAACAAACATAAGAATGAAATGTCATAAACATCACATTTATGGAATTAGGAACTAAAAAATTTGTGTTTTGATTTTTAAAAGCACATTAGATTGGTCTCAAGTCAAAAAATCTTGAAAGGATGTAACAACCCTCTCCTTTTTCTTTTTCTTTTTCTCTGTTAGTCTATGCAGCTTTTACTGCCTCTGTTTGTATGTTCATGCCTCATCAAGCTTCATGCTTGGTTTGTCTTTTTACTGAGCGACTACTTTCCTTCTTTAAAAAAAATGGGTATTGGATTAATTATCAAATGTTCAGTCACTCCAAGAAAGATTTAAAAATATTACCCTTTTTTTTAAAAAAAAGTCAAAAAATATATACAACCATTGAGATGACTCAAAGAGTTTAAATTTTGTGTGTGTGTGTGTGTGTGTGTGTGTGAGAGAGAGAGAGAGAGAGAGAGAGAGAGAGAGAGAGAGAGAGAGAGAGGAACATGGCTTGGGGGGCACTAGCTGTGGTACTGCAGTCGTATGTGAGGGCAATAAAAAAATAATCAAAATTTTAGAAAAATCCTAATGTGCCCAATTAAAAGTCGAAGAAAAATCGTAATTACAAATAGACAAAGAAGTCTTCATTGTCCAAAATGGGCCTTGAACTATCCGGACCTTCTTGCTTTCCTTTAAACCATGAAATGAGGCTAATGAAAAATAAACAAGAGAAATTATATAAAGTTACGATGAAAAAGGGGCAAATCCTCGGTTGTAAAATAAATCAATCTTCAAAACCTGACCTGTTGCGGGGTAAAAATTGTAGGGATGCTCCTTCAACTTCCGTTGACCTGAAAGGGGAAGAAAAGAAAGGCTTGGAGGACCCGGGGTGTACTTTGGGGGATCATTCTAATGCCTAAGTAAGAAGAATGCTTTTAGAGAGGCTAAACGCAACAGTATAATAGTATTGAAAGACTTACCTTGGCCTCTTCTCCAGATCCCTTCTTATAGGGGCTCGAGTTGACCGTAGGTTGGTTTGCATTTATTGCTCGGGGGCATGAATCGCTCCCTAGTCATAAAGTGCTTGCGCCTATTACTCGGCTATTTAAGCCACTAGCGTGGATCTCTTCTCCTCTTTATTGGGTTGGAGTTGATCACTCGTCAGAATGTCTGACCTGGAGAAGGCGCGAGATAGGTGTTGATCTGCCCTCATTGGCTGTATTATTTTGGGCGTATCAGTTGTCCCCCCCTCAGTTTCAAATTTCTAGACGAAATTTTGAATAATTGCTTTGTCTGCATCTTTCCCCTCAGAAGGTTTAATGCTCCCTCTTTTTTTTTTTTTTTCTCGGGCATGGTCTACCAAACGAGTTGCCGAGCTACTCCACAAAGGGACTTTTGCTGAGCTACTCCATGTAGGGAAGTTGGCTGACTTGTCCGACCAGTTCCATGAAGGGAAATTGGTCGAGCTGTCCGACTTGCTCCATGAAGGGAAGTTAGCTGATCTATTCGACCTGCTCCATGGAGGGAAATTGGCTGAGCTGTCCGAGCTTTTCTCTGCAGGGAAGTTGGCCGACCTGTCCGACCTGCTCCATGAAGGGAAGTTGGCAGACCTGTCCGACTTGTTCCATGCAGGGAATTTGGCCGAGTTGTCCGACGTGCTCCATGTAGGGAAGTTGACCGACCTGTCTGACCTGCTCCATGAAAGGAGGTTGGCTGACCTGTCCGACCTATTCCATGCGGGAAAATTGGCCGAACTGTTCGAGCTGCTCCATAGAAGGAAATTGGCCGAGCTGTCCGAGCTACTTCATAAAGAAAATTTTTGTCGATCTGTCCGACTTGCTTCATGAAGGGAAGTTGGCTGACCTATCCGACCTGTTCCGTGGAGGGAAATTGGCTGAGCTGTCCGAGTTGCTCCATGAAAGGAAATTGGCCGAACTGTTTCATGAAGAAAATTTTTGTCGATCTGTCCAACCTGCTCAATGAAGGGAAGTTGGCTGATAGCTTACAGAGCGATTATGCCGGTCAGTTCGTGTCGAGCTGCTTCATGGAGCGAATTTTGTTGAACTGATCTTTCCAAGCAGCTTCGTGGCCTTACTGAGCTGTGCTTATCTGTTGGGCTATATTTGGTCTTTTTGAAAATGAGTTATGCTTATCTTCTAAGCCGTTTTCAGCATTTCGAGTGGTGCTCATCAGTTTGGTCTCTGTGCCTATTGAGTCGTGCTCATCTGTTGGGCTGTTTGTGGCTTTACGAGTCGTACTCGTAATTTGGGCCTTTGATTTTTAGTGAGTCGTGCTCATCTACTGGGCTGTTCACCTTCCGAGTCGTGCTCGGCAATTTGGCCTTTGCAACTCACGAATCGTGCTCATCAGCTGGGCTATTTTTGGCCTTACGAGTCGTGCTCATCCTTTGGAGCCTTGATATTTAATGAGTCATGCTCATTTATTAGGGGTTGTTGCCTCTAGAGTCGTGCTCGGCAGTTTGGCCTCTGCCATTGGTGAGTCATACTTAATGAGTCGTGCTCATTTATTTGGTGTTTTATCTACTCCTTTTTCCAAGGCATCGTCACATCCTTCTTGTCTTGCAAAAGATTGATAAATGCATGTTTTAAATGCGTCGTACCTTGGGAAGTGAGTTGGATGAAACGTTCTCATTTATGGGTTGCCGATCTGATGTTGTGTCCGAGGCAATGTGGTCTTCTCGATGTGCTGTCTGTCCTCGGGAAGCCGTGGCTGTGCACGTGATAGAGATTTTCTATGGGTTCATGGATTCTTAATGTTCTTTTTCTCCCTCGAGACGCAATCCTTTTTTGCAGATGAGAATTTTTGAGATTCCCGCCTTAGGGATTCATGTCATCCTCTCTTTATAAAGGCCAGAGGACTCCTTCATTCTGCACTCATCTTCAGTCCAAAGGACTCCTTCATTCTCTTCTCTTCTTCAATCCACGGGGTCCCTCACTTGTCGTTAGGCATGCTTTCCTTTTCAACTGCATGTTTGTTTTGTTGTTCTACGTGTTCTTCATGTTCTTCACTATTCTTGCGTTCACTTTGTATGTTTAATCTTTTCTTGTAAGACGACTTTACTGTTTGTGTGTGAAATTTTTCTATTTTGATCTGCTTTGGCACCTTTTCCTCTTTGGTTTTGCTGGGTGCTTGCCCGTTTGATTCGTAGGTAAAGGTATTGTTTCGTTCACACTTTGTTTTCCCAATGGAGTCTTCTTCATAGCCTTTGAGGGTTCCAACTATAGTGAGGAACGCTCGTTGTGATCTCACCCCCTTCGATTTGCAGAATGTTTGTTATTTTTTTGCTATACCACAGAGTATTACTGTTAGATTACCCTCTATTGCCGAGTCAGCCCTTGATCCGGGCTCTGAGGAGCTCTGCTTCTATACAGATTACTTAGATTTAGGTCTCAGGCTCCCTTTTCCCCCCTTTGTCTCTAATGTATTACGTTTTTACCGAATAGCACCTTCCCAACTTGTTTCGACCTCCTATCTCTCGCTCACCTGTTTTGCTGTCCTTCTGCTCTGCCTAGACCACCAGCCTATAGTTCCCTCTCTTTAGGAGTTGTTTCCAGATGCGAACGCATTTTGTAGAGAAGGAGCTATACTATTTCAACTCTCTACCAGGTTATAAACATTTTTCGGCGAGCAATTCTTCTATACATAACTGGAAGTCTTGGTACTTCTTTGCCTCGGGGGAGTTGGACTACACGGGCTTTCTGGTCTGGTATTCTCCTCTTGATGGTAACATTGTCTATCCCTTATCCACCTTCTTTTGCAGGGCTACTAGTAGGTTATTCGTTGACTCACCTTTTTTCCTTTCACCCCTTTTCCTTTGTAGTTCGGATGCGCCATCTTCTTCCAAAGCTTTCCCCCGAAGAGCAGGCCATCCTTAAAAAGTTGCGAGCCCTTGGCGAGCAGGGGATCATCCCTCACAAGGAGCTGCTCCAAGAGCGTGTCCTCATGCAGTGGGGGATCCGCCCTGTTTCCTCAAGTCTTTCCTCGCCTCTGATTTTCTATATATGTGTTCGGATATTATCTCTATTGTTGGTGTTTTTACTTCTTTTCTCTCTGTCCTTGCAGATATGGACTTCAACAGATATGAATCTCTCATAGGGGAAGCCAAGAAGCAAAGGGTGAGTAGGAGTAGGAAGAAAAGAAGGGAGATCGAGGGGGAATCCTCTCAAAGGGATGCACCTGCTATAGGTGATTCTGCTACCCTACCTGATGAGATCAATGCTGCTCCTCCTCCGATCCCCCAATCTCATACTGAAGCGATTTTTCACGGGCCGACCCGTTCTATTTCTGCTCTTCGTCGGGCGGTACACGTTGAAGATTTTGTGCAGGCCCTTTGCACTCTTCCTGACGCTCTTTCAATGAAGATTCGCCACACCTCATACCAGGTATATATTCTTCAACTGACTTATTCTTCTCCCCTTATACATAGTTTTGTTAACCGTTCTATATTTTTTATTCTTCCTCAGCTGGCGACGATGGCTTTAGCACAGGAGGAGAAGGTTGCCGAGATGTACCGATGGACCTTGGATGCCAAGGAGAAGTACGTTGTTGCTCAGAACAAACTGCGTGAGGCCGAGGTTCGTGAGTGGGCTCTTCAGACTGAGGTTGAGCGCCTTCGTAGAGAGGAGTTACTTGCCAGAGAAGCTGCCGCTGCTGCTACTGCCTCCCGAACTGCAGTAAAGGAGTACAAGGACTCCAAAGAGTTCGTCATTGACACTTCCAAAGCTTACCGGGTGGGGTTCAGGAGGTGTCGGGACCAAGTCAAAACCAAACACCCTGAGCTTCCGCTGGATGGTGTGAGCTCACACGGTTATAACAATAAGAGTCATGAATCCGCGGAAGATCTGGATGAGGAAGAGGAAGGGGAGGAGGAGGAAGCTGGAGAGGGGAGTAAAGCAAACTAGTTTGTAGGAACTGAACTTGTAATATAAATTTTTCAAACTTTATTGACGTTGTACAACTATAGGTACTTTTATTACTGCACTGTAAGAAGCACTTTGAAGAATAGTATTTTTTTAACATATCCGAGTTCCAAGTGTTATTAATCTTTTCCCCTATGCATCTTCCAACTTGTATGTCCCTGACTTTATCTCGATTGTGACTCTATATGGACCCTCCCAATTTGGCTTTAACTTATGTGACCCTGACTCTGATGGGTAGTTCCGCGTCTTCCTTAGGACTAAGACTCCGGGTTGGAAATTTCGTATTTTGACGCGATTGTTGTAGTACTTTGCTACCCTCTGTTGGTACGCTGCAACTTTTAGACTCGCCTGATCCTGTCTCTCTTCCAGCAGGTCTATTTCTGATATGAGCTCTTCATTGTTGGTCTACTCGTTAAAGTATTGCCTTCGCTAGGAGGGTATCCCTACCTCTGCTGGGATAACCACTTTTGCGCCAAAGACGAGTATAAACAAGGTTTCCCCTGTTGCCTCTCTCTTGGTGGTGTGGTACGCCCATATGAGGGAGGGGAGTTCCTCTGCCCATCTACCTTGCATAGATTCGAGTCGCATCCTTAATCCGTGCAGTATCATCCGGTTCATGTTCTCTACCTGTCCATTACTCTGGGGGTGCGCCACTGTTGCGAAGACGAGCTTAATAGATAGGTCCAAACAGAACTTTTTGAAGCGCTCGTTGTCGAACTGCCTCCCGTGATCTGTAACTATTGCCTAAGGGATTCCAAAACGGCAAACCACTGATGTCCACATGAAGCGTGTAATGTTTTACTCTGTTATGGTGGCTAGAGGTTCGACCTCTACCCACTTAGTGAAATAATCTATTGCTACCAAAACTTTCTTTGACTAGTCGTCTGCGGTAAAGGTCCCAGGATGTCTATTCCCCACTGTGTGAAGGGATAGGGACTGGTTAGAGGGGAGAGTAAACTAGAGGGTATGTGTGGTACTATTGCGCATCTTTGACACCTGTCGCATCGTTGACGAGCTTGATCACATCTTTCTTCATTATGGGCCAGTAAAATCCTTGCCGCATGGCCTTGTGGGCTAGAGCCCTACTAGCAAGGTGGTTTCCGCATACTCCTTCGTGAATTTCCCTTACTACGTATTTTCCTTCCTCATTGTTTAGACAACGAAGGTAGGGCAGTGTTAGGGATCGTATGTACAACTCCCGGCCTATCAGCGTATATCTTGTTGCTTTCCTTCTCACTTTCAGAGCTTCCTTGTTGTCCTCTGGTAGGGATCTGTATTGAAGGTATAGGAATAGAGACGCCCTCCAATCGTCCTTGCTGAGGCCAATTTTACGAATGCATCGGATTTTTTGTTCTCTGCCCTTGGTACTTGTTCTATACCGAAATGAACGAATGCTTTCACGTATTCTTGGGCCTTAATGAGATATTTCTTCATTCTTTGATCCCTAGCCTCAAATTCTCCTTTCAGCTATTCTACCACCAGCTGGGAATCACTCAATACCTTGATATGTGCCACCCTTAATGCTTCTACCAAGCGTAGGCCTGTTAACAAAGTTTCATACTCCGCATCATTGTTGGTTGTTGTGAACTCCAGCTTTAGTGCAAAAAGAGTTTCACTGTCGTTCGAGGCTGAAAGGATGAATCCAGCTCCCCCTCCAGCAGCGTTAAACGACCCATCAACATGTAGTGTCCATATGTCTAACTTAGTGGATGACTCAGGGAGCATTTCTGCGGTAAAATTAGCGAGCACCTGGGCCTTAACAGCGGGCGTTGGTTGATATTGTATGTCGAACTCACTTAATTCGATTGACCACTTAGTCATCCTTCCCGAACTCTCCGGCCGCTGGAGAATTTGTCTCATTGGTAGGTTTGTTAACACAATTACCTTATGGGCTTGAAAGTAGGGCCTCAATTTTCGTGCTGCATAGATGATGGAGAAGGCGGCTTTTTCCGCCATGCAATAGTTCTTTTCGGCTCCACTCAGCACCTTGCTAGTGTAATATATGGGCTGATGCTTCCTGCCTTCTCCTCGGACCAAGACCGAGCTGACGACATTTTTCGTGGATGCTATATATAGGTATAGGTCTTCCCCATTCTTTGCCTTCGTCAAAAGAGGAGGGGAACCGAGGTATTGCTTGAGCTGTTCGAAGGCTTTGGCTTGCTCCTCCCCCCACTCGAATCCTCCCTTCTTCCGTAGTGTTCTGAAGAAAGGAAAGTCTTTGTCCCCAGAGCAGGAGACAAACCTGCTGAGGGGGGCTATCCTCCCTGTCAAAACTTGGATCTCCTTTTTTGTCCGTGGAGCCTCCATTTCCAGTAGCGCTCTTATTTTGTCAGGATTTGCTTCTATACCTCTATGAGTCACCATAAAGCCCAAGAACTTCCCTGCAGAAACCCCGAACACACACTTCGACGGGTTCAGTTTCATGTGGTAACGGCGAAGGAGTTCGAACGTTTCCCTTAAGTCTTTACAATGTTGCCCTGCTTCCAAGCTTTTTACTAGCATATCGTCCATGTATGCCTCCATTGTTTTTCTAAGCTGATCTTTAAAGATCCTGTTCACCAATCTCTGATATGTGGCTCCTAAATTTTTTAGCCTGAAGGGCATTACCCGGTAACAATACAAGCCCCTTTCGGTGATGAAAGATGTCTTTTCTTCGTCTGCTCGGCTCATGGGGATTTGGTTGTATCTTGAGTAAGCGTCCATGAAGCTGAGGAGCTCATGCCTCGAGGTCGAGTCCACTAGCTGGTCGATTCGGGGAAGAGGGAAGTTGTCCTTTAAGAACGCCTTATTCAGGTTAGTAAAGTCTATGCAAGTGCGCCATTTTCCATTCGGCTTCCTTACTAGGACCATGTTGCTCAACCACTCTGGGTAGTCTACCTCCCTGATGAAGTTGGCTTGCACCAGTTTCGTCACTTCCTCATCGATTATTTTGATCCGTTCCATCACGAAGCTCCTTTTTTCTGTTTTACAGGTCGGTGGTTGGGGTCAACCTGCAGCCTGTGCTCTATGACTGTAGGGTCGATGCCAGGCATGTCTGCGACCGACCAGTCAAAAAAATCAACGAACTCGTCCAACAGTTCGCTCAGCTCCACTTTCAAGGTGTCGGGCAGATGATTTTCGATCTGTATACTTCTCTCTTGGTGGCCCTTCAAGGGTATATGCCTGATGTCTTCATCTACTGTACTGATCTGGGGATACTCTCCCCTTACTTCTAGATCTTCCACTGTTAAAGTTTCTCTAGCCTCCATTTTCCCTTTTAGGGCCATTACATAGTAGCTCCGAGCAGCGACTTGATCTCCCTTGGCAAATACTATCCCGTGCGGTGTAGGGAATTTGATTTTGAGGTGGTATGTTGACGTTACAGCTTGAACCTCATTAAGGAATGGAAGGCCCAAGATGACATTGTACACCGAAGGTCGATCGACCACAAGGAACTCTGTCAGCGTCGTAACTTGCTGCGGGGTCGTCCCTATTGTCACTGGTAGCATGATTGTACCCAAGGGGTGAACAATGTCTCCACTGAATCCGACCAAGGGGGTTGAGATCGACTTTAGTCGTTCCTTGCCGATCTTCATTCCGACCAGGACCGACGAACTAGAACATGATGTTAATGGAGCTCCCGTTGTCTATCAATACGCGTCTGACCATGTAATTTGCCACGAGTAGGGAGAGCACCAGTGCTTCATCATGTGGCTATTGCACCCCTTCTTCATCTCCACTGTCAAAGGTTATGGTATCGTATTTTTTGTTTCGTTTGCTACTGGTTTCCCCCTTCCCCACCGATAGCACCTAATTAGCATATCTTTTGCGGGCCCTCCCGCTATCTCCTCCACTAGCGGATCCTCCGAAGATTACTGCAATCTCCCCCATGACCTGCTCTTCCTTCTCTTTTGCGCCATGCCTCCTCTGCTCGAGAGGTTCCCTTTGTGGATTTTATTTCTTTATAAACTTGGACAGGTGTCCACTTCTTATTAAGACTTCGATTTCTTTCTTCAGCATAATGCATTCTTCTGTGTCGTGGCCATGATCCCTATGAAATGCGCAGAACTTGGACATGTTCTGCTTATGTAGAGGCGTTCGCATAGGTTTAAGGCACGAGATGTAGTCCTTCTTTCTGATCTGCATCAGTAATTTCGAGCGCAGTACATTCAAGGGTGTGTAGGTGGAGAACTTGCTGTTTTGGGCCCAGGTGCAACGCACTAGTCTCATGCCTTTTTACGGATCTATAGGAGTTTCCTGTTTCTCTGCTATTTTTTTTCCTTTTCCGCTCTATGCGACTTCCTCTCGTATCCATCATCTCCTCCAGGTTGATGTATCTCTCTGCTCGGACCATTAGCTCCCCCATATCCACCAGCAGTTTCTCCCTAGGGAGTATAAAAAGCTTCCGGGTTGGAGAGCCGTTGTCAAGGCTGCCAAAGTCAGCCCCATGTCTAAGTTGCGGATTTCTAGGGTCACTGTGTTGAATCGATGCATGAAGTTCTTTAGAGTCTCTTGCTCCCCTTGTGCCATACTCATGAGATGGCCCGTTGTATTAGCAACTCTTCGACTACTAGGGAAGTGGCCGGTGAACATTTGTTTCATCTCTTGGAAGGAACCAATAGATCTGGGTCGCAGAGTTCGATACCAATCTCTAGCAGTACCTTTATGGGTAGTTGCAAAAGCTCGACACATGATGGTGTCTAGAGCCCCTTGCAGCTGCATCAATATTTTAAAATTATCTAGGTGTTCAATTGGGTCAGACAAACCTTCTTACCTTTCAAAGGTGGGCATCTTGAATCTACTTGGCAATGAAGCCTCCATGATTTCTTTATCGAATGGCGGCTCTGAGGACCTCAGGGATGCTTCCCCGTAGTAGGGTTTGGTTCTGCCCTCTTTCATCATCTTCTTTGTATGATCTATCTTCTTGATTATTTCTTCGACCTCCGTGGATCTTTGCTGGTTGACGTCCACGCTGTTTGCATCTTCTACCTTCTTGTTGGGGTAGGTTTTCTCCTCGTTCTCCACTGGTTTGTTAGCTCGCTTGTCTACGTTGGGGTTCTCTTGCGGTTGGTGGAGGACGTGCCCTTCTTGACTCTTTTGTTGTAAGAGTTGGTTGAGCATATCCTTCATTTCCTTTTGGAAAGCGAGGAACTCCTCCCTATTGACACTCGATGACTTTGCGAGCGTGGAATGGATGGACTGGGATGATTCTTTTGCAGCAGGGATGGAGGTAGAACTGCGTGAGGTCGGCATTGCTAGAATGTTGAACGTCAAGAGCAAGATATGATCGCCTCTTAAAAGCAGGTTCCCACAGATGGCGCCAATTGTTGCGGGGTAAAAATTGCAGGGATACTCCTTCGACTTCCATTGACCTGAAAGGGGAAGAAAAGAAAGGCTTGGAGGACCCGGGGTGTACTCCGGGGGATCACTCCGACGCCTAAGTAAGAGGAATGCTTTTAGAGAGGCTGAACGCAACAGTAGAATAGTGTTGAATGACTTACCTTAACCTCTTCTCCAGATCCCTTCTTATAAGGGCTCGAGTTAATTGTAGGTTGGTTCGTATTTATTGCTCGGGGGGGTGAATCGCTCCCCAGTCATAACGTACTTGCACCTATTGCTCGGCTATTTAAGCCACTGGTGTGGATCTCTTCTCCTCTTTATTGGGTTGGAGCTGATCACTCGTCAGAATGTCTGACCCGGAGAAGGCGCGAGACAGGTGTTGATCTGCCCTCATTGGCTGTATTATTTTGGGCATATCATGACCCATTATCCGTCTGTTTAAATTGAGTTTGGACTTATAGGTGACGTGTTTATCAATGGGTCATTCATAACCCAATTCAATTATTTAACATGTTATTCAAATTTGGACCCCGGATCAACCATTTAATTATTTTTTTTAAATTATTTGATTTCGTGCATATAAATTTTGACGATGTGTATATGACGTAGGTGCCTCATTTTGTCTAATTCTTATATATTAAAATTTTAGGGCTTTTTACATTTGTTTATTTTTTTTAATTTAATTTTTGTTCTTTTTAGCCTATAGTTAAAGATGTCATACAAGGTCTTTACCTAATCCGATCTCTCATTTTAACTCTATCTCAGCCTCAACACCCTAAAATGAGGCCTTATTCATCTAGATGTTTGTACAAAAAGTTTTTTACATTTATTCATCCATGTGCATCATAAGTACAATATTCGAAAGGAAAAAAAAAATAAAGAAAAATTGTTCTTCATTATTGGGACTACTTGCATTGAGCTTTCCTCATCCATGATCACCTGCATGCACAAAAGAGCTTCAATATTATTAGTTTCACATATTAAAGCATTTTGGGTCAATTTTGGGTCAATCTTGTGATTAAAACCTTTGAGCCTTATTTTGAAAATTTTACCTTTATGGGCTAATTTTGAGTAATAAAGCCCATTGTGAGCCTTTTTTTTTTTTTTTTCTTTTTTTTTCTTTTTTTGAATTGGAGACCAATTTGGGGCTCGAGGTTAAAAAGTGAAATTTAGAGGTTTGTAGAGAGGAATCAGGCCAAGGTAGTAAAGAAATAAGGGGAGAAAAGATTTGCAAGGTAGGTACCCTATTCACTATTTTTGTCTCATTTTAAGTTATAGATGTGTTAAAATTGAAGAAGAATAATTCTCTTTATTGATTCACACAATTACAAGGATTACAAGGGTATATATATACATGAGATAGTTGAAAACAAAGAAAGTTTATATTTGTCTATGATGGAAAGTATATTTCTCTAATACTCCCCCTCAAGTTGGAGCATGAAGATCCGTAATGCCCAACTTGCGTGATAAGTTTTGAAAATGTTCACGACCCAAGGCTTTGGTGAAGATATCGACAAGCTGACTGTAGGTAGGAATATGCTTAGTGAAGAAGAGGTTAGCTCGTAACTTCTCACGAACAATGTGACAATCGATTTCTATATGTTTTGTACGTTCGTGGAAAACTGAATTCTGGGTAATGTGAAGAGCCACTTGGTTGTCACAATATAAGAGCATAGGCTGGGAATGTGATACTCAAAGATCATTTAAAAGAGTTTTGATCCATATAAGTTCACAAGTAGTGGAAGCAAGTGCACGGTACTTAGATTCGGCGGAGGAGCAAGACACGGTAGTTTGTTTCTTAATGCACCAGGAAATCGAACTAGTGCCCAACTGATTGAAAAAACCAGTGGTGAAGTGGCGAGTGAGGGGACAACTATCCCAATCCGAATCAAAATAGGCTGAGACTTGAAGAGTGTTGGCAGTAGGAAAAAATAAGTCCTATCCTAGGGACGTCTTAATGTATCAAAGAACACGTACATTAGCGTCATAATGTGGCTGTCTAGGCTGGTGCATAAATTGACTGAGAATATTGACCGAAAACACAATGTCAAGACAAGTGATGGTGAGATATATCAAACGTCTAACGAGTTGCCGAAACAAGCTTGGATCGGAGAGAAGATCACCATCAGTATTATTGAGCTTGAGATTTTGTTCCATGGAAAAATGGGCAAGACGAGCACCAAGATGACCGCTATCAGTGAGGATGTCAAAAGCATATTTGCGTTGATTAAGAAATATGCCAGTGGGAGAGCGAGCAACTTCGAGGCCAAGGAAATATTTCAATTTTCCAAGATCCTTTAGTTTTAATTTCTAAGCAAGCATGACTTTGAAAGTGCGAATATCAGAGAGATCATTACCTGCCATAAGAATGTCATCAACATAAACAAGAATAAGAGTAAACGACTAACCGCGAAAGCGGGTGAAAAGAGAATGGTTGGCCTGAGATTGGGTGAAACCCGTAGCAAGTAAAAAAGAAGATAATTTAGAGAACCAATTGTAAGAGGCTTCCTTAAGACCATAAAAGGACTTCTGAAGACGACAAACACGAGTCTCGCCCTTTTTGAAATAACCCAGTGGAGAGAGCATATAGGCCTCCTCATCGAGGTCACCATGGAAAAAAGCGTTGTTGATGTCCAATTGAAGGAGATGCCAATTTCGAGTTGCAACCACTGTAAGAATACACCTAACAGTAACGAGTTTAGCAACAGGAGCAAAAGTATCATGATAATCCAAACCTTCTACCTGAGTGTAGCCTTTGGCCACCAAGTGAGCTTTGTATCGCTCTATGGATCCATTGGCCTGAAGTTTTGTTTTGAACAGCCATTTACAACCAATTGGTTTTTTTCGAGGTAGAAGGTGTTGAAGAATGCATGTATTATTCGTTTCTAAGACTTGGATTTTAGAAAACATGGCAGCACACCAATGTGGGTGTAGCACAGCCTGAGAATATGAGGTGGGTTCGGGATGTTGGGACATGATAGAAAGAAAAGTCAAATGTTGGTTAGAGAAACGATGAAAAGATAAAAGAGAGGAGAGACAATGAACCATATCTAAGGAACATCTTGAAAGTTGTGAAGCCGTAGAGGACTTTTGTAAAGTAGGACTGTAAAGACCCGAAAAAATAAAATGATAAAAAAAATAATAGATAAAATAACAAATAAATAAATAAAAGGAATAACATGGGAAAAAGAAAAAACAATTAAATTTAAAAAATTTTAATTAAATTAAGATAAATTAAATAATTAATTATTAAATTAAACATTATTACATTGGATTTATAAAAAAAAACTAATTGAAAAAAATATGTATATATATATATATATATATGTATATATAAAGTAAAAGTAAAGTAAAAGAAGAAAGAAGAAGAAGAAGAACAGAGGCTGCACGCAACACCCCCCCCCCCTCTTTGAAATTTTTTTTTTTTTTTTTAACTTTCCTGCGCGTTCGTTTCCGTCTCTCCTTCTCTCAATTTTTCGACAAATTTGCGTCGGATCAGGAAACAGAAGGTGCCGTTGAATTCCTAACTCCGTCACCGATATTTATACTGGAGCATATTTGTTGTGGGAACGACTTAGGCACTGCTCCTGGGTAAAGGTAATTTTTTTCCCATTTTCTCAATTTTGCTGTTAATCTGCTGTTGAATCGACGATCAGACACCACCACGGGTTCCTAATCATCATTGTCATCATTTTGGCGTAGGTAATTTTTCAATTGGGATTTTTTAGACCCTACTTTAAAGTGAGAGTGGGATTTGGAAAATTTGACAATTTGGCTAAATTTAAGGGTATATTTATTTATTTAGAATTTATGGCCCTAGGAAATATTAAAATAATATTTTATTTAGGGTTAATTTAATGGAATTAGGATTTTTGACTCAGGGTTCGAGTGAGCATCGCAGATATTTTTCGGGATCCCTATTGGCGTAGTTTAAGAAATCAGGTAAGGGAGAAATTTATATATTAAATTAGGTTTTTCATGAATTAAAAATGATTATGTGTTATTTATGTATATACGTTTTTAGGTGGGTATAAAATGTCAGCCATGAAATTTATGTTTTCTGAGCCTAGGATTGTCGATATAGTTATATATATATGTGAAAGTGAATGAATGAAAGTGAAAATAATTTTCTGATGAATTAAATAAGAAATGAAATATATTTTGAGCATGTAAATGTTAAATGTGGGTTGGCTTATTTTATGAGAAATATGTATGAATTTTACTACTAAATTGTGTGGCATGAAAATTTGTGCAAATTATATGTTAAATGTATGAGATGCAGGTTAAGTAAGTAAAGCAATGAGAATAGAATATGATATGGACAATGTTGCATATGTATGTTAAATGCAACCATGTAAAGGTACGACAGATGAAAGCCGAGTTAGCAGATTTTAGTGCATTTCTATATGGATTAACTGTAGCAGATTCTAGCGCATTTCTATGTGAACTAATAAATGACGGCTAAAGAGCGGTTGTAGTTCGAAGGAATGAAATGAAAATGTTATGCAATGAAATGATGATGGAATGACAATGCAATGAAATGAAATATGAAGCGCGAATGATACAAATGGGAAAGAGTCACTTAAAGTGAAATACAATGAAATGTTAAGTTATGAACATGAAAGGAAGTGAATTATTGAATAATGATAGAAAGAATGGTGTATTATGATATTAGAAATATGTATGTATGTAGAACATGTTATGATTGAGCGAGGCGTACTCTTCGCCTGAGGGCTTGCTGAGTAAGGCAAGTGCACAAGTAGATTCAGATGTGACAGTAGCTGCATAATGTACTAGGACAGAGGGAACCTACTTGTATGGGCGGGTAGATTTCCCTATCCTTAGGGCCTTTACCGGTAAACTGTTGTTGAATGCATGAGTACGAGATCAAGTTAACACTTGAGGGCTTACCGAGTAAAGTGAGTGCTCTAGTACGCTTCAATAGTGACCTTCGGGTTACCTAAGTATCAGAGCAGAGCGGTGCTACTTGTATGGGTGGGTAATCACCCCTATTCTTAGGTAATCTCGTGGGTAAACCTTTGCATGTAATTGTTAGGTTCAAAAAATAACTTTCGGTATTATGTTAATGATTTGCAAATATTATAAAATGATATGTATAACCTCATGTTAGCTACACACTGAGTTTAATATATTGTTTCTTCCTTTACTGAGATGTGTCTCACCCGAATATGAATTCATCTTTTTCAGGATTTCTCAGGATCGAGCTTTGAGAGCTTGAGATTTTATAACATTTTTTGGAAGATATAAGAAAAAAGGTATATTTTTATGTTAATTTTGATATGTATATTTTATGTTTTATGATTTATGTTTTAAGTTTTATAAGATATGGATGGTTGTGAAACCTACTGGTATTAGTGAATAATGTTTTGGAGACATACATATATTTGAATACTGGTGGATGATTAATTTATTATGGTTGGTAGTAAGAATTAGTAAACTTTGGTATTATGTTATATGGAAATTATGGGTTATGTTTTCTGCTGCGTATATTAGGGATTTTATCAGGTATAACGCGCTGGACCCAAGTTTAAGGGTTCGGGGCATTACATTATGGTATCAGAGCAATGTCCAACCAGAAGTGTGATTAAATTCACATCGCCTGGATAAGGAAGTATTAGAGTATTAGGTTAGGAATGATTTATACTAGAGTATAGGATTTAGTTGTGATAAGGATAGAGATGGGTAGATTAAGATACCGATAGGAATTCTGAATCGTGTTTTGTAAGTTTGGGGGACAGAAATCCCTTGATAGTCTTCTGTGTTTTGCTGAAGAAGTTGCTAGCTTTAGAAAATCATGGTAAATCCATCGATGGTGATGTTTCCGAGCAGAGAAATTCGAACTTGGGATTTGAACTTGATGGGGAGGTTAGTTGATTTTAGAGGTTATGGTATCGAGGGAAATCAACAGAAACCACTAGGTAGAGGTGGACGAGCACGTGGTTATACGATGGTCCTGGATGAGGCAGATAAAACCAAGAGGGCAGGTATGAATTTATGTTGAAGATGATGATGATTTTATTTAATTATTGATGATGTAAAAATTTATTTGGGAGACATATTTATTGAATGATATGAGGTTGGTTAGTTGGTTTCAAAGGTTATGGCATTGAGATATAATGAGTTATGAATTCCTGAAATGAAAGACCGGGTAACAAATTTCGAGGACGAAATTTTTTAAGGAAGGGAGAATGTAAAGACCTAAAAAATTAAAATGATAAAAAAAATAATAGATAAAATAACAAATAAATAAATAAAAGGAATGGCATGGGAAAAAGAAGAAAAAAAATTTAAATTTAAAAAAATTAAATTAAATTAAGATAAATTAAATAATTAGTCATTAAATTAAACATTATTACATTGGATTTATAACAAAAAAAAAACTAATTGAAATAAGATATGTATATATATATATATATATATATATATATATATATATATATATATATATATATATATATATATAAAGTAAAAGTAAAGTTAAAGAAGAAAGAAGAAGAATAGAGGCTGCACGTAACCCCCCCCCCCCCACCCTCTTTGAATTTTTTTTTTTTTTTTAAACTTTCCTGCGCATTCGTTTCCATCTCTCATTCTCTCAATTTTTCGACGGGTTTGCGTTGGATCGAGAAACGGAAGGTGCCGTTGGATTCCAAGCTCCGCCATCGACATTTTTACTCGAGTAGATTTGTTGTGGGAATGACTTAGGCACTGCTCCCGGGGAAAAGTAATTTTTCCTCATTTTTCTCAATTTCGCTATTAATCTGCTGTTGAATCGACGATCAGGCACTACCACGGGGTCCTAATCGTCGTTCTCGTCATTTTGGCATTGGTAATTTTTCAATTGGGATTTTCTAGGTCTTACTCCAAGGCAAGAGTGGGATTTGGGAAATTTGGTAATTTGGCTAAATTTAAGGGTATATTTATTTATTTAGAATTTATGACCCTAGGAAATATTAAAATAATATTTTATTTAGGGTTAATTTAATGGAATTGAGATTTTTGATTCAAGGTTCGGGTGAGCACCGCTGGTATTTTTCGGGATCCCTATTGGCGTAGTTCAAGAAATCAAGTAAGGGGGAAATTTATATATTAAATCATGTTTTTCATGAATTAAAAATGATTATGTGTTATTTATGTATATAAGTTTTTATGTGGGTATAAAATGTCAGCCATGAAATTTATGTTTTCTAAGCCTAGGATTGTTGATATAGTTATATATATGTGAAAGTGAACGAATGAAAGTGAAAAGAATTTTCTGATGAATTACATAAGAAATGAAATGTATTTTGAGCATATAAATGTTAAATGTGGGTTGGCTTATTTTATGAGAAATATGTATAGGTTTTACTACTAAATTGTGTGGCATGAGAATTTGTGCAAATTATATGTTAAATGTATGAGATGCAGGTTAAGTAAGTAAAGCAATGAGAATAAAATATGATATGGATAATTTTGCATGTGTATGTTAAATGCAACCATATAAAGGTATTTCAACTGAGAACCAAGTTAGCAGATTCTAGCGCATTTCTATGTGGACTAACAAATGACGGCTAAAGAGTGGTTGTAGTACGAAAGAATGAAATGAAAATATTATGCAATGAAATGACGATGGAATGACAATGCAATGAAATGAAATGTGAAGCGTGAATGATATAAATAAAAAAGAGTCACTTAAAGTGAAACACAATGAAATGTTAAGTTATGAACATGAAAGGATGTGAATGATTGAATAATGATAGAAAAAATGGTGTATTATGATATTAGAAATATGTATGTACGTAGAACATGTTATGATTGGGTGAGGCGTACTCTTCGCCTGAGGGCTTACTGAGTAAGGCGAGTGCACTAGTAGCTTCAGATGTGACAGTAGCTGCATAACGTACTAGGGCAGAGGGAACCTACTTGAATGGGCGGGTAGATTTCCGTATCCTTAGAGCCTTTGCTGGTAAACTTTTGTTGAATGCATAAGTACGAGATCAAGTTAACACTTGAGGGCTTACCGAGTAAGGTGAGTGCTCTAGTATGCTTCAGTAGTGACCTTCGAGTTACCTAAGTATTAGAGTAGAGGGGTGCTACTTGTATGGGTGGGTAATCACCCCTATCCTTGGGTAATCTCTTGAGTAAACCTTTGCATTTGATGGTTAGGTTTAGAAAATAACTTTCGGTATTATGTTAATGATTTGCAAATATTATAAAATGATATGTATAACCTCATGTTAGCCACACACTGAGTTTAATATATTGTTTCTTCCCTTACTGAGATGTGTCTCACCCGAATATGAATTCATCTTTTTCAGGATTTCTCAGGATCGAGCTTTGAGAGCTCGAGATTTTATAATAGTTTTGGAAGATATAAGAAAAAAGGTATATTTTTATGTTAATTTTGATATGTATATTTTATGATTTATGATTTATGTTTTAAGTTTTATAAGATATGGATGGTTGTGAAACCTACTGGTATTAGTGAATAATGTTTTGGAGACATGCATATATTTGAATACTGGTGGATGATTAATTTATTATGGTTGGTAGTAAGAATTAGTAAACTCTGGTATTATGTTATATGGAGATTATGGGTTATGTTTTCCGCTTCGTACATTAGGGATTTTATCAGGTATAACGCGTTGGACCCGAGTTTAAGGGTTCGGGGTGTTACAAAGACAGATATAATCAGCCAAGTAAGAGGGATGTGTGACAGCTCGTTTAGGTCATGAAGAGGTGGGTGGAGGGGGTGGTGGAACAGGTGAGGGTGGAGGTGTCGGGGAGGAGATCAAGGGAGAAAGAGGGAGAGATGAAGGCTAAGGGTTAGGTGTGGTTGGTGGAGGAGGTAAAGTGTAGGAAGAATGTATATCAGGAATAGGAAGAGAAAGGATTGGAGAAGATGTAGGAGTGGGAGAGATGAGATAATAGGGAAAAACATTTTCTGCAAAAGTGACATCACGAGAGATGATCATTTTTCTATTTTCAAGATCGTAGACACGATAAGCCTTATGATGAGCAGGATAACCTAGGAAAACACATTAGAGAGTATGGGGGGAACTTATCGCGGTGTTGACGAGCATTTTGGGAATAGCACAAGCACCCAAATACACGCAAGTGTGTATAGGACGGTGGTTTTTGAAAAAGAAGTTCATAAGGGAACTTATGTGGAGGCTGGGTGAAGGAGTGTGGTTAATTAAATAAGTGGCTGTGAGAATGCATTCACCCAAAAAAGAGATGGGAAGATTAGCTTGAAAACATAAACACTGAGCCACATTAAGAAGATAGTGATGTTTACGCTCGGCAACACCATTCTATTGAGGTGTATCCACACATGTGAGCTCATGAAGAATATTGTGATCATGGAAAAAAGTTTGGAGTGAAGTGGATAGAAATTCTCTACCATTATTAGTGCGCTCGTGCTTAACAGTGCAATTAAATTGATTTTTAACCATGGTGCAAAAATTCGTAGGGCAAGAGAAAGTATCAAATTTCATGCGCATAAGATAGACCCATGAAGCACGCGAGTAGTCATCCACGATTGTTAAAAAATAATGTGCACCAGAAAGTGAAGCCATAGGATAACCACCTCATATATCACAATAAAGACGATTAAAACAAAATGTGCTCTTAGTTGTAGATAAAGAAAAAGGTAAACAAGTGTGCTTTGCTGTAGCATAAACATCACAAGGCGGATGAGAAGAAAAAATATTTAAGGTTTTCGGAATACATGAGATAGAAGGGTGACCAAGATGTTGATGCCAAAGAGTGGGGTCAGAAACACGGTGAGAGTGGAAAACTAATGTGGAGAGAGGTTTATAGTGATAAAGCCCATCCCGTACTTCACACATTCCAATCAACCTCCTCGTTGATAGATCCTGAAAGACACAAAAGGTGGCAAAAAATATAGCAACACAATTGAGATCCGTGATAAGTTTGCTGATGGATAATAAATTAAATTTAAATGAAGGCACATAAAGAATATTAAAAAAGGAGAAAGTAGGAGAAAACCGCATAGTGTCGGTATGAGTTATAGAAACAATGTCACTATTTAAAAGCTTAATGGGGCATGGCTGATTGAGAAGATGAATATTATCAAGAGAAAACAAATTGGAAGTCATGTGATCGAAGACACCTGAATCAACAATCCATTCAGTGTTAGAAAGAGAAGCAGAATGACAAAAGGTAAGGTTACCGGTAAAATTGGTAAAGTTGGTGTTCAAGGGTGATAAAAGATTCGAGAGTTGACAGTATTATTGTCTGGTGAGACTAGGGATAGCAATCTCGAAAGAGGTTAAAGAACCTATGACATTATTTGCAGCCATTGAAGAACCACATCAGATAGTTCAGATAAATAAAAAATCACCGAATTGAGTCAACTCAGAGCTTTGCAATGACCAAAAAGGTATAAACCGTCGATTTGATAATCTTCGAGTTTAATTAGAGAAGCTGAAGGTGCCATCGGAGTGTTGTGTGGGTTCCTGTTCAGGTGGAGATTCTGAGAGTAGAGATAGAGAGGCTGGGTCTGTCGAGCACGGATGAGCTGAACAAACAGGCTGTATCCGTTATTAGTAACAACAAGAGAGCTCTAAGCGGCACCACAGAGGAGTGTGGATCGAATGGCAATTCTGATGCCCGACACAGTGACCGAGAAACCGCTCCTCAGAAAGATTAATCTGAGGGTTTGCAAATGCTCTACAACTGCGCTTGCCGTAGAAGACGACTGCATACAGAGGAATTCTGGAAGCACTTGTAATTGAGAGACGAGAGAGTGCCAGAGGCCAGAGAGATGAAAGGAGACTCAAGGAGAGAATAAGGGAGCCTCGTGGCTTGGTTATGCTGTGTCTTTTCCGGAGAAGGTGCACGAAAGTGCTAACTATTGCTGTGCGGATGAGGCTAACCACGAGGAGGAGCAAGTTGGTGTTGGTCATGGGAGGGTCATCGGAGTGATATGAAAAAGAGAGGAGGCTGTTCCTGGGATTGGTGAGATCAGTGGATGCGGCGACAGTGTTTGGTCGTGCAACGCAGGAGATGCACCAGCTGGGACTTTGGAGAGCTACTTGAGATGATGAAAGGAGAAGCATTGAGGAATTGCAAGATGATCGGAAAAAAACAAAGACGATTGAAGACTTTGAAGCTGAGGAACTGCAAGACGACCGAAAATAAAAACAGAGAGAGAGCTGAACGAGACGGAGGGTACTTCTGTGGAGATACAACCGGAATGGAGCACGTACATAAACGCCGGAAGGCAGTAATCGAGAAGCCGCCAGAAAATAGAAAGTGGGGAAACAAAAACGACGAGAGAGACAACTGAAAATTTGCTGCACTAACTGTTGTGTCGCTAGACTGAGAGGGATAACTGAGACGAGACTTCGCTGGACTAAGAGAGAGTGACTCCGACTCAGGAAAAAAAAACATCGGAGAAGCTATGACTGAGACGGAGATAACGCCGAAATAGAGAAGAAATTTGGTTTTGCGTGTGTTCGAAAATAGTGGGCGGCGGCAAGAAAGGTTAGGGAAGAAAATTAGGTTCGGCTTGATACCATGTTAAAATTGGAGAAGAATAATTCTCTCTATTGATTCACACAATTACAAGGATTATAAGGGTATATATATATGAGATAGTTGAAAAAAAAGAAATTTTATATTTGTCTAAGATGGAAAGTATATTTCTCTAATAAATGTTTGACTTAAGGTGTTGTAAAGTGCATGTTTGAGTAGCTTCAAATATCAAATCAATTTGCAAGAATTTGAAATGAAAATAATTGTTTGAAAAATATGAATTTGAGTTTAACAGAATTCGATCTTTGCAATTCATTAAATTTTTTGGATACTGCCTTGATTTACATTTGTTTGAAGCCAACATCTTGCCTCAAAGCCCCACTCAGAACCCAAAATCATAACCAAATTTCCTATAAAACTCCAAAATAGAACAAAGAGACCCCTTTAAAAATTCCCAGCTCAAGCCTCAAAATTTGAATCAAATTCAAGAGCAAAACCACAAAATCCTCAACTAAAGTCCCTAGAATTCAACAGCAACTAGACTTGAATCCCTCAATGAAACCTTGAATACCTTGCCAAATTAGCCCTTAAATTCAAGTCATATTGACTCGAATACCCGAAAGCTTAATTCAACCATATCCGAACGCCTAGGTTAATTGACCTAGACATAAGTCAACCAAACTCAAATGCCCTGACCCAGGTCAACTAGACCCAAGTCAACTTACCCAAAGACCGTGCCCTGGACTTAGATCTTATCACCTACCCTACCCATTGGCCTAGTCAACCATTAACCCAATCCTAAATCTACCTTTACGAGGCCCAATCCACCTAAGATCTGCTTAGCCCATCTAAACAATGGCCCAACTCAAGACCCAACCCAGTTAAAACAAAACCTAGGCCCAAAATAGAACCCAAGGTCTCATGGCCGATCATAATTAAGCCCAATCTAGTTAAGCCATAGGCCTGACAATCCAAACCTAATAGCTCACACACTTAAGACCTTGGCCCAACCTAAATTCATTCCCTAAAGCCCATTTAAAACTAAACCCAACCTCAACATAAACCCAAACCAACCTAGCCCAAAAATCGAACCAAAGGTCTCACGGCCCATTATAATTAAACCCCAGCCTAGCCAACTGAACCCAACCTAGGCCAGCCCAAGCACAAACCCAAGCCCAAAACCTAACCTAACCCATTTAACCAAGCCCTAAACCTGAACCTAATATAGGTTAATATAGCCCTAATCTTAGTTCAACCTAAACTCTCGTCCCTATTTTGTCCTCAAGAAAATGTAAGAAAACCCCAAGAAAGTGAGTGGGATAAATTAATGTTCACCTCTTTGATAGATTCAAACTTGGATATAAACAAGGCAAGAGTTTTGTCTCATCACAAATATTCATTCAAACAAGTAACAGAGAGAGATCGAGTGAGATTTATTAAGAGAGATTAAGACATCAAAGAGAGTGAAGTATAAAGTCAGATTGGAACAAATAGATAGTGAGATCAAGAGATAGGTGTAAGATTAAGAGATTTTGAAGGAGAGAAATTGAAGGAGAGATGAAAGAAAGGAAGTAAGAGGTTGAGAAAGAGAACAAGAGACTGAGAGAGCGAGAGTGAGGACTTAATTGAGCAGAGCTCCATCGGAGGTCATGGAGGTCAACAAAGGAGGTGGCTGTGGTGGTTTTGCTAGCTAAGAGAACAGAAAGCGGAGAGAAGAAGGAAGAGAGTTCGAAAAAGAATAAGGAAGAAGAAAGAAAGAAATGGGAAAAAATAAAAGAAATAAAATATATACTTAAAGCTAAAAAATACCTTATAGTGGGACACAAGTCACCCATCGAGTGGTGACACATAGTACGTGCAATCTAAGCCGCATTTAATGGGTGACGAGTGATGTCACTTGTGATGATGTGGCGGGATCTGAGCCATCCTCTTTGTGTTTTTTATAAACGGTTGAATGACTTCCATATTAGCAATCCATGTTAATAACAATTGGCCAATAGCATAGTGTCACATGGCGGGTGACATCAGCATGACATCACCTTACCACATGTCTCTTATTTTCCCAAAAAAAAAAAAAAACTCTGGCTGTTGATGAGTGGTCATGTGTCACCCCGAGTAGGTGACACGTAGCAGGACCATAGACTATCTGTCTTTCTCTGTTGATTAGGTTAACCTAGCTAGTTTGACTTGGGTCGACCTGAGTTCTTCCTGGATGACTAATCAAACCGATTGAATAATTTTGACCCCGTTCAATTTTCTGAATCGCTCAATCATTTTCTTAAATTTTAAAAAAAATATTTTAAAATAAATTTTTAATTCCCTTAAAAATCAAAAAATTAAGACAAATTTTTAAAAATCGCAAAAGAAAATTAGGAAAAATCCTCTAGTTTTTGTTTGAATCAAAGTACCCAATAATAATAATAATAATAATAATAATAATAATAATAATAATAATAATAATAATAATAATAATAATAATAATAATAAAACCACAAAAATAGATAATTATTTTTAAAAAATCTTTTAAATCTTAAAAAATTCAGGAAATCCTAAAGAGTATAGAAATATTCTAGGAACTTTTTTACCTCTTTTTTTTTTTTCCCCATTAGCTTTTTGCGTGGTTTGTTTATTGTATACTTACTTGCCGCATGAATGTGTTTTCCCCCTTTCTTTTTATAAGTGTATGTCTGCATGCGTGTGTGTGTGTGTGTGTGTGCATGCACTATCCTTACGAGGAATGCTTATTAAATTGGGATTCTTTGATCCTCAATTGTCTACTGAGGGATGAAGATTCTAATAAAATCACTTCAAATCCTTCCATTAGTGATTCTATTAGAATATATAAATTTTGGTGATCACTTTGCATGTAATTTTTGTGTTAATGTTAATATTAGTTGTGTGTGTGTGTGTGTGTGTGTGTGTGTGTGTTTAATTTCCTTATTTATATGTCGTTTTCATGCTTATGCTTGTATGCTATTGAATAAAAATCATAAGAAATTTTCCTCTTGACTTGAAGGCTGTCTTCGCATAGCTTTGACTATTCGAGGTGAGAGGTCTTTGTCTTATATAAGTTCTCCTGGCAAGTAAAGGTCAAGTAATTGCACTTTAAAAATAAAGAAAATATATTAATTAATTTAATCCTCTAAAGGATCATTGAGATTTGTGTCCTTAGCATGCTTTTATGGCTTGAGGTGAGGATAGTATATGCCTTTCAAAGGGCTATCCAATATTTAAAGTTAGGTAATTGAATAAACAAAATAGTTGAAGTCTTGATTAGTAAAATTTGAAGGTAATTTTAGGCTAATTAGGTATCATCCGTAGAATAGGTGTACGTGAAGGAGTGCAAATACCTTCCTTTTACATAATCGTACCTTTGAATATAGCCTAATGACGTAGACCATTCACCACGAATTTCCTTGGACCTAGATGTAGTTTATTGAATATGGAACTAGCGGCACGTTAAATAGGTGTTCTAATCGCACCTAAAATAAATAGGCTAGTGGCAACCCCGTTGAATTTTAAATAACTCATTTCTTAGTCTGATATATTATGCTAGACTTCACATGATATCGAGTTTGCCACTCAATTGAGGTGATCTAAAAATTCAATCCCATCCCTTTTTTAGGCTAGCCCTCCGGGATGTTATGAAAGCAATGAACTAACAATATGTTAAATAGGTATTCTAACCACACCTAGAGTAAATAGTTTAGTGGCGACTCCATTAAATTTTAAGTAACTTATTTCCAAATCCCATATATTACACCAAACTTCATATGATATTGAGTTCGCCACTCAGCCGTGGCAATGTGGTGATTCAATCCCATTCCATTTCTAGAGTTGGCCCTCCGATATATTGCAACATATGAAGTATGATATATGTTTTAAAAGAATTGAGATAAAATACAAGTTATACAATCACACTTGTTAAAATATTAAGGAGAAAAGAAATAATAAATAGGCTATATGTGTTGTCTTTATATTTGAAACCACATTTTTTTAAAATCAAAGAGAAAAATATTAAGTGTAGTTTTTAACTCAAATTAGTTGGTAAGATATTAATAAGAAAAGAACAACAAGTGCTATTTATTTTTTTTTAAAAAAAATTAACCCATTTTTTTTGTGAATTCTAAATAGTTACCTATCTATTAATGGGGAAGGTTCGAACTTATGGTTTACTCACTCCTTTATTTATAAATGGGTCAACCCCAAACCAAATGCATTGAACTACCAATGGCCAACCTATTTTGTCAACCATATAGTCACAGGTGGAAATAGTTATTTTATATTTCTAATTTTTTAAAAATAATTTAAAAAAATGTCACCTTCTTTTCTAACTTTTTTAATTTACATACAAAAGTTGCAAAATGTACTCTTATTATATTTTAGGCTTCTATTTTCTTATCTTGCTTTAACAACATGTAGTTCAAATGTTAGAAATTGTATTCATATTTTCTCTCCTCATTTTTCTTTTTCTTTTTTTTCTAAAAATTGTATTAAAAAAAAAAAGTCAGTTGCATGGAGTTAAAGTTAAGATTCTTACCTACGTATTTTTTTCTCAAAACAACAACCATAACGATTTTGAAAATTAAGTATCTGATTAACCCCTTAATTTAATCAACTGAAAAATCTCAGTTTTTATAACAACTCTCTCAACTGAAAAATCTCAGTTTTTATAACAACTTTCTCTCTCTCTCTCTCTCTCTCTCTCTCTCTCTCTCTCTCTCTCTCTCTCTCTCTCTCTCTCTCTATTTAATTAAAAAAGATTTTGACAACCTTTGTCTACACTTTCTCCTCTTTGATAATTTCTTGCATTATTTTTTCCACTAAACCCTTTCGATCTCCCTCTATACAGATCCCTGTTTTCTTCTTACTATCTCCTTCCCACTTCTTTTTCTCGCCAGCCAAACAGCGTATCGCCATGGACGGACTCTCTATCTCCATCTCCATCCAAGGTCTTGCCAAAGAAGAACACGACGGACCACTCTTCACTATTTCCCTCTCAGCACCGCCGCCACAACAACCGCGCCGCCGCCACAGCCGACCTCCGCATCGAGCCCCGCCGCCGCCGCCAGAAGACGGGTTCATACCGGCGCTGTACCCTTGGGCGGCCCCGCGACGCGCTACCGTGTACAGCCGGTCCTATCTCCTGTCCACTGGCATAAAGACCGTCGCCGGCGAAGTACAGTGCATGAATTGCGACAAGAAATACGAAATGGAGTACGATTTGCAGGGGAAGTTTGCGGAGGTGGAGTCTTTCATAGAGGAGAACAAGTCGAGCATGCACCGCATGGCTCCGGCGGCGTGGATGAGCCCGGCGCTGCCCGACTGCCGGTTTTGTGGGCAGAAGAACGCGGCGAACCCGGTGATCGCGGAGAAGAAGAAGAGCATAAACTGGCTGTTCTTGCTGCTGGGGCAAACGCTGGGGTGCTGCACACTCGAGCAACTCAGATATTTCTGCAAGCACACCAAGAATCATCGCGTGGGGGACAAGTATCGGCTTGTGTATCGTACATATCTCGGCCTGTGCAAGCAGCTTGATCCTCGGGGGTCTTTTGATCCTTGATTTATTAAGTTCTTTAAATTTCTTTTGGGGGGGATTTATGGGTTTTGCATTTCTTCGGCTAATTTGGATGTATTCCATTTTTTTTTCCCTTTTTCCTTCGGCTGTTTCAGTTCTTAATTGCCTAGGAACGTTGATTAAATTTCAGTGGCTTTTTCTTCGTTCAATAAGAATCAAGTAATCCATTTTAGATGTTCTTTGTAATATTTGCATTCTAGTGCAGGCGTACGCAGGCATCTGTTTTTCGTAGATTCAATTATATATGTGATTTTTGCGTTGGGATTGATTAATTCACCCCTTAGCATTTGAAGCACAAACTAGCTTTTTTTTTTTTCAAAGAGGTGGGCTACCAAACGATTTGAGGAGATCTGCTTGTATAGGCTGCTAACAGAGAATTCTTCATCATTTTTCAAGGACCAACAACACTAGTCTTGAACTTGAATCAAAATATTGCATTGTGATTCAATTCAAAGCCTACACTAAAATCAAATAACCCTCCACACTCACAATATTTGAACTTGAATCAAAATATTGCATTGCGAATTCTACAACATTTTTTTCTTTTCTTATATATGTAAGCTATCAGATTCTTATTCTTTGAGTGTTATGGCAATGTGTAAACTAGGGATTCCAATTAGCGATGACAAAATAGGTCAATATTCAATGTGCAACCGATTTAAGTTGAATTCAACCCTTTCACTTAACGAGTTAAGCCGGTTTCAGTTGAATGCCCTTCAATTACATGTTTAACCTACATCCCACTTGTCACATACTAGCTCTTGGGCATGGTCCAAAATCAATCCCATGAATCTTGATTCTTGAATATGATCCATAGCGCCCACACCCCGGAGTAGTTCGCTTATTTTTAAATAATTGAGATTTGTTGAAATATAAATAGAAAAATAATAAATAGTTAGCTATTTTTAAAATTTACACTCACATCTGTTGAAATAATATCAATGAAATTTAAGAAAGATGTGGTTTTTAAAAAAAAAATTAACTCATATCAATTGAAATACTAAATAAAAAATTAAAATAAATTTATTGTATATTACTATATGTTGTTCACCACACCAACAATCATCCAGGTCTTTTGCCAACTGTTGTTCTAAAAAAATCAGCCCTCATAAACCAATTTCCGGAGCCAAATGTGCGCAGCGGAAGACCTCACACAAACTCTCACAAACAATCAATTGAGCAAGCAAGCAAGCACTCTATGATGAACTATACGAACCTAAAAATCACTCAACAATAAGAATCAATGAAAGCAGCAATCAAAACACAAGAATTTACGTGGTTTGGCAAATTGCCTACGTCCACAGGAGCAGCGACTGTTTTCACTATGAACAATGAAGCTTGCAAGCCTTTAAAGCTTACACCAAACTTAAATCAAACTAGGGTTACATAATAATGATTATATATAAATCTAATGCATACATAAGACCCTATAGTTTATCTAAATCACTTTCGTAGTGATCCTGCAGAGGAAATTCCTCCAAAAAACTTCCAATCTACTAATCTCGAATTTGAAAATTCGTGACATCTATGAGCGAAATCATCGACAATTTAGGCGAAACTGTTGACGATTTGAAGCCGAGAAGATTACCCTTTGCAGCACTGCCTGAAATCATTGACGTTTACCACAAACCATCGACGGTTTACCCTCAAGGCTGCCATCTTGCATATCTCTCTTAGTCCCTCACTTCACAATACTTTTCTCGGTACATGCATTTTAATTAGAATATAAGCCACATCCTCAACAATCTCCACCTTGTCGAATATTCACCACATAGGAGAAACCCGAAAGCATAATCCCCGCTACTCCTCCTGAGCTAGTAGATTGGGACCCGCCTCTCGTATAATACCCGAAGACATAAACCAAGTCCAAGCCACGCTTGAACTTGACCTTGGTAACAGGAACTCCACCTATCTGAACACCCAGCTCCTTGAATGATCTTCTAAATCATAATGCTTCCTTGGAAGCCTCAACCCTTAATAAGAACTTCGATCCAGTTATGACTAGCGCACCTCAAGACTGTACCCTAGACTTCCAACAATTTGGCCTTCCCACAATGTTACACACCCCGTTGAAAGCCTCCATTCATCCAAGTTCCCTGTGTAGTCTCCATATGCGAACCTCATTGTTGAAGTAACCCTCCATTGCCCGTTGAGGTACCCAACTACACTAGCGTAGGAAACCTTTGACACCAACCGAATATCATCGTCCGTCCTTGAGTACTGAGAGACATATTGTTTACTTAGATTCGCCAACAGTGTACTGGTGACCAATTTAAATTAACCATGCTAAAAATCTTCAACACCTAATCCCCCAAACCACCCTGAGATAACTACAATCTCCATGTAGTTTAGTCCACATAGCCACCCTAAGATATCACCAATCTCCCTACAACTATGACCACAACGTCATCTCGAGATAATCTTAATTTCTCCGTAACTTTACTCTTTCGAATCTCCAACCCAAGAATACCCTTGGTAGCACCCAACACCTTCATGTCAACTTCCTTTCTCAATAGAGTCCTCGACTAATTTACCTCAGTTGGAACCTTCTCAGGAATATGCATGCCACTCACATAAAATAAAAGAATATATGTCCACTTGCACCGTATCTTCCTCTCCCCCTTTAGGAGCTCCTCCCACCCCCACGTCTGATTCTTATAAGGTTACTCCATCTCCTCCACTATGACACCTATCCAAATACCTTTTTCCTTGTCGTGCACTGCCTCCTGGCACTACAAAAAAAACTGATTTTTAGTGACAAATTTATTAGTGACGGATTCAATTTTGTCACTAAAAGTTGGTATTAGTGATAGTTTTTAAGAACCGTCACTAATAACTTCATCACTACAAACCGATTTTCCTGCCCAAACTATCGCAGGAAACCATTTTTCGTGCATAAATTATCTCAAGAAAATATTAGCAACGATTTTATGGGTATTAATGATGAATGAAATCTGTCACTAAAAGTTCTTATTAGTGACGATTAGTTAGTCGTCACTACTATTACTGTATTAATATATAAAAATAATATAGTTAACACTATTAGTAACGAATTTTCAAAACGGACACTAAAAACATGTATTAGTGATGGTTTAGAGTCGTCACTAATAGTCTTTTTATTTAAAAATTCTAAAAATAATTTTGTAAACATTAGTAGTGACAGTTTGGGAAGATTCGTCACTAATAACATGGTATTAGTGATGGTTTAGATTTGTCACTAATAGTCTTTTTATTTAAAAAATTTAAAAATAATTTAGTCTACAATATTAGTGACGGTGCGGGACGATTCATCAATAATAGGCTCTTTATTTAAAAAATACAAAAATAATTTAGTTAAATATATTAGTGACAATTTGGGAGGTATTAGTGACGGTTTATATTCGTCACTAATACACATAAATATATTTACTTGCACCGCTTGGGTTTCCTCAAAATTCCCTCATTTCCTTCCTTTCACTATCCGTTTCCCTCCTCCCCTCTCGATCTTCCTCTCTCCGTCGCAGCCCCAGCCCCTCTCCATTTCCCCTCTAATTTCTCCCTCCTCCCTCCTTTCTCAATCTCCCACGATACCCAATCTTCCGAGTCGAACCCCCCTCCAGCCATTCCCGCTGCCGCCACCGCCACTACTGTTGCTTCCTGCCGCTATTGCTTCCTGCGCGCTCACCTGAGGTCATTCCATTAGGTTCGTTTTCTTCTTCTTCTTCTATCTTGTGGGGCACAAATACTTTTACCTACCAGTGAGAAATGGGTTCTACAGTTCTCTTGGATTCCAATCCTCCACCCAGTGATTTAATTGTTCTTGATTTATCTAATATCATTCTCTCTCTCACTTGTGTTTTCTGTTATGCTGGTGCCTATAGGATGCGATGTGATTAGGGGTTTAGGGGAGTGAGAAGAGATGGTCGTGCTGTCTTGGATGGTATTACGCATCAATCCTACTGCTGCCCGAATAAAAGGGAATAATAACAAATTTAGATGTACAGCCAAACAACTAGTCTCTTAATTTAAAATCCATTCAGTGAACTGGAAGGAGCACAATAAAAGGCCGCTCTATGCTTGTTCTAGTGCAACTGGCAGGAGCATAATAAAAGGGCTTTTGAATTCCTTGGGAATTCCCTATATAGAATGTTGACCTTATGGGTCATACTTTGTTTTGATTATGACAATTACTCAGTCATTTAATGGCTATTTAGTTCATGTGCAGGTTTAAATTGGCAGATCATAATGATGGCACAAAGAAGAGATTGAAGTTAAAGACTCAATATGTGTTGTAATGTATTTCATTTATGCAAATGGTCTATACTAGGTTAGCTCAAATGAAAATGGCCTTAGAAAGACCTTAGGGAGTCGACTGACGCCGGATTTTTTCAGTGTCTTATAAAAGACTTAGAAAAAATCCTAGGACAATCACCATTGCACTTGAATGTGTTACACACTTGAATAGGGTGAATGTGGATTGAATCAAGACCGAAATGCTCATTTTGTGCACCTTCGGTCGACCGACCTATACAGGTTAATTTGCTCCCGGTCGATCGAGCTATGATAGGTCATTTGACCCCGATCGACTAAAACCCCTTGAAGTCAACAGTTTGACTTCCTAGTTGACCGAGACATTTTTATACTGCACCAACCTAGTCGATCGAGTTCCCATGTGTGGGATCCAACGGTCTAGTTGACCGACCAGTCTATTTCAATATAGTCCTGGTCGATCAAATTGCTCTAAGTTTGAAAAATCACCTCGGACACACCAGTCCGGTCGACCGACCCTAAAGTTTGAAATTGGCTCGGTCGACTGAGCCATAAGAACTTCGGTCGACCGAAAGTCTTCTGGTCAACCAGCGCTCTCAGGTTGCCTTGAATTTTTACTGTGGTTAACTATTTTTAACAAGGTTAAAATTTCTAAACACCATTAAATGCTTTTTAATAATACCAACCTTGTCCCCAATGGTAAAAATTCATGGGGTGTCTATATATACCCCTTCATTTGGAAAAATTAGATATAGGATTAAGAAACAAGATTAAGAAATTCACTCTCATCCTCAAAAATCCTACTACTCATTTTCATACTCAAATCACTCATACTTACCCTCTTCTATTGTTTAAACTCTCTATAAGTTGATTGAGTGCTTGTTTAGATAGGTTTGCTATCCCATTCTTATTAGATTGATTTGATTTTAACGAGAGCTGAACCTAAGTGTTTTTAGGGGGTTTTGCTAATAAGCCTATCCTAAGAAGACTTGCATTTGGTTTCTGAGTATTGCATTTGTGTTACAATATCTTAAGAAGTTTGTATTTGTTTTTGGATTGCAAAAACTATTTCAAAACATTTTCAAATATCTTGAGTAATTTATTTTGACACACCTTTGAAAATATATTTTTTTTATATGATATTGATCTTTGTTGCAATATTCATTGACTTTCATATCATTTGCTGAATACAAAGATTAAATATTTTTTACAAACCAAACATATACATTATTTGATATTTACATGATTGAGACATCCTTCTGATTGGTATATTTGAGACTTGATTGATATCTTTCTTTGAACACATTGATTGGATATGTGAAACAAGAAACATATTGGTTTGCACTCTCACGCACTGATTACACAGAGAACAAACATATTTGAGAGTTAATATATTGAACCACATTGAGCTTACTTACTATATCTTGTTAGTGGTGTATATGGTTGCACGTAATTGGGTACACATCTGCTTTACTTGAAAGCGTAATCACTGTATTGTTTCTTTGATTGAGCAAATCTGTTGTATTTCCAGGTATGGGCCTGAAGAGGGAGACTAGCCCTTTGAAATAGTCTTGGATTGACTTAGATCCGGTTAGAAAACTTAGGTGCGCTATCCTACTAAAGGGTGTAGGTTGAGGTTAGCCCCGCTAATTGACCTGGTTGTAAAGGTTGATGTTAGCCTTGTGCTAATTGACCTGGTTGTAATCGATGTCGCTCCACCCATTAAGTGAGCCTTTAGTAGAATCCTCAGGCTTGCAAGCTAGAGGTGAGGACGTAGGCACAGTTGGCCAAACCCCGATAACATATCGTGTGCCTTGTTTATATTTCTCCACTTTACATTTACTGCACATGTATGTTATGGTGTGAATGATGCGTTAGATTTAAATTTTCGTACATTATATTATTGGTGCATTTGGAATTGCACAAAAAGACCCTAGGTTGTATTATACAGGTATTTCATTTAACTTAGGAGATAAATTTTAAAATTCCAATTCATCCCCCCCTCCCTCCTTTCTTAGGAATACACCCATTCTAACATAGAAATTAAAGACCCAATGATGTATACCTTTTTTGTTGGAACTCTAGAAGTTTTACACCAATGCTCAGAGAATTTCTATAGGAGCTCTAGGATTACCTTCTAGTATATGGGTTGACACCCCTTGGTGCCCAACACTACACGCTTCACTTATATACGCACACACGCGCACCCACTTAAATTTTTCATATTGGAAAATGGCTACTCTGTGTCTGTTCGAGTGCATCTGGCATGTGCACAATGAAAGGGCTTTTGAAGGGAAGGAATTCTCCATACAGATATTACAAAGTTACAATGATGTGTAACCTTTTTTGTTGGAACTCTGGAAGTTTTACACCAAAGTTCAAAGAATAGATATACTTTTTGCTCCTTTGAGCTCTTGCCTTTTTGGACATGGGTTGGCACCCTTTGGAGCTGAACAATACACACTTCCTTTACTTATATACGCACGAGCATGCACACATACTTAAATTTGTCATTCTGAAGGTAAGTCAATAGTATCCACATTCTACAAACCAAACTACATGTGAACTTCTAAAGGGGCTTCTATGGTTGACTTACCTCCTCTTCCTCCATTTGCATGTCCAAACAACATATGATGGATTTTATATGTCTGAACTTTATTTTTTTGAGTACTTCTCTGTTCATTAGTGATGTAGCTACTCTTTTATTTCATTGTGCACTCTAGTTTTGGTTTTTTTTTTTTTTTTTTTAGTTGTAGGATGACTAGCTTTCATGTATCTATTTCAGTGACATCTTAGGTTGGATACAGATCACTTGCTCACCTAGAGGCTTGTCATAGCTTAATAATATTTTCTTAATGAAAATCACCCACTCGCCATGTATGTGAGCAGAGGTTCAATGTTAGTTGAATTGTGTTTTAACTTTTATCTTGATAATATTTTTTTAGAGTTTCTCTATATTGCTTTGTTCCCATTGGCTCTCCAATCCAATATTGCATATGTTAAAAAAAATTTGAAAGGATGAGTGAAAGTTAAACGAATATTAAATTTCATCCTTTATGTGGACAGCATTGCAAATTACTATCCATAATGCACCGAATGACTAAATCTTTTTGATTGATGGCATTATGTTATATGAGTTATATATTGAACTGCTGGAATACATGCTTGTGTTGAACACCAACTATATGGCTGATGCAGTATATTGTGAATTGCATGTTGGTAGTGGATTTAAGTTGTAGCATGTCTGAAATGATTTATTTGCTTAAAACAATTAGGTTTCAGGTACAAGTTTTATGGGAAAATGTCCAATTTATAGACAGTACGCTGCCGAAATTTCGTAAAAACTTTTCAAAAATAAAACCATATACAAAGATAATTATGATAAAATGACTATTAAATTTTTTTTGAAATGATGACTGAAAGTTAAACGAATATTAAACTTCATCCTTTATGTGAACAGCATTGCAGATTAATATCCATAAAGCACTGCATGACTAAATCTTTTTTATGGATGGTATTATGTAATATGAATTGTAGATTAAACTACTGGAATACATGCTTGTGTTGAAACAGCATGACTGATACAGCATGTTGTAAATTGCATGCTGGTAGTGGATTTAGGTTGTTGCATTCTTGAAACGATGTATTTGCTGAAAACAACCAAATTTCAAGTATAGGTTTTATGAAAAAATATCCAATTTACAGGCGACATGTTGCCAAAATTTTGTTAAAATTTTCCTAAAATAAAACCATATACAAAGATAATTATTATAAAATGAATGTTAAAATATTTTTGAAATGATGATTAAAAGTTAAACAAATATTAACCTCATCCTTTATGTGAATAACATTGCAAATTACTATCTATAATGCACAGAATGACTAAATCTTTTTTATAGATGGTATTATGTTATATGAATTGTAGATTGAACATTTGGAATACATGCTTGTGTTGAACGCCAACTGTTTATTTCCAACTTATCTCCTCCTTCATTAGCAAATTAAGCCTCAAAATCATTCTTAAAAGAAAATCCCCTACTAACTAAATCCTTCAAGATATTTACCCAAGTCTTTTGCATAATCAATATCCTCGAGGCCAACTTTAAAGATGCCAACCTCTTCATAAACCTAAAGCTCTTCCATCCCTCACACAAACAATTATTCCAAGATCCATATATAAAGGACATAAAAAGAAAGACAAAAAACACAAATATCCTAAGGAAGTCATGTAAATCATGAACATCACATTCTATTTTTTCATAGAACTATATTCTGATATAGATTGTTTGTAGGATGCATGAATACATTACATTATTTACTGCTTATTATATGAAGTTCTGGTGCACTCATAAAATTCATTACTGGTTGGATTATTGTGAACAGTTTATTGTAAACACCCTGGTTTGGAGCATATCTCTATGGAAAATATCTTTCTTATAAACGAAATGCTGCCAATTTTTCTAAACAGATAAAATTTAGCTATTTAAAATTCTATCATTTTTTAACTATGTTTGAATGTCCGATTATTTTGCTATCAAATCATTGATACTTATAGTACGTATACATATATGTTCAAAAACCGTATACTAATTTTTTTATAATTCTTTCTTTCTAGGGTTTGCGGCTGTCACAACATCAACACGATGTCATGCACTACAGTCGGATGTAGCTTTTGATTTTTTTTTTTTTTGTATTTTTTTTTTTTGTTATTTAAACAGATGAAATTTCTGTATTTTGATTTGAATTTGTATAATGTATTCATATTTGAATTTCAATTTTGAATTTTTTTGTTATCTGAACAGATGGAATTTTTGTTTTTTAATTGAATTTCTATAATATTGTATTTGTATTTGTATTTGAATTTCAAATTTGAATCAGAATTTTCAATAATTTATGAATTTTTTTTGTAATTATGGTTTAATGTTATGTATGTGAAAATGTAATTACAGATTTTTACAAGAATTATTAATTAAATAATAATAATAATTTTAAATTGTTAGTGACGATTTCAAAACTGTTTCTAATACAAGAGTAGTAGTGACAACTTTCAAAAGCGTCACTAAAGCCTAAATATTAGTGTTGGTTTTGAAATTCGTCACTAATAGTCTATTATTAGTGACTGTTTTGAATTTGTTACTACAACTTTACTATTAGTCACGGTTTGAAATTTGTCACTACTACTCTTCTATTAGTGACGATTTTGAAAATCGTCATTAACACTCTACTAATAGTGACGATTTTCAGTGGAGCCAATGTAGAATTTATAGTGACAGTATTAGGGTTTTAGTGACAGTTATAATCCGTCACTAATACTCTATTATTAGTGACGCTTTTAAAATTTGTTATTGATAATTATTAGTAACCGCAGTTATGACGACTATTTCAAAACCGTCACTAATACTTGTACGATTTTGTGATTATTAGTGACAGTTTGGATCCTTCACTAATAACTTTATTTTTTTTGTAGTGTGAAAGGTAGTAAGATCTTTCCTGGTAGTAATGGTTGCATAAGGCATCAAATCATACTTAGGCGAAATTAAAAATCTGACCCCATTGCAATCTTTCTGATCTCCCGAGCTTGAACTCCCTGCATCATGACCAATGTCATCTCTGCCCTCAGTCCGAAACTCCACCTACATCACAATCTCCTTTCTACTCTAGTTTATATCTTGTGACACCGCAAGTCTCCTGAGTTAGAACTCCTTGTCTTCTGCCCTAAGTGTAATGACCCGGAAATTAAAACTATTAAAATAATTAGGAAGTATAATAAATGAAATGGATTAACGGATAATAAGGAAAAAGGAATGATTTTAAGGGAAGGAACAACAAGCCTCATCGACGAATGTTCTGTCTTCGTCGACGAGTGTCCTTCTAGAGATCATGGACGAACTCCAGTCCCTCGTCGAATAAAGAAATCCCGAGAGAGTAATTTCAAACTATAAATTTTGTCGACGAATGTATTTTCTCATTGACAAAGCCCTGCCTATAAATAGAATTTTTTTCATTTTTAGTGAGAACCTTCAGAATTTTACTCTCTCTCTCTCTCTGAAAAAATGGATACTCAGCCTTCTCTCTTCGATTTCAAGCTGGATTTGACCTGGTTTAACGATCCGGACCCACCACGAGGTTCGTAGGGTCGCTCTTTGTAAGGTTGCAGGAGCTGATCGTTGATTTGAGAGGTTTGGGAAACATCTCAAAATCAAGGTAAGTGAGTTATTTTGGGAATTTTCTTAACGAATATTGTTATCTAGAGCCTAGAGAGTATTAAATAAGTATTCTTTTCTTAAGATTTGGGTCAGTTGGGGTTTATTTAATTAAACTAAAGTTTTGATTCAGGGTCCAAGTGAATGCTGCAGGTATCGATTCGAGGATCCTGCCGGCGTAGTTTAGAAGTCAGATAAGGGGAAATTATATATTAAATCAAGTTTTGTGAAATAAAGATAATGAATTATGTTATACTTATGTATATGTTTTTGGGATGAGTTTAAAAGTGCCAACCATGTAAATTATGTTTTCTGAGCCTAGGTCCGCTTATTTAGCTATATATATATATGTGTGTGTGTATGTGTGTGTGTGAAAATGGACTGATGAAAGTAAAAGGTATTTTCTAGGAAATTATGTGAGAAATGGAAATTATATTTTCAGTATTTAAATGTTAAATGTTGGATGACTTATTTTACAAGGAATATGTATGAATTTTATTGCTAAATTGTGTGGCATAAGTAAATGTAAGTTCTGTGCAAATGTACATTATATGTATAAGATGCAGACTAATTAAGTAAAAAATTGAGAATAAAATATGAAATGAACTATGCTTCTTGTGTATGTTAATGCAAGCATGTAAATGCATGATAGCTGAAAACCGTGTTAGTAGATTCTTGCGCATTTCTATGCGGACTAATTGATGATAGCTAAAAGGAGCTGTTTTAGTAGATCCTATCTCATTTCTATGTAGACTAACTAATGACGGCTAAAGAGTAGCTGTAGTACGAATGAATGAAATGAAAAAGGAATGAAATGACAATGGAATGAAATTTGAAATGTGAACAATGTAAATGGGAAAGAGTCACTTAAAGTGAAATGCAATGTTTAAGCTATGAACATGAACATATGTGAATGGTTGAATAATGACAGAAAGAATAATGTATTATGACATTAGAAGTATTTATACTCGTAGAACATGTTACGATTGGGCGGAGCGTACTCTTCGCCTAAAGGCTTGCTGAGAAAGGCAAGTGCATTAGTAACTTCATATGTGGCAGTAGCTGCATAACGTACTACGGTAGTGGGTACCTACTTGTATGGGCGGGTAGTGTAACATCCTGCTTAATTTATCATATAATAATACAAATTTAATAAATAAGTCAACCTAAACCCGTGGGTAACAGGGACACCTGTCATTCACAGCGGAACCTAGCTGGTAGTAAATGTAAAACATCATCATCATAACCACAAAAGATATAATACCAGAGTTAACTATAATCCATAAATATGTTGTTTATATACATCTCCCAAAATACAAAACATATATGCATATCTAGGAACCCATAACTCAAATCTACTATTCCTAGACAAAACTTTCCTAGACAAAACTTACCCTTCTGATATGGTAGTAACACACTAACTCAACGGCGGCCTCAATCCACCGGTCTTTCTGGGTTTCCTGAAAATCATTTAATGTTCGGGAGTGAGATACTTCTCAGTAAGGGAAAATAAACTAAATACAACTGTGTGGCAACATGAACATTTAATGCAATTACACATATACAGTACATTTCATATGCCTGAAACATTCATCATAACATACTAAATAATCATATACTTTCGAAATTTCTAATAAATCATATAGTTCACAAAATGTCTGGTATAGCTGATAATACTGAAAACATACTCATGATGAATAGGTAACTAGTGTCATGTATTACCCCCTATGAAAGGTTATGTAGCCCAAAGGGGACCCGACAATTGCTGACCAACCACTGCTGAGTCAAAAATATCTATAAGTATGATGGGCCCACCACACCCTAATCCGAACTGTTAGGTGGACGTCTATAACTCTACACTGAAAGCCACATCGACTATATATCTATACCCTCTTGTGGGGCGGTTAGCACAAATCTGAACATAGATATCTGATCTGTATAGCTACGGTACCGTGATCCTAAAACTAAACTAAACTAACATCTGGGTTCAAATAACGTATAGTACATAATAATATAGCATTTAACATAAAGGGATTGATAGCATTTCTATATTTTTATAAATACGGCTTTGCGCCGAACATCTCATACATATCATTCTGAATAAATAAATCAATTATCATGTATCTTCAAAATCACAATATACTGTATTATTTCATAATTCCTGAAAACATGTTTTACTAATAAAATAGCCATAACATAATACTTATCACGTAAAATAATGTTCATGTCACACAATGCTGAGTAAAATCATACATTTTATTTTAAAATTACATTTCCTGTAATACAACAGTATTTTCCCAAATATGCATTTTCTCAATAATATTCAAATATAAAATATGTTTTCTTGAAAATTAATTTGTTGATAAATAATACTAATTTGCATGGAAAAATAACTGTTTTAGTTTATTCTCTTTCCTAACACTGAGAAAAACCCCCTAAAAATTCACTTATCCTGCACCCGTAGGGTTCCCCGTTCAACACCCTGAATTCAACAACTCTCAAAACTAAATTTCAGTATTTTCACGTAAATATCATTTCCTATAACTATGAGAAGACCAAATTCTGAATATTTAGCCTTACCTCGATCAAGGATGAATTTCGAACTACCCCCACCGACGATCCACTGCGACAAATAGGCAGAGAACTTCCCCAAGAGTGTCGTGGTGGCTTCTAATCGTCGAACTGGCATAAGTCAGACCCACAAACTTAGAGAGAAGGAGGAGAAACCGAAGGGAGGAAAGAGAGAGTGAATTTCCTGATTTTTCTGCTTTTAAATCCGAGTTTTAGGCTATTTATAAAGTCAGATTCACCAACGAGACACGTCACCTCGTTGACGAGTCCCTTAAGAGTTTCATCGACAAACCTTCACCCCTCGTCGATGAAATTCAGAATTGCCAAAACCCTTCTCAGTATTTTCTCGTCAACGAGACATACCCTCGTCGAAAAGCCCAATTGCCACGTTTCTATCAAATTTCCATTTTCCTCTCTTTTCTTTATTATTTAAAATACCATTATTCCTCAAATCTTTACAGGTAGATTCCCCTATCCTTAGGGTCTTCATTGGTAAACTTTTATTTGAACTGTGTGAGTACGAGATCAATCTAACACTAAAGGGCTTACTGAGTGCTTGTCTTCTTCAACTTAGTTTTTAGCAGTCTAAATTTGATTCATCTCTGTTTATCTACACTTGTGATGATGTTACTCTCTATTTTTTTTGTATATGTGAATAATGATCTCTTACTCATTGGAATTAATTTTGTTGCTATCTCAAAGGTTGTTCAGTAGCTCGGTCATTGGTTTTCTTTGAAGGATCTTGGTCCTTTCCAATATTTTCTTGGTGTCAAGGTGATTGATTTCAGTTGCGCATGGGTTGTTCCTCTCCCAACAAAAGTATATTTGGGATCTTCTTTCTCTCACCAAGATAGATGGTGCTAAGGCAGTAATGATTCCACTTGCCACAAAGGATCTTCTTGAGCTTCAAGATGGCTCTTCTCCTGCTGATCCGACTGAGTACCATAGAGTTATAGGAGCTCTCCAATATCTCTCTCTTACCCGACCCAACATTGCCTTCCCAGTCAATAAGTTGGCTCAGTTCATACATAAACCATCTTAATTTCATTAGACCGCTACCAAACGTGATATGGGATACGTAAAGGGTACTCTTCATCATGGCATCCTCCTCAAGTACACTAGGAATCTCACTCTTCAAAGGTTCTTTGATGTTGATTAGGCCAGTGATAGGGATACCATAACCTCCACCTCTGCTTATTTCATTTTTCTGGGTGATTGTCCCATTTCCTAGAGCACGCGCAAGCAGCATGCTATGACTTGTTTTTCCATTGAGGTGGAATATCAAGCTCTTGCTTCAACCACTTCCGAACTTGTTTAGATTTGCTCATTGTTTCACAAACTCTATATTCTAATTACTAAGCCCCCACATTTGTTTTGTGATAATATTGGTGTTATTCAGTTGATTCTTAATCCTATTATGTTTTCATGGATGAAGCATATTGCTATTGATCTTCATTTTGTTCCCGATCTAGTCACTAAAGGTTTGCTGCAAGTCTCTCATGTTAGCACTCACAATCAACTTGCAGAACTCTTAACTAAGGTTGTATCTTGTAAAAAATTTCACTCTCTATGCTCCAAGATCGACTTAACTGATGGTATGCCTATCTCGAGGAGACATAGAAAGGAAATTGTATAGTTTTCTAACAAACTATCGATGGTTTCTATATACCCTTCAACGATTGTTTTTACGGTTTAAGATAGAATGTTTTCCAGGAGAAAACCGTCGACGATTACACCTGTTGTTGAATTGTCGAGAATCCTAACATTTGAAAATTTGCTAATATCTGATAGTCTACGCCAATATGAGATTCATTTGTTGTATTACTTGAATATTTGTTTGTATTTGATAGTTTAAGATCTTCTTGTGTTAGAATTTAAATACTTATGAATTTGTAACAACTATACATTATATAACTCCTATATATAGGACATCTTTACATTAATGAAAGTGTCTTGCATTTACTTTAGAGAGCACATAGGTTCTTATTCACCAAGATTGACAATTCAAGCAGTACATAATGGAATCAAGCTTTTTTATCCTTAAAAGGTAATTGCTAATTAAAATTTTCACCTTCAATTTAAGCCTATCATTATTGGTGATGTGATGCACAAATTATTTTGCAGTTCATGCCTAGCTAACACCCTTTGTGGGACAAATGTCCTCCTCGTGATAAATATATTAATTAACATGAGGCTGGTAGTGGCAGCATTAGCATCATCAGCCCAAGGCCATAAAATTGTTATTGATTTAATGTGGTCATTAAAAATACTATGCAAATGTTAAACGATAATCATTGCTATGTAAGATGTAAACCCAAATATTAAGGGTAACCATCTTTCATCTTTTAATATCGTGCATTATTGCCTACTGCCTACACTAATACAACACATACGTAGGAGGTAAATCCAGATGTGCGCTACAAGCGATAAGATTTGAACCTCAGATCCATCGTTGTAAGCGATCTTCTGGAGAACCTTCAATATTTTTCTAATTTGCATGATATGTGAATGAATTTGAATTACACTTCTACAACATCAATGCAGGAATTTATTTGTGTAAAAGATATTGCAAGGTATAATGGTCACAATTCAAATATTGCAGCTGTGGTTGGTTGTTGTTGTTGCAATTTGTACCTTTGTTGCTATTGCATGTCCCTAGGTTGCCATTCATATATGCTAATATGTATTTAAATTGCTAATTTTAAGGCAAGTAATTAAAATGTATATGATTTTATTTTTTTTACTAATTAATTTTTACTATCAAAGTATGAATTTTGGAATGTGCAATAGGCATTTTTACATTGTTGTTTTTTGGTACATAAGCATTGATCTAAGCAAGAAAAAATTTATTATATTTCTTCATTCCTTAACTACTTCACTAATAAAGTTTTACATTTTGTTACTCAAATCTAATGAATTGAAGAAAAATTAATAAAAATGTTATCACACTTTTTCATGACAACTATTGTAATATCTCTCACTGACTAATTATCCTTATTTCATTTTCTTTCTCCTTTTTAACTTTCATTTTTTTTTTTTCCCATCCCTTGTTTCTATTTTCTCACTTCACCTTCTCTTATTTTCTTTTATTGGATGAGATAAAACTTAGAATCTTCCTTAAATTTCTCAAAAGAACAACAAACTATAACAATTTTGAAAATTCAAAATCCGATTAACTCCTTAATTTAACTAACTAAAAATCTTACAGTTTTTAAAACAGCTCTCTCTCTCTCTCTCTCTCTCTCTCTCTCTCTCTCTCTCTCTCTCTCTCTCTCTCTCTCTCTCTCTCTCCATTTGTTTTATTTAAAAAAACAAAAAAACAAAAACAAAATTGACAACTCTTTGTCTGCCCTTTCTCCACACTGGTAACTTGCTGCCTTCTTCTTTCCACTGAACCCTTTGGTCTCCCTCTATATATATATATATCCCCGTTTTCTTCTAACCGTCTCCTCCTCCTCACTTCTTTTTCTCGCCCACCAAACGGCACATAGCCATGGAAAGACTCTCCCTCCCAGTCCCCACCAAAGAAGAAGACGACCGACTACTCCTCACTCTTTCTCTCGCAGCACCACCGCCTCCACCGCCGCCGCCACCACCACCACCGCGTCGCCGCCCCGGCCGACCTCCGCATCGAGCCGCAGTACGACCACCAGAAGACGAATACATACCAGCGCCGTACCCCTGGGCGGCCCCGCGGAGAGCCGCCGTGCACAGCCTGCCCCATCTCCTGTCCGCTGGCATAAAGACCGTCGCCGGCGAGGTGCAGTGCAAGCAATGCAACAAGAAATACGAAATTGAGTACGATTTGCAGGTGAAGTTGGCGGAGGTGGAGTCTTTCATATACAAGAACAAGTCGACCATGCACCACCGGGCTCCGGCGGTGTGGATGAGCCCGGTGCTTCCGGACTGCCGGTTCTGCGAGCAGAAGAACTCGGCGAAGCCGGTGATTCCAGAGAAGAAGAAGGACATAAACTGGCTGTTCTTGCTGCTAGGGCAAATGCTGGGGTGCTGCACTCTGGAGCATCTCAAGTATTTTTGCATGCACACAAAGAATCACCGGACCGGCGCCAAGGATCGGGTTCTTTATTTGACTTATCTTGGACTGTGCAAGCAGCTTGATCCCCAGGGGCCTTTTGATCCTTGATTTTCTTTTTCTCTTTTTTCTCTGTCTCTTCTTGTTGTTGGGTTGATCGGGGCTTTAGTGTTCTTGGGGTAATTAGGCTGTGTTCTTTGTTTAGTTCATGGGTGCGAAGTGTGAATGAAAGTTTCCAGTCGTACGTGCGACTTCTTTGTTTCGTAGATTTAGTTATGTGATTGTTGGTGTTAATTAATTGATTTGTCCTTCAGAAATTGGAATATTTGAGGATTTGGAAGTATTAATGGAATACTAAAAGCTAGAATTGTAGAAAAGTTCAAAATCAATGCAATATGCATGGATTTGGGTTTTGGATCAATGTGGCACTGTGCAATTTGGATAATGAATTCAATTTCAATTCGTTGACTCAAAGCTCCAAATGGATGTCTCGAAATAAAACTAGCATAGAGCTCATTGATTCACCTTCCCCATTCCAAAACAGGGGTTCAAAGGAAAAAGCTATCTTCCCAGGAGAGTGGCTCAAGAGGCATTTCAGTAAGTTCATGACCATGTTTGACATGAATCTAACATCGAACTCGTGTCCTGCCAAGGTAGACACTAAAAAGGTTACTCTTTGACCACCACCGTCAGAGGACTGCAATTTTTCTTGTGGTGCCAGAGAGACATTTCGGTTTGACACAAGGTTATGTGTGGATCCCACATAGACATGGGTCCATGTTAGATTTGCTGTGTATCTAGTATTTTCTCTTTTCTAAATACCACTTCGAGAAAGGTTAATACTTTAATCTAGGCTCATACATCGACTGGATAACTAGTACAGATCTTTGTGTCTATTTCTAATATGCAAGATTTTATTCTCCCTAGTTTTTAAGACATTTAAAAAAAATCCAAATAAAACTCCAAATGGATGTCTCCAAATAAAACTAGCATAGGGTTCACTCATTCACCTTCCCATTTCCAAAATAGAGATATGGTTCAAAGGAAAAAAAGCTAGCTTCTAGGAAAGTGGTTCAAGAGGCATTTCAGGACCATGTTGGGTATGGACCTTATATCCTATTAGAGATTTATACTGAAAGACAAGTTTTATGTAATCGGTTTTAGTATTTATTAATAACTTCAGTTATTCTATTTTAATGAAAATTTTTGTGAGCAATGTTTGCATGACATTACTTATTTAATGATATACATGTGTATCTTTTATTTTATATAGTAGGTGATCTAGTGTGTAGAGTACGACTTATACACAAAAGACTAGATAATCAGTTCTTATAGAATATAAGTTTATTATTCACAGTCTTAAATGAAATTAGACACACCATTGGTAAGACTATGACACAAGGTTTTAATAGGTCTTTCTTGACTATTGGGAATGATATAGTTCCAACTCTTTGTGCTACTACACTTTCTGTGTATTTAACAGAATCGTCTTGGGGTAATTATTTCTATACTGACTATATAAAATAATTAATTACTCATGGTTATTATGAGTGTTTACGCTCTTAATTCTAATATGATTATTGGACATGTGCATATAGTGTTTATTACTTTGATTCATAAAAGAGTGAGATTCTTTATGAGTCAAAAAATTCAGCGAGTTGGGTGATGACATTATGTGTATGGTTAACATTAATTATCGATGGAATTCATGTCCTAGTATTGGGATTGATGATACCCCTTAGAGAAAGCTTATAAGTTTTGATTATGTCAAACCTTGCAGGTGAATTTTGAATCCGACACATCAAATAAGTTAAGTAGAAGGTCTCAGGAAATTAATATGTCAATTAATTAAATTTTCAGTAATTTAATTTAATAAAGGGGTACATGTAATCTTTACATGGGAAGATAAATAAGTATTTAATAATAGGAGCTAGAAATTTAATTTCGAATATGACAGGGAGTGCAATTATAATTCTTTAGTGGTATGAATTATAATTAACGTAATTAAAGATGAATTCAAGTCGGATTAGAAATTCTTAATTACGTGGGAAACCCTAGTCATATTTGCCCAGAGGTCCCTACTGTAGCCTATATACACCAACTCCATTCAACAGTTAGGGTGAGACGAGCAAACTCTCACAGAGGTAAACATTTTTCGTAAGAGAAGAAAAACCTTAGCAACCGCTTACAAACCTACTCTCCCAGGAGCAAGGCGTGTTCAAGGAATATAGTAAAAGATTCCTAGTCATCTTCAAGAGCTCATTTTTGTACTTGCAAATATGTGATCAAACCAGACAGATCTCGCAGATATGACCCTAATCATGTAGTTAGGGTTTGCATGATTAAATTTTTTTTTTGTTATCCGTATGCACTACAGTCGAATTTTAAGGTGATTCCGCAAGTCCCTTCAATTGGTATCAGAGCCAGGTTGATACTGTATACGGATAATAATACCATGTTCTTCAAAAATCAAACTAATGCATGCTTAGGGTAGAATGTGTGTATGCACTAACCTCTATTTTACAGTGTTTTGTCCGGCAATTATGGTCACACGAATGTATGTTTTGTAATTGCAATTGTTTCTTACAAAATTCGTGGCATGTGAACTTCGCTTATGAAGGCATACGATTTTATAATCTAATGCAGTTTCATTTGAGAAGGAGGCAAAGTTGTGGTGTGTGAATAGTGGTTGAAAATTGGGTGAAATGGTCAATAGCGGCACATAGCAGTGGCCCCACATGCACTTATTTATAACAGATAGTTCATGTTCTCTATGAAACCATATACACTTATTTATATAACTGTGAAAGCTTCCCTAGATGGATAATTGTATGCATGAATTAACCCCACATGCTCGAGTTGTGCGGCCCGTAGGTAAGACTTAACTATGGCTGGGTTACTAGGCTAAGTCAAACTATAAACCTTTGTAGTACGATTGGCCTCCTCAACCTGTACCTAACTACTAGGGAGCCTACATCTCTCCTCTAGGCACAATTGAATGTCAATTCCACACTCTATCTAAGATGTGTGGTTGCACTATCTATATTGTATAGTTACGGTACCGTGCTCTGTAATATGCTCTGATCCATTAGGGTTCAGATACTATATAATACTATGTCTATATATTACTATTCTACCATGATTATGTATAAACTGAAATAACCATTATTCTGTATAATAAATGTAAATCATAGCTCTGTAATAATTGTATATCATAGTTCTATAATAACTGTAAATTATAGTTCTATAATAACTGTATATCATGGTTTTATAAAAGTTGTAAATCATAGTTTTGTAAAAGCTGTATATAATCATGGTTCTATAAAAGCTATAATATCATGCTTCAATAACAGTTGTATAAAACTCTGTATTAAATCTTTGTACTATATCTGATATTTCTCATGCCACACAATTTTAAATGAAATTCTTACACTATAATATATACGGGAAAAAAAACTGTATTTTCTTGCTATATAAAAATAATATATATCATTTCTATAACTTTCTTGTAACCCAAATTTTTGAATTTTCACAGGCATATAATTGATGTAAAATTAAAATCCCATAAACACATGTTATACTTTAATTGATAAAACGTTTGAATTTATCTAGCTTAACTTATTCCCCTTACCAGATTATCAAGCGGCCAGCTAAAATTCTATAATCACGCCCGTGGCATTCAGAACTCAAAAACCCTGAAATTATGTAATCCTAGAATAATATCACATTCACATTTTTCCTAGATCCACATACTCCATTTAATCAATGAAACATCAAATAATTAACTGTTAACTCTATGAGTCTGATCTCGTTTTGATTATGACAAAACCAATGTTTCTCACCTGTGCACTGAGCTTCTTGAACAGGTCTATCCTTAGCATGCACTATTGGTAGAAACTCAAGCAAGTCATACAGACTATGAAAATCAAGCTTCATTTATGGCGTCTAAAGAATGAAAAGAATGAAGACCTTTTTTCTATTGTATTTGCATTCCTTTTTAATTGGTCTGTAATAATTTATATGATCTGTAATAATGCATCTATATGCATGATAGTATTTAATGTTCAACAAGACCATAGGGACCGAATGACCTTAAGGCACCCTTCGGTAGGCCAACGCCAGGTTTTTGGGCGTACATGAAAAGACCTTAAGTCCCAACACATATGCACTAATAAGTGCCCAACATCACTTATTATATTAGGAGAATCAATTCAGGCAAAAATGGACTTAAATTGAAAATCTTAAGAGGCTTCGGGTGACCGAACCCAAGCTGTGTAAAACGGCTCAGGCGACCGAACAAATCAACATGTTGACTTCATGTTCAGGCACTCGAACCACTTTTGAGCGTCTCTGTAATAACCCAAATAATTAGAAGGGTTCTCGTCAACGAAACGCAGGGGATTTGTCGATGAGGATATAAGAGGACGAGAAAATGCTGAGAGAGGTTTTTTGGGGCAGTCTGAAATTCGTCGACGAGGGAGGAAGTTTGTCGACGAAATTCCTTAAGTACTTGTCGACGAGATGACGTGTCTCGTCAACGAATCTGATTCTATGAATAGTGAAAACCCAAATTTTTCAGTGTATTGTGGCACAAAATTTCCTCTTTCTCTCTCTCTCTCTCTCTCTCTAAATGCCTCTCTCTCCTTCTCTCTTCGATTTCGGCCCCGTTTCTCGCCAAATCGAAAATCCGAGGCCACTACAACTCTCCTGGTGAAGTTCTCTGCAATACTACTAGAGCTGATCGTCGATGGAAGTGGTTTGAAATTGATCCCAAATTTAGGGTAAGATGTTTTATTTAGAATATGTTTTCCCTGCAGTTATAGGAAATGTTGTATGTAAGAAAATACTGATGTTTTGTTTTAGGGGATGTCATTTTTAGGGTGTTGAATGGAGAAACCCGCGGGTGTAGGGCCAGAGTTCAATAAGGGTTTTTCAAAAACTAGGTAAGAGAAATATGCTATGCTAGGAGTTTTACAATATTAGCAAAGATTTTATATATACCAGTTTATTATCCAATATTTATAGAATAAGAGTTTTCAAAGCTTGTGTGGCCTGAGTAGATATTTATTTGATAGGGAACCTATATAGCTTTTTACAGCATATCGTGCTATATAGTATTTATAGATAAAGATTGATGTTATCATAGTATATTTTAGAATAGTTTATTATAGATGTTTATTCAGATCAGTATACATATACAGAAGTTTATTTTGATTAGTATATTACAGTTTATTCAGAATCAATACATTACAGTTCTTATACAGATCAGTTTATACAGTATTTACAGTATGCCATGTTTTTCCTAAATACCATAACACTCAGAGTATACAGACAGATTATACAGATAGATGATATAGACAAATTATACAGTATAGCATCAAGATGCTACAGTTATTCAGATATTACAGTATTTATAGTACAAAATTATAGTATTATGGTTATTTTGGAAACATGATGAAAACAGTAAAATAGTAGATATGTATATATACATATATATATATATATATAAAGTATCAAATCCATGTGAAAAGATTACAGATAGATACAGATACAGAATACTGAGCACGGTACCATTGCTAATACAGATAGAGCAATCTCATATCTTAGATAGTGTGTGGGTACCGTCAACTATGCTCGGAGAGTATGCAACTTTGACAAGATAGCAGCTAGTCCCGCGCCTAGGAGAGTATGCAGTTTGGCTGGACTGAGGTAGTGTAGAGTATAGTGACTTATTTGGAGGGCCGGCCAGATTAAGTCCTGCCTACGAGCCGCACAACCCTGTCATAAGGGGTCAAATCATGACATACAGAGTTCCAAGGATAAAGCACAGCTATGTATATGTATACAGTTTTACAGTATTTGTTAAATATAGTATGATATTAGCAATATGAAAAGTAGAAAACTCAGATGATACAGTTATGTTTTAAATTGCGAAAAATGTAAGATATGTTTTATAGATTTATCCTTTATTACAGTTCAGATGTTATTTAAAGTATATGTAACTTAGTTGCCACACACTAGTAATAGCAGATTTTCACTTACTGAGCGTTGACTCACCCCATGACTTTAATATTTTTCAGGTGAGCCAACTAGGTGAGCAGATCAGGCTAGCGAATAGAGAGTTTACTTGGTTACCCTAGTTATAGGGTAAGTTTGTACAGGGTTTCGTGCTTTTGGGATAGATATTTCTGAAGAGAGATGTATTATTTAGCTATGGTTTAGAGATACAGATTACTAGTATTGTATGGTATTTACGGTTGTATGACTTATGTTTCTGCTGCATAGGTATGATTATTGTATACAGAATTACCCCAGTGCCTTCCGTGACCCAAGTTTCATAGCAGGGGATATCATAATAGTTCATAAGTGAAATAAAAGATAAAAATAATAATAATAAAATGATATAAGTTCGAGGTCGTTACAGTATCTCCCTCGGGCACCCAAACCTGTGTCAGAACACTTTTCAACTACTCGGGGGACCGAACGATCACATTCAAAAAGGGCTCGGGCGACCAAATTACTTGGTTCGGTTAACCAAATGTCGCCTCGGGCACCCGAATTTACGAACAAAATACTACTGACTTTTGTTCAACCGACCGACTGTTTTTTCGGGCACTTAAACCATTAAAAATTGATTTTCTAAGTGAGTCTGTCCGGGCACCCAAACCTCGCAAGTTAAAATATTTTTTACCAATTTTTTAATGGGGTAAACTGGGTTAATTTTCTTAATGGCTTTTGAAAGAAATTTAATTATTCCTATTATGTCCCCAACGGTCATAATTTTGCCCTTGCTTATATATATCTTCTCATTTGCAAAATTAAAGATTGATTAGTAAGATCATTAAGGAAAAAATCTCTCAAATTTTCAAATCTCATTTAGCCCATACTACTTCCATACACTTTATTTTGCTATTCCCTTGATAGATCAAGTTCCCAAGAGTGTTGTTGAGTATTTTACATTGCTAAAACTCTCCTTGCTTGTTGATTGATTATTTTCATTAAAAGTTTTTAGCTAGGGTTTTTCCCCCGATTTAAACAATAAATTTTTTAGCGGGAATACCCTTATAGCTAGTGAATCTTTGCATCTTGATTGCAAGACTCATCAAGCTTGTGGATTTTGATTTGCAAAAATATTGTTTTACACAAGCTTGCATATTATCGTTAATATTTTTTTTGCCAGCTTCAATCCAAAATATCTATTGTGTTATACATTAAGAATATCCTTGAGATATTTGATTTGGATTGTGTTAAACTTCCTTTGATTATTTGTGTGTTGAATATCTTATCTTGAATCAAAGGTTGAACTCTCACATATACATACACTCACACATCTTAGAGAGTTTACATATTGGATCTCACCTGAGCATTAAATCTATATCATCTGTGAGTGCATATTTGTTTGTGTTGTATATTGGGTACATATCTGTTTTACATGAAAATATAATCATTGTACCAATCTTATTGCAAAAAATACACTTGTATTCCAAGCGTAGCCTGAAGGGGCGATAATCCAACGCAATAAGGATTATTTGTAAAGGTTGAGGTCAGTCTTGTGCTAATTGACCTAATTGTTTAGGTGCCACTCCACCCGTTAAGTGTGTCTTAGTGTAATCTTTGTACTGGTGTGTCAAGTGGGGACGTAGGCAGTATTGGCTGAACCCCGATATCATATTCGGTGTCACTTTTACATTTCCTACATTATATTCTACTATGAGCTTGATTTAATTTCCTTGTTGAATATACTGCGTATCTAATAGACACAGAATTGCAATGAGTTGAGAAATACTGAAATTGCATTGTATGCTTTAAATATTGGTAAATATTTCATATCTGCAATTTCACATATACTTAGATTGCCCCTAGGTTGTGTAATACTACTGCTAGATTGATTGACCTAGGAAGGAATTTTTAAATACCAATTCACCCCTCCCCTCTTGGGATTACACCAAAGTTATCATTAATTATTTATTACTCTTACCTCATTTCCTAAGGAAATGCCCGCAGGGACCCTAAACCCATGTGTGCAACGTTAGCTCCAAAAGCCTGAAACATACATTTTTCCTAGTTTGACGAGACACTGAAGCTCTTTATTGGTATCCTTTCATCGACAAGACACTGAAACTCATCCACGAACCATATAAAGGCGTTCGTCGACAAAACCAAGGCATTCGACAACGAATCCTGACTTTGGTTTCTTTTTGAATGTTTTCCCTTTTCTCCCATTTATCCTTCTTTCTCTCTATTATTTAATTACTATTATTTTTCGGGTCTCTACACAGCCTCCCTATTCATAGGGAGGCTTGGGGGGCTAATTGGTGCCAAATTCCTCCCCTCTTAACAGATTTTCCCTAAGCTGGCAAGGAATAATTTTTAACCAACTCCTTTGCACATGTCATTTCTATTTTTTATGAATTTCATTTGCTAATCTGATTTGCAACTTCTCTTTGTGCACTGGTGAATTGGATAATGCTTCCAGCTAGTGATTGGGGGGGATTGGAGGGCCTTGTGTTTATTAATTTTTTAAAATTTTATTTTTTGCATGTTTTTCTACTTTTTGATGTACCCCCAAGTTCATTCCTCTGCAACATGTATTTGTACTGTCTTGTATGTTGTTTGTAACTTTCTGAATATGCATTTTTGTATTTTTTTTTTTTTTTCACTATGTATTTGCCACACCTGAACCATGTGCTACCCCTCCCTTTATTGCAATAAAATGTGACCTCACTTATTTTTTATTGACCTATTTCGACTCAAAAACCAAAGTCCTAGTTGACCCACTTTGACCCAAGAAAACCACAGTCAATACAACAGGACCTTAACACCCAAAAAAAAATACCCAATTTTTAAAATTAAAGACCCAATTAAAAGACCTTAAAATCTAAAATTCCAAAAATTAGAAACACTAAATTTTAAAAATTTTGGGACTCAGTAAAAAGGATTTTGAAGTTTTAAGGAATTCAACTAAAATTCATAAAAAAATATAGGACCTATTTCACCAAATAGGTCATAATGAGAGAGGTTAATTCTGAAATGAATTTAACCAAAAATTAAATTAAACTCCATCAAAAATGTCAGGATTTATTTTTGAAAACAAAATTGATTTTGAAATCAAAATGGTTCGATTAAAAGTGGCTGACACTTGGACTTGATTTTGAAAATACATGGCTTGATTTACGACCCCTAGATTAAGAAAAGAAATTAATTTTGCAACTAAAAGAAACCTCCACTAAAGTTATAAAAGCCCACTCAAAATCCCAATATTTTCACTCATTAGAGAAAGCTTATAAGTTTAAGTTCTGATTAATTATTTAATAATAGGAGCTAGAAATTTAATTTCGAAATATGACAGGGAGTACAATTATAATTCTTTAGTGGTATGAATTATAATTAACGTAATTAAGGATGAATTCAGGTCGGATTAGAAATTCTTAATTATGTGTGAAGGCCTAGTCATATTTGCCTAGAAGTCCCTACTGTAACCTATATACCACCCGCTCCATTCAGCAGTTAGGGTGAGACGAGCAAACTCTCACAGAGGCAGACATTTTTCGTGAGAGAAGAAAAACCCTAACAGCCGCTTACAAACCTACTCTCCCAGGAGCAAGGCGTGTTCAAGGAATATAGTAGAAGATACCTAGTCATCTTCAAGAGCTCATTTTTGTACTTGCAAATACGTGATCAAACCAGATAGATCTCGTAGATATAATCCTAATCATGTAGTTAGGGTTTGCATGATTAGATTTTTTTTTTATTATCCGTATGCACTACAGTCGAATTTTAGGGTGATTCTGCAAGTCCCTTCAATTGGTATCAGAGCCAGGTTGATACTGTATACAAATTATAATATCATGTTCTTCAAAAATCGAACTAATGCATGCTTAGGGTAGAACGTGTGTATGCACTAACCTCTATTTTGCAGCGTTTTGTCTGGCAATTATGGTCACACGAATGTATGTTTTGTAATTGCAATTGTTTCTTACAAAATTCGTGGCATGTGAACTTCGCTTATGAAGGCATACGATTTTATAATCTAATGCAGCTTCATCTGAGAAGGAGGCACAGTTGGGGTGTGTGAATAGTGGTTGAAAATTGGGTGAAATGGTCAATAGCGGCACATAGCAGTGGCCCCGCATGCACTTATTTATAACAGATAGTTCATGTTCTCTATGAAACCATATACACTTATTTATATAACTGTGAAAGCTTTCCCGGATGGATAATTGTATGCATGAATTAACCTCGCATGCTCGAGTTGTGCGGCCCGTGGGCGGGACTTAACTATGGCTGGCTTACTAAGCTAAGTCAAACTATAAACCTTTGTAGTGCGATTGGCCTCCTCAACCTGTACCTGACTGCCAAGGAGCCTACATCTCTCCTCTAGGCACAATTGACTGTCAATTCCACACTCTATCTAATATGTGTGGTTGCACTATCTATATTGTATAGCTACGGTACCGTGCTCTGTAATATGCTCTGATCCATTAGGGTTCAGATACTATATAATACTATGTCTATATATTACTGTTTTACCATGATTATGTATAAACTGAAATAACCATTATTCTGTATAATAACTGTAAATCATAACTCTGTAATAACTGTATATCATAGTTCTGTAATAACTATAAATTATAGTTCTGTAATAACTGTATATCATGGTTCAATAAAAGCTGTAAATCATAGTTCTGTAAAAGCTGTATATAATCATGGTTCTGTAAAAGCTATAATATCATGTTTCGATAACAGTTGTATAAAACTATGTATTAAATCTCTGTACTATATCTGATATATCTCATGCCACACAATTTTAAATGAAATTCTTACACTATAATCTATACGGAAAAAAAAAACTATATTTTCTCGCTATATAAAAATAATATATATCATTTCTATAACTTTCTTGTAACCCAAATTTCTGAATTTTCACAGGCATATAATTGATGTAAAATTCAAATCCCATAAACACATGTTGTACTTTAATTGATAAAATGTTTGAATTTATCTAGCTTAACTTATTCCCGTTACCAGATTATCAAGAGGCCAACTAAAATTCTATAATCACGCCCGCGGCATTCAGAACTCAAAAACCCTGAAATTATGTAATCTCAGAATAATATCACATTCACATTTTTCCTAGATCCACATACTCCATTTAATCAATGAAACATCAAATAATTAACTGTTAACTCTATGAGTCTAATCCTGTTTTGATTATGACAAAACCAATGTTTCTCACCTATGCACTAAGCTTCTTGAACAGGTCTATCCTTAGCATGCACTATTGGTAGGAACTCAAGCAAGTCATACGGACTATGAAAATCAAGCTTCATTTATGGCGTCTAAAGAATCGAAAGAATGAAGACCTATTCTCTATTGTTTATACATTCCTTTTTAATTGGTCTGTAATAATTTATATGATCTGTAATAATGCATCTGTATGCATGATAGGATTTGATGTTCAACAAGACCATAGGGACCGAATGACCTTAGGGCACCCTTTGGTTGGCCGATGCCAGGTTTTTGGGCGTACTTGAAAAGACCTTAGGTCCCAACACATATGCACTAATAAGTGCCCAACATCACTTATTATATTAGGGGAATCAATTCAGGCAAAAATGGACTTAAATTGAAAATCTTGAGAGGCTTTGGACGACTGAACCCAAGCTGTGTAAAACGGCTTGGGTGACCGAACAAATCAACATGTTGACTTCATGTTCGGACACCCGAACCACTTTTGAGCATATCTGTAATAACCCAAAAAATTAGAAGGGTTCTCGTCGACGAACACAGGGGATTTGAGGACGAGGATATAAGAGGAGCTTGTCGACAAGGTCAAGTTTCGTTGACGAGAAAATGCTGAGAGAGGTTTTTTGGGGCAGTATGAAATTCGTCGATGAGGGAGGAAGTTCATCAATGAAATTCCTTAAGTACTCATTGACGAGATGACGTGTCTCGTCGACGAATCTGACTCTATAAAGAGTGAAAACCCAATCTTTTCAGTGTATTGTGGCACAAAATTTCCTCTCTCTCTCTCTATCTAAATGCCTCTCTCCCCTTCTCTCTTTGATTTCGGCTCCGTTTCTCGCCGGATCAAAAATCCGAGGCCACCGCAACTCTCCTGGTGAAGTTTTTTGTAATACTACTGGAGCTGATCGTCGATGGAAGTGGTTTGAAATTCATTCCAAATTCAAGGTAAGATATTTTATTTAGAATATGTTTTCCCCGCAATTATAGGAAATGTTGTATGCAGGAAAATACTGATGTTTTGTTTTGGGGGATGTCGTTTTCAGGGTGTTGAGTGAAGAACCCTGTGGGTGTAGGACCAGAGTTCAATAAGGGCTTTTCAAAAATTAGGTAAGGGAAATATGATATGTAACACCCCAACCCCGAGGGGCCTGGGATATTAACTTTTTACTATTGATTTACAGCGGAAGCAAAATAAACTCAATTTTTATTAAACCAGAGCACTAACTATCCATATTACAATCATTTATTTCAAAAGAAGAAAAATTACACAAGGGTAAATATTTCTAAACAAATCTTTATTTTTCTATCCCCACCCGCATGCTTGTTAAGCCTGATTTCCAACATGTTCTTCAGAGTTATCTGAAATAAAAATATGATTGGAGTGAGACGACGCTCAGTAAGTAAATAAGATTATTATTAGTGTGTGACCAAAATGAGCTTTTTAAAAATTTCGTAAAACAATATTTAATACTATAACTTCAAAATTTCTTTTAGAATAAATATAAATTTAAAAATTTCTGCATAAAACTTTTGTTATCAATTACAACAGTAAAATTTTATAATTATATACTATAACTGTTAAATTAAACTTTTAACTTTAAAACTGTATAAACATTTAATGATAAACATACATATACTTTTTCTTATACGTTTTCCTTAGATCGTCATTTAAGCACCAAAATGATTTTTTTCACGTAAACTTACACTTTTCCTTCAAATCATCAGTAACTTTGTACACGTAATTAAATATGTATAAACATATATTATAAAAACCACCCTTAGACCTGTTTGCAGTAAGTCATGTTTACCCCCATGACTGGGTTGTGCGGTCCAAAGACTGGACTTAACTGGCTGGCCGACCAACTAAATCAACGTACGTAAACTTTAAGTGAGATTTTTCTTATTAAGTCTTGGTCCGGAACCAGGTGTGCATTCAGAAGAAATTCACTAACATAAATAACCAATTTGTAAATAGTGTGGGTGCACTCTGATCCGTATAAACTTTAAGCTGCGGTACCAAGCATCTGTAACTTTGAACTTTCGTTGCCATAAAGGGTTTTAAAATCATCTTATTATAATTTATGCAATTTAAAATAATATCATAAAAATCTCATCTTTACTCATATTTTCATAAAAAAATGCAATGTAGAAATAAACTCATGCCACACAATTTTTGTATTAAAAATATATACAATTTTATTTTTGAATAGAAAGAAATGCTGAAAATTTACTCGAGGGGATTAAAACATTTTTTAACCCAAAAATATATGCAAGTATATTAAAATAGAACTGGTATAATTAAATATGCGTAAAAATAAACTTATAGAAATTTTGTGGAACTAATTAACATAATTGAAATTTACTTATAAAATAAACTCAGGTATAAATTTTAAATGAAAAAAAAAAAAACTAACATAATCAAAATTTACTTACTTTCTTCCTTACGAACACTGTAACTATCTCTAAAAAATGAGATCGGAAAGAGTGGGTGATTGAGAACTTTTTCAAAAATTCTCTTTCCACCACAAATTCTTTCACTCACTAATCATTCTCTTTCTTGGAAAATTATTATGAAAAATGAAGGTTGAGAGCTCCCTATTTATAGGAAAATTTTGGGGAAGAAATGAAATTTATAAAAGTGTAAGGAGATGGGTGAAATTATAATTTTTTAAAAAAATTAAAGAATGGGCAAGAGATGGGCAAGGTATGGGTTAAGTATGGGATGGGGATGGAGGTCATGTGGGAGTGCTTGCTACCATTCCCATTAAATAAATTTTTAATTAATCACTTACTTAATTAATTAGTCAACTAGTTAATTAATTATATATTATTTTATTATTTTTCTTAATTATTATTATCATTGTTTTTACTTTTAAAATATTTTTAATATTTATTTATTTTATTATTTATTTTTGAACAAGAATTAAATTTAAATTTTGAAAACTCATGTGGGCCCCACATGGTCTTGTGGGCCCCACACAACTTCGAGACCCGAATGGATCCTACGTAACTCGAATAACTCTTATACGATTTTATGCATCCTATATAGTTTTGAGACTCGTGTAAACTTCCATACGGCTTCGGGACTCCTGTGGGCCCCACACAGTCTTGTGGGCCCCGCATAAGATACCTATATTATTATTATTTTATCATATATTTCTACAAATTATATCAGTCAAAACATTATTTTATGTACTTATTTATGTATATAAACAGTGTCTTGTGGCTCCGGGACTCATCTGGACCCCACATAGTTTTGTGGGCCTCACATATGATACTTATATTATTATCATCTTATTATGTATTTTTACAAATTATGTCTGTCAAAACACTATTTTATGTATATATACTTATTTACGTGTACAAACAGTGTCTATCCTGTTTATCCTATGAAATTCCATTTTGACCAAGTCGACCTCCAGGGAGCGGGTGTGACTCACCCGCAATGGTCTCTAAGCACTCGCTAAGATAAGGTCTTTCTTAGGCATCAAACATGGAATCAAGGATCTTATAGAAAAACACTTCTGTATTGATATTAACTTAATGACCATTTTTATTATTTTATTATTATTGTACTTTAATTATATATATATATATATATATATATATATATTTTTGGGTCATCACATGCTATGCTAGGAGTTTTACAATATTAGTAGAAATTTTATATATACCCGTGTATTATCCAATATTTATAAAATAAGAGTTTTCAAAGCTTGTGTGGCCTGAGTAGATATTTATTTGATATAGAACCTATATAGCTTTTTACAGCATATCATGCTATACAGTATTTACAAATAAAGATTGATGTTATCACAGTATATTTCAGAATAGTTTATTATAGATGTTTATTCAAATCAGTATACATATACAAAAGTTTATTTTGATTAGTCTATTACAGTTTATTCAGAATCAACACATTATAGTTCTTATACAGATCAGTTTATACAGTATCACAACAAAAAAATGGGTTTTTAGTGATGAAAATATTAGTGACAAATTCAAATTCGTCACTAAATGTGGGTAATAGTGACGATTTTTAAAAACTGTCACTAATACTTTCATCACTAAAAAGAGCGCAGTAAACAATTTCCGCGCGAAAATTTATTCAAAAAAATATTAGCGACGATTCTAAGGTATTAGTGACGATTTTGAAACCGTCACTACTAATGTTTATATTTAAAAAATATTAAAAAAGAAAAGGATAAGGGTATTAGTGACGGTTGAAGATAATCGTCACTAATACAATATTATTAGTGACGGTTTCGTAAACCGTCACTACTAGTGTTTTTACTAAAAAATATTTAAAAAAGAAATGGTTGAGGGTATTAGTGATGGTTTGAAATAACCGTCACTAATATTGATTTATTAGTGAAAGTTTTAAAACCGTCACTACTAGTTTTTTATTTAAAAAATTTTACAAGAGAAATCGTAAGGGAATTAGTGAAGGATTGGAACAACCGTCACTAATAATGTGGTATTAGTGACAGTGGCTAACTATCACTAATAGTGTTTTTATTTAAAAAAGATTAAAAAAGAAATCGTTAAGGGAATTAGTGACGGTTTGGAACAACCGTCACTAATACCCCAGACCTAGTCAGCCCAGTGAGCCCACTGCCCAAGTGCCCACATGGCCCATACGCCCTGCTCAGCCCTCCCACTCCCAGGCGAACCCTAAATCCCTAATCCCTAATGCCCTAATCCCTATTTGATTCTTCATTTGAGCATCTCTGTTCAGAGAGCCAACACGAGAGGAGAGAGTGAGATACCCTTCAGTTCTGGCCTTCTTCTTCGACCCTTCAAAGCCCTCTGGCCTTCTTCTGACCTTCGTGAGTTAATCGTCAACCCTTCGAACCAGCAGGAGCTTCGTGAGTTAGTCTTCCACATTGCGAACCAGCAGGAGCCCTTCGCGAGTTTGTTAGAAGCTTTGTGAGTTCGTCGTGGATATTTCGAATCAAAAGGAGCTCGTCGCAAGCTTGTCTTTGAGCCTTCATGAGTTCATCTACGTCGAAGTTCAAATTTGTAAGTATTCTTCTTCTTCTTCTAGAGATCTGCTTTTGCTTTCAATGTTGGAATTTTTTTTCCCAATGCTGTAAGCTAACTCAATATGTTTTGAGACATAATGTGCAAATGCTTTATAGAAGTTGTATGAAATATTTTACTGGCAACTACATCTTGTGCTACGCTGTGTTGTGCCTTCAGATCGAGTTAACCTCATATATCCAAACATATTGTAATTGAGATTAAATTATACTAACCATTAGGCATAATTTACAAAGAACTAATTCACTTCAATATTTTAACATATAAGGAATAACTTCTACGTCTATTTTTAAACTTATACACTATTTCATCAAATGTCGAGGAATAATTGTTCTGTAAATCAAATATAACTCAGATGTTGAAGTCCTGAAATGAGAAAAATTGACCACCTTTCATTGTGTTGCTCAAATTTGGTGTGGACTTTTAATTAGTTCACTTAAACAATGCAATTAGAGTACTCTTTTTCATCACTTGCTTCTTTGGAAATCCCATTGGCATCTGCTGGCTCAAGGAATGAATCCATTTCTTTGGTGGCTTCATCAACCTGCATTTTCATTTTCTTAATCAACAACTAACAATTGTTAAGTACTAAAAAATAGCAAGATAAAGTTGACACTTACCCTATGCTTAAAGAGACTTTAAATTTGAAGTTGTATTAAATTTTTATTAGATGCATTATAAATTGAATTAAAAATTTTTAATCTATCCAAATCCATATCTAAGGTCTGAAATTCATATTTTCAAATGTAACATTCAAATATTACTTAAACGCTAATGTTACTTTCGGTTTGCGAAAAGAAATAGAATGCAAATTTAAACACAAAGAATAAGAAAATAAAGTGATACATTTGATTCCATTTCAACATACTTCATTTCATTTTATCTACTAAACATGCTATAAAATTACGTTTAATTTGTTTGTGGTGGTGGTTTATAAAAAGAGATTAGCAAACAAAGAACAAATTCATTTAAAAGTTTAAACTCATTAGGCATGTGTTTCGATTGATTATGTGTTCTCAAGGTTGCTAAAGGGTTGTCAGTCAAGCCTGGCTCAGCCAGTTATTCTGACATAATAGCACGTCCCTCCAGCGGACTATTAGTCATCCCTTAAATCAGAGAATACTTTCAATTTACCTATACTATTTATGATGCTTCTTTCCTTTTACTTGATAATTGTTTAAAATCTTTCCTCGTTCTAAAAGTGACCTGGGCATATATGGTATCAGAGCCAGTTTTATTCATTGCTCTTTCAAAGGTTTGTAATTGAGATTAAATTATGCTGACCATAAGGCATAATTTGTAATTTCAAATGAACTTAATTTGGAATTACAGTTTGTTCAGATATGCACTTGCCTTCGGTTAAAGAACTAATTCACTTAAAAGTTTAAACTCATTAGGCATGCGTTTCGATTGATTATGTATTCTCAAGGTTGCTAAAGGGTTGTCAGTCAAGCCTGGCTCGGCCAGTTATTCTAACATAATAGCATGCCCCTCTAGCGGACTATTAGTCATCCCTTAAATCTGAGAATACTTTCAATTTGCCTATACTATTTATGATGCTTCTGTCCTTTTACTTGACAATTGTTTAAAATCTTTCCTCGTTCTAAGAGTGACCTGGGCGTATCTGGTATCAGAGCCAGTTTTATTCATTTCTCTTTCACAGGTTTGTAATTGAGATTAAATTATACTGACCATTAGGCATAATTTGTAATTCAAATGAACTTAATTTGGAATTACAGTTTGTTCAAATATGCACTTGCCTTCGGTTAAAGAACTAATTCACTTAAAAGTTTAAACTCATTAGGCATGCGTTTCGATTGATTATGTGTTCTCAAAGTTGCTAAAGGGTTGTCAGTCAAACCTGACTCAGCCAATTATTCTGACATAATAACACGTCCCTTCAGCGGACTATTAGTCATCCCTTAAATCTGAGAATACTTTCAATTTACCTATACTATTTATGATGCTTCTGTCCTTTTGCTTGACAATTATTTAAACCGGCGCGTATCTGGTATCAGAGCCAGTTTTATTCATTGCTCTTTCAAAGGTTTGTAATTGAAATTAAATTATACTGACCATTAGGCATAATTTGTAATTACAAATGAACTTAATTTGGAATTACAGTTTGTTCAAATATGCACTTGCCTTCGGTTAAAGAACTAATTCACTTAAAAGTTTAAACTCATTAGGCATGCGTTTCGATCGATTATGTGTTCTCAAAGTTGTTAAAGGGTTGTCAGTCAAGCCTGGCTCGGCTTGTTATTCTGACATAATAGCACGTCTCTCCAGCGGACTACTAGTCATCCCTTAAATCTGAGAATACTTTCAATTTGCCCATACTATTTATGATGCTTCTGTCCTTTTACTTGACAATTGTTTAAAATCTTTCCTTATTCTAGGAGTGACCTGGGCGTATCTGGTATCAGAGCCAGTTTTATTCATTACTCTTTCAAAGGTTTGTAATTGAGATTAAATTATACGAACCATTAGGCATAATTTGTAATTACAAATGAACTTAATTTGGAATTACAGTTTGTTCAGATATGCACTTGCCTTCGGTTAAAGAACTAATTCACTTAAAAGCTTAAACTCATTATGCATGCGTTTCGATTGATTATGTGTTCTCATGGTTGCTAAAGGGTTGTTAGTCAAGCCTGGCGCGGCTAGTTATTTTCACATAATAGCACGTCCCTCAAGCGGACTATTAGTCATCCCTTAAATTTGAGAATACTTTCAATTTGCATATACTATTTATGATGCTTCTGTCCTTTTACTTGACAATTGTTTAAAATCTTTCCCCGTTCTAAGAGTGACCTCGGCGTATCTGGTATCAAGGTCAGTTTTATTCATTGCTCTTTCGAAGGTTTGTAATTGAGATTTAATTATACTGACCATTAGGCATAATTTGTAATTACAAATGAACTTAATTTGGAATTACAGTTGGTTCAGATATACACTTGCCTTCGGTTAAAGAACTAATTCACTTAAAAGTTTAAACTCATTATGCATGTGTTTCAATTGATTATATGTTCTTAAGGTTGCTAAAGGGTTGTCAATCAAGCCTGGCTCGGCCAGTTATTCTGACATAATAGCACGTCCCTCTAGCGAACTATTAGTCATCCCTTAAATATGAGAATACTTTCAATTTTCCTATACTATTTATGATGCTTCTATCCTTTTACTTGACAATTGTTTAAAATATTTCCTTGTTCAAAGAGTGACTTGGGCGTATTTGGTTTCAGAGCCAGTTTTATTCATTGCTCTTTCAAAGGTTTGTAATTGAGATTAAATTATACTGACCATTAGGCATAATTTGTAATTACAAATGAACTTAATTTGGAATTACAGTTATTTCAGGTATGCACTTGCCCTTGGTTAAAGAACTAATTCACTTAAAAGTTTAAACTCATTATGCATGCGTTTAGATTGATTATGTGTTCTCGAGGTTGCTAAAGGGTTGTCAGTCAAGCTTGGCTCGGCCAGTTATTCTAACATAATAGCACGTCCCTCCAGTGGACTATTAGTCAACCCTTAAATCTAAGAATACTTTCAATTTCCCTATACTATTTATGATGCTTCTGTCCTTTTACTTGACAATTGTTTAAAATCTTTCCTGGTTTTAAGAGTGACCTTGGCGTATCTGGTATTAGAACAAGTTTTATTCATTTCTCTTTCAAAGGTTTGTAATTGAGATTAAATTATACTGACCATTAGGCATAATTTTTAATTACAAATGAACTTAATTTGGAATTACAGTTTGTTCAAATATGCACTTGCCTTCGGTTAAAGAACTAATTCACTTAAAAGTTTAAACTTATTATGCATGCGTTTCGATTGATTATGTGTTCTCGAGGTTGCTAAAGGGTTGTCAGTCAAGCCTGACTCAGCCAGTTATTCTGACATAATAGCATGTCCCTCCAGCGGACTATTAGTCATTCCTTAAATCTGAGAATACTTTCAATTTGCCTATACTATTTATGATGCTTCTGTCCTTTTACTTGACAATTGTTTAAAATCTTTCCTCGTTCTAAGAGTGACCTGGGCGTATCTGGTATCAGAGCCAGTTTTATTCATTGCTCTTTCAAAGGTTTGTAATTGAGATTAAATTATATTGACCATTAGGCATAATTTGTAATTACAAATGAACTTAGTTTGGAATTACAGTTTGTTCAGATATGCACTTGTCTTCGGTTAAAGAACTAATTCACTTAAAAGTTTAAGCTCATTATGCATGCGTTTCGATTGATTATGTGTTCTCAAGGTTGCTAAAGGGTTGTCAGTCAAGCCTGACTCGGCCAGTTATTCTAACATAATAGCATGTCCCTCCAGCGGACTATTAGTCATCCCTTAAATCTGAGAATACTTTCAATTTGCCTATACTATTTATGATGCTTCTGTCCTTTTACTTGACTATTGTTTAAAATCTTTCCTTGTTCTAAGAGTGACCTGGGCGTATTTGGTATCAGAGCCAGTTTTATTCATTGCTCTTTCAAAGGTTTGTAATTGAGATTAAATTATACTGACCATTAGGCATAATTTGTAATTACAAATGAACTTAATTTGGAATTACAGTTTGTTCAGATATGCACTTGCCTTCGGTTAAAGAACTAATTCAATTAAACGTTTAAACTCATTATGTATGTGTTTCAATTGATTATGTGTTCTCAAGGTTGCTAAAGGGTTGTCAGTCAAGCCTGGCTCAGCCAGTTATTCGTACATAGTAGCACGTCCCTCCAGCGGACTATTAGTCATCCCTTAAATCTGAGAATACTTTCAATTTTCCTATACTATTTATGATGCTTCTGTCCTTTTACTTGACAATTGTTTAAAATCTTTCATTGTTCTAAGAGTGACCTAGGTATATCCGGTATCAGAGCCAGTTTTATTCATTGCTCTTTCAAAGGTTTGTAATTGAGATTAAATTATACGAACCATTAGGCATAATTTGTAATTACAAATGAACTTAATTTGGAATTACAGTTTGTTCAGATATGCACTTGCCTTCAGTTAAAGAACTAATTCACTTAAAAGTTTAAACTCATTATGCATGCGTTTCGATCGTTTATGTATTCTCAAGGTTGCTAAAGGGTTGTCAGTCAAGCCTGGCTCGGCCAGTTATTCTGACATAATAGCACGTCCCTCCAACGGACTATTAGTCATCCCTTAAATCTGAGAATACTTTCAATTTGCCTATACTATTTATGACGCTTCTGTCCTTTTACTTGACAATTGTTTAAAATCTTTCCTTGTTCTAAGAGTGACGTGGGTGTATCTGGTGTAATGATTATTATAATATGATAAATATTTTATCTTGTTTGGTGTAATGCATTTTTATGCAACTGAGTGATTCATGGTTGGAGGTAGTCTTGTTAGCGCATGGTTAATTTCTTTTCAGTATCACTCTCATAGTCCCATCAATCGTGATTGTTACCTATTGAAGCATTTATCTTTAGCAGCCACATCTTTACACCTTAATGCCATAGGGCTTATGCCTTGCCTACTTATCACGGGCTCCTTATGCAAAATTAATTATTATCATTTCATGTGTGCATCGAAGCTTAGACTCGTTCAATAATGGTTACTATACATTCATGCCTCATCATACGTGTGGGTCAAATCAATTGTTAAAATTCAATTGAGTATTAGTCATATTATGTAGACTAATAATCAATTGAACATGTCGATTATTTGTTTCATTTACAATTAGTCATATTTGTATTTCAACCATTATTGAATTGTCCAATGTGGATAGTTTAGGAACTTGTATTGACATTCTTGTCATCATTCACGCTTTTGTCATTGGCATTATATATTTTGCTCGCGTCTGTACTTGTGTTCTCTGGGTGCATAGTGGGGTGTGGTGACAATTTGTTAGTGATCGAAAACTAGCAGATGATGTGCACTTCCCCCATCTCATGTACTTGGAGAGCCATGGGGAGATGCTTCTAAAATTTATAAGGACTACGATGAAGGAATTTGAGTGATTGATCGCAATGTAATTGCAATATTCCTGAATGGGATAGGATCCGTACCCTTTAGACAGAAGGTCGTTGATTATAGGATTCACAATACATGTGTCATAAACATTCTGACAATGTAATCAACACCATTTACTTGAACATGTTATAGGGAATTAATGAACATGGATAAGAGTTGGACGAATGCTCAAGGTAGGTTTTTGTCAGAATACGTAAAAGGGGTAAATGATTTCATAGAGTTCGCGCGTCCTCGTGCTGACGGTGCTAGTAGAATAAGGTGTCCTTACAAGAAATTCCAAAATATAACATTCAAACACATTGATCTGGTCCATTCACATTTATTAGACTTTGGAATGGAGAAAAGGTACACAAGATAGGTGCTCCACGGTGAAGCTTACGCAGTTCAGAGCGATGATGATGACGATGAAGATGAGGGGGCAAATATAGTAGGTCATGATACACGTTCGAAAGGGTTAATCAAAATGTTAGGTGACTTACAAAGGGGGATTGCAGTGGACATAAAAGACGTCAGTGTGTCGTGTACTAGTGATGAATCTATTTCAGTAGGTACCATACCTTGCGATCATAGTACGTTAAATCAATTTGGTAAACCATTTTCTAATCTCGTGAGGGATGCACAGGTGCCCTTATATCCAAACTGTAGAAAGTTCTCAAAGTTAGAGTTCTTGATAAAGTTGCTTCATGCAAAGACAATGCATGGGTTATCTCAGAGTGCATTCAACATGCATTTAAGCCTCATTAAGGCAGCACTTCCTGATGGTGAAACACTTCCAAAGTCCTTTTATGAGGCGAAGACATACATGCGTGAATTGGGTCTCGATTACACTACAATACATGTGTGTAGGCATGATTGTGCACTCTTTTATGGTGAACATGAAAACGCGAATGAGTGTCCAGAATGTGGTAAATCGAGGTATACAACTAATCAAAAGAAGGGTAAAAAGATCCCCCAAAAAGTTTTGCGATATTTTCCATTAATCCCGCGGCTGCAATGATTGTATATGTGCAAAAAAACTGCTACAGATATGAGATGGCATAAAGAGAAACGTCTTCAAGATGGAAACACCCTTAGCCATCCAGCGGACTCCGAAACTTGGGACAAGTTTGATAAAATGCATCCGTGGTTTGCTAGTGATCCTCGCAACATCAGACTTGGCCTTGCTTCAGATGGGTTCAATCCTTTCAGTAACATGAACAACCCGTACAGCATGTGGCCAGTTATGATGATGCCATATGTTAGAATTGGTGTATTCCCAAGAGGGGGGGTGAATTGGAATTTTAAAATTTATCACTTAGGTTATGCTGGATAAACAGCAGTATATACACAACCTAGGGTCTGCCTATTCAATTTCCAAATGCGTAGATAAGTATAATGTGAAATTTAAGTCATACGCATCATTCACCCATAACATACATGTGCGGCTAATATAAAGTGCGGAAATATAAATGAACACACGATATGTTATCGGGGTTCGGCCAACCGTGCCTACGTCCCTGCCTCGAGCTCGCAAGCTAGAGGATTCCACTAAGAGCTCACTTAAGGGTGGAGCGTCACCGTTTACAACCAGGTCAAATTAACACAGGGCTGACCTCAACCTTAACCAGGTCAATTAGCGGGGCTGACCTCAACCTACACGCCTTAACAGGACGACGCACCTAGCTTTCCTAACCGGGTCTAAGCCAATCCGGGACTATTCCAGGGCTAGTCTCCCTCTTCAGGCCCGTGCCTGGAAATACAACCAAAGTGTATTACAATGAGATGGTACAGTGATTATGCTTTCAAGTAAAGCAGATATGTACCCAAATTCGCGCAATAATATACACCACAAATATGAAATAATTTGTAAGCTCAGTGTGGTCTAAGATGTCAACTCTCAAATAGATTTACTATCGTTGTAATGAGTGCGTGAGAGTGCAAACCTAAATGATCTTTGTATCACAAGATATTTAATCTAAGTGCTCAAACAAAGATATCATCCAGACTTCATATATTTCAATCAACAAGTTTTCTCAATACACATATGTATATGAAGATCTAGCAACGTATAAGTTTGGTTTGCAAAAGGGTATTCAATCTTTGTATTCAACAAAAGATATATGAGTTAACGAGTATTGCAACAAAGATTTTATCATACTATCAAATATCTCATCAAATATTTTCAAGATTAATAACACAGTAGATATTTGAAAATGTTTTGCAATCAAAATACAAATACTATCTTCTTAAGATGTTGCAATGGAGGTGCAAATCTTAGAAGATCTATCAAAGTTTTCTTAGGATAGACTTATTAATAAAGTCCCCTAAGAATACTGAAGGTTTAGCTCTCAAGGATAATAAAACAATCAAATATGAATGGGAGAGCAAACCTACTTAGACTAGCACTCAATCAACTTACAAAGGGTTTAATTTGTATGAGAAGGTAAGTATGAGTGTAGGAGGCTTAAGAATGAGTATTATAGGGTTTTGGATTTTCAAAGAATTTTCCCTGATCAAAGTGGCTAATGCCTCTTAATCTTTGCAAATGAAGGCATATATATAGGCAAGGGAGGAAATATGACCGTTGGGGACCTATAGGGTATTATTAGAAAAGTTTAATGGAGTTTAATGCATTTTAACCCTGTTTAGAAAAATATTAACCACGGTAAAAATGGGAACAACCCGAGAGGTCCGGTCGACCAAAAGTGGTTCGGTCGACCGGGACTCAAGTGGCTCGGTCGACCGAGGGCATTTTGAACTAAGGGGTCGGTCGACCGGGATAAGGCGATTTTGAAATCTCCGAGTTTCGGTCGACCGAGGCCTTTTTGAACTGCACGGCTCAGTCGATCGAGTTGTTGGGAATTCTCCCGAGCGCTTCGGTCGACCGAGTTGTTGGAGTACAAAAAGTGGTCGGTCGACCGGGGGGTCAAATAATTGACTCCCAGGTGGTTCGGTCGACCGAGGTCAAATGACCTGTAAGGGGTCGGTCGACCGGGACCGGGTCAAATAGTTGACCCGGACCGGTTTCGGTCGACCGGGACAATTTGAACTGTTTGTCTCGGTCGACCGAAAGTGCACCAAGTGTGCATTTCGGTCCCGAATTGACCCAACTCAATCAATTTTAAGTGCCTAATAAACATATGTGCATATGTGTGTGTCCTAAGGCCACTTGGGGTCCAATTTTGAAGACACCGAAAAAGTCCGGTGTCGGTCGACCTTCGGTCGCCCAAAGGTACACTCTAAGGTCTTTCTATGGTTCGGTTTGAGCTTACAAAGTAAATCATTCATGTGATGTGTGTGAGCTTATTACAAACCGAAAAACCCTAATTACTATTACAGACAATTTCACTGGAAAATATTATAATTAAGAGTTTATGAAATTGTCTTCAAGCCTTTCTAGCTTTGTGCACATCTTGATTTTATCATTCTTGATTCCTGCACAAAAGCTCAACCACTCATTAGATACAATGAGTATTTGTCATAATCAAAACCGGGCGTGACCAATAAGGTCAACACCATACAATATGCTGCCATGGCGATGCATGAAAGAACCCTTCATTTATATGTCTCTGCTTATTCCTGGACTGAGGGCACCTGGTAATGATATTGACATTTACTTGTGGCCATTAATTGATGAGTTGAAAGAACTATAGGAAAAAGAAGTGGAGACATTTGATGTGCAAACCAGGACAACATTTCGGATGCATGCTGTACTTTTGTGGACAATTAATGATTTCCCCGCCTACGGCAATATGTCGGGTTGGAGCACAAAAGGTTACTTAGCATGCCTAGTGTGTAATAAGGATGCTGGGTCCTTATCCTTAAAGCATGGACGCAAGTTATGTTTTATGTGTCATCGTCGTTTTTTATGACCTGGACATCCTTGGAGGACTCGTGGTGTTAGAAGCTTCAATGGAAAGCCTGAACAAAGGTTGCAACCAAACCGACTAAGTGGGGAAGAGATATTAAACCAGCTTAGGTTTATCAGAGATATGAAATTTAGGAAATCACCTAAAGATCATTTGATCAGGGAAATTTAAATTCACCAACATATCCTTCAAGAAGGCCCACATAACAGAGTCATAAGCCTTTTTCATATCAATTTTCAGTTGGCAACAAGGGGAAATTCTTTTCCTTTTGTACCCTCTTATCAGTTCTTGCACCAAGTATATATTTTCTACCATATTTCTCCCTTTGAAAAATGCAGCTTGTGCTGGGTTTATCAGGTCTTCCAGGCATGGTTTAATTCTACCAGAGATCAATTTAGCAATGACTTTATAAAGAACATTGCAGCAGGATATTGGACGATAATCACTTACTGTACAGGCATGACTAGTCTTAGGAATTAACACAATAGCAATATGATTTATCTGTTTGAAGATTTTGCCACTCTGAAAGAACTCCTTTACTACTAGACAAAATTCATGGCCAATGGTATTCCAAGCCTTCTTATAGAAACCTGCAGAGTAACCATCAGGGCCTGGAGCTTTATCACTCCCAATACTGAACAAAGCCTCTTTTATCTCCTCTTCTAATATAGGTCTTAACATGTCATTTCTTCTTGATTCATTCAACACAGCTCCCCTATTTACTACCTAGGGATTTAGCTTTGAACACCTCTCTTCAATACCCAGAAGTTGAGAATAAAAGGTCACAAACTCGAACGCCATCTGATCATATGACTTTGTAAGCTCACCATTCTGGTTCATAATAGCATAAATATGATTTCTACATTTGTTCCTTCACAAGAGAGCATGGAAGAAAGAAGAGTTCCTATCACTGCACCTCAAGAACTTACACTTAGCTACTTAAGATAGGAACATCCTCTTAGCATTTTCCAATCTTACTGCTACACCTTTCTTATACTGCAGCTCCTTTTGCAATTGGAGGCAAGTAGGGTCATCATGTAACTTACTCTGAATTTCCAAAGGGCTAGTATGATCATCTCTCTTGTTTTGTAGACTATCATACAATGTTGTGGGCGGCAGAGGTTTGCGCGACTCCAGAAGCCTTTTCTCTGCTTCTTCCTCTAGTCTCTCATATTCTGCAATAATTTCAGAGTCCTTTTTTTCGGCCCACTGCCCTCTCCTGCCCCCTTTAGCAACAATAAACCTAAGAGCATTTTCAATCACTTGCTTCCTACCTTCTTTGCTTTCCATTGCAACCTTAACCCAACTCTATGAACCACCAGCCATCGGCCAAGGAGGGCTCAACTTCAAAATCACATCAGGCAAGAAACCCAAAATTTGAATCACTGCACTCCAAACTTTTCCACACACGATCCAACAGGGGGAATACGCTTCCAGCAACCCTCGGATGGATTACACATAGGATTTCTTTCCAGTTTCAACCAAAAACACACGATCAGACCAAGCATCCGCAGGAAAGCACCTTCCAAGAGAGAAGGGAGAGTATCTCTCTCTAACTTTCCTTTTTTGGAGCCATAATAGGAGCCTTATTTTATAGTTGAGGATGGTTGCTAGGTGGTTCCTAGCTTTAGAAATTACTTCTAGTAAATCATGTATATATTTATATATTTTTAGTTGTCTATTCCACTAATTTTTCTAATAATATTTCACAAAGCTTTTCGGAGGTAAATTAACATTTTAATAAAAAAACACTCACATTGTAAAGGACATTCACCCAATATTTGGGAGTATCATCTTTAGTTATTGAAATTTTGAACAAAATATAATACAGACTTACACTAATTTTCGTCTAAATCCACATAAAATCCGAATTCAAATCCAAAATTTGAAATTCACACTCCCCAAACACCACCTAACTCCCAAACACAACCTAAAAATTAAAATATGTTCTTCCCAACACAACCACACTATCTAGAATAAGTTAGAACCAATAAGATTTCAAGCAGGAAAGAATCTCTCCTTGTGCTTGTTTCAAGTAAGAGAATCAAGACCAGTGTTTCAAGATTTTTCTTGATTGATATATGCAATTGATTTATCCTGCAAAAAACAGTATATTTTTTGGGCAGATTTTTGCAGTGATGATGTGAACAATTTGTTTGCATTTGCTAGTTTGTCTTGGAGGTGGCAACTAGTGTGGAGGTTAAGGCTATACCCATTTTTTTTCCATTAAATTAAAGAGAAACTAAAACAAGAAAGACGTTCATGGCCAAGTTTGGCCAAGGCATGTTCAGCTGTATACTTTCTAAGATCCGTAACTTTTTTCATTGTTCATTTGGGTATCTTTTTTCGTTTTTTTTTTTATTCAGCTTATGATCAGCTATTAATCCACAATTTCACTGCTTGCCCTGCATGGTTCCCATGTCCTTTTGAATGATTCTTGACTGTTTGATTGTTTCATTTTGACCATCAGATTTGTAGATCTTTGATGAGATATTTTCAGTAAAAAGAATACAATCAGCTTTGTTCGTTTTCTTTGTGATGAAAGTAAGGTAGCTTTTTGAAAACCCCAGAATCAGGATTATCCTTTACATGTCCAAAATCTTGATGCCTGATTTAAGTTACTCAAATTTTTGGAGTTGCCTTGCAGACCTGAAAAAATGTAAAAAAGATTTAAATTGCATTTGGGGACATGAATTTGTATTCGGCATGTGTATTTCAAATACTTACATTTTAAATTCCTGAATTTGAAATACTCATTATTTTAAATTCATTGTTTGGATAGTATTTTATGCATTGTTTGTGCTTTTTGCTGAAGCATGATCACCATGAGCAAAATTCTGGTCATCTGCAAAGCCAAAGGTTTTGGAGTTTCCAACCTCAAATTGTGATTACAAATTTCTTTGATCTTAACCAATTGATTGTCGAGCTTTTAAATGATTGTCGTTCATGCAGTCTGATGAAGCCAGTCTTGTGTCAAGTGGCAGGAAATCTGAATCACTTGCCATTAGATTTGGAAAATTTTCACAGATGGCGACCCAACATTTTTTGTGGCTCAACTTTGGTGGAAAATCTGGTTTTTTAGTATCTTCGAAAGAAACTGCCTGCTGTGCTTTTCCTATCTTATACATATGTTAAATTTTTGCAATGACTTGGGCTTGCAATCAATGAAGAATGTATTACATGACAATTATGCCCTTTGACTTTTTGAACTTATGTAGCATGCATGTTGTCAAAGGATAATTGTTTCACCGTACAAATATAGCTTTCATTATTATAAGCTTTGATTAGTGTACAAAGCTGTCGAAACTAAAATTACTAGTTATGGCACCCTGTGACATTTTGGTAGCTATTGGCACAGCTACTGACTTCTAAATGAAAGATGGAAATCCTTCACCATACTCAAACTGAACTCTTCAAAAGTGTAGTAATGGAGCATGAAAAGTATTACTACATGCTTATTACAAGCAAAAATCATTGGGCTACATATATTCTGTGCGTTGAAAAAGTTAAAATCCGCTTCAAAACTACAGCGAGATCACATAAGACTCGAAATAAAGCTACATATTAAAAACATTTTCCTGAGTTCTAAACACCTACAAACACTCATGGTTGTACAAAGATCTGGGATGGCTAGCGAAAAAACCCTTCAAGGCACAACAGGACCATAAGAACACTGATGGAGATTTTACAATCACCAGCTCTCTTTGCAAAGCACACCATTACAATTGCCATACACAGCATTTAGTGACCCATTGGAGGTTCTATTAGCATGTCCATTTATGTGGGCTTTCACCAATGATTGTCCGTTACAAAAATTATTTCTCTTTGCAGCTACCTTGCTTACATGGCCATGACCAATCTTCTGCAGGACTACATCAAACTGCCCACAAGCTGCTGCTATAAGTCCTGCGAACATGAAATCGAATTTAAATTAGGATCAGATTAATCAGCAAATTAATCTACACACAAGTGGGGAAGTTTCAAACTACATTTGTATTCTCTTTTTTGACTTTGTTTTTCTTACAAAAGAAATTATAACTGGGGTGAAGACGAGTTCCCTGAGATGGCAAGTGATTCTTTGGGAATGTCCTTCATGGCATTTGTAGCCTTTTCCTTGAGTTCTCTTATATCTAGTTATACCCTTTCGACGCTCATACACATGTAGTCAGCGCTGCAAACATACTAATAAATCAAAGAGATGCCTTTAACCACATACCCCATCCCAAACACTTGAAAGTACATCGACTTACTGCTTCACACGTAAGGCCATCATCAGGGTCGGGTTCACTTAGTAACAACCCAATGCTTATTAGCACAGTTGAAATGTTCAAAGATGGTTGCCATGCACCTTGCATGAATTGCAATCTGATTCTTGTTATAAATTAAATGTACGGATGTAAAACAAACTCATAACTTCATATTGACATCATGCGCATATGAACATAATAGAAATTTGTATCTTATGATGATATCTTGCCCATCTAGCTGACCAAATTCAACTTATCCAATTCAGAAGATGGAAAACACGAAACCCATATTATCAATCATTCTTTTTTAAAAGACTTCATCAACATAAATTTACAAAATAAACCAAACCAAAAGCATGAATGAATGGGAGAAGAAAAATTCACCAAAAAATCGATAACGACGTAAACCTACAAGAATTCCTTCCTTTGCAATACTTCTTCAAGCAGTGTAATGATTATCAGAATAGGACGCCGAAGTGCTAAGGTCTATCTCTCTATTAGCAAATTTGACAATCAATACATTGTCATTCCCTAAAACTCTTTGCAAGTGAGTCCTTTGTTTGTTTAGATATGGGCCCTGGAATATATGTAATTAACTAATGAGAACAATGAAAAGAAAAAAGATACTTTCTAGAATATCAGCTTACATCTTGAGAAACTCCTCTCTAGTTTTGTTTGGAAAAAGAATTTTAGGAGTGACGCTAAATTTCACATTATGTCCTTCAAAGCCTCAAGGTTGTGGTGGAAGTCCAAAATACATCTTCAATGCATTATCTCAGCATAAGACAACTTACAAATGTTTCTGATTCTTCTTCTAATTGGTTGTCAAGTGAAGATACTGTAATGATGTTGTGTGTGTGTACGTGATCACCTAGCCCTGCTTGCAAATGTTTCTGCCTGCTGCTAGATTGTTTATTGAGTGTCAGCATGGCTGCTTAAGTGCCTGTAGTTATTCGAGGTTATGTATATCTGTGATTCCTCCTAGAATACTGAATTTTGTAGTCGTGACTGCTTTTTGAACTTAACCTTTGAGGTTCTATAGTGTTGCTTTGTGCTAGTGTGCGCTGCCTAATTTGTATTGTTGCTGTGTTTTTTATTCTTTGTATTGGTGTGTACCGATTAAGGGGTGGATTATTTCGTCCTCTACAATCTGATGTTGATGTGATTTATTTTTTATGCCTGTATATGTGCTACGTAGTGATTTATTTTCAAAAATCGTATACTAATTTTTTTAACTTTCTTAATTTGTAAGGTTTGCAACTGTGACAACGTCAGGACGATGTCATGCAGTTCGGATGCAGCTTTCCAATTTTTTTTTTTATCTCAACAAATGAAATGTATTTAAATTTGAATTTTTATAATGTTGTGTATTTAAATTTGAATTTGTATAATATATTTGTATTTTAATTTGAATTTGTATAATATATTTGTACTTAAATTTGAATTCCAATTATGGTTTTTACAGGAATTAATTTGAATCAGATTTTTACAGGAATGATTAATTGTGCAATTTAAGTATTAGCGACGATTTCAAAATCGTCACTAATACTATGTCTTTAGTGACGGTTTAAAACCATCACTAAAACCATAAGTAACGGTTCTTAAGAGCAATAGTGACGGTTCAGAAACCATCACTATTACTAGACAAATAGTGACGGTTTAGAAACCGTCACTAATAATGAAGTAATAGTGACGAACTTAAACCATCACTAATAATTGAGTAATACTGACAAATATAAAACCGTCACTAATAAGGTAGCAATAGCGATGCATTTAAACCGTCACTAATGATAGAGAATTAGTGATGAATTTAAAATCGTCACTAATAATAGAGTATTAGTGACGGTTTTTGACAGATCTGGTTTAGAATCTATAGTGACGGGTTTCGGTCTTTAGTGACGGATTAGAACCGTCACTAATATGATATTAATAGTGACGGATTTAAACCGTCACTAATACTCTATTATTAGTGACGGTTTGAGATATTCGTCACAAATAAGTATTAGTAACGGCAGGTATAGTGACAAATTGAAAACCGTCACTAATACTTATAGAACTGTCACTAAAACTAGTAGTGACGGTTTTGTGAGTATTAGTGACGGTTTTAAACCGTCACTAGTAACCTTATTTTTTGTAGTGTATTTACAGTATCTCATGTTTTTCCTAAATGTCATAACACTCAAAGTATACATACAGTATACAGACAGATGATATAGATAAATTATACAGTATAGCATCAAGATACTACAATTATTCAGATATTACAGTATTTAAAGTGCAAAATTATAGTATTATGGTTATTTTGGAAACATGATGAAAACAGTAAAATAGTATATATATATATGTGTATGTATATATATGTATATATATATATATATATATATATATATTTATATAGTATCAAATCCATGTGAAAAGATTACAGATAGATACAGATACAAAATACAGAGCACGGTACCATTGCTAATACAGATAGAGTGCAATCTCATATCTCAGATAGTGTGTGGGTAGTATCAGCTGTGCTCAGAGAGTATGCAACTCCCCAGTTCGCTGGGTTGAGGAGGCCAGTTTTACGAGGTAGCAGCTAGTCCCGCGCGGCTGGACTGAGGTAGTGTAGAGTATAGTGACTTATTTGGAGGGCCGGCCAGATTAAGTCCTGCCTACGAACTGCACAACCCTGTCATGAGGGGTCAAATCATGACATACAGAGTTCCAAGAATAAAGCACAGCTATGTATATGTATACAGTTTTACAGTATTTGTTAAATATAGTATGATATTAGCAATATGAAAAGTAGAAAACTCAGATGATACAGTTATGTTTTAAACTGCGAAAAATGTAAAATATGCTTTACAGATTTATCCTTTATTACAATTCAGATGTTATTTAAAGTATATGTAACTTAGTTGCCACACACTAGTAATAGAATATTTCCACTTACTGAACGTTGACTCACCCCATGACTTTAACATTTTTCAGGTGAGCCAACTAGGCGAGCAGATCAAGCTAGCGGATAGAGAGTTTACTTGGTTACCCTGGTTATAGGGTAAGTTGGTACAGGGTTTTGTGCTTTTGGGATAGATATTTCTAGAGAGAGATGTATTATTTAGCTATGGTTTAGAGATACAGAATCCTGGTATTGTATGGTATTTATAGTTGTATGACTTATGTTTTCGCTGCGTAGGTATGATTATTGTATACAGAATTACCCCAGTGCCTTCCGTGACCCGAGTTTCATAGTAGTGGATATCAGAATAGTTCATAAGTGAAATAAATAATAATAATAATAATAATAATAATAATAATAATAAAAATGATATAAATTCGAGGTCGTTACAGTATCTCCCTCGGGCACCCGAGCCTGTGTTAGAACACTTTTCAACTACTCGGGCGACCGAACAATCATGTTCAAAAAGGGCTCGGGTGACCAAATTGCTTGGTTCGGTTAACCGAATGTAGCCTCGGGCACCCGAATTTACGAATAAAATACTACTGACTTTTGTTCAATCGACCAACTATTTCTTTGGGCACCCAAACCATTAAAAATCGATTTTCTGAGTGAATCTGTTCGGGCACCCAAACCTCAGGCCGGGCACCCAAACCTCGCGGGTTAAAATATTTTTTACCAATTTTTTAATGGGGTAAACTAGGTTAATTTTCTTAATGGCTTTTGAAAGAAATTTAATTATTCCTATTATGTCCCCAACAGTCATAATTTTGCCCTTACTTATATATATCTTCTCATTTGCAAAATTAAAGATTGATTAGTAAGATCATTAAGGAAAAATTCTCTCAAATTTTCAAATCTCATTTAGCTCATACTACTTCCATACACTCTATTTTGCTATTCCCTTGATAGATCAAGTTCCCAAGAGTGTTGTTGAGTGTTTTACATTGCTAAAACTCTCCTTGCTATTTGATTGATTATTTTCATTAAGAGCTTTTAGCTAGGGTTTTTCCCCCAATTTAAACAATAAATCTTTTAGCGGGAATACCCTCTAGTGAGTCTTTGCATCTTGATTGCAAGACTCATCAAGCTTGTGGATTTTGATTTGCAAAAATATTGTTTTACACAAGCTTGCATATTATCATTGATATTTTTTTTTCCAGCTTCAATCCAAAATATCTATTGTGCTATACATTAAGAATATCCTTGAGATATTTGATTTGGATTGTGTTAAACTTCCTTTGATTATTTGTGTGTTGAATATCTTATCTTGAATCAAAGGTTGAACTCTCACATATACATACACTCACACATCTTAGAGAGTTTACATATTGGATCTCACCTGAGCATTAAATATATATCATCTGTGAGTGCATATTTGTTTGTGTTGTATATTGGGTACATATCTGTTTTACATAAAAGTATAATCACTGTACCAGTCTTATTGCGAAAAATACTATTGTATTCCAAGCGTGGCCTGAAGGGGTGGTAATCCAGCCCAATAAGGATTATTTGTAAAGGTTGAGGTCAGCCCTATGCTAATTGACCTGATTGTTTAGGTGTCGCTCCACCCGTTAAGTGAGCCTTAGTGTAATCCTTGTACGGGTGTGCCAAGGCAGGGACGTAGGCAGTATTGGCTGAACCCCGATATCATATTCGGTGTCACTTTTACATTTCCTACATTATATTCTACTATGAGCTTGATTTAATTTCCTTGTTGAATATACTGCATATCTAATAGACACAGAATTGCAATGAGTTGATAAATACTGAAATTGCGTTGTATGCTTTAAATATTGGTAAATATTTCATATTTGCAATTTCACATATACTTAGACTGCCCCTAGGTTGTGTAATACTGCTACTAAACTGATTGATCTAGGAAAGAATTTTTAAATACCAATTCACCCCTCCCCTCTTGGGATTACACCAAAGTTATCATTAATTATTTATTACTCTTACCTCATTTCCTAAGGAAATGCCCGCAGGAACCCTAAACCCATACGTGCAACGTTCGCTCCAAAAAACTCAAACTTACATTTTTCCTAGTTCGATGAGACACTGAAGCTCTTTATTGGTATCCTTTCATCGACGAGACACTGAAACTCATCCACGAACCATATAAAGGCCTTCGTCGACAAAACCAGGGCATTCGTCAACAAATCCTGACTTTGGTTTCTTTTTGAATTTTTTCTTTTTTCTCCCATTTATCCTTCTTTCTCTCTATTATTTAATTACTATTATTTTTCGGGTCTCTACACAGCCTCCCTATTTATAGGGAGGCTTGGGGGTCTAATTGGTGCCAAATTCCTCCCCTCTTAACAGATTTTCCCTGAGCTAGCAAGGAATAATTTTTAACCAACTCCTTTGCACATGTCATTTCTGTTTTTTATGAATTTCATTTGCTAATCACTTCTCTTTGTGTGCAGGTGAACTGGATAATGCTTCCAGCTGGTGATTGGGGATTGGAGGGCCTTGTTTTTATTAATTTTTTTAAATTTTATTTTTGCATGTTTTTTCTACTTTTTGATTATTTTAATGCAATGATTTAAAATTATTTTTAATGCAAATTATTTGAAATGCATCTTTGATGTTTCAAAAATAATTCAAAACTACAAATATAGAAAATTTTTAACATTAATGTAAAGGTCTATGAATTAAATAAAATTAGTATGCTAAAAATTATCTGACGCATAGATCTCACAACTAATATATATCTTGCCTTCAAAAAAATTGTTCAAATAATTGATCCAACTCATTTTATTAGTTAGTGAAATTTTAACGGGAGAAGAAATTTTATTTAATCTTTTCATATGTGGCTTAGTTTTCAATGTAAATAAAAATAATAATTTTTAAAAAAAATTTTAATTATTCACGTACAATGTATGTGCATTTATTAGTATTCAAAATAAAATTTACAAGGAATAACATTGAAAAATGTTAGAGAAGTGCCTCTAATATTAAAAGTTCATTTTTAAAATCATAGGCATAATTATAAAGTCTTAGATGCAACTTAAAGAAGTGTGCAAGTGGGTTGTCCATAGTATAAATTCAACAACAACAAAAATGACGGTAAGTGCGTGATTTTACGACACAATGAATATCTGATACTTAATTATTATAATATATAATACTAAATTAAATTAAAATTTAAAATTAAGAATCTCTTTAATAGTTCATTTGGTTTGACACTAGCTATTCATTGAAATAACATATAATATAGTTTAAATTTTGACAATCAAGAGAACATTTATTTCTTATATATTTTTAATTATTTCATTCAACATGTAATCCTAAAGGAATAGTTATCTCCATAATAAAATTTGGGTATAATTATTTCTTATTTATTTCTTATTATGGACTCATAAAATATTTCACGTTATTATTTATTTTATAGGAACAACATAATCTCTAGTATAACTAATTGTAACTAAGTTACTAGAACTAATAGACTTAGAAGGTTCGATTTCAGATTTAACATAGAAGCATATACAAAGAAAAAAATACATAGAACTTATAGTTCATCAAACTAGAAACATAGACTCATAGACTTTGCTCACACACATACTCCACCTTTTGACATCAACAAAAAGGCATAATACATCCATAAACTGAGCATGTGTAGCGTACAAAACAGCAAAAAGTTCAAACATCATCAAAAGTCTTTAGTCGAGTATCAGAAGCTATGTCACTATCTGCAACAATTCCTTTTCCTTTAGATTGCTGTGATCCTTCCTCTTCTTCTTCTTCTTCAGCTTCAGCTTCAGCAGAGTCTTCATCTGATTTTGCTTGAGAGTCTTTATCATCATTTTCATTACTTTCTTTATCTGAATCAGTGTCATTTTGTGTGACACGTTGCTCGATTTTGTCAAGACGTTTATCTAGTAAAGTGTATTTATCATCAATATTTGCGATCTTGTCTTGAAGAGAAGCAAAACCATCCCTTATATCAGAACTGAAGCTGGAATAATGCTAATAAAAAGGAAGAAACCATGTAGGCATATCAGCTTCTTCAAGAGCTGGATTAAGTTCTTCTGGTGCTGGTCATACAGGTTTATTTCCCTCAAACATCCATCCCTCGATGTACTTCTTGTAACCCATCCTTTTTAAAGTAGTGGAGGAGAATATGTTGTAATGGGTTTGCTTCACTATTTTGGAAGATGGAGTGATGATAGCTTTGGTATATTCCCAAGAGGGGGGTGAATTGGAATTTAAATTTTTTTTCCTAGGTTTGACCTAAATAGTAGTAGTACATTCACAACCTAGGGTTGTAGTTCTTTATTTAGTGCTTAATATGAATTTTTTTCAAATTGATTCTTTATTTGCTTAATTTTTTTTGTGCTTGACTTATACAACAACAAAGAGGTCCTCACATTTTCTATATATATATACAAGAACTCTATCAAGGCAATATATGCAGAGGAATACAACATTCTAAACAATAGAAAGCTTGTTGAACTTAAGAACAACCAAGAGCCCTTTTAAGCATGTTGTAATCTGTAAAGAAGCATTACATGATTGTGCAAGCTATGGATTATTCTTCTATGATAAGATTATTTACTTCATCGTGTTAATCTTTATTTCTTCTCAAAATGCCAAAAGCTAAGTCTTTGACTTAAATCACTCGAGTTCTTTCAATCTCATTTTAAGTTTATTAAGTTTAGGCTTGAGATTAATTGTCCTAATTGTTGTATCTTCTTGCTTAGTTTTGGTTCATTGATCTATGGAGAGTGTGTCCTACTAAAGTGGTATTGTCTTTTTTTAAATTGTGCATGGCTTGGTCGCCCAAACAAGTTTCTACTCCAATTTCTATTTTGGATCATTAGTTGATGAGTTCTTTACCCATTGGTTGTTGGACAATTAGTTTGAGTCTCATGTGCACAAATTGTTGTAATATTGTTTAATACAATGAAAAATCTCAAGTCTCTACTTGGGAAGTGGGCATAGGTCAAGTTGACCAAACCATTCTGAATCTCGTATGTTTGTGTTTCTTGTTTCTTTGTTTGCTTACTTGAGTGAATCTTTTATTCTCTTCTACACATTTAATTTGTATACTAATTTTCTTTTCTTAATAATTAAAAACAATTTTAATCACCCAAATCATCCCCTCAGTGTCTTTAACCAGACCAAAATACTCCACCCATATTCTTCCAATAGATTCATCATTACCATAATTGTATTTGCAAGTTTAATTTTTGTTCCATATGGACCAAGCATATGCATAGGTTTAGATTTAATATATCTCTATACCTCCTTCAACTTGACTTGGTGAGAACATAAGTATTGCAACTAGAAATTGTACTCATCATTGGGCATGTTGCTTTATATTTTCATTAGGCATAGTGTCAAGTCTGACATTCTTACATTTGTCACTTGTGCCAAAGGGGTCATTGCGCATACAAAAATGGTTTTGAAGTAACTACAATAAACTTGAATATAATTATGGATATGTCATAGATAGACTTTGAGGTGTGGTTGTGGCCTTATGGAGAATTTAAATAGTTATAAATGTTGCGTTCTAGGCCAAATAAGTATGATTTTTCAAACCCATTCATGCTAGAGTGAGAACGGTATGTAAATATGATACTTATAGGAAAACACTAGGTGAGCATCCTATCAACCCCAATGTCCTTTTAGGAACTAAGTGAACACCCCAAGGAGCACTTGAAAGTGGGCTCTTGACATTGCAACAGGTCTCCTGTGTGGGATTGAAACCTGGATGAATCATTAATGAGATCTTACTCAGTCTCGACCCAGAGGTTGGGATGTGCATCCATGTTGGCCCTTGAGTTTACCTTTAGGTGATGTTATCTTATATAAATGTATGTATGTATGTGTGTATGTATGTATGTATGTATGTATGTATGTGCATGTGTGTGTGTATAAATATATATATATATATATATATATATATTGATTTGATTTTGAGTACAAGTAGTGTAGGGTGTCACTCCCCTAACTTTGGCTCGTAGGCAGTTAGTAGTAGGTTCACACAAGGATCGTGCTTGACGATGAGAGCTATTGTCAATTCTTTTCAAATGTAAGTTCAACACCTTCACCATTTGAATCATGATTCTTAATTTAGTGACCATCTCAGTTGGGACAAGGGTTGTTATGCCACAACACTTGATACTGAATTGGATCCTTGAGTGTTTCCATGTATTTGGATGAGTACGGTTTTACGAGAGTTGATGTAGCATTTTCCTTGCACATGCATTAATCCATCACTAATTAAGGTGTCAATGATGAGATTCTTCCATAGGTGTTGATGAAGGGAAGTTAGCATAGGGATTCTCAAACAAGGAAACTAAAGTAAGAGTAAAGCACAAAAAACATAGAAAACATAGTTGCCACTTTTTAAAAAAATAAAATCTAAAAAATCCTACAAAAATCGAAGATTTAAGTTTGGAGGTACATTTGTGCCTAGGCAAGGTGATTGACTATTCATCTCAATGATAGTTAACCGATCAGCACTCCTATCAACACTCATTTATGGCATAATTACTGCAATTACGTGTGTGTGTGTGTGTGTGTGTGCGCGCGCGCGTGTGTGTATGTGTGTGTCATTTGAAAAGGAGAATGATAGAAAAGAAACAAAAGAAATGGAATAGCCTTAGAAACCTAGTTTTAAATACATGTAGTGATAGCAATGAAGAAAATGGATGGAGTTAATTTTGAAGGACATCGGGTTGTATTACCAATTTATAAATACTATGTTTGGGAGCATGGATTTTGGACCTTAGATTTGGATTTTGGTAGATTTGGACAAATTTCAATATAATCTAATACTACATCTTATCCAAATCCAATACAAATTCAAATTTAAATCCAAGGCTTCTCCAAACATTTGTCAAGGCAACCACTACTACTTCATGATCTAGGTTTCTAGTCTCCAAGATCATATAAGATGGGTTGAAGTTTTAACAATCTTTTGAATACTAATGAAATTTCCCACAAACTACTGCAAAAAGATCCAATGAACAGCATTTCAATGTACAATACAATGCTATGGCATTTTATTTTAGGGTTACTGCAAATGCTCTTTACATAATGGCATCAAGTGTGTCTTGCATTTGCATCAACATCCTGAATGTGTCAAAACGGTATATGAGATATAATGTTCCATCATATCCTTATATGGTTTGCATCTTGAATTTACAGGGTAAGGGAATCTTCATTACTTCTTTATTGAGAGGGGGATCAGAGAGTCTAACTAAAGTTTCCCCCATTAAGGATTGGCTACGTACTTTTTTCATCAATTTTTTTCTAACTGGTCAATCTTCTTAAGCTTTTCTTCAAATTTTAGTGATAGTTACTCATAGATGCCTACACTGTTGGCATCTTCTACCTTTTTTTGTTGGGTCTAAAATTTTCAAGTTTGCTTTACATGGTAGTACCGCTTTTCCTTTAGGTGTCATTTCTATCTAATGTGCTTCTTGATTAGGTTCCACTAAATCATTTTTCAATTGTAAGATTTATTTGGAACATATCCTCTACCCTCATTTGAAAGGCTAGAAATTGGTTTACTATTACAGTTTGTGATGGGTTGTTTGGTTGTGATAAGTAGTGGATCGACTGAGGTGAACAATCCCCAACAATAGGTCAAGATTCTAAATTATGTGATGTGGCCATGATTGAAATTAAGGAATAATACTTCTAGATATGTTCCCATAGACGGCGCCAACTGTTGCTGCTAAAATTTGGCCAGGTAAACCAGATTGACCAAAACCTTAATCACCTATGAGAATAAAGGGAAAAAAATGCTTAAATGACCTTACATGTACTCCAAGAGATCACTCCAATGCCTAAATTAGGGAATTGGGAAGGATTTTATGGTTGCAATAGTATAAATATGGATGAAAATGATAAATATGGATGAAAATGAGTTGATCTCACTTCTCTTGCATGGTCCCTTTATAGGCATTCAAGGTCTATTTTCATTGATTTCCCTACTAAAGAGAGACCATTAAGATCACGGGGGTTACACTTTGACTTAAGGTCTTTTTTAACAAAGATTGGATGGAGCATTACAAACAAGATTAGTGTCATTTATTGGCCACTAACCTTGATTTTAGTGCTTCTCTTTTCAATCCATCCTAAGCCAACACTAGGACTTTTATGCCATATTAGATACAAATACACACACATATTCACATGTGCTTGTCTACATACATAAATATATTTACATAAGCACACGTGTGTGTGTGTGTGTGTGAGAGAGAGAGAGAGAGAGAGAGAGAGAGAGAGAGAGAGAGAGAGAGAGAGGGATACCGTTGCATGAAAGTGGAGTCTCCATTTCCTACTATATAGGGAAATAATAACAAATTTGAAAAAAAAAAATCCACAATATCCAATTAACTCCTTAATTCACTTTACCCCAAATAACAACCTTGAAAGCCAATTCTACTCTCTCTCTCTCTCTCTCTCTCTCTCTCTCTCTCTCCATATTTTTTTATATTTATTTAACAAATTGAACTAACAACCCTTTGTCTACCATTCTTAACCATGTTTGACAAAATCTTGCTTTCTTGATTCTTCCTGATCCCTCCCAGTAAACCATGAAACCATACCCCTTTCCTAATTTTAAGATTATGTTTGGTTTGCGAATAAAGTAAGGATAGAGGAGGAATAAAAATAAAATTTTAAATAAAAAATATAATAAAATTAAGTGATAAATTTAATTGCATTTTTTTTTATTACATTCTTTTTTTCTTTGCATATCAAAATTTTGTATTTGATATTAGTCATTCACCACTTGGACCACCACTGACCCAGTAATGGTAAAAGTTGAATTTCAATCCTTCAGCTGCCAAACTACACAAGAGAGGAATACTAGTTTCTTTTTCTAAAATGTATATAAATTATATATAAAATAAGTAGTCATGACATAAAGAGTAATATGATCATTTTTTTTTTTTTTTCCATTATTGATGCTGCACTTTGATACATAGAATTTATTTGATAGAATATGGTTAATTAATTTTAAATGGTTCAAAAATTTAGATATCCAATTAATACATACAAACATAGCATAAATAATAAAGATGTCTGGCATAAACAAAAATCTTATTAAGCTATGCTCTTAACATTCTTTACAAGTTTTAAAATTGATATTTATAAAGCATAAATATTTATAAAGCATTAATCTAAGTTACGTTATATCTTAACATTATTTACAAGTTTTAACATATTAATGTAGGGTGCGCACACATTGCATGTGTTGAGAGCACATTATTTTTGTGACGGTTTAAATTTCATTGAACATTATATATTTCAATGCTAATAAATCTGTTTATATATCATGTCATCTAAGTTTTGAATTAATTCCTAAAGAGGATTGTCTATAACCATACGAGAAGTTTCAAATATTTCAACTATCTAGTCGTAATTTCTAAAATATAAGAAATAGAAATAGTATTTCAATTTTTTCATTCTCTAAGATGTATTTACTATAATTATATTTTGAAGAGTCTTCTATTTCTAATTTAGATAATGATGAAGTTTGATTAATCTATCAATGATTAATTTAAATATGATGTATCTATTATCTATCTAATAAGAAATTGTGTGATTTCCTGCAAAATCTATTTTTTATATTATAACAATTGGCCCATTCTAGAAAGAGAAGTTTATGGAAAAGCTTCTTCTTCTAAAATTGTTTCCCTTTATTTTTGTGTTTTAATTTAAAAATTGTTCAGAGGATGAAAAGGGAGGATGAAGTGACGATTTTAACAATCTTTCCGCTCTTTTGCAAGACCTATGGAAATTATTACCTCAAGGAAGAACATCGATAGAATTTGCACAATGCTTTCATTGATATGAAGATGTCCTATATATAGGACTTGTACAAAGTATGGTTGTTACAAATTCAAAAGTATTTAAATATCATAACAAGAAGATCTTAAACTATCAGATATAAATAAATATGCAAGTAATACAACTAGAGAATCCCAGGCTATTGCTGACTATCGGATATCAACTACAACGGTTCTTGGCTATTCAACAACAAACAAAATTGTTAGTCTTGATGCGGCTACACCATCATGATTTATTGTGTTTTGATGATATTAACCTATAGTGGTTCCTAGTATTTTCCTATCTTTCTTTACCGGTATCACAACCACAAACACGATTGTATTCATCATCACTTAAAGTATAATAAAGAAAGTTTTTGGTTTGAAAGTTAAGCTCAACTAACCTTAGTTCAGTTTCCGACAACTCCTTAGGTTGTTTTGGTTCACCTTTGGCATTTTTGAATTCATAATCTCCCTCTAAGATGACCCACCACATCTTGAAATCGTGTGCTTTGATGAAGGTAGTCATTCGGTTTTTTCAAGTTGAATAGTTTGAACTGTTGAACAATGGCGGTCTTGTCACGGATTATCCTTGGGAGGAGGTACTTGCCAAATACTCTATTTAGTCTTTACACTTTGGATTTTACATCGTTAAATGCAAGCATCTGGCTCTGATGCCACCTGTTAAACGTCGTAGCCCGGGAGTATATGCATGTGCCCCACGGCGGATATACAACGTAGAGTCAAAGGGGGGTGATTGACTCTTTTTGCGAATTAAAAAATTTACTCTACAAAACAATAGTCTTGGTAAGATGGCAAGCAATTATATCACAATATACAAAATATAAATCATGCACAAGACAATAAATAAAAGAGAAGGGAGGAAAAGCTTAACAACATCGTTTTTAATGTGGTTCGGCACCAAGCCTACTTCCACGCCTTTAGGCCAACTCAAGAATTCCTCAATCCACTCTAAACTTCCTTCACTGGCAGAGAAACTTTTACACTTTGCTCACCAAGAGTTGTGAGGTTCACCAAGAACCCTTGCAATCCGGTTCACCAAGAGCCTTCACACTGAACCAGTCCCTTTACAACAAGAGGATGAGAATAATACAAAACAAATGCTCCATGAATGAGCGGATATTTAATACAATACAAAATCTCACACAACTCTCTCAAAGTAATGAATTAATACAAAGATTATAGAGCAAGAGAGAATTTGAGCACTTGAAATATGAACAAAAATGAAGTGTGCCTAGGAATGATGAATAACTATTAAGATCAATCTTATTAAGTCTTTGGACTTGTATTTATAGGATAAAATGGGCTACTAGACGTTTTATGGTCGTTGTGCATTTTAAAAAAAAAATTTAAGCAAACTAATCGTTTATAGTCATTAGGGGAGAAATCCCAACGCAAATCGTCAACGGTTTTTCCAAAACTATCGAGGGTTTTCCTGAAACCATCAAAGTCATCAACATGAAAATTTTAGGATTTTTTCTTAACTTGCCATAGACACCAAGATCGCCTTTTTTGGATTTGTTTAGTAAAAATTATGCCCTAAATACCGAAAGATGTTTAGAAAATTTGATGGGTGCATAACTGAGGTTTTAAACTTGACCAAAAAATCTTTTAATCATTTAAAATATTCTTGGACAAAAGTATATAAAATATATTAAGTTTAAAAAAGTTTAATACTTGTCCAAATGAAATTTCCCCTTGAATATAAGATATCTCATTAATAAAAACACATTTGAAAAATCATTTTGATATCTTAATTATATATTTGTATGTCCTTTATTGAAAATATTCTTTACTTTTTTTTTAATCCTTTGGACATAAGACTCATTTTGATAAAACTGGGATCAAGTATAAAAATGGTTATGAAACCAAGATGTTGAAAACTTGTCCCTTTGAAAAACAAAATTGAGTTTAGGATTTGTTTGACAAACTCTTTGTTTTATATTTGAAAACTATAAATGTGAGTTTGTGACTTAAGTAAAAACCTATAAACTCAAGTTTCCTAATATGCATATGCAATTTTGCTCATTTCTTACCCAGAAATCATATAAGAAACAAAACGCAAGAGTTACAAAAAGTTCCTACCACACACACAACCCTTATTACAAATAATTTTACAATTAAGCTTCCTTTGGTTGTACTTGAGTTCTTTCGAATACATGTCCATTTGATCTTTCCTCCTTGACGTCTACTCGGTCCGATCTTTGCCTTCGATCTAGTACTTCATGTACGAGTACCTATACTAAACATGATCTGCAAAGATAGGAAAACACTAGGAACCACATATAGGTTAATATCATCAAAACACAATAAATCATAATGGTGTAGTCATCAAGGCTAACATTCTCCCCCTTTTTTATGATGTCTAACCTATTAAGTATCTACTTAATCTTTATATTAGTATTTATACTGACTCTAACTTGATATGCAAGGATAAGCTAACTTAGAACCACTAATGAGTTGTTATCATTAAAATAAGATAATTAAGTACATGAAACCTCTAAGGCTAACAAAAATAGACGATAGTTGGTTAGAAAAATATACAATTTCCTAAGTAAAAACTCTTCTTAGTTCAAAAACTGTGAAATTGGTATAAAGTAGGGGTTATTGCCCACAATCATCTCCCAAAAGAAGAAACATATTTTTTAAAGTAGAAAACTCTAGTTCCTTTGGAAGGATATGATTTTTTATTAAAAAAATAAAAAATATATATAATAATTGACAGATTGATGACAAGAAAGGAATAGACATATGCAATTACAAAGGGAGCCCTCGGTTTAATATTTCTCATCAAAATATTAAGGTTAACTTACTAATTAATCTATAATTTTTCTTTCAATTGTCACAACAAGAAATAAAAATAGGCAAGTAGAAATTGTAATAAACCATAAATCAAGAAACATGTAATAAATTTGTAGTTTACCTTAACTCTATGTAGTAAGTTGATCTCTCTTAGAGATACAAAACAATGAACACGGCCATAATTTAAGTTAATTATGCCTAATCCTTAAAAGCCCCCAGCTTAACCCTGTAACTTTGTAACCTCAAAAATTATATTTTTTTTTATGTGAAAAAAATAAACTATTTTGATAAATTTCTTCCACTGAATTCTCAAGAGGAAGCAAAATGCCGCCCTGCTATTTATTTAATTATAAAAGATGGAAATAGTTAACAAAATGCAATGATGAAAGGAGGGCTAGGGCTACCTGGTGCAAGGGGGGTGTCAGGAAAAAACTTCGGCTTTTTAAAGCCCAGCCCGCTCAGCAAAGGTCGAGCGAGCGAGCGGGCAGGTTCGGTAAGGCCCACGCATGGGGCTTAGGCCCAGTTTCATTTGGAGCCCACAGCCTATCTGCACGCCACGTTAACCCGTGACCCTGCAAGCCCGCGACAGGCAGAGCCAATATATAATGGCATAGCTTCACCCATCTTCCTCTAGGCTAAATTAAACTATTAAACTACTTTTTAAAAAAATAAGGAAAATTTTTATTAGTATTCAAAGGGGCAAGATATGTCATTTCAACTTTACATTTATGTTAGATAGAAATGTCACATATTTCAAAATCTATATTTTGGACAAAAGATATTGACATTTCTTAAAGCTTAGTAAAAAGAGACTGACCTTCGTTAAGGTTTTAAAAAGTTTAGGCATCTCTCCTAAAATTTTAAAAATTTTAAAAAGACTTGTCTTTTTACAAAATACAAATAGAGGTTTGTGTCTTTTTCTCAAACCTCAGAAAAGGTTTGGGGCATTTTTAAAATTTTAAAATAAGTCAGTGAAATTTTCAAAACCTCAAAGAGGTCATTATCATTTTGTCAAACCTCAAAAGATATGATTCTCTTTTGTCCTAACTATTTTAACCCTATTCAACCTTTCCTCTTCCCTACCTCTTGGGCTCCTAACACTTCAAATTTCAATCCAGCCATCTTTCACAAAATTTCAACATTCACAATGGTGGATTAGTTTTCAATTTCGTTTTGCCGATAAATGTAAGCTCTTGCAATTTGTGAATGGATACTTAAGTTGAGAAAGGATATCAACATTTTTTTAAAAAAATATTACAACAAAGAGAGATGCTAGGTAAGTTTAGATTTATATATATTCAATCTTCAATTTTTTTGTTTTTGAATTTAATTTTTACTTGAGTTTCATATGTGTGTAACTTAAAGAAATTTTTTCTGATGATTATGTTTTATTTTTTCATGTGTGCTTAACTTACTATTTTGTTTGTGGGTAATAATTAATTTAGTTTTAAGTCAGTTTAAATATTTTTCTCCTTAGGCATGGCGGAACATATTAATCAGTAAATAGGTCACTATTTGATGCAATGATAAAAAAATAAAAATAATAAAAATAAAAAATCAATCACTTCTAAAAGAGAAAGGAAAATTTTGAAAGTCTTCAAAGTGGCAAAACATGTAATATCAATCTTACCTTAACGTTAAATGAAAATATCATATATGTCCCAAAACTTAAAATTTTAACCTCTATTGAGACTCATCATCTCTTGCTACTTGTTGGGCTCCTAACTCTTCAAATCTACATTTTGGTGCTTGTTAGCATGAGGCTTTGCATCAAACAATGGCTCATTTTTTTCATTGGTATATTTTGTGTTATTTGTGGCTCTTATACTTTGGTTTTTGTAAGCAAAGAAGGAAAAGGGGAAAACATGAAGGGGCAGCATAGCAGAGATCGTCGATGAATGCCCTGTGTTCGTCGATGAGGGGACAGAAACGGTTCATCGACGAAGGCTCTGAAATTCATCGACAAGAAAATAACGAGAGCAGGAAATCTCAGACTTTTGGATTCTTCGACAAAATTCTGTTATTGTCGACGAAGCCCTATACTCGTCGTCGAAGGGCACCTGGGCTGTGAGCAGTTTTTCTGTATTTTGAATTTTTGAACGTTGGGTGGTTGAGCAAACGGGAGGAAACCTTCGAGGAACTTCTATATATGTTATTCTAGGTATATATTGAAGAGAGAGTGATCATTTAAGAAGTGTATTGTGTACATTGTGTATTTCTTAGTGAAATTTGTGTGTCATTGCTTCCATGGATGTAAGCTTTGCTAAACCACGTAAATCGTGTTGTTCTTTTTCTGGTTGTGTTAATTACTTGTTGTGTTTATTTCCGCTGTGCATCTTCATTTTTTGATCCATATTACAACAAATTGGTATAAAAGCGATTGTTGTTATGTCATCGGGATCATCTTGTACAAGATTTGACGTTGTCAAATTCGATAGAACCGAAAATTTTGGTTTATGGCAGAGGAGAGTGAAGGACATTCTTTTGCAACAAGGAATGGCTAAGGCTTTGCTTGATACTCAACCGGAAGGAATGGATGAGGCAACATGGGTCGATTTGAATGCAAAGGCTGCATCAACAATACGCTTGTGTTTGGTCGATGAAGTTCTCTATTAGGTGATGGAAGAGGATTCTCTAGCGGCTATTTGGTGAAAGTTAGAAAGTCAGTACATGTCTAAATCCCTCAATAACAAAAGTTTTCTTAAGCAAAGTTTATATTGGCTTAAGATCGGGTATGGGTTTGAGAACTTAGTTGCATTTGCTCTAATTACTAGTAGTGAAGATTCTTCTGATTTTCAGGAAGCAGTTCAGAGTTCTGAATGAGATAGTTGGCTTGGAGCCATGGTTGAGGATATGGAGTCTCTTCATAAGAATGGCACTTGGGTATTGGTTTATAAGCCCAAGGACAAGAAACTGATTGGTTGTAAGTGGATTTTCAAAAAAAAAAAAAAAAAAGAACCTACTTCAATATCAGAAAGGATAAAATATAAGGCCAGGTTAGTAGCAAAAGGATACAAACGGGAAGAAGGTATAGATTATAATGAAATCTTTTCTCCTATTGTTAAGCATGCTTCTATTAGATCCTTATTAGCATTGATTGCCATGCATGATTTAGATCTGGAACAGATGGATGTAAAGACAGTTTTCCTTCATGGTGAGTTAGAGGAAGATATATTTATGGAGCAACTGGAGGGGTTTGTGCAACAAGGTAAAGAGCACTTGGTATGTAAGTTGAACATGCCTCTTTATGGTTTAAAGAAATCCCCTAGGCAATAGTATAAAGGGTTTGATTCTTATATGTTGAGTATTGGGTATGTTAGAAGCAGTTATGACAATTGTGTTTACTTTAGATTACTTAACAGTGGTGTATATGTGATCCCTATGCTATATGTGGATGACATGTTGATTGCCTCTAACTGTACTGATGGGTTGAATGTGTTGAAAGCCAAGTTACAAGATGAGTTTGAGATGAAGGATCTTGGTGCAATTAAAAAGATCCTTGGCATGGAAATCAAGAGGGACTGACAATAGAAGAAATTGTGGTTGTCACAGGGTACGTATATTGAGAAGGTGTTGGTAAGGTTTAACATAGATAAGGCTAAACCGGTAAGTACACCTCTAGCTGCTTATTTTCAGTTGTCTGCTATACAGTGTCCTTCTACTGATGAGGATAAGTTGGATATGGCTAGTGTGCCTTATGCCAGTGCAGTAGGGGGTCTGATGTATGCTATGGTATGTAGTAGACTAGACTTGTCATATGCAGTTAGTTTGGTAAGCAAATATATGGCTAATCCAGGTAGAACGCATTGGAATGTGGTGAAATGAATTTTCAGATATCTACGTGGCACTTCTGATTATGGTATCCTGTTTGAAAGTACTGATGATTGTAATGCTCAGGGCTATGTGAACTCCGATTATGCAGGTGATTTGGATAAAAGGAGGTCTACTTCTAGCTTTATTTTTACCATGACTGGTGGTTCCATTAGTTAGAAGGCTATGTTGCAACCTACTACAACTTTGATTACTACAGAAGCTGAATACATAGCTTTGGCAGAGGTAGGTAAGGAGGCTTTGTGATTGACTAGACTGATTCAAGAACTTGGTGTTATGTAAGATAGGTTACATGTATTTTGTGATAGTCAGAGTACGATACACTTGGCAAGGAATCAAGTTTACCACTCTCGCACGAAGCATATTGACGTGTGGTACCATGCAATTAGAGGTTGGGTTTAAAGTGGTAAGTTCCTATTAATGAAAATCCAAACAGATGGAAATGCTGCAGATATGCTCACGAAGCCTGTTACATTAGCTAAGTTCAAGCATTGTCTAGACTTAGTTAATGTAGTCTCTTATTGATTGTTGATAGAACATCTTAGAGCATGGGGATGGAATGTTGTGCTTGGCTGTCATTAAAAGCTAAGGTGGAGATTATTAAAAAATATGTTTATTTTTATTTATTTATTGTGGCTTTTATCGCAACCGTTGGATCGTCTCTAAATCCAACAGTTGTGTGGTATCATATATATATTTGTAAGTCATAAGAAAATATAGGGATTGCTTGTCATTTTGTGCAAGGAGAGCTAAAGAGGGGTTCTCTCTAGGAAGAACTTTTCTTCAACGGGTTGAGTGATGAAGGGGTGTACAGGAGATCTGGGATCGGGGAGAGACTGTTAAGTTTGGTGCAATCCCAATAGGGGGGTGAATTGGTATTTAAAAATTATCACCTAGGTCAATCGGTTTAATAGTAGTATTATACAAGCTTAGGGTCAGTCTATGCAATCAACAAATAAACATACATGTGCAATAAAAGTAAAGTGCGAGAAATAAACAATACACGCAATATGTTATCAAGGTTTGGCCAAATTGCCTACGTCCCCGTCTTGGCTACACCAGCACTAGGATTCCACTACAACTCACTTAAATGGGTAGAACAACACCGATTACTACCAGGTCAATTAAGGGGCTGACCTCAACCAACACGTCTTACCAGGATGGCACACCTAGCTTTTCTAACTGAGTCTAAGCCAGTCCAGAACTATTCAACAAGGTTAGTCTCCCTCTTCAGGCCCACGCCTAGAATACAACCAATGTGTATAAAATTTGTACACGAAAATACGTTTCTACACAAGCAGATATGTACACCAGTATGGTTCAAGAAATATTACAAGCACAAATGATATGTAAATATGCTCAGTGCTCTAATATGTGCTAAACACTCAAACAAGTATAGATTATTAGTCCAGATCTAGAGTGCATATTAAAGCAAGATTTGAAACACAGTTTGTGAATATCACAAAATCATATCAAGGTTTCAAATGTGCTAGCTAGTTGATTCAAACAAATTCAATAAGATATTCTCAATGATCTAAGCACAAAGAGTGTTTGAATACAAGTTTTGAAAGTGATTTTGCACACAAAAAAATATAGGTTTAGGTGTCTTGCAATGACAATGCAAAAACCACAACCTTTCAAGTCTTCCTACACAAGATTTATCACTGTTAAGGACACAAATGGAATTATTATAAAAATTTTAATATTATTTAATTAAATTAACCTCGTTTAAAAATATTAACTACGGTAAAAAATATGAGGCAACGCAAGAGCATCGGTTGACCGAGGCAAGTTCGATTGATCGAAGTGCTTAAGGTTCGGTCGACCAGAATTAAAGGTTCAGGGCAATTTTTCTCTTTTAGCTCGGTTCAGTCGACCGGGAGGATTTGATCTGCATAGTTCGGTCGACCGAACAATTGAGTTCTCACACGTAGAAACTCGGTCGACCAGGTAGTTGGTTTACAATTTGAGCTCGGTCGACCAGGTGGTCAAAGTGTTGACTTATATGGAGTTCAGTCGACCGGGGAGGAATATACTGGCCATGGCTCGATTGACCGGGCTGTGGTCAATCTGTTGACCAGGTCCCGGTTTGATCAATCGGGGGAATTTTGTACATGGGAGTTCAGTCGACCGAATGTGCACATTTAGTGCATTTCGGTCCTGTTTAAGCATGCAATCACCTTATTCAAATGATCATTCATATATGTGCATATGTAAGTGTCCCAGGGTCATTTCTAGGTCCTTTTTAGTTTGAGGACACCAAAAAAATCTGACATCGGTCGACTGGTCTTTCTATGGTTTTGAGCATACCTACCTATCATGCATGATGCAAAATATTACAGGTTATAGGGTGTATAGTCCATAATAAATATTATATCCTAGAATGAAGAGAACAAAAGATAAATACATATAACACTAAAAACTTCATTCTTTCGCACGAACGCCGCATGCCATCATGGTATGTCTTTTAGTCCGAATACGCATGAATAGTGAACCTGCATGCAAGCCTTAATGCAACCATCAGTACTAAGAGTATTTGTCATGATCAAAACTGGGTGTGACCAATCAGGTCAACAAAGACTGATCAGATCTTATACTGTCATCATTTCATAGTGGATTTTTCTCTAAGTGCACGCTCTGTGGACATAGGCAATCTTGCCGAATCACGTAAAATCTCTCGTCTCCATTTTTCTGTGAATGTTCTTTTATGATTTATTTTGTTCATCGAAAGATTAAAATCACTGTGCGTCAACACCCTCAAATTGGCAAATTTGCTTCTAAGAGATTGAATCACGGGATTTTTAATTAGCTTGTTGTAAATATAATCAAAGATTGTACCCATTCTTTTGGTCAATATAAAGTCAAATTTTATACTAATTTTCTTATCTTAATTTTCAAGACACAGATTTTTTCATTACAATAAAGGATTAGATAAATTAAATGTCTATAATTTTAGCACTCAAATAATGTTTCATAATACAAAGGATCAGATAAATTAAATGTTTATATTTTTTTATATTCAAATAATCTTTCACAATACATTACATTCTACATATAAAGGATTAGCCTTAATAAAGGATTAGCCTCAATTTTCATGAATTTATATTCTTAATAAAGGAATGGAGTAGTTTTCAAAGTTTATACTTAGAAAAAAAAAATTATATGATGATTTAAAATATCAACTTATTTGAAAATGTGTACTAATTTAAAATATCAAAAAGATAATTCACAAAGTCCAAAACTTTCCATTATAGCCTACTTTCTTATCTACCTTCTTTTTATATATCTATTTTTTCTACAATTTTTTTTAAAAGCACATGCGCTGCCCATTCTTTGTCGGGTTATGCAAATTAGAAAATAAATAAATAGGTTGACCATTCATTGGTTATGATTTTAAAAAAAAAAAAAAAAATGAATACTTTATTTGTAAATTAAATATTTATTTCAAAAATATTAATTAATTAAGATAATAAAATAGTTCAACACTTCAAATGGCATAGTTTAAGCTACCATAATAAGTGTTCACTTTCTCATACTCAAAACATAGTGTTTTTCTCATCACATTAGTTTCATTTCAAATTAAGGAGGGCTAGAATTAGTTCGACTTAAATAGAGGAATTGACTGAATGAAGCAGTTTGGGTTGGTTTAGTTTGATTTTAAAAAAATATCGGTCCAATTACAATTTTGAAAATTTTGACAAGCTAGCTATTCAATATGAGTCATAGTTAGAAATCTAATCAAAATTTTAAAATCTAAATATTATGGCAAAAAATTTAGAGAGTAAAATGCAATTCAATGAAACTTCTTAAACTTGTGGTATGATTTAACCTATATTATTAAATAAAGTAGCTTTTATCGTGCATTGTACATGAGATAATCAAATTAATTATCCTTTACAGTACCATACATGTTCTATAATGGATTAGAATTTATTATATAAAAGCTTAATTCATTTATTCTTAAAATCATTTATCAAAATGCGATAGATATACCAAACTTTAGCATTTAATTCTCAAACTTTAGCAGTTTTGAATAAACTATCGTCTTGAAAGTACTCAAACCCTATTATATATTATCACCAATAAATATAAACAAGAAAAAACATAATTCACAAAGCTTATAACTCCCCATTATGACCTACTTTCATACCTTTTTTTCAGTTATTTAAAATAAAATATTAATAGGTTGACCACATATTATAAATAACCAAGAAATGTGGACATTTTATAAGTAGTATAATGTGGACATTTATAAATAGTATGCTCCTTTAATCTTCCTTTCTACCATATTGATCACCAAACAATCTTTTGACTTTAATAATATAAATATATTGTTCTTAACAATTTTACCTTTCTAATTCACATTTTGTCCATAGCATTCAAAAAATACCCTAATGTCAACTTATCTCAAGTTGGTCGAGCTGTTTCAAAAATACCTTTTGTGCGTTTGTTGAATTACTTTTGGTCATGTCTTTGGACTTTTTGAGTTGTTTTGATAGCCTTTTGTGCCCCTGGGTATGCTCGGGTTGATTGTATATGCAATCTTATTGATGGGGAACCTTGGTCTCCCCTCTCTGTCGGGTATGGCCAGAGTTTCTATACATATCCATTTTGGTCAATATAATTTATCATTTACTAATAAAAAAAAAGTTTAAAATGAATGATGAGGTAATTTAACATTAAAACATAGCACTTATAAGTTTTAAAGTTGTGTTTGGGAGCATTTATTTTGAATTTTGAATTTAAAAACTTTTATAGATTTAAAAATTAATATAAAGTAAAACTACCAATAACTGTCCACTCTGCTATCTTTTTTCTATCTTTTTACCTTTTTTTTCTTTTTCTTTTTCTTTTTGAGTAATTTTTTGACAACTTTATATCTTTTGAGTAATTTACTTCCCCAATTTTGAATCACTCTCTATCCATCCATCTCATCTGCCCTACACAGAGAAAAGGGAACTCTCTTATTCATATGGATCAATTTTGAGTGCAAAGAAGGGTTGGGATCTTATTTCTAGCAATGCAAATGGAGTGAATATGAGGATGACCCATGAGACCAATGACTCAAACTGAAGTAGTTGTTCAATACAATCCCAAGGAGTTCAAACTAATGCTACAAAATAATCTGATTTGGTTTCTTTCAAAAATAAATTGGAAATAGAACCAAAGTGGTTCAATTTGATTTTGGAGTGGAGCAAAAATTTGTTTTGTTTGCAATTGAAATTGGTTGGAGGCATTATATGAGCCTTTTACAAAAGTAACAAATGTATTATAGAAAACCATGGCTGTAAACTACTCCCAAAAAAAAAAAAAAAAATTCATTTTCAAGTAAGAATAACATAAGGGATGCTTCTTACTTTATGTTTACTTCAATCACTCACCACTCTAACCAAAAATCAAACATTCCATGTTCCAAATTCTAAGTCAAAAAAGGGTTTGCAATGCTGGAAACAAGAAATATTTATTAAAAGGATAGTTTGAAAATTGCAAAAAAAAATTATAAAATTTGCCTTAACAAGTTAAACTAAATTTAAAAGTTCCAGGTTACTGCACATGCTAACTTAAAAAGAAAGATAAGACAATACACCTAATTTCAAGTTTTCATGTGGAGATTGAGAAACTCCTCTTGTGTTTGGAACAAGAATGGTGAGCTAAAGAGAAATATCAAAATAAAGGAACCTTTGAACTATTAGATTAACGCAATTTAGTGATGCTACCATGTTACCCTTACATTAATTTCATATACTTTATTAGTCAAATATCATTTTGCATTGAAACTTAAACCTTAACATCAAGAATTTCAAAATTAACGTTTTCACCTTTTATAAATGTAAATTAAGTTTAAAACATTCCATACAATTTCTTGGAGTGGGCTTGGTTGGAATAAATTATAATTTAAAAATAGTTTCATCCAATACCATTTGTGGGCACATAGAATAACCAAACACACTGCTTGAAAACCCAAAAGAAGGGAGGGTGGTGAAGAATCACCTAGTTCCATTAAGTTTATTGTTCTGTTAACTATGTTCTTTTTCACCACCCTAGTTCAACCCAAGCAACAATTCCAGCAGAAATATAGTTCGTACAATTATGTTGGACAGAATAATGGCACATGGTTCTCAAACTCTCTTCAACTTCTTTTGACATTGTCAACAAACCATAAAGAATGAATGCAAACACAGCTCGAAATCATATTCAACTACCCTCTCGATCCAGTTCATTTTATTCGCAAAATTAATTTTGTTTTACCTGTATCTTGAACCATCACACTATAGCATGATTTCAAATCGCCCTGTACTAACACATGAAGACAGACTTGAACCTTGACCTTTTGACGCTAATGCAAAAGATAACTGGAAAAATAGACCCGTTATTCCCGCATACTCTCACGTCTTAACAAAAAATGGCCTGAACCACTCCGTCATCCATCTTAATCTCTTCTTCTCTTTTCTATTTTCAAAATTTCGCTGTGTTGGTTTCATACTTTTATTTACCTTCTGAATTAATCATTCCATCAATTAAATTCCGTATGTGTAACACAGCCTAGACCAGAAACAGCTTGTGGTTCAAAATCACCACACCGTCACAATCTCTGAGACTAACTCATCTATTAACAATCTCTCAACTTCCCTACCAATTACATCGATGTCATCTCGTAAATTCAGCCACTCCGATTGATTCACCGGCACCTTCTCAGCAGTGTCCCCCTTCGCTTTCTTCCCCTGGCTTCCCAGCCGCTTGCTCAGCTCATCTTTAAGTTCACCTTTGGCCCACCTAGGACCAACCCTTCTCGTCACTGGCTTTACCCAAGGGTGTGAATCCAAGGACTCCTGTAAGATCTCAGCTAGTCCAGAATTTATGCGATCAAACAGTAGCTTCCTTTCAGACCGCATCCAAATGCTCTTATCACAGAACCTCTTCTCGAGTTTTTCAAATACAAGCGGTCCAATGGGGTACTCTGGGGAGTGCCATGCTGCCACGATCGATTCCGGATCTGTACCATCAAAACTGCAATGGCTTAAAACGTCAACAAGATAGGAAGATTCCAGGCTCTCTTGGGCTCTAAATATTCGCCTCCCTTCGACAGATTCTCCTCCGACATCTTCATCGCTTGAAATAAGCATGGGTCCCTCCACATATGTCTCGGACTCCAACTTGAGAAGCTGAAGCTGCATTCGAAGCCCTATAACACAAGAAGGGTAAAGAATGAGGACACTAACTAAACTAAGAAAAAATATTAACTTTCAATTTGAGTCCCATATGAAAACGAGATCATTCCGCTCGGTTTGTTGTGCTACTTAATACAAACACATCTAAGTAGCATGTTTGATATAAGGAAGATGAATTGGATGGGTAAAACTAAAAGAAAAAGAACCTGAAGTGGGCAACACATCAGAAACCAGTCTAGAAAAAATGTTAGCATCAAAGCAGCAACGAGTGATTTTGATTAGGCCAAAGGCACGGCAATTGCATGTTGAAAATAAACATAGGATAAGCTTCATAGAAGAAACCATGCCCCTAGATAGAGTTGAATTGTGAAAAATAATTCACACCTTCGACCCCCAAAGAAATGAGAAAGGCAGGATCAGCCTAGTAGTAGCCACATTTGTGGACAACCGTTGGCTCCTGGTGTTCCACATTGTCAATGAGAATGATCTCAAATGATTCAGATTGGCAGAGCCAAAAATTGCAAGAGAAGAAAGCACATGCCAACTGTTATCTTCGTATCATTTAAAATGACAAAACATGTATGACACAAATATATAATTTAAAGAAATGGAAACTGAATTTCTTATTCAAACTGTTTATGATGATTTTTCAAGCAATGGAAATTTCATTCCAAATAATGATAAACTTGAGCCATTCTAATTTAATGGAAAACAAAATGCAATGTCTTGAACTCAAGAAGAGCTCCAACATGACCCAAAGAATGATTGAAGAAAAAATTTGGGTTACCATGGAGATCAGCATTAACTCTTTCAAAGCATTCTGAACCAGAGGATGGATCTTCCATAAAAGGAGCTTCCAGAACAGAAACTGGACTAGGCTGATCAATCTCCTTAGTGCTTGCTGGAGATGCTGCTTCAGGTACAGGACAGCCCATGGGAACTGAAACTTCGTCGGATGGTCTAATTGATTGCTCCTGGAATATAATAATGTAAATATCTTTTAAGATGGAATCTAAAACGTAATTGTACATGAGGCAAAAACATATGAAAGAAGGGAATAAATATAGTTCAGGAACGTCATGTACCAAACTAAAAGGGTTAGCATTTCTAAAGTATCTTCTTGCTCTTGGGGTTCAAAAAAAAAAAAAAACCATATTTACCCTTCGGAACCAAGAATGAGTTCTTTTGAAATCCTAGACAAACAAAACCAGAGTTTAGAAGAAATATATGTCATGCTATAGGGAATAACCAAAATTAACCAACTAAGGTTTGAATAATAATATATATATATATATATATATATATATACACAAAATTAACCAACTAAGGTTTGAATAATAATATATATATATATATATATATATATATATAAGTTTCTTTAGAACTATTTTTACCCAAAAAAAAAAACCCATAAAGCATTTCTGGAAAGGAAGCAACACATAACAAAAAACACACATATCAGTGAGTTCATCTTAGCATGTGGCATTGGTTTTCTAAATAGCCCAGCATTAATATGCAGATGACAAGCAATCAAGTCTAAACCAGCACTGACGATTCCTGGTTGCGATGAAGGGTAATACCACCAGTACTGCAAGAAATTTGTGCTTGGATCCTTATTTCAAGTTTTCAACTATTGAAACTGTAAGATTACCACTTTACCTAAAAGCTTAAGCTATTAGGTTGTGAGCCAACAATAAGCCTTAACACTCCCCTGCACATGCAGCTCAACAGCACATGGAGAGATAAACAAATGACAAATAACACCCATTATAGGGAATATAATAATTTTTTAAACACCATACAATATGCAGGCAACAAGACCAAAACCTAGGACCTCATGGTAACTAGCTCCAATACCATGTTAAACAACCACTTCGCCTAAAAGCTTAAGCTATTAGGTTGTGGGCCAACAATGTATATCTAGTCTTAACATCACTCATACCAAAAAGAAGAAGATAAACAAAAGTTAACAGAAACAAAAAATTCACATGGTTCAAGTGCATGTTTGCATACACATGCCAAGTGAAAAATCATATGCCAATGTTCTCATGTACGTGATACGACTACATGAAAAGAAACTAACATATTTCAAAATAGTACTAAGTTTTAATCAGTTTTTTGGACTACGAAATTTAAAGTAAGCATTTAAAATTTTAACAGCTAACAAATTAAGCACTATGTAAAGTATAAGTCCATAAATTAAAATAAAAAATAAAAGTAAAGTAAAGAAAAGAAAAGAGAAAAGCTGAACCTTTGGAGCTGAACTGTCATGATCATGACTGGAGGAATCGACTCTCACTAACATACAATCAGATGCTTCTTGAAGCAAGTTATCTGGAAACTCAAAAGACATGGTCACATTCTCATGTCCTGCATCTGCCACTTGATCAAGAACTGAATTTGTATCAGAGAAAATGCTTCCTGATGTCTCAGAAATCATTTGCTTTGGATTAGAAGAATCCTTGTCGTCAAAATTGCTCCTTAATTGATTCTGGGCGAAGTACATATCTAGTAAAATGCCACTGCTTTCTCTATTTGTACGGCAAGGAGATCGAGATTTCTTATTACCAGATCTTGTGTTCCTACCATATAAACTTTCCTTCTGATTGAAATTCCTTGGATCTTCATTGTTTCTGAACTTATTTATGGCCTCTTTTGGCATCATATACCTGCCATTACCAACAGCTTCCCTTCGCATGCTTGCTTTAGGACTTCCAAAGGCAGCAGAGGATGCAGGTAGAGACCTTGATCTTGGCAAATCACTAACGCACCCATCCTTCCACCCATCCCTACTGCTGATGCCCAAGGGATCAATCCGCCCTGCAGTTTTATCATTTCTATAGGAATCTACCAGATCATCCATTGCATCCAAGTTTGCTGGATGCGTTTCCCTATCAGGGATAGCAAGCATTTCCCCAAGAGTGCTACCTGAACTAGCCACTCTCCCCTCTTGAAACCTTTGAGTTATCTTCCACCTCTCCGAGAGTCTCTTCTTGGCCTCCCTGTTGACAGATGACTCAATTGAATAGGATGGAGAAGGCAGATAAAAATTGTTGCAGTCAAAGGAGCTTCTAGGAGTAAAAGTTGCCACCTCCGATTCATTAGCAGAATCACTTTCAGACATGCTACATGAACTCTCATCCCCAGCATATCCCCTAATATAGGAAGGTGACAAATTGATGGAACCACTATTGAAACCATTTCTCATTCGCCTTGCTATTTCCCGAGCAATTTCTCTAGACTCTCCACACTTATATCTTGAAGGCGCCATATCACTACATAACTTCTCCCTTCCTGGTGATTCTGCCTCCCCATGTCTGATAATCGGAAATTCCACGTGGTTCCTATAATCTGAAAGAGAAGCCTGAGATGAATGAGGTGATGAAACAAACTTACCAGCATCCTGGGTCTTTCCAACATTTGGTTTCAAAACAACAATCTTTGTGGGTTGGACGTCTATCTTATCCTTCCCTCCTATTTGATCTCTAAACTTGAGAGAACGAACATCATGATATCTCTGAGGAGAGCTAGTATCACTCTTGCATGAAGTTTCTCTCACTGATTTTGACCCTTTGAGATTTTTTTCAAACTTTCGGGCATTTGCAGATCTTATAACAGGTAAGTGATTGCAATGAGATTGTGGAGGACTGCCTTTCATGTCGTGCAGATGCTTTGTGAACAAGGAATCAGGTTCCTGGAGAAATTTTAGCAAAAGGTCCTTGTTGGATTCAAGAACTTTGAGTGCATCATAGAATTCCTCCGAATCCTGAAGCTTTTCATCAGTTGAAAAACGTTTTGCATCCATGAACTTCTGCCGAATGAATTCCATTTTTGCTTCAGCACACTTTGAACTTTCCGTCTCATGCAACAGGACACTGCTGCTATCCGCCCTTGGGGTTTCCACAACTTCAAACACATCCTTAAATTCCTGCTGCTCCTTTGAGCTCTTCCTCTGATGGCTCCCGTCATAGGATACACAATTCCTTTGAGATCCTGTTGATGCTGTCCTCTGCTGGAATTTTTCAGGGAACCGTTTATGCTGTTTTTGAGTAGCTTGTTGAGGAGGAAGCCCATCCAGACCCATCAATCTGGCAATGATGCTTGGCGGCCGTCTTTTGGATTCAGTTTCTTTTAACATCTCTTCAGCTAATAACTTCTTCATAGGAGTTCCAGTCAGTCGATCTGTCTTGCTATGGCCCATCTCAAAATTTAGCTACAAAATCCAAATGCATTTAATTATAACAGTAAATTAAGTAGCTTAGAAAAAAGAATAAATTAGAGATAATAATTGTATATCTCAGATAAATTCATCAAGTTCAATCCCGACAAAAAGAAAATCAGCACACCAGATTGTCTTCTGTGAATCCATTAGGATAAGAACTACAATCAGGCGCCAATTTGAACTGGCTTCTCTGTTTTTGAATCTGCCTGTTTCCTGTAAATTATTGCCTATATCAACGTTAGGATTAATACAAAATCATGACAATACCATATTAAAAAGATCATATAAAGAAAGTCCAAGAAAGGCTGGAATCAAGTCACAGCATATTTTTCTGTCTAAAAAAATTAAAAACTCGGGTGAACCAAGCGTATGTAGATTTCAGACAGAAAATAATTGAATGAATCTATTCTATACTGAATGGCACCATAAGAAATTAAAAACATCTACATTGCATATTATTAAAGAATTAAGTTCAGTCAAGATTAAAAAAAAAAAAAAATTACTAGAGACCAGATCTTGTCAATGGAAAAGGAAAAATTCAAGCAAAAACGTAACAAGAAATCAAAGGGAAATTTCAATTTTCCTTTTTTAAAAAGAGGAAATCAAATTAATGCGGCACAACATCATTAAAAGAACAAGTAAAGCGTCGAACACGCAGTACCGCCATAATAGCTCATCATAACCGTAGAATTCGTTAGGAAACAAGCGAAATCATGCTGAATGCACTACAGAAAAGTCACCAGTCAAGTTCACTCCAAAACCGTCCCGCAAAGAAATTACTTTAGCCAAAGCAGAAGCAACAACCACGCCAATGAGATCCACGTTTAAAAATTTCACATAAAAATAAGCGATAAATAAAAAAACCAAAAAGTTACTCGTTTGGTTGCCAAGAAACACAAGGGAAAAAAATGAAACCAAAATTTTGAATCTCGAATTTTTCATTTACTGACCGACACGTAAATGAAAAAAAATATACAAAAAAAAAAAAGCATCAACTCCCTAGCTCAGCTGAGTCAAGCATTTCAACCGTCCAATTTTAAAACATTAAGAGACCCACAATTTTCTTTCCCTTCCCCTCAGTTCTCTCGGCAACCAAACAGAAAACCGAACCTTGTCGTGAAGCTGCATCCGCGAAGAAAAGTCCGCGGCCAGAGCTCCGATCACCGTGGCCCGCAACTTTCGACCTCCTCTGACGAAACCTCTCCATGATCGATCATCAAATAAAGCAAAGAACCCGTAATAGGCAGAGAAACCTAGATCGAGAACGACGGAGCACAGCTCAAGAGCGCCTCGAAAAGACGAGGCAAAGGATCCAAGGAAACCATCAAAGAAAGTTCGAAAAGAAACCCTAGATTTTCGGCTCGCGCTCTGGCCTAGTAACGGAATCTAAAAGAGAGAGAGAGAGAGAGAGAGAGAGAGAGAGAGAGAGAGAGAGAGAAGGGGCGGACGGCGAGCATTAAAGACGGCTGGGGCCGTGGGAAGCCAAGAGTGGGAACGTTAAGACTTTTAGAGAGAGAAAGAGAGTGTTTTTGAACTTTCAAAAAACGATAGTCCGGGCAGGGGAGTCCGACGCTCTGCGCGGGGAAGTGGGGATCATGGGGAGCTCCATGACCAGCAAACTGTGCACGTGTCTCGATACCCGCCGCCCACGTCGCCACCTTGCAGGGGTATTTGGGACATTTTGAAATTAACAGCGCCCAAAAGGAAATTTGATAATTAATAGGGCAGCTTTAGCTTTAGGTGGATTTAGGTAATTTTTTTCACTTAAACCAGTTCAAAATGTTATACTTTGGGGTTGTAATTTGCCAATTAATCAATTAGTTTGACTTTGTAGGGTAATTATTATGATGCCCCTAAATTTTGGGTTGAATATGAAATATTTTCTCAAGGTATGTAGTTGGATGAATGACTATATAATATCTTATGTGTCCCTATTTAACTTATATGCTTATTATTATGAATATTATATTATAAAGATTTTTTTCTGTATGAAAAAATAATCTCGATCAATTAGAGAATGTGGCATTAATTCGTAAGCAAGTAATTTAAGCGGAGTAATTAAAGAAGATTAGGATCACTAAAGACCCAAAATTGACAAAGCGAGTCAATGAGCTCTGTTTGCATCAATGAGCTGTGTTTACATCAAGTGAGTTTTAAGTCGGTCAATATTAGGCTGACATAATAGACAAGTATATGAAATAAATGATACATTTGTCCAATTAATGACCAAGTTACAAACAAGTATCATTAATAAATAAAATAAATTATGTATATTTATTTTAATTTGTTTAATATTACAACATAGTTATTTGGAATTGGAAAATTATATAAGGGAGCTACCTTTCTATTTTGTCCATCCACTTATTTTCTAGATGTTAAATATGTGACAAATATGTCCCACTTTTTATATCCCTAATATTAATGAGTGTAAGACCCATTTATCATGGATTTAGCATTTAGAAAATAAGCACACGAATACACAAAAGGGCAAGTTTTCTGTATAATTTCTCGTGAAATTGGGGGTAGATTAATCCACTCATTGTCTACAATTTCAAATCAAAGAAAATAAATAAATCTTAAAAAAAGAAGCAAATTTTGACAATATTTTTCTTTTTGAAAAATACAAGTATACAAGTTGTCACCCTATGTTGGAGGGCTACCACCTACCAAAGATGAGTTTCAAACTACCTCGGCTCAAATGGCAAACTCAAATCAACAAAAATATAAAGGGGTGAGAATTGAGTCAAATATATGGAGTCCGATTAACTTGTTTTATGTTAGGTCCAAGGAATATGTAGGTCATGGTATACCAATCAGTTTTGGAAGCGGTTAAAGTCTAAAAGGTACCAGTCCCCCCCCCCCCCCCCTTCACATTTATGTTCCATAAAATGTAACCTAATTAACCTGGAATTACCTTTAAATTTAGGTAGTTGTCTGATGCATGGATTTGGAATTGACTTGGAATTACAAGTACATGGTTTTGTTTTGGAATTCTACTAAATTTTGAATCCATGGTTTGGCTAAATTGTAAGATGAAAATATATTCCAAAGCAAATACAAATCCATTATTTGGATCAACTTAATGTTGTGTTTAGGAGCATGGATTCACGATCTTGGATTTGGCTGGATTTGGATAGATTTAAATAAATTTCAATATAATTTTATATTATAACTTATCTAAATCCAAACAACTCCAAATCTAAGACCTCTCCAAACATAGGATAGTATGCAATTTGGATATGATGTGTGTAACTTTATTTTTAATCATCTAGCCGATTTCTACCGTAATCGACTCAATTCGAGTTTATCTCTATACTATTAAACTCAATGCGAGCTAGTTTATTCACCTTTCGACTTAATATGATATGGAGTCTAGAGTAATTGACTCAATCTGAGCCAATATCTCTACTACTCAACTCAATCTAAATCGAGCTCTCCACCATTCAGCTCAATCTGAGCCCACACCTTCTAACTCAATCTAAGCCACCACCAGCACTTATCAGCTCGATTTGAGTCGATATGCTTACTTTTGAGCCCACTTTAAGCTGACTTCTACATTATTCAGCTTAATTCAAGCTGGCAAGTATGGTCTAAAAAGTGTATTATAACCAGTGTGGCTTTATTCAAGCAACGCTCGCTAGATGGGACACATTGCAAGTGAGCGGTGCCCACCTTTTTTGTTGATTCATGAGCTGGGCTCATCAAATAGGCAGGTCTTCATGGCCGCAAGAGTTGTGCCTATCATATGGGTCATTGTAGGTGAGTCGCGCTCACTCCTTTGTATCTAATGAGCTATGCTCATCAAATGGGCAGGTCATCGGGGCCTAAAGAGTTCTACTCATCAGATGGGTCATTATAGGTGAGTCGTGCTCACTCCTTTGTGCCTCATGAGTCATGCCCATCAAATCGGAAAGTCTTCAAGGCCTTATGAGTTGTTCTTATCATATGAGGCATTATAGGTGATTCGTTCTCACTCCTTTGTGTCTCATGAGTTGTGCTCATCAAGTGGGCAAGTCTTTAGGGCCTCATGAGTTGTGCTCATCATATTGGTCATTATGGTTGAGTCGTGCTCACTCCTTTGTTACCTTATAAGCTACGCTCACCAGATGGGTCATTATGGTGAGTCGTGCTCACTCTTTTGTTGCCACATGAGCAGTGCTCATCAAGTGGGCAAGCCTTCAAAGCCTCATGAATTGTGCTCATCAGATGGGCCATTATAGGTCTAGGCATGTTGATCCACATTGTTCGGATTTGCACCATTGGGATTCACGCCATTGGGGTTCGCGTGCCATGAGTTTATAAGTTACTTCCTTTCCCTACTTAGCCACTTCATCCAAGTCCCTCAAACTTTTCCTTATCATACCACTCCTTCTTGTGGTCGTGACATCTTCTATATTAAAATATTTCTAGGCTCGTGTGACCAGTTCCCCCATATTGGTTGAGGGTTTTTTCCCTAGAGATTTAAAGAAGTCCCTAAATTGAAGAGTTGTTGTCAAAGCTACTATCACTACCCCATGATCCAGGTTTCGAATCTCTAAAGTGGCTTTGATAAAGTTGCGCATGAACCACTTAAGTTTCTCATTTTCCTCTTGGACACGACTCATTAGATGTGCTTAAGGATTTGCCATTTTTTGGCAAGGATCCAATAGAGCCAAACTTTAGGGTTCAATACCATGCCCTAGCATTCCCCTTTAGGGTGGATGCAAATGCTCGGCACATGATTGTATTGAATGCGTCTTGAAATTGCATCAACACCCTAAAGGTGTCCCAAGAAGTTGATCTCACAAGGCTTAGAATCTTATTTTGATGATAACAAACTAAAGGAACTTAACATGTTTTGCTAAGATACGTTTCAGGGTTCAAAAGCTTTCATAAAGATCGAGTTCAAAAGCTCTTATAAAAGATCAAGTTCCTAAAAAATCAAGTTCAAGTGTTTAAAAAGAATTGCATATGCTTAGAGACATGACTCATGATAAAGCAAAAGTCAATTGAAGGAAGAAAGCACAAGATGGACTTAAAGCAAAGATATACATGAAGACTTCAAGTTTAGAAAAGTTTTAAGTCTTAAGGAAGTCTTGTGTAAGTACTTCAATTAAAATCAATTTGAATGTTTTGAAGCTCATTAGAGTTAATCATGGACTTGGAGACCATATTTTAAAAACCTCGAAAAATATTTTCAAAAGTATCAAAACAAGTTGGCAAGAGTTTTTGGAAACAATGCTGAAAAGCATAAGTTTTAACTGTCTAGGAGACTGACCCTTGTATGGTCAAGTGACTGACATTTTATGCTGAATTAATTTGGGAAGACAATATAGGCCCAGGCGACTGACCCCTATGAGTCCAAGTGCCTGACCCTATTCTGACTTTGAAATTATGCTGAATTTCAAAAGCCCAGGCGATTGACCTCGATAAGCCAGGCGCCTGACCTTCGCAACGACTAGTTCAAAATAACTTTTAAATATTTCCAAATTAAGTTGCTTGTGCCTCAAACTTTGTCAAAACTTAGGAAATACTCCGAGTGACTTGGGCAACACGAAAATATGACTTTTTAAGTCTATAGATACATGATTTCACAAATCAAATCAATACCAAGAATTCATAATAGCAATCAAGCATACAACTTTCGTACTCTTCCAAAAGCTTTCTTACTCACATACTTGCTGAAGTTTCTCTGATATTTGCTGAGCTATTTCTCACTGATCTTTGAGCATAAAACACTGAGTTTGATCAATCCAAATAAAGATCCCGAGGATATAATCTCTGAGAATTAATTCTATTCTTCATTGATATTTAAATTGAAGTATTCTTAGTTGTGCTTTAACTTGTACTAATATGCTCTTTTGAGAGTGACTCTTGTACGCAAGAAGTTCTTTCTTGTTTTCTTGATAGTTCAGGGATGTTGAATCGTTGTACCAAGCATGGGGTATCCCTTGGAGAGGAGGGCTCCAACCTATTGAAGGAGTGTTGTAAGGTTGCTCCTACCCGTAAAGGAGTGGTATAGTGAAATCCTTAGGTGTGTTGCCTAAGGCGAGGACATAGGCGGGTGTAGTCAAACCTCGTAAAAATCTCGATCTCACTCTCTTCCCTACTCTTTAATTTTATGCATGTATAAATTGCATGGATGTTTATTTAACTGCTGGAAATTAAATTTAAATTGATATTGAGATTGAGGAAAACTTTTAATTAAAGGGAGTACATTGATTAGTCTTTTGCGGAAACCTTAAAGGGAGTACATTGATTAATCATTTGCGGAAACCTTGATTAAAGGAAGAACAGTGATCAAGAACCTAATTGATAACAAAGTTTGAATCTTGAAAGTGCCACTGCAATTCATATATTAGTTGAATAACTTGTGGATTGTGTTGGCTTATTGTTTGATTGATTGATTAATTGGGTGTGGATATAAATTGCTGAAAGATCAAGTTAATATACTTTCTAATTAAGATTTAAAAGTGAATTTGGGTTTTAGCTGATATTATAATTGAAATTCAAAACCATCCTTGTGTGATTGCTAAGAATAAAATAAGTTGGGAAACAATTTATCAAAAGAATTTAAAGAAAATTTTTTAATCACAATTCACCCCACTCTTGAGACTATACCTTACTTTCCACAAGTCATCATACCTTTCAATACTTGGCATTTTGAAATTACTTGGCAAAGGGATCTACATTACCTCTTTGTTAAAAGGAGGGTTTGAAGATTTAGATTCCCCCACGGAGGGGTAGTTGCGTACTTCCTTCACTAGTTTTTCCAATTGGTCAATTTTTTCCTCCAGCTCGTGAGACTGCTATTCATAGATGCCCACACCATTTGCATCTTCTACCTACTTTACTAGAACTAAGGCCATCACTACAACAACTTCTTATGGAGCAATTGATTTCCCGTCAAACACTACTTCTATCTGGTAAGCCTCCAAACCATGCTCCTCATGATCCTTTATTTTTTTATACAATATCATAGTGAATATTTCTTCGACCCTTTTCTGAAAGGCTATAAATTCACTCAGTGGCACACTTAGGTTATTTATTAGAGTGAAATGAATAGACTGGGGTGATTGGTTTCCCTCAACGGGTTCTGACTTAAACTTATGCAATGTGGTCTTGGTCAAGGATAGAAAACCTCACAAGGGTTCCTTTATACAACACCAACTATTATTTTCAAGAATCATATGAATTTTGTTAAATTGTCCTTTAACCATGACTACTTGAAAAGATTCAAATAATAATGGCTTGGAGGACCCAGGGTGTACTCCGAAGGATCGCTCTGATGCCTATGTTAGGGAATAGGAAGTTCAGATTGAAATAGTAAATAAAGAGTGAGTGAGAATGAGATGATTACCTCCTCCTAGGATCCCCTTTTATAGTGGTGGAGGCAGACCCTCCTTTAGCTTGACATTTTATGAGTGTCATTATGCTTAGGGGGTTATGGGTAACTTAAGGGTGGTTATGCGGATATCAATAGTGGCTCTTGTAACCATACCAGGGGCTATAGATAACCTAAGGGTAGTTATGTGAGGCATCAAATGGTGGTCTTATAACTATTTGACCTTTTAAGCGGCTTGGATGGGACTGGTTACTATAGGTATCAGCTCAGATGGAGTCAGTTGTTCGAGCCAACAATCGTAGACTCTAGCTCCAATTAATCTAATAACAATTGATAGTGGCCCAAAGGGAGCCGATCATAGTAGATTTTAGCTCAGATAGAGCTGGTTATTCGAACCAATAATCATGGGCACCGGCTCAAGTTGAGTCGATTAACATAAATTTCGAATCTGATTGAGTTGATTATCGTGGACTATGGCTTGGATCATGCCATGTGGTGAGCATATCGGCTTAGATTGAGTTGATCGTTGGGATTAAGCCAAGCAAAGAGATCGGCTCGGATTGAGCCAATTATTGTATAGTTGGGCTCGAATTGAGTCGATTATCGATAGTCCAGCTCGGATTGAGCCGATTGTCGTAAACTCCAACTCAAATTGAGCCAAATGGTGAACAAATCAGCTCATGATAAGTTAGTTACGGCAAATTCAAGCTTAGTGTAAGCCGAATAATGGCACGTCGACTCGAATTAGGCCAAAGAATGAAGAAGTTGGCTCAGGCTGAGATAAACAGTGTGAATGTCAGATCAAATTGGGTTGGATGGCATAACATTTGGCTTGATTGGAGTTTAATAAGTTGGACCACCGAGTAACTTCTAAACCCGTATGGCTTAGGCAGGAAGCCCTATAGCTGGCTCTTTAAGTCACTCGGGGACTGGTTTGAATTACTACTCTCGAATAAGATAAATTTATTTTGAATATTCGAGAGTATTGAGAGGGGGGGGGGGGGAACTAATACACTCAAAATTGGTATACCCAAAATTGATGTGTATGCCCGTGTGGGCGGATAGTTGTAAGGCCAACATTGGACAACATTTGATGTCTCGCATAACCGTCTTCAGGTTATCCATAACTCTAGATGCGATTACTAAAGCTACTATTGATGTTCTATATAATCGCCTTGAGTCACCCTTAGCCCCTCTAAGCATAATAGCAAGTCACCCATAACCACCCTAAGCATAATGACGAGCCACCTATGACCCCTCTAAGCATAATGACACACTCAATAAATGTCAAGCTGAAGGGGAGTATGCCTTCACCACTATAAAAAGGGGATCCTAGGAGGAGGTAAACATCTCATTCTCACCCACTTTTCACTTATTGTTACAATCTAAACCTCCCATTCCCGAACTTAGACATCTTAGTGGTCCCTTGGAGTACACCCCGGGTCCTCCAAGTCATTCTTGTTTAATTCTTCTCAAGTGGTCATAGTCGAAGGATGGGGTAGCAAAAGCAATCTGATTCTTGGCAGCAACATAAACAAAATAGTTCAAATTTAAATTTACATTAGTGTTGTGATAATGGAATTATATGGTTAGCTAATTTTTTTAACACGATTATTAAAGTTAAGAAAACATCAAATGAATGGAAGAAAAATACTTTAATACCTATATATAAAAATAAAGGAGATATTCAAAGTTGTAATAAGTATTGTGGAATTAAACTTATGAGACATACAATAAAACTGTGGGAAAGGGTTTTAGAACAAAAATTAAGGTTAGAAACAAAGGTTTTAAAAAATCAATTTGGTTTTACATCTAAGAGATCTACTACAAAAGTTATATATCTTTTAAAAAAATTAATGGAAAAATTTAAGAAAAAAAAAAAAGAGGAACTTGCATATGGTATTTATCAATTTAGAGAAAGCATATGATAGGGGACTTATGAAAGTTCTATGATGGGTTTTAGTAAAAAAAAAAAAAAAAGTATGTAATAGATATACTAATGTCATTAAAGATATGTGTGATGGAGTAATGACTAGAGTTGGGGCTATAAGTTGAGAGATTAGAAAATTCCCAATCACAATGAATGTACATCAACATCATGTACATCAAGGATCCACTTTGAACCTTTTTTTTTTTTTTTTCACTTTAGCAATGGATGAATTGACTAAGAGTATCCAAAATGAGATTTCATGGTATATGATATTCGTAGGCGTATTGATTAATGAAACTAGGGGTGTAGGAAAATCTAAGTTAAAAAATCATATAGAAAAAATTTTAGAATTTGTTGGCTTTAGGATAAGCATAAATAAGACAGAATATATGAAATGTTATTTCAGTAATAATGGAAGGAATATTAGAGATAAAGTTAAACTTAATGATAAAAAAAATCAATAGCACTAGTAGATTTGATATATAAAATCTATTATGTAAACTGAATTAGAATGGTTACTACCAACATTATTGCCTCTTTAACATAATGATTAGGAATAAAAAAATGTTTCAAGGATTTGCACTGATAAATGAAGTGGTGAACAAAACACTAACACTAGTAGTAAAGTCAAGACAATGACATGAAGCAAGGAATGCAAGGCATCTTTAGTTTGAAAAAAACTTCACCTAGGCCTAGGGATACCTAGCAGCCGGTATCTAGCTATATAATGTAATAGTTTTTTGGGCTTTTGATTTTCTATCACTGTTTCAACCAAAAATATATGCACCAAAAATATATGTACAAGGTATGACCGCCTTGACCTTTGAGATATTATTTGAGAGCATATTTAAATGTAAATTTATTCAAATTTACATGAATTATAATATAATATTATATTATATATATATATTTTTTTATTTTAAATTTACACAATTTAAATCTAAGTTCGAAACATTTTGCTCTCAAAAGTATGGCAAAAGTTAGCAAAATTACAAGATTAGACTTTTCAACTACATCACATTTTCAAAAACTAATTAGGTCACTCAATAGTTTCATGTAGCAGTTACCACTCAAAACCTTCCTATAATTACCAATTATTTATCTAATAATTTTTCCTAAGACTCGAACATTGATATTTAACTGAAAAAATCTTAAATTTACCAACCCCTTATATTTTTGGAGACTTATTGCACTTAAATTATAAAATGAGAATAACTCAATTCTCTTTTCAAAGCATTTTGTAGTCCTTACCCCCCCCCCCCCTCGCATAAATTTGAACATAAAACATCTAATTATCTGTATTAAATCTTGATTTAGAATTCTTTTTTTTTTTTCCTCGCTATGTTCGAAACTTGAAAATGTTTTCGTAAATAAATCGCTCATGGTATTAATTTTCTTTTCATTTAAAACAAAATATTGTTGGTTAAGTAGAGAGTTAAAAGAAATTTGTCATATGTCAAAAGAATCTCAACATTTCATATAAATTTGAAAATTAGAAAACAAAGTGGCATTTTTATAATTATTTAAAAAATATTAGAGAAGAAAAATAAAACTATTTTCACAATCAGATTGTGTCAAAATTGTTTATTATTGTTCATTTATTTCATAAAAATATTGTAAAAATGAAAAATTAGCTAACTTTTTTATAATCTTTTGTAAAAATAAAATAAAAAATAAAAATCTTAGACAACTGAACAGATCCTAAATATTTTCCAATTTATTTTTTAGATTTCACAAACTCATATTAAAAAGGTAGAAAATAAAGAGCTCATTTACTTGAGTAAATTAGTTTTTTTTTTTTCATTTTTTTATTTGGAGTTTTTAATATAATGACAAAAAAGACAATTTATTTTTAAAATTTTCAAAATTACATTAGTATTTACGATCATGGATTTTGTGATTTGGATTTATATTTATGTACATTTGGAAGAAATTCAATGTATATTAATCTACACAAATCACACTCTAAGATTGAAATTTAATGCTTCAAAATGCAAAGTAGGAAGTTCAAAATTTTAAAAATAATAGAAAGATATTTTCTAGCTTATAAGATAGTATTTTTATAATTTTTTAGAAAAATAAAAATACAAATACAAATAAAATAATTTCCTCAAGCAAATATTGTCAAAAAATTTTCATTGTTGTTCGTTTATTTTATAGAAATGTCATAAACCGAAAAAATTGCTTTTTTTTTTTTTTTTTAATTCTTTAAAGAAATAAAATGAAAAATAAAAATTATAACACACTCAATTTGATAATTTCATTTCTCAACATATTTTTGTGGTCAGTCCTCTAATTACAAGAATGTTTAAGGATTTTCCAACAGCTAATATAATAAATAAAAGGTGTACTTAGGATATTATGATTTGTTAGAACACAAAAAAGGAATATAATGGCATCATCTTTCACAATTTTAAATATTCATCATATAATTTTGAAATCCAGCGACACTTATTTACTTTTCAGAATATAAGACTCTACCCCTTGAGTTTTCGGAAACCAGAACAAAACCCTCGGGAATTTAATTTTATCAATAATTACCTTGCATTAGCTGACCGTTAGTCAATCATTAAGGTTAATGAAAAAAATTAAATTTTATCCTTAATAAAATGACAATTTTATCGTTGTTCCACTCAATTTTGATAAGGTAAATTAAAAAATTGACATTAATTTAATAAATTAGGTCTGAAAACTTGGTCAATTAATTATAACATGTTTTGAAAATCAAACTTAAAAGTGAATCGAATGCCTAACAACTAAATCGGATCAATCAATTGACATAAGCGTGAAAACATAATTAAACTATTATCTTAAAAAATTAAAATTACAAAAAATACATAAATCTAATAATTCAAAGAATACTAAAATAATTATATTGTTACAAAATATTTGCTATATATATATACATCTCATGAAATTTATATGACTAAACATATCTTTCTTTAACAAATAAAATATAATTTAAAATATCCACTTTATGGCTTGTTTTTTCTTAGTATGGATGAATATTATATTTACTAACATAACAACTTGAATAAAATCAAGAAAAAAGTTGGTAGATTGTCTCGGTCATCCAATAAGTAAAAATTTGAGTTCTCTTCGTCCATTTAGTATTCATATTTTACACACGGCAAAACTAACGTCTAATTAAGATGTGGGATAACCCCAACACTCGCACCCTAGCCGTGCCGTGAATATTGGCAGGTGGACATGATCTGATTAGGCGAACTAATTAAGATTACTTCCAAATCAAGGTAACCCATCTCACAAAACAAAAACAGAAACAGTAAACGGCTTCGAATATATGCCCTTTTAAATCCCCAGCTAGCTAGGATGATTGGGTTGGCACCTTCATTTCAGTGCAGAGACAAAAGGCAGACGCGACACAAGAAGGTCATTGTTGTCTTGTCGCCAGCCCCCACTAGCTGTCTATATTTAGTCTCCCACGATAAAGCAAGCTAAAGCTAGCTAGCAGCTTCTGTGAACAATGCATATCAATAATGATGCTTTTTTTTTTAGCATGATTTGGTTTTGTCTCGTTGCGTTTCAATTAAGGCACCTAGCTACCTAATTAATGTTTATTCATTCATTAATTAAAGCGTGTTAAAGTAACAGACCCGCCCGGCACCCTTTATCACATTCTATCATTGATCATGGGCACAGGATCCTTCATTTTTCTCCTTTTTCTTTTCCAATTAGCAGTGGCTGCTCATCAAAATAATAAATATGAGCATGGAAATGATTTAGCTCTTTGGGGGTTTGCCATTAGGAGTGAAATGAATTTAGTTGAGTAGTGAGTTCACTAGGTTCCACTTGTGTTAGAACTTGACTTGACTTGATTTTATTCGAGTTTGAGATGATCTTAAACTATTTTAGTAGATTAATGGGTCACGCTTGAATCTTGTATTAATACTATTTGTGAGTTAAATGTTTTTGTAAGTTCATTATTTTTATATTATATAAGTGATAATGTATAACTTATGATATATTTAACACTATATATTATCATCTTGAACTCCATTTGCTCCTTCAAAGGGAAGGACAGCATCAACAAGCTGCTGGTTAAAACACTTGAATTATAGAGGAAAGTTCATTACTTGAGAGGAAAAGATTGAGGTCGATTGAATTGCTCCCCTCTAAGAGCATTAGAGGAAGGGACATTTAGGTCCATGATGGTGGGAGCAAGTTAGCGAACCCTCCCACTCTTCTTCCTCTTATTTAATGACACGCCTTAATGTCTCTTCCTTAACTTTTGGAAGAGATGGTAGAGTGTATCAAAGTTAGTGTGGTCGCTTATATTTGACAAAGGCCAAAATCGAAGATTACCTATGAATAACAACACATAAGCTTATTAGGAGAGTGAGTTGACAAAAAACCCTTCAAATGCTTGACTGCTAAGACCACAAGGGTCAACAAATTTTGTTGAGGAGCCTCTTATGATGACGGACACCCTTAGTTAGCTACTACTCATTTATGTTCCTTTATCACCTCTTCATATTGAGGAGATAAAGGAAGGGTGGTTCCTCTGTTGAGCTACAAGAATAAACAAGGTTAAAATAGGCAACCATAAAAGTTATTTAGGGAAGGGGAGAAAAGGAGAATTGGTCCTTGCTCCATTAAGGCTTCAAGAATCTTACATGGCATTTCAAACCTAGCTAATATAAGAAAAAGAAGCATTTGCCCTTCCACTTGCGAATGGAAAAAAAGGTCAATCAAGAAGATATTATACTTAAGATGATTTATAAAGCACTACTAGCCTACTTCTATTTTAGGCCACTCTTTAAGTAGAAACAAGTCCTAAACATTTTAGGACAGTTGAGTTGTGACTTTAGAGATTGAAAAGAGAGACAAAAACAGACCAAGTGTAGCCATGAATTCTAGTAACTAAGGAAAGAAAAAAGGATGTAAAAGGATTCAATTAAAGACCTAATTTGAAGTAATTGTCGTCCAAACAACCCTTCTTAGCTTCTCGATGTGGTTCTTAGTCCTCAAGACTAGGAAACCTTAAGCTTGCATTAGAGGGCAATAGTATGTTAGCCTAAGGTGAATGAGGTTCTCCCAAGGATCCCAAAGAGAGAGATGACTAAGATTTCCCTTGAAGCTGCTTACTTAGGGGTAGCAAGAATTCTATGACTTTAAGTTGAGATTAAATACAGACTACAATAATTTACAACATGGAAATCAAATCACATCAAAAGAGGATTTTTTTACCCTAGAAACAATGAAGTAAATTATGTTTCACTAATCTAGATCAAACATTGTGAAACAAAAAAAAAATGGAAGAACTACAAAAGAAAAGGAAGGCGAAGTGACACGTAAACAGTGCACACACCAAGAGAAACAAGAGACTTTATGTAGAGACCCGAATCAGGAAAATAAGAAAATTAAATAAGAAAAGGAAAAAGGGGATTTCAGCAGGCTTTGTCAATGAAGTCCATGTTCTCGTCGACAAAGGTGCTTATGTGGTTTGTTGCTGAAATTCAGAACGATGTCGATGAAGAGATCCAGAACAACCGAAAATATTAGGCTTAGGGTTCGTCGACGAAGCCCTTCTTTTGTCGACGAATGACCTTCTATAGTTCGTCGACCAAGACGCCACTTCGTCAATGAAGTTGACCAAGTCAAGGGTCTATAAATAGATTTTCAATTGCTTCTTCATTAAGAAATGGAAATCTCTCTCTCTCTCTCTCTCTCTCTCTCTCTCTCTCTCTCTCTCTCTCTCTCTCTCTCTCTTTCTTACCAGCACCCACACACTCTCTCTCTTTGATCTTTTGCTGATCGTTGCCTGTTTCGACAATCGGAAGTTACCACGAGGATCAGGGAGCAAATATCTACAAGTCTTACAGAGTGGATTCTTGATCTCGGGAAAAAGTTAGGGTTCGGTTTTCGAGCATCTCGGGTCGTTTTTCAGGAAATAGGTAAAGGGATTATATTATGTCAACTATGTTTATGAAAACTAATTGAATGAAATGTTTAAAAGGTTTTTAGATAAACAGTTACGATTTTTTTAGGGTTTCCGGGACTAGGGTTTGGTTAACCGAATTTAGTTTTGAAACCAACCGTTTAAATTTAAGTATGATATTTTTAAAGTATAGTATTGGACTTTATAAACGTTTTCACCGGTTGGAAAGTTGTTATTTCAAACTATAGGCCAGTTTTTTTTTAACCAACCAAAGACAGTAGGGTTGATTGTCTCCATTTTTCCCGTAATTAGTTACATATCTATATTTAGTAAAACAACGGCCTGGAGATATTCATACCCTAGTTTAGCAGCAGTATTTACTTTCTCAAGCAGATGATTTATTTATAAGTTACCAGATGAAAATTGTGTGGCATGTGTAAATTTTTTAATTGGCATTAATTGAATAGGTTTTGTGTAATACTGAAATGTAATGACTATATGCAGAGATATGAGATATGATGGCTATATACAGAGAGATGAAATATGACGGCTACATGCCGAGTTTATGAAATGTCGGTTTTGACCGACCCAGTTTATGACATATATGATATGCCGGTTTTTATCGAGTTAGTATCCAACAGATATTTTACAAAGATACGTATAGATTGTGTGGTATATAGTTTTATGAAATGAATTATGTTTTAATGTTATTATGATGTAAATTGCCATATATGATTTTAAAGCCCTGTGTATATTAGAGATATGTTATAAGCATGGTACTAGGGCCATAATGTGGAGAGAGGTGCAACCACACGTCTTAGTTAGAGTGTGGATATGGAAAGGCGATTGGTGACCTGGGTAAAGTACTCCCCGATGTAGTAATTTCGGGGCTCCATCTGATGCAGTAATTCCGGATGACTCTACCTAGGTAGCATCTCCGGGTAAGGGTAGGCACCATCGTACTACTACACAAATTGACTTAAATATATCCTGCTGACTATATGCTAGGTCCCGCCTTTGGGCCGCACAACTCATCATAGGGGGAAGTAAGTCAGAGTAGAGTATGTGAACGAGCGTGAGGACGCTAGTTCTACAGACCAGGTTGTATCTTCTAGGCTTATATGTGTATATTTACTACAGAGAGGGCTATATTGAGCCAGAAATATGTTAGTATGAAAGTATGTACTTTCAAATTTACAGAATACAGATTTTAAAATGCCAATTAAATGTATTTAAATGTTAGCAGTATATGTACACACGAAATCTTATGCTAGTCACACATTGATGATAATATAATCTATCTTACTAAGAGGTGTCTCACCTTAGCATACAAATGTTGTTTCAGGTTCTCCGAGGGATTGAGCCTAGCGTCCTGCCGGGCTGAGTTTGGATAGTAGACAGTCCTTGTCAGAGCTGGTGAGATATTAGCGTCCAACGGTCATAATTTGCCCCTTCTATATATATATATATATATATATGCTTTCATTTGCACAAATTAGGGATGATTAGCAAATAGGATTAAGCCAAAACTCTCTCAAATTTCCAAATCCTATTTTGTCCATACTACTCCTATACACTTTCATATACCTATTTCTTTGATCATCCAAGCTTTGTGAGACTGCCTTAAGTGTTTATACTCCACTTCATTCTGCTTAATACTCTCATTTTTATTGTTTGTTGATTGATTTTAATATTGAGAGTTAAACATAAGTTTTCCCACTGATTTAATCTAATAAATCTTATGTGGGGAAAACTTAGTGGCTTGTGGATTTTTGCATTGATATTGCAAGATTCCTTAGCCAATATTTTTGGTGTGCAAAATATTTTTATAAGTTTGCATTCAAACATCTCTTGTGCTAAGTACATAGAGAAAATATTTTTGAGGTTGTTTGAATCACCTTGGTAGCATCTTTGAAACCCTAGGTTGATATTGAGATATTCTATACTGTGTTTCAAAGAAAACTAGTTCATACACTCTAGTGCTTGCTTGAGAATAATCATTAGACTGAGTGTTGATTGCACACACTTACATCACTGAGCTTATAAATTCCTATGCTGTTGATGTGCATTGATTATATTGTGCGTATTATAGTACATGCCTACTTGTTGTGTAGAAGTATATTTTCGTGTATGCAAATTTTTATATTTATTGTATTCTAGGCGTGGGCCTGAAGAGGGAGACTAGCCATGTGAAATAGTCCCGAATTGACTTAGACCCAGTTAGGAAAGCTATGTGCACCATCCTAGTAAGGTGTAGTTGTAGGTTGAGGTCAGCCCCGTGAATTGACCTGGTTGTAATCGGTGCTGCTCCACCCATTAAGTGAGCCGTAGTGGAATCCTTGTGCATGTGAGCCAAGGCAGAGACGTAGGTACTTTGGCTGAACCCCGATAACATTTCTTGTGCGTGCTTTTAATTTTTGCATTTTAAATTCCAACACATGAATGTTTGTATTTTACTATTATGAATGATTGGGTTTATAATTGCATAGACAGACTCTAGGTTGAGTAATACTGTTGCTAGATTAGTTGTACCTAGGAGAGAAATTTTAAATACCCAATCCACCCCCCCCCTCTTGGGAATACACCAAAGCTAACAATTGGTATCAGAGCCTTGTAGCATTGACTTAAACGTTTTTGCTAAAGATCGTAATGGCTCACATTGGTGTATCCCCATTCGGATAGGGACGATTACCTTCCAGTCCTCCATTATTTTGTGGTGTAAATTACACTAGTTGAAAAATTCGAATAAGCATATTTGTAAAATCTATGAATTGGAGGGCCTAATAGGTAATTGATAAAGGAATTTGTATACCTGGAAAAGGAAATGATATTAATTTGATGCATGCAAATTCATATGCCATGGACTTATTATACTGTGCTTTAGAGTCTAACATTTTGCTTGAGATTATGACATTTTCTACTGTAAAATATATTTGGGAGGAGGTCAATAGGAAATATGGAGAGGCAAAAGAAGAGGAGACCATCACTCTGGAGGATGTAAGCTCAAATGGTCCAAAGGAGGTAAGTCATGCATTAATAACACTAATCAATGAAGAGGTATAGGATTCACCTTCTATTTCAGTTTGTTATGCAGTTGATTCTTATGTTGATTGTTGTAGTATATCATGTGTTGAATCATCTGTCGAACTTTGTGAAAATACTGTTGTTGTTGCATGCAATGATTCATGTGAAAACTATTGTGTTAATTCTTATGATGAATCATGTGCTGAATTTAAATAATAAAAACATGTTGTCATTTGAAAAACTAGAAAAAACTTTATTGAAATGAATAAATTTCTAGTTAAGTTATCTAAGCAGAAATCATTTTTGAAAATTGAGAATAAGGGGATAGTTATACAATTAAAATAATTAAAAAATTATCATGCTATCCTTGAGAAGAGAAAGATTAAGAAGATATTGAAAATTATCTGCTTAGAAAAGGAAATAGATGATTATTCTATAGTTGCACCCAAAGTAGATTATGAAATGAATAATCATAATAAACCCTTAAGAGCCAAGAGAAATAAATTTTTCAAAAATGGTTCATATTATAAGTCCCATAGTCATACGTCGTCAAATAAAAACAAAACAAGTAAGTATAATCTGTCACATGCATATAAATTTCGCTTATCTTGTAAAATGAAAGGGCGTATCCGACTTAGAAATGTCAGAAGTATAGACAAAGAAATGATGTGGATTATTATGAAGGCAAGCCCCTTAGGACTTGAGGAAGACTAGAGTCAAATAGATATAACCTAATTATTTTATGCTTCCTTAGATCTTAGGATTAGGTTTAAGGGTTGTGATGACTAGGATCGGGAAGTGGTGCGTGCTTAAAATTCCAAATCTTAGTATATGCATTCACAATACACTATATTGAATACTAAGATCATTAGAAATTCAAGCAAATATGCAAATTCAAGCAAGATATCCAATATGAACTTAATTCATTTATATCACAATAATTGGATAAAATATGAAAACATATAGCATACTTGAATGAAATCCACTTCCAAATGGACAAGACTTTCTTGTTTGGTAAATAATTCTAAATGTTGAACTCATGTTTAAAGATAAAACATTTTAAGTTAAGCAATTGTTGTCCATTGCACAGAGATGAGCTTTAGGGATCCATCATATTCTATATATCTCTAACCCTAATCTCATTAATCAAAACATGGTCATCATTCTAGGTATAAGCACCAGTAATCATAAATTCCATATCTATCTAGTGCTTATTAATAGACATCATCCTCTCAATCAAACTTGTGGCATCCATTAAGGGATATAAGTCTTTCATTGAACCATAGCCAAAATAAATCCCTATGTACTTAATTTGTAAAATTGTCAAAGGTTGGTTCCCAATATCCTCCATAAAAAATCTTTACCATACCACAATCGCATCAGGTAGAGATTTTGTCTATTCCTTGGTGCGTATCCTTACTCTAAAAATTGTGATCATATTTAAAGGATACTTTCCATCGTTCAAAGGGCATTGTTCATGAAATTTGTATACTCCTAAATGCTCTTTAGTAAGATGATTTGGACATATTTACTAACACGAAAACATTTTTAAATTATGTCCTACTTCTTTATGAATGCTTTTCTAAACTTAAAGGAGATTTAATCTTTAAAAGTATTCATTCAAATTTAATCTACTAGCTCTCAAACTTTAAGTCAAATCCTTTGGAGCTTCAAATGTTGTTAAATGGTTAAGTTGATTGCGCTAGGTTTTAATCAAGGAGACCTATGCATATGCAGTTAAAATCAAAAGCCATTCTAAACTCGTGCATCTCACGTATTGAGATTCAAAAGAAAAGAGGCAATGTAGGCTTAGTTCATTTAAAGAAATTTTCATTGTGACTTTTTGGTCTTTTAAGCCTAAGCATGATAAGCCAAGATTAAATCACGAAAAATATAAAACACTTGGCTAAGTAATTAGAAAATGAAAAAAGTATTAAATGAGTTGAGTGCATAACTCAAGGAGAGCTTTTTATCCTTCATATCTATATATATATATATATATATATATATATATATATATATATTAAAATGCTCTCATATCCTTATATTGTTTATGTCTTTATGCTTATCTGTGCATAGCATTGCAACACTATCTATGACTCAATGAATGGTTATAATCTCTTTGATGGATAATTTATGCATTTTTCTAGCACGAACTACTATTGAACTATATTGAATATCTTGAGTTGATTATACTACTGGAATGCATGCTTAGTCTAGAATGTCTCCTGCATGGCGAATGAAGTTGATGTGAATTGCATGCTGGTAGTAGATTATAGGTACTTGCATGCTTAAATTGAATTATATATTGCTTGCTTAAATCTATTAGGCACAAGTTTTATGGGAAAATGTCTAATTTACAGACGATATGCTGCTGAAAATTTGAAAAAATTTCCTAAAATAAAACCTTGCGCATAGGTGAGTATGATATAGTAAATGATAAAATTTTTTTGAAAGGATAAGTGAAAATCAATTGAATAATTAAATTTCATCATTACATAATCATCAGGTATTTAGAGGAGCTCAGCTCCATCCCTATAGAAAAGGCTTAAAGAACTCATATGCATCAATTCGCTTATCAAAATATTGAGACTCTTCTGATATCCTTGAACATTATATCTTGTGCTCAAGGCTTTATGATTTGATATGGAATGTTCTTGGGTCATGAACATTATTGAATGTCTTAGTACATATTCTCCGATGCATTTGTTGCCTATAGGGACGATCATACTAATAAAAACATAGTTGATAAATCATTAGTATGGTTGGTCTAAAGGTTTTAAAATGAACGACTTATACTACTAAGCATATTGAAAATGGTCTTTAACTGGTATAAGTAGCTTATTACATCTAAGCTTGAACTCCAATTGATAGGGGGAGCATCCAAAAATTAAAATGTCTATCATATTATGTTCAAAAATTTTTCAGCCTAGATCTGTGTTGGAACACCTGTGGCATGTGTTTAAATGAAATGATCTTTGTGAAAATCTTAAGTTGATATATATTGCTTTGCCACATGTTGTTTGTGTTTGTTATATGATCCTTGCTATAATTTGTCTGATATCTTTAGGATCATTGGGGTTGTGTTTTTCTGGTTACAGTTTTTGTGCTTAAATGATAAATCAAAATATTGATGCTTGCTTGTGACCTATTTTAAAGTTTCTTTTTCAACAATGCATCACCCCCAGTACCTTTTTGCAAATATCAAAGGTGGATATATATATATATATATATATATATATATATATATATATTATATGCATATATATGTTATAAAATTGCGTAACAGGTTTGATAACTTCATATGTAAATGCATGCAAACTTGTTAGACTGTATTTGTGCTCAAACCAACTATTTGCTATCATATGTCGTGTGCTTTAAACTCAAATCTTCCACAGGTCTTATGATATGTTTCAATTGCAATGGTTTGTGTATATTTATGGTCTAATCTTGTTTTCATGTCATTTAAATCATTTAAATGACCAGTTATATTATTTGTGTGTGTAATTGCTATATCTTATTCTTTATGAGGTTATCTTTGTCATTCATTGTGTATTGTATGATTATATTATCTTTTTGGATGCTGAAAGTAAAAATTCTTAATCATACTGGACTGTTTGAGTTGGTAGTTGCGGATAAACTGTTAATCTAAAACTCAATTAGGTCATTTTTATATAGATATTCTTATGGGAAATATTCTATTTTTAAACAACATGCTACCGAAATTTTTAAAGATTTTCCAAAACCATATTTGTATTTGAATGATAATTATCTTTTATTTGTCTATATACTTAAATGATTTATCTAGGCCCTTTTTGTTGTTGCCAAAAGGGGGAGAAGTAGGCAAGTATTTGTCATCATCAAAAAGGGGGAGATTGTTGACCCTATAAGTCATACCCGGTTTTGATAATGACAAATACTCTTTGTATTTGATGACTTTCAAGTTTGTGTGCAGGATCATGCTAACTGGATTACATTGATAGCTTGCAGCAACTTGAAGAATTATGAAGACCCAGCATATATATATATAATTTGTTGTAATATTATTGGGTCTGATCGGATAGGTTTTAAGTCATGCAAGCTTCTATCTCTGTTTCCTTATGTGTGTGTTAAATTAATGAACATGTGCACATGCTAGAAACACACATAAGAGACATGTGCTTTGTTAGCATCAAAACATGAATCAAACTTAAAAAGTCAACAAACTTGGTCTAAAAGACCAAATTGGTGAACTTAGTAGAATGACCCAAATGAGTAAAAATAAGCTTGGGTTGGGAGACAACTTGATGAATTTAGCAAAATGGCCAAGTAAAAATGGATCAAAGTCGAACGAGGAGATTAAGGAACTTGGCAAAATGGACAAATTAAAATTATATCATCTTAGTTTGGGAGATTGCCTAGCTTGATGATGGCAGAATAGCCAAGTTTAGATCCGCTCTGTTTTAAAATTGACATGATGAACTTGGTAAAATGGCTAAGTAAAAACAAATCATATCAATGTTGCTAAACAACCTAGCAATTGATCAAACCTCGGGAGCCCCACCCTAGACAAGTTGATCAATCACAAACAACTAAAAAAAAAAGAAGACACACAATTTAATTATGAAACCTAGAGCCTCCTTCCAAAGTTCAGTAGTTTACTTTTGAGGATAAATTACCACTATCTCGAAACCATGTGGACCAACAGTAGATGTTTTACCTCCTAAAATACCAAATGAGGAATAATCTTCCTCATTAATAGGCTCAATCTTATATGAGTCTATCTTGAAGGAAAGATGAACTGAGGATCAAATTTGAAAATTTTAAAGATGAAAATATGATAAGAAAAAATTCTTATAATACTAGGATCTTGATTTGTTACAGAGGTCGGTTAGAGACAATTAAGGGAGAGGAGGATGGAAGCATTTGTACTATTGCCCTACTATCTTAATTAATCTCCTTCATTCTCTTCTTGTTAATTATTGTTACACTTAATCATTGGAAGAATCCCTCAAAGAACATTCTAGGATCACCCAATACTTTTTTTTTTTTTTCACAAATATATTTGCAGTTGGTTTGACCAAACAAAAAAAAAAAAAAGACAGCAGCAAATGTTTTTTGTCTTGAAAACATTTTTCATATATTATGATTATGTTGTATTTTAAGAGTACTGATATAAAAAGTCACAAAATATATTAATAGTGAATATAATTAAGGTTTACAAATAAATATAGAAAGTAAAGGACATTGTTTGTATATAAAAATTTTACCTCCCTAGCTATAAAAAAAGGGGGCTAAAAATGACAATGTTTCTAGCATTCCCCACTCCCCCTAAAGAGAGAGAGAGAGAGAGAGAGAGAGAGAGAGAGAGAATAAAATAAAAGAAGAAGAAGAAGAAGAAGAGAGAATAGTTAGAAGAAAATCCATAACCAAAGCATATGGTGGGTCCAATTCCACAATCATTGGTTTAGATTGGCACAACTACTTGGACAAGAAAAATGAGAGTGGCAGTGCCATTTTATATTGTAATTAAGGTTGCAATTAATTAATCAATATATCCTACTTTTGAGAGGGATTAGCTGGGGCTGATGGGTAGGCAACCTTAGGCTTAATTAGGGTTAGGCACCATATCCAGGCATGCATCATCAAATCAAATCCCTTAATTAGGGACACCTTTTCTGATTTAAATGGCTAATGATGTGTAAATACGTCATCGTTTTATTTGAGGATAATAACACATCTTCTTTTATAAATTATATTGATCATTTTGTGAACCAAACGTTCATAAATAAAGGATAAGATATTTAATTATGGTTACAAATCACATCATAATTAAAGGACACTTAAATTAAATTCTAAGAAACCAAACGAAGATAGCAAAATTCCTTTATGAAGTTAGATTGAAAGTAGGCCTGACAAAACGGGTCATGACCTGTCGGGTTATCCGAACCCGCCCATTTAAAACGGGTTTGGGTTTAAAGAAGTCAACCCATTTAATAATTGAGCAGGTCACGGGTTGACCCGGTTTAATAGGTTTGGGCGGGTCACCCGCTGGGTGACCCGTTAATTTGGATCCTTTATATATATATTTTCAGTTTAGGCTGTTCAGCCTTCACTCTTCCGAAGACTCTCGGCATTCCATGACTCTCCACCCACACAGCCACATAAAAAAAACCCTAAATGACTAAGTCCCTAACCCGCGTCGCCGGCCGCGGCTCTCCTCTCAGGCTCTCAGCCCTCACCCTCTCAATCCTCTCCTCTCCTCTGGACCTCTAGTGTGCTGCTACGTTGTGGCCCACGGCTCTCCTCTCAGCTCTCACTCTCTCAATCCTCTCCTCTTCGGATCTCCTCTCAGCCCTCACCCTCTTAATTCTCTCCTCTCCTCTGGATCTTTGGTGCGCTGCTACGCTGCGGCCCACGACTCTCCTCTCAGCTCTCACTCTCTCAATCCTCTCTTCTCCGGCTCTCCTTTGGTGCGCTGCTACCTGCTGCGGTTCCGATGCTGCGAACGATCCACTCACGGTCCCGGATCAAGCCACACCTCCAGCCTCCACAGTCCACACCTCCAAGCTCCAGCCTCCACAGTCCTGCATTAATAAATATAATGCAGTATTTTTTTTTTTAAAGTCATTTTATATGGAATTTTTTGAAAAATTTTAAAATAAATAAATTATATATTTTAAACGGGTGACCCATTACCCGTCCGTTTTTTTAGACGGATGGGTTAGGGTTGGCATGTGTGTGTCACGCATTTAACATCAACCCGTGTATGACCCGACTAGTTGGTGACCCGCCCGGACCTGGCCCGCCCACCCGTTTTGCCACCCCTAATTGAAAGGTATTTTAGTTTGATTAAGAGATCGAGAAATTATGGGGTAGTTATATAGGTATGTGGGGGCATTTAAAAAAAAAAATACGAGAGCAAGTTAGGGGAGTCTCCTTCCTAGTATTAGAGATTTCAAACCACTCAACAATTGAAGTAAATACAAACAAGTGAGATTCCTTGAAGAGGGATGATATGAAATCACCTATCAATTAATATACGATTCAGGTTGACTCCTCTGCTATACACACTAACACACACATATACTTGAAATTTATATGTGTACTTAAGTATTTGTCATATAATAACAGGATATTATCATCAGTTAAGTATTATTGTTTTAAATGAGATTTTTGCTTTGAAATGACAAAACTTAACATTAATACTGTGATCGGTCCAAGATCACCACTCATAATTAATTTTTCTTATCCTCAATAATAATGTAGAATGGTCCTTTAAGGGTGTGATTCAAGTGGTAAACTCAAAACTTGATTAAAATTTTAAGTTTTGAGCTTTTGATTTACGATTTTTCGTTTGAAATAATACTTTAGTATTTAAATAAAAAAAAGATACAAGTACATATCCATTATCCTAAAAGATTAGTCAAGAAATCCTTAAAAATAATAACATAAATAGTGTTGTAAATTCATATATATACATATCCATGTGTATATTTAGCAAGTCGAAAGAATTTACAAATTGTCATACGCTTTTACGTGAGTAAGCATTTCTATTTATAATAGTGTTTATTGTACAATTTGATTACATTGCTACAATAAAAAAAATAATTAAAATAGATTTGTGTGTAACAATCAAGGAGGAGGATTTTGTGTAATATCTTCTGCGATCAAAGGAGGAAGATCAAAACATATTTGCGTGACATCTCCAGAATCCCGTGAATCAATGAAGGAGGATTTACAGCAATTCTCAATACAAGTAGACGACAATTTCATGGCCCCTAAAATTAAGCATGGAAAGCAAAAGAAACTGGGGGAAGATCCAAGCATCTCTGCTCTTGCTGCATGTGGATGGATGCAGGACGTACGTACAATCATACATCAGCATGGGTTGGGAGGTGAAGCTGCCCAAAACGCTCCCAGCCCTTGGAATAGAATCTCAAGTCTCCTCCGAGCCTAGGCAGTCTCATCGTCGTCGGCACGGCTTCCAACACGACGTCAATTCAATCGTACATATATCTGCCTATGCATGCATGCATGGATGCATGGGATTGGGAGCCCAGTTAAGCGAAAATTGAGCAGGTAATCCGGTCTGTGTCGCCGTTAAGGCCGACATCTGGCTTCAAAATTTTCAAAAGATGCCGTGCCGCACCACTTTCTGACGAAGGCTACAATGACACTTAGAAAGGAGAGACCCACCCCCATTCAATTAAATGGCTTCCGCCCGCACCCGCTCACTTCTTAACCTTGCTCATTTATTTCAGAAGTTGCTTTTAGTTATTGCTGGCAATTGGTAAAGGAGTAGCACACAGTTTGTGTATTTAAAGGGGAAATAAAAAGGAAGCTGTGTATTAATATTTATCTTAAAATAAAGATGGGAGTCGTTGAGAGAGCCAAAAGTGAATAGTGAAGAGGGCAAAGTAGTTTGTAGTTTATAGGCAAAGTTTTAGAATATATTTATTTATAGGATATGTAAAAGTATGAATAGTATAAGGTGATTTGTAGCTTTAGTGATTCAAAGGTCACGGATTCGATCTTTTCTTGATGCATTATGTCTGTAATTTATAAAGGATGTATCAATTGACGAGCAATTTTATCTTTCGGATTTGATGTCGCACCATAATTTTTAAAGTGGCGTAATGATAACTGAAGTTTTCAAATTATAAACAAAAAAAATAAAAAAAATATTAAAAATTTTCATTAAATGTAATTATAAATTAATTTATGGATAAAAATATTTTTATTTTTTTTTAAAGATTTATTGGATTAATATTTCTGAGAATAAAATTTCTACACTATATATAAAAGTATGAAGAGTGTAAATTATTTAATTGATAAAATTATTCTTATGTTTTGAAATTAAGATCAAATAATTTTTTAAAAAATAAATATCTATAATAAATATAGAAAATAAATTCAACCAAAATTAATAAAATTATATCTATAAAATCTATTTTAAATATGTTAAAGTTTGAGCCTAAAAAAGAAATCCTATATAGCCAAAAAAATAGTATTATAGAAAGAACAAATAGTATTATAAATAATTTTGTAGATAAAAATATTATTATCTTTTAAAAACAAGATAAGTATTTCAAGAAAAAATATTAAATTTAATAACACTAAAAAAAATCTACAGCTAAAACTTTTATTTTGAACAGGTCAAGATATTTGGACGTAAAAATTTCATTTCACTCAAAATAAATAAAATAATAATAATTGCAATGGTATTATAAGTGTTAAATAAAATGTTAATCCCAAAATAAAATTGACGAATTTCCCTTATATCTTCTAAAATTATTATCAAGTGTCTGACATCATTTAGATGAGTAATAATATAATTCAAAAAGATAAATTTATATATGAAATTGTAGATCTAGAAGTACATACCCTTTAAACATAATAAATTTAAAATTTAAAAAATCTCATTCATTAAATAAACAAAGATAACAATAATTAAAATTTTAAATAGCATATCACAATTTAGAAATTGTAATAAAATTAGTAATATTTTTCTAAGAAAAAGTCATATGTTGAGATTTTTATAAAATAAAAAGTAATGAAAAATTTACTTATTAATTTTTTTGATCTATAATGTTATGTAAATATTAAAATTCAATATTTTTTACAATTTAAATTAGAGTGTTTGTCATATTACATCTTATATTTTTATTTCACATCCCTAATCCTCATATTTATATGGTATTATAATAGTATCTAATGTCGATGTTTGTATTTTATAATTTCTAAATAAAGTATTAATTTTATAAATAACTGAATATTTACACTTTAATATTTAATAATTAAATATATCTAAAGTTTATTAAAAATTATAAAAATATTTTATGCAATATTATTAACATATAATCACATGCAATACAAGTAACATTTTAACTAATATATATATATATATAATGTTAGTTTTTCTGTGAAATTGTCTTTAGCTAGCGCTGACTCATATTAATAAATTATTTTGAAGCCATCCTCTTTTGACTTTATGCAATTACAGTTATGTTGTAGATGTAAATGGTTAAGAAACAACTTTATGTCTTGGAAGAAGACAATAAAAGGTAATTCCATGATGAAGATTCTCAAATTGATTGGATTTGTTGATTATGACATAATTAATTTGATTGACCAAATTAACAAGCATCCGTCACGTGAATAAGCACTCAATATACATGTCGAGTTAGAGAAATAAAATAAGTCGTAGTAACGGTACTTCTAACACAAGCAAATTTGCTCGACAATATGCTCAAGACAATTACAAATTGCACTTCCGTATGATATAAAAACATTAGCTCAGTGAAGTCTAAATGTGATTACTCTCAAGATAACGTCAATATTATCAAGTAATATGTGAGAGTGGTGTGAATATATCTTTGTGTTAAAAATGTATATATCAATCGCAACCAATAACCACAAAGAAATCAATAGAATACTCAAATATCTCTAGAACAAATATTAAGTATAAGGTATAGGAGATATTTGAAATCAAGCTTATTTGAAAAAAATATTTCATAAAGCACAAAAACAAACCTTTGAATACTTGCAATAATAATGTAAGATTTACAAGCTCTAGAGAGTATTCCCACTGAAGATTTATGAATTAAATCACAAGGCGACTCTCAAGCTCACTCTAAAAAAATCAACATCAAACAAATACAATGAGAGCATGAGCCAATATAGACAATCTCAATAATACTCTTACCAAAAGATTTTTACAAGAAGGATAGGTAAGAGATGAATTTATGGCTTGTATATGATAAAATAAGGGTTTTGAAATTCGGAGAGTTTTAGCTAATGATATTTGCTAATCCCTAATTAATCTTTTCAAATGAATTGGTATATATAGACATTCATAGAAATATAATCGTTGGGAGACATAGGAGTCTTTTTAGAAAAGATTAATGAAGGTTAGATAAAATTAACCTTATTTTACTACAATTAAAAATGTTCAACCCGAGGGGTTTCGGGCGACTACATTTTAAGTTCGGTCGACCCAATTGCCAAGTTTGGTCGACCGAGGCATTTTTGAGCTGAAGGTTTGGTCGACTAAAATAAGGCGATTTTCGAACCCTTCGAGGTTTCGGTCGACTATATCTATGTTCAGTCTGCTATACTTTATGATTGGATTGACTCAATAAAAAATAATTTGGAAGTTCGGTTGACTAAGTTGTTGGAAAACAGACACGTGTGAGTTCGGTCTTTTTGACCAAATAAACCTAAGTTAAATCCCTATTAAAGTGAGTTATGAGCCTATTTACTTGAGGGATTCCTATAATCATTCTATGGTTTTGAACTTATGCAATCTATCATACAAGTCATGCAATTAATTATAGACCAAATTGAAAAACAAAAAAAAATTATTCTTCTTTCTTTTGCTCTTCAGATTCCCATGGATTATACCAGGAGTATGTACTCGTTGAGATCTTTCTAATAACCACATCACTTTTATGTGTATGTTCTAAATGATTAACTTGTTCAAGTACTTCAATACACATATTAGTAACATGCGGTTTGTCATTATTAAAACTAGGGATCAGATTGGAAAAGTTAACAGAGGTGAAAATACTTAGATTAGAACAGGTAATGAGAGACATAGAGGAAAGAGAATAATAGGAGAAGAAAGCGAGAGAGAGAGAGAGAGAGAGAGAGAGAGAGAGAGAGAGAGAGAGAGAGAGAGAGAGAGAGAGAGAAATAAAAGGAATAAATGGCGAGACTCGGCCAATTTTTTCTTGAAAGAATACAAATTCAATGCTCGCCACAAATCAAATGAGTCTTCAGAATATGGAGCATAGAAGTTCAAAAAATTTCAAGGAATACGCCTTAAAATGGAGAATGGCTAGTGCTCAAGTAAACATTTAGATACCAAAATGGTTAGCACTTTTGTGGGAACACTGAAAGGTCTTTATTTTGACAAATTAATTTCACAAAGTCTATCAAAATTTGCAATAGTTGTGGTTATCGGGGAAAGAACTGAAAGTGGGTTGAAGTTAAGGGAATTGATTGATTACACCATTCTAAAATCAATTGAACAAGTCATCAAAAGGAAAATCTTCATCAAGAAAGAGAAAATTGAAGGAAAAGTGAACGAAATTTTAAAAAACGAGGCATAAATCCAAATCCAACTCAAGCAATTTGCACTTATACCACTCAACCCATCATCACTTATAACCAAATTAAGCCAGTCCTAACCCCAGATCAAGAGAGGAATTCATCACTCTTCTAATTCCTTTGATTGTCTTATACACTCAATTGTTAGCTTAAGTGAAGATTGTGCCAATACCCATGAAATTAGGACAGAATATGAAGTTCTATTATCTAAATCAAAATTGTGAATATCATATAAATGCATTTGGTTATGCAACCAATAATTGTTTAAACTTGAAGCATCAAATTCAAGGTTTCATTGACACCAATATATTGAAATTCTAACCAGTAAATAATGGTTCAAATCCTAATGTGAAAACAAATCCTTTAAAAAAAAAAAATCCTTTGTCAGACCATGGTAGCATATCCATCAATGCTTTTATAGTATGTGAAATACACATCATCAGTTGGTCCACACCTTCTACATCTCCCATTACTATCAATTTCACACTAATAAACATCCAATACAAGTCATCATCCATATCCAACACTGAAACCTTGATTCCTAAACCACCTACCCCATTACCATATTCCTCAAACTGAGTTGTGCCTTGGAAATATTAAACAAAGGTATTGAAAGCAAGTGAGTTATTAAAGGTGGCTGATCTATTTGGTACTAATGGTATGATGAGAAGTGGTCATTGCTGAACTTCAGAAGACTTTGAAAAAAAAAATATAAAGGAAAAAAGGAAAATGAATGAAGAGAAAGAAAATAAGGCAAACCTGGAGAATGACAAAGAAGTTGACGATGATGAAGTTCAGAAGCTCTTGCAACAACTCAAAATCAATGACAACAACATTGTGGAGCAATTGAACTAAACTCCAACTTGGATCTTTATACTCAACTTGCAAGAAAATGATACAACAATTAAGATTTTTAACGAAACCATGCAAGGATTTACGAGAGAGAATGATCTTGACATTGAGGTTGGTCCTCGTATCTTCACAATTGAATTCCAAGCCTTAGACATTAATCCTTCCTTCAATTTTTTATTGGGTAATTCAAGGATCCATATAGCCGAAGCAGTGCCATCCTCATTGCACCAAAAGTTGAAGTTCATTCATAGTTATCATTTGATTAATTACTATGAAAGGAGATGAGAACATTGGGGGAAATTCAATCGAATGTGGTACCCTGCATTGAAGTCGAGCTAAAGTCATTGCATACCCTAAGTAAAGTTCCAGGAGCTCATTGAATTTTATTGAGAAACCTCGGGTCATAGGGCTTGGGGTTGATTTTTGATCGATGTGCATCTTATCTTTAAAGCCTTAGCCGCATTAAAATAGTGAGTCAAAACTATGGACGCAATGTTTATTTAGTCACAAGTGGCTTTGTGCTCAACCTCCAACCTTGCCACCTCGTGTGTCTCCTCACCCAGTTTGTCACGCAAAGCGCAAAACTGGAATTAGGGAGATTTTGAGGCTAGTCTATAATGAGGCATCCTTAGTGAATGCTAGCATCACCAGCAAAGGTCTTCAAGCAAGCCTTATACTCCCTGTTCCTTGCCTAAAGAAGCATTTATATCTTGGCAAGCTATCAATGGATGATTAGGAAAGACATAATCTCTGTCTGCTGAGTTTAAGCTTAGAGGACAATAACTTTAGCATCATTAGCCAAAAATGAAGTGCCCTCAAAAAGTGGTGTGGATAAATGTCGAAGCATTTGTGTTGGTGTCGCCCTTGGGAGGGGGCATAAGGCCATGGAATCTGGGTTGTAATAGTGCACGTAGAATACCAATGGAAATTATTCAAGTTCAAGCAAGTTTCAACAATATTATGGTGACTATTATAGATGTACAACGTCGGGTGATTTCTTAGTCCTTTGTGGGTACATAAGTGATGCAAGAAGAGGGATACCATTTTCTGCTCAAACCACAATAGGATGCTATTCATATAGTAATGGATCAAGGTATTCAACAAGCAAGAGTCATCATAAAAGGTCTTAATCTCGAAATAGAGAGTAATGATCTCTTTGCTTAAGATTTAGTGATAGGAACAAAAATAATATCACCTCAACAATGCAAAAACAAAAAACAAAAACAAAAAACAAAAAACAAAAAACAAAACAAAACAAAAACAAAAAAACAAAAAAACAAAAAAAAAAAAAGATGACAAGTTATAAGCTTTGGGAAACAAGATGGGACTAAGGCCAATACTTGGGGGGTGATTATAAAAGACGATGTTTTGAGCTTTTACACTGAGCTCTTGGAAACTAAAAATGAAGTGGTGCTCACTTTTAATCCATTTTTTCCAAATGGCTTACTAAGTTCCAACTAGTCAATGGGAGCACAGAAAGCTTGGAAAGCCTATTGATAAAGAAAAGAGAAAGAAAGTTGTACTTTATCTTCTAGATTAAGAAACCCTAAGCATTGATGGTTTAATGCTAGATTTTATTAGCATTTATAGATTATTATTGAAATTACTTATTGGCTTTACTTACCTCTCTTTTTCCTTTTCCCCCCCCCCCCCCCCAAAAAAAAAAAAAAACTAAATTCAAAGCTACTAATTCTAGCTTCCAAGGTCAAGACTCCATCTTCCCCTCTAACTACAAGCTAGCGAGTTGTTGCAATGTTTTATACAATCACATTACAAAAATACTAACCATTAAACTTAAAAATGCTTAGTGTTCTTCTACTAGCTCCAATGAAATAGATATTGCAAGGGAAGATACATCCCAAGTAATTTGTTGCTTGCAAAAGGAGCTTTTACACAATTTTCATTGGTTATCAAGTCCTCAAGAAGCAATTGGAAATCATGTTGTTATATACTGTGTTAACTTTATGAGTCCAATCCTATTTTGATAATGACAAATTACTTGATATTTGATCTGTGCATTGAGAATTTGAGCATGAACATTACTTAGCATGCACGAAAGGTAATGAAGTCATCGAAGCCACAAGGATTAAAACATATATAATCTGGCATAATCCATGGAACTAAAAGAGTAGAAGAATGGAGATGCAAGCGTCAAGTTCAAGATCGTCATGGGAATGGGTATTTAGAATTGATTGTATTTGCATATTTTATATCATATAGCTAGAAGCTCAAAATATGCCCTACACATGCATCTTATGAAAATCTTATAGGGTTAAACATGGACTTAGAAACCTTAATTTGAATCCCGAAAAATTTTTTATAAGAGATCAAAGTAAGAGAGCAAAATTGATTTTGAAACTGAAAATAAAAATTTTGAAGTTGGTCTGCCCAGATGACTGAGGTGTACCCTTAGAAGTCTGAAAATGCAACCTCAAAAGACTGAAATTTTATTTCAGACGTCTGAAGAATTTTCTTAAAAGACTGAAAAATTAGTTCAGTCATCTGAAGAATTAATTTTGAAACACAGGAACAGGCAGAACACCTTCAGATGTCCGAACCCTCAATTCAGTCGTCTGAACTGGGACTTCAGAAGATTGAACCTACAGTTCAGTCGTCTGACCCTGTGTCCAGACTATAATTTTCAGTGCTTTAAGGAACATCAGGTGTTTAAACCCAAACGCTCGATCCTCTAAACCTGCAAAAACTTTAAAAATATGAACTTTAACGAGAAAGCACGCTCACTTAATCAAATTGTTCCAACGGTCAAGACTTAACCTAAGGTCGAGATTACTTATAAAAACAACCTTTAAACCCTAGTGCCTCACTTTTCGCATATGATTGGGAGCCTTGAACATATACTCAACTCTGGAAAGCATTTAACACATTGCTAAGCTCTTGCCTACGATTTCAAAGCATTTACATCATATCTAAACTTGGGCTACGTTGATTTTCAAAAGGAGTTCCAACAAATATTGTGCAAACAACTTGGGTATTGAGGTTTGACAATCAAACTAATTGTTTGCTTATTCTCAAAAACGTTTTCATCTCACAAACTTATTCTTGAATATTCATTTTGAGAGATTGATCTTGAGTTATTAATTATATATACATTTTGTAAAAGATAACTACATGAGAAAAGTTTTTGTTTAAAACTAAAATCTTGAAGATAGTTTTAAATATATCTTCATTCAAAGATTTTCTATTTGATTAGTCTAAGAATTATTTGATTGCAAATACTAAGAGCTTCTAAATACATATTCTTGAGAAATATTATTTTTAAAACATAGTGTTTAAATCTTTGCAATATTCAAAGTCATATATTTATTCAAAAATTTAGCTTAGAAAATTATTGATAGCAAGAACATGGATCTGCGCATTATTCAAGATTATTTTTTAAAGGATTTTATTTTCTAATCTTGCATTAAGTATTCTAAAATCGAACCATACAATTTTCTCCAAATCATTTATTTATAAAATCATTTTTTGGAGATATCGATTTAAAGGGTAGATTTGTAAAGCATATCATTCATATAATGATCTCATCGTTACATACATACTAAACTTCAAGTTTTATCATATGAATATGTGTTAGGATTTCAATTGTATGCACTAATTTGGTTAGAAACAATATTGAGTTTTGCAAAATTGTAATTCTATATTGTAATCACGGTTTGAGTTGTGAACCGGGGGAAGAGGAAGTTGTGCCTCTTATAAGCAGTGGAGTAGGAGAAAACTGTACCTCTTGTAAGCAGCGGATTATAAAAGAAACTCCGTCTCGGTTAAAGAAACAGGGATTTAGTGGAATTTTTGAGTGGGTTGCTCAAGGTGAGGGCATAGGCCGGGTTGACTGAATCTCGTAAAATCGTGTTTGCCTTCTCTCTTCCCTTAACTTTTTAATTTTCACTTGCATTTTATTATCAGTTTTTGCATGTTTGTATGTTGATTAATATTACATGCACTTGATAATTAATTGGGTATAATTGAATTTATTGAGATAATAATTTGAATTAATTTTAAGCCCTTGCGATTATTTTTTTAAATATTGAAATAGGAATTATATGGTAAAATAAATTTAAATAATTTTGAAATACCCAATTCACCCCCCCTTCTTGGGATAACACCGTAATTCATATACTGGATTCAAGAATACATAACCATCTCATATTCCTCTGTCTATAAATGGCCTTCTAGAGGGCTTTTTTTTTTCAAAGATGAAAAATATTTGGTTAGAGGGATATAATTTCACCATAACATTCTTCACCAACTTGTGCTTTGTTAACCAATTTTCTTATTTTTCTCACATGGAGATGTGATGTTTGCAAGGAGCATTAAAATTTTTTTGGAGTTTTCCTTCACCGACTTGATTGCTAAGGTTTGCTAAGAATACATTCAAGGAGAATTGTTAAAAAATTATATCAACTTTAAGCTTCTTTCCCAATTCCAAGAGGATTCAATTCATCAGTTTAATTTTTCTTAGGTTTCTTCACTCTCAACTTTGCTTGGGATCAAATAAAGGAAAAGAACCCTATTAATCCTTGGTTTTCAATTCTTTGGTTCAAAGATAAATTCCTAGACATATCTTCGTAACATGGCTAGCAGCTTAGAAATAGATCGAACTCATTTTCAAGCAACAAAAGTAGGGTAAAGCTTAGTCTTTTATCTAACTTCCATGTGATCACACACTAGAGGAAAGGAATCAGTTGTTTTTGTATTGTCATTACACAAGCGTAATAAATTTAATAATTCTTTTATATTTCTATTTTCGGTCCTGAATCAATTTACATATCCTTTTTATCTTAAGAAGTTTGTAAGATTTGCTTTCCTTGATTTTGATTGTTTTTCATTTCCCCCTATATGCTTGTAACTACCGTTGTTGTTTCCCTTAAGCTTATACACCTTTGAAAAACTTGTTGTGACAAGCTTAATGAATAAATTTGCTAAATTAAACTAATAAAGCTAAATACAAGCGCATATTAAACATTATCAAATTGAGACAAGCTATATTGGATTGTGCTCGACTAAATTTGTGCCAAATTGTAAAATAAATTGTAATCAAATTGCACATAAAAATAATGTCTATAGTTAATAGACAATTTCAGGTTATAGTGAATGTAAATTTATAGTCAAAGTAAATAATCATAATATATAATATTTGTTTTAAAATGCATGCATACAATTTACAATTACGATGTGTGTTCTCCTAAGATCACCTTGTTGTATTTGTGTGTGGCTCTTATACTTGGTGGGAATCACAAACAAAGGAAGGAAAACATGAGATAGAGGTCTTCATGTGCTGGTAGCAGAAGACTCATCGTCGGCGAGAGGATAGACTTATCGACGAGTGGGCTTCTTTGACTCGTCGACGAATCCCATGTTCTCGTCGACGAGTGCGCCTGGGCTGCGAGAAGAAATTCAAATTTTGAATTTGAGCGCTGGGGTGGTTGGGTAATTGGAGGGAAACCTCCGAAGGAAAGTCTATTTATCCATATCTGAGGGTATTGTGAGATATAAGAGAGATGAAGTGTATTGTGTATTCTTAGATTTTTTTAGTGAAATTTTTGTGTTGATTGCTTCCGTGGATGTAGGCTTTGCCGAACCACATACATCTTGTTGTTGTGCTTGTCATTTCATGTTTTCTAGTTAAGTTTCATTTACTTGTTGTATTTATTCCGTTGTGCTTTGTATTTATCCTATTCATATTACAACAAATTGGTATCAGAGCGATTGTTGATATGGCTTCGGGATCATCTTCTGCAAGATTTAACTTCGTCAAATTTGATGGAACCGGGAACTTTGGTTTATGACATAGGAGAGTAAAGGATAGACTTGTGAAACAAAGAATGACTAAAGCTCTACTTGACATTCAACCAGTTGGAAAGGATGAGGCAACATGGGGACAATTGTAACCAAATACCATTTCTACAATACGCTTGTATTTGGCCGATGAAGTTCTCTATCATGTGATGGAAGAGGATTCTCCAGCGGCTGTGTGGCGAAAGTTAAAAATCTGGTATATGTCTAAATCCTTGTCGAATAAACTTTTTCTTAAGCAAATGTTGTATTGGCTTAAAATGGTTGAGGGTTCAAATTTGAACCAACATATCAACATTTTCAATCATTTGAGGAGGAAGACAAAGCATTAATGCTATTAAAATCCCTACCTACGTCTCAAACTTATGAGAATTTGGTTACAACTCTTACATGGGACAAGGATAGCCTGAATTTGGAAGAGGTGACAAGTGTATTGCTTGGTTTTTATCAAAGAAAAATGATTAGCGATGAAGCTTCACATGGTGAAGGACTTGTTGTGAAAAGTAATCAAGAACATGGGAGACACAAGTCCCAAAGCAAATCTCAATTGCAATCCGGGAAAAAGAAGAAGAAGGACGTGAAATGTTCTAAGTGCGATAAAATTGAGCACATAAGACCGAAATATCCGGAGTGGAAGAAAGAGAATTCTGAAAATCAGCAAAATCTATCAAAATTTGTAAATGTAGTGAAAGAAGATTTAGAGTGCAGTGATGGGAATATGCTATGTATTTCATCAGCTTCGGAGTGTCTCATGGATGATTCTTGGGTCTTAGATATCGAATGATCTTATCACATGTCAGCAAATAGAAAATGGTTTGACACCTATAGGTCAGTCAATACTAGTTGCGTTTTGATGGGAAATAATATTTCATGCAAAATACTTAGTATTGGAAATGTTAAAATCAAAATGCATAATAGTGTTGTAAGAACCATATGTGATGTAAGGCAAATTGAGGGTCTAGGAAAGAATGTTATTTCATTGGGTATTTAATACTGTAATGGATTTTATTACAAGTCTAAAAAAGGGATAAATGAAAGTGTGTGAAGGCAACTCAATAGGGATGAAAAGAGAAAAAATAGTGGGAAATATCTATGTACTGCTGGGTGTTACCATTGTAGGTGGAGTTACAACTGTTGAATTTGAATTATATACTTTGTGGCATATGCAGTTGAAGTATATAGATGACTACATGTATTCAGATGTTTGGGGACCGATGATGATAGCATCAAAGGATAGACATATTTTTTTTGTGAATGTATCATGGAAGGTCTTGATTTATTTCATGTGGCACAAGCCTGATGTTGAAGTGTTTTGGTTGGGGTGGAGCACCAGACCAGGAAAGAAATTGTCATGTCAGCCATTGGGACTGAGTACATTGATTTTATTCAAGGAGTTTTGTGAGCAGGGCAAATCATATGTAGGGCTTGTAGGGTACTTTTTGGTGAAGTCAATGAGTATGGCGCTTTTTTCGTGTGACTGATCGCCAAAGGTATCACTAGATGGAAAGTTGCAAGTAAATTGTGGACAAGTCTTGCGGTAGACTATTCGATTGTGAGTGGATTTCCACTAGTGCACTTTCTAGTGATGGACGATCTAGACTTGGTGTTATGTCCCGAGAATACATCTTTCTAGGTTGTACGAAATGTGAGTGTAAGTTGGGTGATCCTATGGCAAACAATAGGGTGATTGAGGACATGACTTTTGTTGTTAAAGTCATGGGACAACTTACTCAAGTAAAGGAAAAGAAACAACTGCTAAAAAACTGTAGCAGCAACAATCATGTTATTCATGTAGAGTTAAGGACTCAGGACAGAAATGCAGGAAGTTCTATCTCGAGTCAACAGTATCACGATATGAATGGGTATGTGATGCAGGTGGAGCAACAGACTCGGGGCAAAAATGACATTGGTCATATTTTATGGAGTTTTAGCTCGGAAAATTAGTAGGATCATGGTGGGCCCATGTGCACTATCAGACCACCATTCAGGTAGAAATTGGTGAAGCTTCCAGTTGGGAAGAGGGTGATAGTGATGTATGAAGTGATAAAGCTGTTGTATGTGAATGACATGTTATTAGCTAGAAATGCTTTAACCGAGGCTAATCAGTTGGGAATTCTATTGAAAGTTTTTTACATGTATATGTTGGGTACGGCCAAGATGAGTCTTGGTTTGCTGATTTGCATGAACAGAGCTGTAGAGAGATTTTGTTTGTCGTCTCAGGGAGGTTCTGTGGAGAATTATTGTGAAATGTCTACCGTTTGGTACCCAAGAACGGACTGTGATGTCCGAGATATGTCAAAGGTCCTCCATGATTGTGTAATGGAATGTTTCAGCAGGCAACAAAGTGGACTGTTAGTTGTTAGTTTTGTTGAAAACTAGGCAAGGGGCTTTGGTGATATAAGACTTGTAGCAGCTTTTGTGTTTACTGTTGTAGAAAGGTCTTATTGGAAGCTTAAAGCGAAGTCTTCGAGTGTTGAATCTACAACTGTGTCGGAGTTGATGATAGAAACTAAAGCTGCCATCGGGAAGTTCAAGCGGCATTGCTTAGACTTGGTGCATGTCTCCAAGTACAAGAAGGGAGAGGATCTCAATCAAGCATTTCAAGTTCAAGGTAGAGTAATCAGTCATGTTTTTGGGATCTCCTAAGGGACGTATAATCGCTAAGGTGAAGATTGTTGTATTTGTGTGTAACTCTTATACTTGGTAGGAATCACAAATAAAGGAAGGAAAACATGAGATAGAGGTCTTCTTGTGCTAGCAATAAAAGTGCCTTGTGCTCGTCGACGAGCAGATAACGAGAGCTAGAAAATCTCAAAGTTAGAGACTCGTCGACAAGTGGGCTTCCTTGACTCGTCGACGAATCCTCTATTCTCGTCGATGAGTGCGGCTGAGCTGTAAGAAGAAATTCAAATTTTGAATTTGAACGTTAGGGTGGTTGGATAATTGAAGGAAAACCTCCTAAGGAAAGTCTATTTATCCTTATCGGAGGGTATTGTGAGATATGAGCGAGATCTTCGTGAAATATATTGTGTATTCTCAAATTTCTTAGTAAAATTTGTGTCGATTGCTTCCTTTGATGTAGGTTTTGCCGAACCACGTACATTTTGTTGTTATACTTGTTATTTCATATTTTCTGGTTGAGTTTCATTTACTTGTATTTATTCTGATGTGCTTCGTATTTATCCTATCCATATTACAACACACCCAATATAATGTATGATGATATTACTGAGCCAAAATGTTGGTACATTACTATAATGGCCAATGGATAAAAAGGTCCAATCGTCATTTGCATGCCACCAAATAATAATTTTTTTTATTTTTTTAAGGTCACTACACTATCTCTTTTTTTTTTTTTTTTTTTTCATGTAGAAGATAAAATAAGAAAAGGGCAACTCACATGATTTAGAGACCTACAACATAGGTCAAATAGTACACCAATGAAAAATGATCTAATCACTATGAATGGTAGTAGAACACGTACAGATGCACCTAAAATAACTTAAAATGAAATAATAATAATTTAAAAGCCTTAAAAATGTCGAACAAAATTATCCATAATTGTGTAATCTAACAAAAAGAATATTCATGTAACCAATATCATATATTGGGGACTTAAAGGCTTGGATTCTTCTTGTTGTGCCATCTATTTTCATGAATGCCTAAGCTTTCATAATTTAGATTGTTAAAAAAAATTATACCTATCTCAGGATACAAAAGTTTTATGTAAATACTTTGTTTTTCTAGTCATTTAGGTTTCGTTAGAACATCACAAAAAACAAAAATTAGAAAAAATAAAAATAAAAAATTTCACTTCTTCACATTTAATTATAAAAATTGAAAAAAAATAGACTACATATAATTAGTAACAGAATCTAATTTTAAATATCATTAATATTATTTTTGTAATCGTAATTAGTAGTAATATTTAACAAAGAGAGAATATAATTTAAAAATTCCTACTTATTTTACTCCCTCTCCCTATATCGAACACCCGATCCAAACATTACCCTCATGGAAAAATGACATTTTGATACACTTACCATTTTGAAAATTTGAACCTTCCCATTAACAATCATTTACAAGATGGCATGCACAAGTGCAGTGGGCAAAGCCTAACCCTTTTACATTCATAATTTATCCAAAAATGGCTCCAAATTTTAAAACAGAAACAATCGTCGAAATGACAAAAACCTCGACTTACTATCTATTTTTTCCCCCCTTAAATAAATTGAACATTCCATGCAACGAAAAATAACTCTCTACTCTATTTTTCTTTCCCGATAGAGCGTAAAAATCTCAAGCTTCAACCACTAAAACATCTCCTAAAAAATAACATTATATGTTAATTATTAAAAATATTTTTATCATTCTTCCTTTGTTTAAGGAGCATAATTGTGACAATCAATTACCGTCGGTGGCACCATTTACAAGTTAGCTCCAATGTTTTTTTAGCACAAGCAACTCAATTAACCTACAACAATAAGTATAAAACAATAATAGCTAAGTTAAAAAAATAACTTAGATCGCCTATGATACTCCTTACCAGGTCAGCCCAAAATTTTAAATTAATCATAGCGAGTGCGCAAGCCTCAATCATATCAAATACTTTAATTATTTGCCAAAAGCTCCTTCGTCAGGCCAATGTTTGGCATTGACATTTCCCTCTTAAACCAAGTCCACTCTGCTTCAATACTCTGCCCCTCCTCTTTCTCCGCACCTTCCAAACATGAAAAATATTATAAATTTATAATATGAAAAAATTTACTAAAATATAACATGAACAGACTTCAGTTTTACATGACATTAATTTTTAATCTTTATTTTTAGTATTATTTAGTACCAAAAAAATTATGAAGAAAAATTAATTTTTTTTTCTTAAACAAAATCCTCAATGCCAAAAAAACTACAACCACCAAAGCAGAAGTGCCTCTTAATACTGCATTTAGAAGCATAAATTTTATTTTTTGTATTTAAAAATATAAATTTAAGCAAAACATAATATAAAATTATATTGAATTTCTTCAAAAAAAAAAAAATCCACAAGAATCAAAATCCAAAGGGCGAATCGATACTCTCAAATACCATCTAAAAAAGTACGATCATATAATGCGAGAATTGAGATCAACCTCCTCGTGTACAAAACCTATTATTTATAGCAATCAAACTCTTCAGACTCTCTCCAAATTCCAATTTTACTAGTTTAAAGCCCCTGATTAGTGTATGAAGCTAAGGCTTTATACAGAGCCATTACCGCATGAGCAGTAATATCACTCATCACAATCCATATTTTCCACGACTAATATGATTAATATAGAACTTTTCAATCCTGCAACTCTTAAGCCTTTTTATATATTTTCAATCCAATAGCATCAATAATTATTGCTTTTTTCTTTTTTCTTTTTTTTCTAAGGTAGCTACAGCTATTCTTCTTCCCATTATACCTGACAAAGCAAATCGAGTCGGATAATCCGTGGCGCATAAGGCGAATTATTGAGTGAAGAAATTATAATCCATATTCAACTCGTTTAAGTGACAGATGAGACGATTTGGGGTCGGATAATTCATGACAGATGAGGCGATTTGGGATCAGATAATTGATGGCGGATGGACTAATAATTCGCCATTCTCAAATATAATTTTGTTAATAATTTATTTTATGTCATAATAATTTAAGTTGCATACAACTTGCGATTAATTTGTGTATTAACTTTTCTAATAACTATATCAATCATTGAATCATTCATACTAATTAATTAACAACTCCTTATTCAAGTAAAATTGTAAAACATAAGCATTAAAACCTAATCGTTCATCAAACTGTCGACGGTTACATTTGTCCGCTGCAGATTCAAATAACGAAGATCCGAGTCAAATCATCACAATAAAAACTAAAGAGTGTCAAAGATCCAAAGTCAATTGTCAGAGGATCGTATATGCTAAGAAATCAATGTCTATTGATTCAAAAGGAGCTTATATGTCTATAGATTGTATCTCAAATCATGAGATTCATGATATTTATTATTACCTATATCATATAATCGTGTTAAATACCCCTGCTTATATCATTTCTAAAGCACGTAGCGTTCACAGCTCAGTTATTTGAATAAGGATATTATTGTTCTCAATATATATATTTAAGTGGGTTAACGGATATCCGCCAAATAAACCTGACCCAACCCGGCCCGCTAAGGAGGCAGATATAAAATTAAAAAACCATATTTGACTCATTTAACAAGTAATTAATTATAAGTCGATTAAAACGGACTAGATGCGGACCGAATTAACGAATTTTTATCCATTTTACAAGGTCTACTTCTCATGAAGATCCATGCTAAGTAGGTTAGCCCTCTTGTTTAATTAAAAGTGCGCTTCAAGCACCGAAAGGATCAGTAAAAATGAAATTCAAGGGCCAAAAAGTCAAAGCAAGGTGGTCATATCCGTGGCCGCTATCATTTAACCCTTTCTACTTGCTTTACAGACATTTTATGAGAGAAGTAGATCATCGAGCAGATCTGGCCAAAAACAGTCAATACATTTGAAACTCATCGGTCAGAAATGGTGAAGCATGGGAACACCTGACTCAGCCGAGTCCCAAATTAGAAAAGTTCAGTGACAGTTCTCAGAAAGAACAATCCTGCACCAAGCTGTGTCTGAGTTTGAATGATATGCACTAATGTGTTAAGTCTGGGAATCAAACCCTCATGATGAATGTGAGACGTGCCTCGAAACTTACACCAATTGAACGAACTAAGCTACACTCAATTTAAATTATTTACAGGGTCAGCTCCTTCCCATCTCACCCGACATGCTGGGTGATATGATCAACATATATGTGAGGAATAGGTCCATCTCCGCAGGTCACCCATAATCATCCAGAAGGAAGCAAGGAGTAAACGTCTCTTGCACAATTTTTATGCAACGGGCCGGATGACCGGTTCTAAAATAGATAAATACCAATAATATCATTGCATGTACCATGGAACCAAACAAAAAAAATAAAATAAAAAAAGAACACAGCTATTGCATGGTAACATGACGACAGCTCTAGAACTTAATTCAGTTCCAATGTGGCAACTGCTCTCGAGTAACCACAATCAATTAGTACAAGTCTACAACCCCACATAAAATATCCACCAGAGATCCATGATGCCCTTCGGCTACATTTTCTGTGCAGAAATCAATGAGCAAGAATGAGGTCGCACTTGGAACGGGAATGAATCTGATGTTGGATCTACTGTCTGGGAGTCATTCCTATTCCCACCGAACCTCACCACAGAACCCAAATTCCCATCCTTAAAACTTTGGATTGGGAAACTAATGGTGTGGGAATGCCAATCCATGCCTCAAAATGGAAATATTACCATTACATTACAAAATTTTTAAAAAAATATCTTCTATATTCTCAAGATTCCAATTCCTAAAATTATCCAAACACAGATGGGACTAAACCATCCACTTCCTAAGAATCGGAATGACTATATTGGGATTCCTAATCCTTCATTCCCATTTTGGTTTCCACATGTGACATTTAGGTATATCAAGGCTGGCCCCCCTAAAGGCACCCTTCTAATATCTCAGGCAAAAAATGTGTTCATTCTCCAAAACGCATTTTCCAAAAAAAATGTTCCCCACAAGTATTGTTTTTGTACCACTCACTAGAATGATGATGAGAAATCTTCAAGCAATCAAACTCACTCTTCAATTTATTATCTATGAATTTGTTTAATAAGAAATTCTTTCGGAAAAAGATTATAGATTTGAAAATTTCCAGATATGGAAAGAGGAACCTTGACTTTAGCTTATTCTATGTCTAATCAAGGTACTCTTATCATACCTCAATTAAGAGGAATACTCAAGAATTTTGTGCCCAATTAATGAAGAAAAACATGTAACCTGAACCTCGTGAAAAAATAAAAATTTTATCCTCTCTACATATGGAATATGAAGGATAGGGGTGTTCATTGGATCAGGTAGGATCAGTTCTGACACTAATTTCTATCCAGACCAGCATGTCAGTTATTCTGATTTCAGAAATGTCTAACCAACCAATCCGACTAATTTTCTAAAACCAAAGCATAAAAAAAAAATGAAGCCCTAGAAATCAAAGTGACATGATGAATAAAGAAACATTAACCAAAGCATCAAAACACACCTGCAATTCAAAGAAAAAACAAATAAAAAATTAAAAAGACAAAGTATGGAGAGAGAGAGAGAGAGAGAGAGAGAGGCAGAGTACCTACCAGATGATAGAAAAAAATTAGAACACCAATTTTAATCTCGAAGGCTTGAATCTACATATGGAATATGAAGGATAGGGGTGTTCATTGGATCAGGTAGGATCAGTTCTGACACTAATTTCTATCCAGACCAGCATGTCAGTTATTCTGATTTCAGAAATGTCTAACCAACCAATCCGACTAATTTTCTAAAACCAAAGCATCAAAAAAAAATGAAGCCCTAGAAATCAAAATGACATGATGAATAAAGAAACATTAACCAAAGCATCAAAACACACCTGCAATTCAAAGAAAAAACAAATAAAAAATTAAAAAGACAAAGTATGGAGAGAGAGAGAGAGAGAGAGAGAGAGAGAGAGAGAGGCAGAGTACCTACCAGATGATAGAAAAAAATTAGAACACCAATTTTAATCTCGAAGGCTTGAATCTAACCCAAAAGTGTGGTTCTATCAAAGCCCACATTTTTGTGATGGAAAACTCTATCCACCACAAGAAAATTAGCACAAGAACTTTTCATAAGTAACATGTAATCATGTGACCTTTTTGAAATAACCAACAAATGCCAAAACGAAACATTACTCATGAAAAAAAAAATTGTGCTGATTTTCTCGCAATGAATAGCCAAACTCTTTTGTGATTGTGGAGCTTATTAAATATATAGATCTAGGGGGAGCTTCTGCATGCCTCAAGATCGAGGTTTGTAACGAATTAATCCATGGAGAAAGAGAGGTGGTTAGCTGCAGAAGGCAGAGTGAAAGGATGCCCAGGTGAGCTGCTAGATAGATTTTGGGAATTGGAAGATGAAAATGGAAGGAGAGAAACCCAGGCTTGTGTGTTTTAGCTAGAGGAATATAGGACAACAACATTTATTTGGAGTTAGTTCTGATCAGTTAATGGACCATATTTGACATTTAAACCTGCCAACCAACCCAATATTTTTGTTTATAAATATTTTAAACCTCTTCTAAATAAACAGGCATATCGGTGCAGGTGGGATCAGGTTGGGCCAGTCGGGACAAACATACCTACTGAGGTATCAGAATTTGAAGACAATTTTACAACTTAATATACAGAAGAAGAATGATAGATAATTGCACTGATAAATTAAAATTAGTTCAAGAAATTAACCCTTGAACACGTCCAAATGCACATCATGCAATAAAACAACAATCATTTCAATTACTCCATCTTTTCCCTTCAATCTTCATCTTCCCCCTCTTCTTTCTCTTCTTCCTCCCCCCACTGTTCTGCAACTTCTATCTCCCTCTGCTGCTGCTGCTTCTCCTTCTCTTTCTTCTTCTTTCCTTCTCCTCTGTTCTGTAACTTCTCCCTCCCTCTCTGCTGCTACTTCTTCCTTCTTCTCTTCTTGTTCTCTGGTTTTCTGCTGTGCCTCAGTTCTGTTTTCTCACTCTCTGTTCTGTCTTTCTTCTTCTTCTTCTTCTTCTTCTTCTTCTCCTTCTCCGCCTTTTTCTACATTATTCCTTCGTCTTTTCCTCTATTTCCCTTCCATCATTCTCTCTCTGATTCTTCTATATTCTGAAATTTCAGTTTAAAATTAAAAAAAAAAAAAAAAGGAAAAACAATTCTGCAGTTTCTGAACTTTTTCAGAAATTCCAGTCATGTCCCATTTTTCGAAACCCTAATTTCCAGCCTAGGTTCTGCAACACCACCAAAAACAGAAACCACCCAAACGCTTCCCCTCAAAATTGTATCACCAACCGACCAGCCATGAAGCCCAATGCGCCACCTGAAATTCTCCATCCACCGGCCCATTCAAGCTCCACCCTTGCCAGAGTTTTTTTGACAGATCACCACCACCCTTCGATCTACCACTCCCCAGAAAATAATTTCTGGAAGTCGCTGCTGGCGACTCGCGCCCCACACTCCAGCGACAGCAAGTGAGGATTCTGCCAGACTTCCTGCTGTCACCAGAATCGCAAGAAATTGGTTCTCACAATGAGAAATTGGTCTTTTCTCCATAATATTTTGATATGCAGCATGATATTTTGATTGTGGACACTACATTGCAAGCAAATGCAATACTTTTTGGCACAAAACCCTAGAAATTGTCACTCCAGTATTAAAATTCAGGTTTTGTTGCTGTAGTTTGCGAGTTTTCTTGTGAATTTGTTTCATTTCAGCAAGACAATCAATATCAAAAGTGAATTGAAGATAGTTTTTGAGAAATTGGGAGTAGCTTGTGGGAAATTGCGTTAAAGGGGTGTGATATATAGCTGCAGCATATAATGTCATCTATCATACCTTGGGCACAATTTCAAGCTCTTCAACACCTTCCTCAAATGCGTAGAAAAGGCTAGCGAAATCATTATTGATGGAAGATGTCCAATGATATGGTTTCCATAAATGGAGTCACACGAATGCAGCTTCATCTGGAACCTCACCAGAACCTTATGAGATGTCTTGGGTAGATAACTCTATTGTACATGTTTATGAATGATGTTTGGTGTGATATCCCACCTACGGAGATTGGCCATGTATTCCTTGGTTCTCCTTGGTTTGATGATTCTGGTGCAACTCAAGGACATGGGTGCACATGTCTTCCACTACAATGGGAAGAAAATCATTTTGAAGGCTACTCTAGCTACCAACCAACCAAGGCCAAAAATCTGAGGTTAGTGATCATGTCATCAAATTGAAGACACTACCAGCAAGGTAATGGAAGTGTTTGACATTAAAAGTCTTTCAAACATTCTCATTGTAGAGTTTGTCATCCCTGATGATTTCATTGATGCTAATTCTCAAGTCAAGTTTGTTGTGCTGCCAACAGAATGTGGTTTCTTGTCTCATTCAAGCACTAGCTTTCGAGGAGTCCAAGTTTTCTTCTCCCTTTTGAATCTCCAACATTTCAAAATTTGAGGCTGATTTTTTTCTAATTAGGGGAGAGTTGATGTAGGACAAGAAGCAAGATCTTGGGAAGAGCCATGTTGGAGAATAATTAAGAAGAATTGGGTTAAGGGATTGCTAGGTTTAATTAGTAGTTTATTATGTATTGAGTTTAATTAGCATAACATTATGTGTGTTTTGGGGGCTTGTTTGTAATATTTGTGTAAAGTAAGGGTATGTTTGTAATTCATGTAGTTTTAGGGGTATGTGCGTAATTTTATTTGTTTAAGCTTTCTTATAAATAGTGTGTGAAAGCCATGTTGTAAGTTAGTTGTTAATGAATTTGAATTGTTGATTGAACGTGAGTTCCCCCCAAGTATCTCCTCTCTCCTCCTTTCCCCTCCCTTCCTCTCTTTTATTTCTTATAATCTCTCTCATGGCAGAACCTTGATGCTGCCCCTGCATCACCTAGTAAATTCATTCATCACTAATGCAAAAATATAAAGGCTCAAAGTAGATCCTTAATGCACACTTATTTTGATTGGAAATTCCTCAGACACCACCTAAAATCCTAAAGCTAGTCATTATTCCATCGAACATATGCTTAACGAAATCGATATACGTACTACATACTCCTTTTATTTAGAACCCACCATAAATTCCCAAGATACCCTATCATAGGCTTCCTCTAAGTCAATAAAAATCATGTGCAAGTTCCTACTCTTTTCCCTAAATCTTTACCTTAATCTTCCTAAAAGAAGATAATCTTACATGGTCGATCTCCCAAGCATAAAATCAAACAAATTTTTGAAGCCCTAACCATAGTCTTTGTTTAATAACGCTTCCCTACATTTTCAGTGTATGACTCATAAGTTTAATTCCAAAATAGTTATTATAATTTTGAGTATCTTCTTTATTTTTGCATATAAGTATTAAAGTGTTTTTCCTCCATTTGTCTAGCAATTTCTTAGTTCTAATAATTGCTTTTAATAAATTAGTAAACCAAATGATTCCATTATTACCTAGGCATTTGCAAACTTCAATTGGGATGTCATCAGGTCCTCTTCCATTTTTCATCTTTTTTAATGCAAACTTAATTTCATTAACTCTAATTTTGCGAAAAAATCTCAAATTATTAGCCTTTAGCAAAATAAACTAGTTAATGCTATTGATAGGAAAAGAAAAATTCACTTTCTCATGTGTGACAAATAAATTGATTAGTTGAAGCAATAAAAAACTAATAAATTTAGGCCAAGAAGTTATATTAGTAACCTAAACAACAACAAAACCAAGCCTTAGGTCCCACTAGGTGGGGTCAACTATATGAGTCCTTTTTCGCCAATTGATGTGATCATGGACCATTTTTTTTGACAAATTCAGCGCTATTAAATCATTACTCACTATCTCAGTCCAAGTTATATTAGGTCTACCCCAACACCTTATACTACACCCCACAGTAATTAACTCACTCTTCCTCATTGGCGCACTATGTAGCCTACATTACAAGTGCCCAAACCATCTGAGTCGTCTTTCCCTTGTCTTATCTTCTATAGGAGTTACACCAAACCTACCGCAAATATGTTCATTCTTTAATTTATCTTTCAGTGTTATATCACTCACTCATCTAAGTATTCTCATATTAGCAACTTTTACATTGTGGATATTTTGTTTTTTCGTCCCTTAACATTCTAATCCATAAAGCATAGCTGGTCTTATAGTCATCCTATAAACTTCCTTTTTAATTTTAAGGATATTTTACAATCACAAAGCACTCTAGAAGCACTTCTCCATTTTACCCAACCTACTTTAACTCTATGCATCACATCATCTTCAATTTCTCCTTCAACTTACATAAGAGATCCAAGGTATCAAAACATACAAGTGTTATTTATTTCTTTATCATTAAGTTTAACTTTGTCTCTAATATTCCTCCTACCATGACTGAAATTACATTTCGTATATTCTGTCTTATTTCTACTTATCCTAAAGCCTCTAGATTCCAGAGCTTCTCTCCATAATTCTAACTTAACCTCTACTCCGCTCCTATTTTCATCAACCATTACAATATCATCTGCAAACAACATACACCATGGAACCTCATTTTGAATGCTTTTAGTTAGTTGGTTCATCACTAAAGCAAAAAGATAAGGGCTCAAAGCAAGTCCTTGATGTATACCTATGGTGATTGGAAATTCTCAAGTTTCTCTATAGTCCATACACTAATCATTATATTGTATAACCTAATCTTTAAAATTACAATCATAAAATTTATCATTAAAAAATAAATTATTAAAACTAGAAGCCAAAAGCTATAAAAAGAGAAGGCTTTGGTTGAACAATATATAAAAGAATTATCAAGTTACTAGTACCAAAACATATAATATTTCTAAAGAAAACATTGCTCATGTCAAATCAATGTTTTAAAAGGCGTTGGCGTAAGGCGAGGCGTTCTAACCCTCAAAAGGCAAGGCGTAAGTATCAAGGCGTTTGGGCGTAAGCCTTTTGAGAATTTGTTTTTTAAGATAAAAATTTATTAAATAAATTATATATATTTAAAATAAAGTAAAAATTAAGAAAATCACAAATATAATGTATAAAAGAAAAACTAGCTGTACTTAACAAAATACTTGTTGGCCATTCAAAAATTGTTAACTTGAATACATGACATAAATCATGACAAGCGACAGCTATACCATTACAAAGTTTAAACTATTTTCATGACTTAATATACAAGTCCAGTTATTTTGGAAAGGTTGAGGTTCAAGAGTTTTAGAAATAAATTCATATTATGATATTCCTTTTGTACAAACAAGTAGTTAAAATTTTCTAACCAATTCTAACTTGAGAATCACACACCCAAAATGCGTAAGCCTCAACCAAAAAGGCACAAAAGGCGTGCTTTTTGCAAAAATGCGTAAGCCTTAGCATGTAATGCATTAGCCTTTTTGGAATTTGATATTTTAGATTGAGCCTCAAGGTGTTTTAAGCATGCCTTGCCTTGAGGCGAGCCTCGATTGAGCCTTTTAAAACATTGTGTCAAATTGTTAATGCATCTCTTACAAATATTGCACAGCAAGAAAATATTCTATCATTATCATCCTCATTATAATCTTTTCCCCCTTTGAGTTGTTTTCCCCCTACTAACCTGTGCCTATAGACCGAGTGAAGAAATATTAAAATAATAATAATAAATCATCCACAAAAAATATCAATGCACAACAGTGAGCAATGTCTAAAAAATCCTCAATAGCAAATTTCAAGTACTAGTAAAGTGCAATTGTGCTAACATTACTACAATTGTTGAGCATCAAAATGGTAATTTAAACAAGTTTGGACCAAAAAGAAGTCGTCTTCAATGAGAAGGAAGCAAAAACAGTTGTCAATGACAACACTAAGACTAAACAAGTTATTAAAGGCTTGTATAGTATCGTTTCTGTTTTTTATTTTCATTTCTATATGGTGAAGAAATAAATTATGAAGATGCATTTTCTTGCTTACCAATTTTCAGTTTCAATTGTCGGTTTTCTACGATTTGCAGAAAATATTAAAACTAGATTTTATAGTTTTTTAGTTGTTTTGGTAACCTTTTGCCAAAATGTTTTAATATCCAAAATTAACTTTTCCAAATTAAATCATTCATTTTATACATATTTTTCAATTAAAAATTGAAAAAAAAAAAAAACCATAATATGAATTTAAAATATAACTAAAATAAAACTGTAAAATAACAAAATCCAATTATTAAATATTTTTACTATTTCCAACTGTCATATTCAACAAGATTGCACTTGTCAAGTGGAGTTTGAAATATAATAATTAAACAAAATAATTTTAATAATTTTTATTTTTATTTTTATTACAATATTTTAAGTTTGTATTATTTTGTAATTTTACAATTTTTTTTTTTTTTTTATTGTTATCTAATTAAAGAACAAAAATGACCATTTGTTTAATCAAGGTTTCAATTTTTCTTAGTTTCAAAAAATATTAACCAAAGAAGTTGCTAATTCCTTGGTTCTTAATTTCTGTTTTTGGTCTTCAGTTTTCGTACTTGTATTCATAATTTTAGACAATGATACCAAACGGTCTCTAAGTAAACAAGTATTGAGAATGAAGCAAACATTTGCCAAAGAAGAGAGCACAAATGATTAACAAGTTTGTTAAGAAAAAGATTATTATTTCTTTTAAGGCAAAAAAGGGTTGGAGGGGGACAATTGCCTAGGCTATGCATGACCAAACAAGAGACCTAAACAAACAACTTACGGACTAGGGTGTCCAACTTTAGGGGTTCAATGTGGGGGTAAGGAGTTTGGCAGCTTAAGCCCTAGCCAAATGCCAAAACTCCAACACCAGAGGACATGACAGCATCAAGTCAAAGACCACAAATTAACAACTCTATTAAGAAAAAGATAAAAATCCTTGATAAGTTCACAGCTGAGTACCAAAAGTGAGGGCTTAAGAGTTGTTCAAAAATTGACATTTAAGCCAAAAGAATCCACAAAGAAACTTCAAGACTTGGAAATTGCAGAGATTAAACCATCCATGGAGGATAAGACCATTGAGCTCAAGGTTGAAGGCAGAAGTGAGATCAAGTATGAGGAATTTATCATTCCAATAAGTTCATTTTCAATAATTCCTTGCATTCATATTTATTTTTTAAGCATGTGGGTTAATGGTACCAAAGCAAGTTTCTTTGACTGCTCAATTCTTCATCCTCAAAGCATTTCAAGTTTGAGGCTAAATTTTTACAATCGGGGAGGAATGATGCAGCATGAATTCCAAAGCCTACGCTGAGAATGCTTGGCATTTTTAGGATTTTTGGGCAATCTCGTAATTTATTATTTTAGGATTTTTCCTTTTTTTTTGCAGCATTTTTATAGTAGGATTTTATAATCAAATAATCTAGTAGATTATCTACAATTTTATGATTATCTAGTCTTTATGTTTTAAATATTTACTTTATGTGTTTTAATTTTTAGGGATTAGAATTTGATATTAATTACTAAATATTTTTTACTTTTTTAGCATTAGGAGAAAGCTTGTATCTTGCAACCATGAAGGACATATTGGCATATTGAGCATTCAGCCCTAATTGCGGTTCATCTCCATTCTTTTTCATTCTCTCTCTTTTTCCTGTGGTTTTTATTCTCTATCTTATTTTCATGTTTATTTTCCTATTGTTTTCTCTCATTTTCCTACTCCCTCTCTATTGGTCTTCCACATAGTTACCAGAAAACACACACCCCAGCAAACCACGTGTTGATCCGAACATCTTGAAACGAGGTACATTTTTGTTCCAAAATGCTAAATCTATCGATCGAAAGTTTTAATTCAATGTTTTTCACATAACATAACTTTTTTATTAGTTAAAAGCCAGATATCATCACATATGAAGTTTTTTGCATTATTATTAATCAATTCCACAATAAGAAATCTCGTCTACATTTTAAAAAACACCTCAACACCCCCTCCAAAACATATGCTTTTTTCACCAATATATCTATTTAAGTATATCCCTACCATTCCACATTTTAGAACATATACCATGATGCCATACCTATTCCACGAATCAGAACGTTCCACGTTCTTGGTAGCATTGGTCCTACATCAATTTGGTATCAAAGCCTCATCTCGATCCTCTATCAATTTCAACACAACCACTACTCACAATCACCAGCCAACTTTTGCCTTCCAGAATCCCAGCCACAAATGCTATCAGCCTTTGACACATTTTTCACATGGTCACTGCCTAGCAACAACAACACAGAACCCTTCCTATTGGCCTACCATGGCTTACTAATCTTGTTTTGATGATAACAAATCAAAGGTTATTTAACATGTTTTGTTGTGAGTAAAAATACTTCAGGAACCAGGTGTTTCAAGCTCAAGTTCATTGCAAGACTTCATGTGAAAGGAATATGAAAGCTCAAAGAATATGTGAGCATGAATACCAAAGAGAAATTGATGAAAGCTTAGAGATTTGAAGCTCAAGGACAAAAATGACTCAACAAATAACAAGCATGAAGACTCCAAACTTAGAATGTGTTTAAAGTCTTAAGAGAGTCTCTATGTAAGTACTTCATTCAAATGATGATTTGATTAGGTTTAAAGCTCATTAGGAAATTTATTGACTTAGAGACCATGTTTTGAAAAACCAAGGAAAATTCTTTTCAAAAGTCTTAAAATATTTTGGGGAAAGCAAAAGAGCAAAATAAATTTGGAAATAAGTTGAAAAATCAGTTGTTGGTCTTTCCAGGCAATTGACAAGATCCCAGGTGACTAACAAATAAAATACCTGATTTTGAAACAACCCGAGAGGACCCAAGCAACTGACTCGTGATTTCCCAGTCGATTGACTCCTATATTTGAAAATCTCTGTGTTTTAATGTTTCCAAGCGACTGACTCCTACTTTCCCAGTCGACTTACTCTTCGAGTTTTTAAATTTTACATAACAGGAACTTTCCAAATTTGACTTTTTGAATTCTAAACATTATGTAAACTTGCGAAACACTCCAAATCACTTGGGCAACACAAAATACTTTTGAATAAACATCTATAAATACCTCCCCAAGGCTAAGGATTCAAAAACACCAAGCAAATACAGCATTCAAGCTCTGTTGTTCTCAAAACTCTCAAAGCTCTCTTGTGCAATCAAATTCTGAATTTCTTTACTGACGTTTTCTGGGAATCTCTCACAAAATTCTGAGCATACTCTGAATTCTTTCAATCAAGAAAGAAAGCTCACGGTGATATACTTCTAAAGGCTTCAAACTCTTTCAATTATTATTTTGAATTGAAGTATATTTTAGTACTGAATTATTGTACTAATCTGCTCTTGTTGAGAGTGTCTTTGTACACCAAAACATGTTCTTGTTTTGTAGACGGTTTAGGTTCTTGAATCGTTATTGGACCAAGCATGGGGCATCGTTTGGAGAGGCGTACTCTAGCCCATTGAAGGAGAGATTGTAAGGTTGCTCCTGCCTATAAAAGAGTGGTTATAGTGGAATCCTTAGGTAGTGTTGTCCAAGGCGAGGACGTAGGTGGGAATAGCCATACCTCGTAAAAACTCTCGTCTCACTCTCTTCCCTACTCTCATTTAAATTTCTGTTCATATTAACTACGTGGTTGAATTTTAATTTTTCATTTATACTAAGTGGACTGGATTATAAAAAAACTGAAAATTAATTTGACTTTGGGATTGCGGAAACCAAAAAGGGAGTACGTTGGTTAATCAATACTAAGTGCGGAAACCATAAGAGAGTACGTTGATTGGTTAACACTCAAAACTCATTAATTGAAAGTTTAATTAAAATCAGAGTTTTTGGAAGAGTGTTGGAAAATTGAATTATACTTCATATTGAAAAAACAGGTTCACCAATACAGAGCTCTTCATCAACAACATACATCAACTCTACCTTGAGTTACTAAAGTGCTGAAACTTTGAAAGTATTGCTGGGATTATTGCTTATTGTGGATTGTGTTGTGATTGTGTTGGTTAAATTGTATTAAATTGCTGAAAGGAATATTCAAATTGATATATTCATTCATAAAGGTTTTAACTAAGTTAACTTTCTGAACTTGTATTTGAAAAATAACTTTGCTTGTGTGGTGGCTGAACTTAAAATAAGTTAAGAAAGAATCAATCAAAGAAATTTTAAATCCCAATTCACCCCCTCTTGGGCATACACCTTACTTTTCACTTCCCATCCATCATAAACCAAACCCCCTCCCTACATGACCCCCAAGCTTCACCAACACATCAAAACCCCGATTCCTATTCTTCAAACAGCTACACTATAACACTAACCACCAAACAATCCATCACAGAGAAGGAACCCATTTGATTTGCAGCATTGTGGGCAAAGACAGCATAAGCCAAGAAACATTTGGAAAGGGGAAAAAAATAGTTGTTGTTGTTGGCCGCTGCCAGAACAGGGGATACGTAGCAGAGAGCAGGAAAAAGCTGCTGCTCATCACCACCATCTTCTTCTTCAAGGAAGAAACCCAACCAGCTGATCTTTGTCCTTGGAATCTCCTTCCCCTTCAATTGTGGGCCACAACTAGACCACCGTCATCATCAAAAAGCCCCACCAGCAATAGCTGCAGCACTGCAAGCTGCCTGATGCGCATCCCCAACATAACGATTCATGGCTTTTCCTCATCTGTCTTTGTGAGCTATTGAACAGGAGAATTTCGCAAATCCATAACCCACAGCCTCAATTCGATCCTCACTGCTGTCATCATCACCCCACTATCACTCTTGCATCCCTGCTGTCACAACCCATACCTGATCCTTGCCGATAGCCATGGTGACCAAGGACCAAATTGAGCCAATACAGTGAGATGTGCTTGAATTGAAGAACCGGAGAGATATCCATGTCCTTGTTGAACAGAGAAATGTGGATCTAATATATTTCAAGAATGAGATCACAGACACTAACATTCAACTGAAAATGTAATGGCTCGTTTAGAAACAGGGATGAAGGGGACTGTAGTTATGGAGCAAACTACTCCAATAGTTACTGAGCCAAGCAATCAACCTGATATTGTTAAAGCTCACAACATGGTTGACCAAAAAGAGTTTATTGTTGAGGAGAGATCTGTGGAGGTGCTTAGTGAGCTCGTGTCAAAACAAAAGCAGCAACCAACTTTATTGGTAGCAGGATTTGAGGGTGTGAAGGGCATTCCAAAATTGACATTTAAGCCAAAGGAATCAATGAAGAAACTTGATGAGATAGAAACAGCAGAGATTAAACCATCCATTCAGGGTAAGTCCATTGAGTTCAAGGTTGAAGATGGGAGTGAGATTATGAACGTGGAATTTATTATTTGATAAGTTCATTTCAATGACTCCATCCACTTGCATTCATATGTATTTTGAAGCATGCAGATTATATGGTTCCAATGCAAGTTTATTTGACTATTCAGTTCTTTATCCTTCAAGTATTCTGTGTTCCAGTGTTGAATTTTTACAGTCAGGGAGAATGATACAGTATGAGCTTCAAATCCCAAGATGGAAATGTTTGGCATTTTTATGATTTTTGGGCAATCTTGTAGTTTATTATTTTTAGGATTTTCCCTATTTTTGCAGTTTTTTTTACAGTACAATTTTATAAGCCAATAATCTAATAGATCGTCCACAGTCTTAGCGATTGTCTATAGTTTTGTGATCTAAAGATTTACATTTGTGTGTTTTAACTTTTAGGGATTTGACATTGATATTATTTTTCATTAATTAGAATTTGATATTGTTTCCTAGAGATTTTCTACTCATTTAGTATTAGGAGAAGGTCTATATAAAGGCTTGATGTGCAACCATGATACAGATTGGCAAAGTGAGCATTCAGCACTAATTAAGTTTTACTTCACCTTTTTTTTTTTTTTCCTGCTCCCTTCTAGTTTCCTGTTTATTTTCCTATCATTTTCCCTTATTTAGTATTAGGAGAAAGATTATACAAAAAAGGCTTGATGTGTAACCATGAAGGACAGATTGGCATATTGAGCACTCAGCACTAATTGAGTTTGTCATTTTTTTCACTACCTTTTCTAGTCTCCAGTTTATTTTCCTACTGTTTTCTCTTTTTTTCCTGCATCCTCTCGTGTCCATCAGTCCTGCATCAAAAAAATTTCTGTTTATTAGTTTTGATGCTATTGTTTCATGTTTCTTCTATATATTGTCTTCTAGCAAGATGCCTTCATCCCCCCATATTTTCCACCCCCCCCCCCCCCCAAAACTTATGTAGTCAGCAGGCAAATGACACAAAAAGACAAGAATCAAACTTCCATAAAATACCACTATTCCAAGTTTCAACCATTATTTGGAATTAGCTGGCATTCTGTGTAATGGCCTCCACTATGTTTTTTGCACTAAATCGTACAAGTAAGAAGATACCTCGGTTACCCTAGGAAATCCAAACATGCTTTGATGAACTCCTGCCATGCTAAACCCACATAACTTACACGACGCCATTCAAAAAGAGAAAGCAGCAGAAGATCTTTTGCTCCTCTATCAACATAACAAGTATACTTGACTTTCCTAAATAATGTTCAATCAAGAGCTAACCTCCCAAAAATCATTCAACCAACAATAAAAGTTATCCAAGCCTCCCTGTAATCTGCTAGACATTAACCCAACTATAGTTTCAAGATAACTATTATTTTAAAGCTTTTAAGATAAGGTGCATAGAATTGAAGTGATAGGAACAAAAACAACCTCATTATATGTGACTGACCATGCCTGAACTAGCCATTCTTTGTCTCATCAAAATGGTGAACCCATTTCTCCCAGCTCTGCAGCACAAACAAATAACCCCCTGTTTAACCCATGTGCAAGAGAATCCACCACTCCACCATCCTGATGCCAAGACACCATGCCATAAAAAGACTAAGATCTTCCACTATCAAAGAATTTCTCAACAGAGAGAAATCCACCCATATTATTCAAAAAGAGTCACGAGAGAATGAAATAGCTGGATAATCCTACAAGATCTCATCCAGGGATCCTCCAACTTTGAAAACAGAAAAATTGTTAATTGTTCCTGTATCCAGCAACAATCCTCCTTCACTCTGTCACCCACTTTCACTCTCTCTCACCCCTCACTGGCTCCTCTACCTCCATTGTGATTTTGTGGCCCCCTACCCCACTCCTCCCACCCCCACCCCCCCCCCCCCTCCCCCTCAAGATCAGTGATTTGTGCCAATGATTATTTCCTCTACCTCCATCATGATTTTGTTCTCTCTCTCTCTCTCTCTCTATAACCCTGTCCTTGACTTCATCATTCCGTTTCGGCAGCATCTGCCAGAGTCATCTTTGGTGGTCTTTTTTCCGTCCTAGAAATGAAGGCCTAACAAGAAAAGGATTAGGCAGGACGTCATCATCCTTTCAGGCTGATCATAAGAATTCTAGCATTCCTTTCCAACTAAAGAGAAACACCACAGGGCTCCAAAGAACGCTGCTGAAAGTGGCTACATCTTTAGAGATTCTAGCATTTCTTTCCAACCATATACACCAAATAATAGCCAGAAAGATACAACACCACAAAGCTTCCGCTCTTTACTCTAAACATAATAATACAAAAAACTCTACAAAGAGGGAGGGCACATCCAATTTGACCAAAAAACCCAAACAAATTATTCCAAAGAATCCAAGTGAAGGGACAATGTAAAAACATATGAAGCAACATTCCTTATTCATAAAGCTAAGTGTTATGGAGTGACAATGTAATGGGGGAGAGAGAGAGAGACTGCACTAATTGTATTCTCCAAGGATTTATAATGAACCTTTGATTGCTTGTGTTAATGTTTGTATGGTTATCCACTTGGATGTGAATTAAACAAGTAGTCCTTTTCATTATGGTGTTTTGTTGCCTTGGATTGGGATGTATCTTAATGCTTTATTAATATTCCTTGTATATGAAATTCATGAATGTCTTGCTCGTGTGATATCCTGTCATTCCTAGTTTCTCATGGATATTGAGACTTATCTGGTGCTGGTGCTTGCAGGCTTGAACGCATGACTACTGGCTGACTCGTCAAGGGAGAGCTCTCAACAAGTGCTGCGCGGCCCTTTCTTGAGTCCTCTTTTGGAGGTCCGTGACAGTTGGTATCAGAGCATAGTGTGTGCGAGCACCATGAGTGGTAAAATGAGAAACAAGTATGGAAAGATAAAGCGCATTAAGGCGCTTGAGACGAGTGGCAAAACTCAAAACCTTGGAGACGACGTGCTTTGAACTCCAAGGGTTGGTGGCAGAATTGTTAAAAGAAAAAGGCGTGGCAATAGAGATTGAGGCTGCTGAAGAAAACCCTAGAGGAAACCTCTATGGTGTATCGATACTTAAGGAAAGAATTGTGGAACTTAAGAAATTCATTCCACGTATAAAATCCCTAGAGAAAAGGCTAATAGAGCTTAAGGCCTTCTAGAGGAACATTAAGTAGTTAGAAGAATTCGAGAATAGGTTGAAACATATTGAGGGCATATTGCCGCCCCTAAAATCCTAAGGGGGAGAGCCAATAGAGCTTGAGGCCTCCCTACGGGAGTTGACTGACAATTTTTATTTGTTTGCAGAGAACATCAAAGAGTCCATTATTGCTCTGAAAAAAGATCTGAAGGAAATAGGCAATTTCCATAACACTATGGACCAGTTTCAGAATGACTTACAAAAGATGAGTGTGAAACTAAATGTAGTAGCACAGATGTCCCGAAGGCTAGTAACCGAGTCCAGTGAGGGAATTCGAATTAAGTTACCAGAACCTTAAAGTTATGGGGGTACTCGAGATGTGAAAGAACTGGACAATTTCATCTTCGACCCGGAGCATTACTTTAAGTGTTCAAGGATAGATTTAGAGGAAGACCGATTGAACATTGCAACAGTATACCTCTCTAGGGATTCCAAATTGTGGTGGAGAACCAAATGGGAAGATATACAACACAATCGGTGTGTCATTAATACCTGGGAGGGGTTGAAACAGGCTTTGAACACACAATTTTATCTGGAAAATGTAGAGTAAGGCACATGCAAGGTGTATGATTTACAATAGACAGACTCAATAAGGAGCTATGTACGGGAGTTCTAGGCCCTGATGCTTGACATTAAAGACATGATAGAATCAGATAGGACATTCCATTTCCTTAGGGGGTTGAAGACATGGCCGAAGAATGAACTACATAGACAGGGGGTTAGTGACCACTCCTCCACCCTTGCAGCTGCCGAACGGTTGGATGATTTTTCAGATAGTTTTGTAAAGAGGAAATACCCAATGTCCACCAATAACGGATCGAGGCCTAATAAAGTGTAGAAACCTACAAATGGGGGAAGGGGTAGGGAAACTAATAGTTCTTGGAGAAATAAAATATCTTCAATGACTAGGGCGTGGAAGGGTGGATATATAGGGAGTGGGGAGCGTCGACCGCCAATCTTGTGCTTCCTTTGCATGGGACCACATCTAGTAGCGGAGTGCCCTGAATGAAAGACTTTGAATGCTCTAAAAGCCCTTCAGGAGGGAATAGAAACCCCAATGGTAAACCTAGAAGAAAAACAGGATATGGTGGGAGCCTTAAGGTTTTGGGGGGCCTTAGAGCGCCAAGCGATTACCAACAAGTCTCAGGACAAAGGCTTAATGTATGTATACCTACTTTTGAAAGGAAAGAAGACCAAGGTCATGATTGATACAGGGGCCACTCAAAAATTCATTATTGATACAGAAGCCCAATGGTTAGAAGTGCAAGTTGATAGGGACACGGGAAAATTGAAAGCAGTAAATTCAAAAGCGTTAACCATTGTGGGAGTCGCGCCTAAAGTAGCCTGCCAAATGGGGTTGTGGTCAAGAACAATAGACTTCACAGTGGCACCCCTCAATGATTGTGATGTGGTTTTGGGGATGGATTTCCTTAAGGTTACGTGCTCGATGCCGATTCCGGCTGCATGTTTGGTGATGATAGGAGATACCCCTTGTGCAGTGCCCGCTGCTTGCAACACCTTAGACAAAAAGAAGTCGCTTTAAGCCCTCCAATTCAAGGAGGGAGTGAAAAGGGGAGAACCTTCTTTTGTGGCACTACTTGTAGTTTCAGAGAATGAAGGAATAGCGCCTATTCGATTGAAATTAAGGAAGTGTTAGAGGAATTCAAGGAGGTAATCCCAAAACAACTCCCTAGGGTGTACTTAACTGGTCAAAGAGATATGCAATCAAAGGAATGGGGTACTTATTGCGAATAGTTGCCTTATTGAGAGCCCGATAATCCACACACAATCGCAAACTCCCATCTTATTTCTTTTGAAATAACATTGGGGCCCCAAAAGGCGCTTTTGATGGCCTAATGAATCCTACTGCTAATAGCTCATTTAATTGCCTTCTAAGTTCAACTAATTCAGGCGGCACTATTCGATAAGGGGCGTGGGCTAGCGATTTTACACCAGGTAGAAGCTCAATTTCGTGGTCTATTTGTTGTCAATGTGGTAAAACCCTAGGGAGCTGCTCTGGGATTACCTCCTTGAATTCCTCTAACACACTTAATTTCAATCGGAAAGGCGCCTATTTCTTCACTCTCTAAAACTATAGGTAGTACCCAGAAAGAAGGTTCTCCCCTCTTCACTCCCTTTTTGAATTGGAGAGCTAAAAGCAACTTCTTTTGGTCTAAGGTGTTGCAAGCAGCGCGCACCACACAAGGGGTATCTCCCATCATCACCAAACAGTCCGCAGCCGGAATCGGCATCAAGCGCGTAACCTTAAGGAAATCCATCCCCAAAACCACATCAAAGTCATCGAGGAGTGCCACTATGAAGTCTACTATTCCTAACCATGACCCCATTTGGCAGGCTACTTTAGGCACAACTCCCACAGTGGTTAACGCTTCTGAATTTACGGCTTTCAATTTTCCCACATCTCTATCAACTTGCAATTCTAACCATTGGGCTTCTATATCGGCAATGAAATTATGAGTGGCCCTTGTATCAATCATGGCCTTGGTCTTCTTTCCCTTCAAAATTAGGTTTACATACATTAAGCCCTTGTCTTGAGACTTGTTGGTAAGTCCCACCATATCCTGTTTTTCTTCTAGGTTTACCGTCGGGGTTTCTGTTCCCTCCCGAAGAGCTTTTAGAGCATTCAAAGCCTTTCCTTCAGGGCTCTCCGCTATTCGACCTGGTCCCATGAAAAGGAAGCACGAGATTGGTGGTCTACGTTCCCCACTCTATATATCCGCCCTTCAACTCTCTAGTCGTTGAAGATCTTTGATCTCTCCAAAAACTATTAGTTTCCCTGTCCCTTCCCCCATTAGTAGGTTTCTACACTTTATTAGGCCTTGATTCATTATTGGCGGACATTGGGTATTTTTGCTTTACAAAACTATCTGAAAAACCATCCAAACGTTTGGCAGCTGCAAGGGTGGAGGAGAGGTCACTAACCCCTTGTCTACACAGTTCGTTCTTCTGCCATGTCTTCAACCCCCTGAGGAAATGGAATAGCCTATCTAATTCCGTCATGTGTTTAATGCCAAGCATCAGAACCTGGACTCCCGTACATAGCTCCTTATTGAGCCTATCTGTTGTATATCATACGCCTTGCACCGTGCTAAGTACTCTACATTTTTTAGATAAAATTGTGTCTTCAAAGCATGTTGCAACCCCTCCCAGGTATTAATGACACACCAATTGTGTTGAATATCTTCCCATTTGGTTCTCCACCACAGTTTGGCATCCCCAAAGAGGTATACTGTTGCAATGTTCAATTGATCCTCCTCTAAATCGATTCATGAACACTCAAAGATTAAATTGTCCAGTTCTTTTGCATCTCAAGTATCCCCATAACTTTTAGGTTCTGGTAACTTAATTAGAATTCCCTCACTGGACTCAATTAATGGCCTTTAGGCTTTAGGACACTGTGCTACTGCATTTACTTTCACACTCATCTCCTGTAAGTCATTCTAAAACCGGTCCATAGTGTTCTAGAAATTGCCTATTTCCTTTAGATCTTCTTTCAGAGCACTAATGGAATCTTTGACATTCTCCGCAAGCAAATAAAAATTGTCAGTCAACTCCCGTAGGGAGGGAGGCCTCAAGCTTTATTGGCTCTCCCCTTAATATGTTTCAGCCTATTCTCAAAGGCTTCCAATTGCTTAATGTTCTTTGAAAGGCCTCAAGCTCGACTGGCCTTTTCTCTAGGGATTTTATACGTTGAATGAATTTCGCAAGTTCCACAATTCTTTCCTCAAGTTTCAATGCACCATAGAGGTTTCCTCTAGGGTTTTCTTCGGCGGCCTCAAGCTCTAATGGCATGCCTTTCTCTTTTAACAATTCTGCCACCAACCCTTGGAGTTCAAAGCACTTCGTCTCCAAGGTTTCGAGTTTTGCCACTCTTGTCTCAAGCGCCTTAATGCGCTCTATATTTCCAGACTTGTTTCTCATGTTACCACTCATGGTGCTCGCACATACTATGCTCTGATACCAACTATATGCCCTGATTACACAAGGGTACTATTGGCCAAATATGCAAGATGATGTAATGAGTTATACAAAAACATGCTTGATTTGTCAACAAGACAAGGTAGAAAGAAAGAAGACCTTGGGATCGTTGGACCCATTGCTAGTACCGGCAAGGCCATGGGAGAGTCTCTTTAGACTTCATTTCCTCATTGCCAAAGGTAAAGGACCATGACACAATTTTGGTGGTGATTGACTAATTTTCAAAAAATGCAACTTTAGTACCTATTTCAAAGTCATGCTCAGCAGAGAAGACAACTTAGTTATTCTTCTAGCATGTAGTGAAATACTGAGGTGTTCCAAAAAGCCTAATTAGTGATAGAGATGTCAAATTCACTGGTGGATTTTGGGGAGAGCTCTTTCACTTGATGGGGTCAAGCCTTAATCTTTCCACTAGCCCCCACCCTCAGACAATGGTCAAACTGAATGCTTTAATGGAATGCTAGAAGAATACTTACGACATTTTGTAAACTCCAATCAAAAAAATTGGGTTTCATTGTTGGATACAGCACAATTTTTTTTTTAATTCTATGAAATCTTCTACCACTAACAAAAGCCCTTTTGAGATTGTGACAGGTCAACAACTGACTCTCCCGCACACTCTTGATGGTCCATAGTCATACAAGGGAAATTATCCGAAAGCATATCAATTCACAAAGAACTAGTTAAAAAATATAGAAGTCGCTCGAGCTCAGTTGGAAAAAGCTTCAAAGTACATGAAGAAATGGGCAGACAAAGGGCGATGACCACAACAATTTGAAGCTGGAGATATGGTTCTTGTAAAAGTGCCACTAGATACATTTCAATTCGCAGCAAAGATAAAAGGCTTCTATGTCGATATGAAGGTCCAATCAAGGTGATCGAAGAGGTGGCACACGCATCTTATCGACTTGAACAACCAAAGTGGATGAAAAGCCATAGACAACCAGTCCATCCGGTGTTTCACGTTAGCAACTTAAAGTCATTCCACGTTGCTGAAGAAGATCTGCACCAACAAAAGTTAAGGAGATCGACAATTTTCAAAAGGCAGATTGTAAACAGAGATGTCAAAGAGATCCTTGGATACAGAGTCATCAACGAAGAAGGTCGTCAACAACAACAATATCTGGTTAAGTGGATGGGGTTGGGAGAAGAAGAGAACAGTTGGGAAAAGGCAGAAAACCTTCGGCATGCCACACAAAAGATTCAAGATTTCAGAAACTCCAAGCCAATAACACCAGCATCAGAACATTGAAGAGTCCTTCTACAGCAATTCGACGAGAACATCACTAAATGAGTGGGGGAGGATGTTAGGGAGTGACAATGTAATGGGGTAAATGGGGAGAGAGAGAGAGACTGCTCTAATTGTATTCTCCAGGGATTTATAATGAAGCTTTGATTGCTTGTGTTAATGTTTGTATGGTTATCCTTTTGGATGTGAATAAAACAAGCAGTCCTTTTCATTATGGTGTTTTGTTGACTTGGATTGGGATGTATCTTATTGCTTTATTAATATTCCTTGTACATGAATGTCTTGCTCAAATGATATCCTGACGTTCCTAGTTTCTCGTGGATATTGAGACTTATTTGGAGCTCATGCTTGCAAGCTTGAATGCGGGACTATTGGCTGACTCGTCGGGAGAGAGCTCTCAAAAAGTGCCGCGCAGCCCTTACTTGAGTCCTATTTTGGGGGTCCATGACACTAAGCACACAAATATCGCGGGACATGGCCTTGTTAATTCTTTGCTTCTAAAGCAACTCATTAGTAATAATTTTCTCAAGGATTACAGTCCAAGAAAAGGTTTTGATCTTTAAAGGAACTTTAGCTTTCCAAATTAAAAAGTAAAGAGCAAAAGGACTAACATTAGGGCCATGGATCAAATGAGAAACGCAAGATAGGCACAAGAAATCCCGAGATGAGTCTGGCTCCAAACACATTTATCACTTCACTATTCAACGAAAAAGAATTGAGCACAATAGTTAAAGAAGCAAGCTCATTAGTTTCTTTCAATTTGAGATCCCTCCCAAAATGAAAAACCAATGAATGGCTATATGCAACATGAGAAACGCAAAAATTCTAAATTTCATATTCTTATTCTCCAAGTATTGCAAAGCCTACATAATGCCTCCTATGTACTAGTTCCTATTCAGAGTTGAGTGACAATTTGTATTCAGCATTGGCCTTGCGTTAGACCAAAAGGTCTAAAAGAAAGCAAATTGACAAAAGAAAAAAAAGGGGAAAGCTAAAGAGAATGGTATGACATCAAACTTCAAGAAAATTATACAAAATAATCAAAAAATTTTCTTTGGGCTAACATGTGGAACAAAATAAGAGCTTTACCTTTTTTTGCAGGGGTTGGGAGAGAGAGAGAGAGAGAATCAACAAGAGGTGGGGGAGGGAGGATAACACACGATAAGGAGAATTCGACAATGGTAACCTAATTAATCAAATTAATAATTGGGAAAGGACAATGGGGAAAAAATTATAGATCAGAAGTGAGGTCTAGAATAGGAAACAAAATGCAAGTAAATATTCAAAGATGAGAAAAATCACAAAGAATCAACTAGAAACCAAATAAAAAGTAAATATCATGTCTTGTAGCAAGAACATAGAAATTAAGATTCAAATTTTTTGGTTATTCTAGAAATTTTGGTTAATTTAGGGTTATTGGGAGTATTTTTAGTTTTTTAGGTGTTGTTCTACATTTACTTGTTTTATTTTTAATGTTGGGTGTATACGTACTCTGTTTTAAGTAAAATGTTTAGTTAGAATGCAATTTTGAACTTTGAATCAAACTTCTTACTTCTTTGTCTAGATGTCTATCTCCTGCATTCCTCTTTTTTTCTCCTACTTGTATTCTCGCTTCTTTCCCCTGTTTCTCTCTCCATTTTGGCTTATTTCTTCCTTCTTTCTTTTTTTTTTTTTTTTTGCATAGACAGAGAACTTCAATAAAAGAAAAAAGAGAAAAGTACAAAGATTAGAGGATAAGTTGCCCACCTACGACCCAAAAAAAAAAATTCGTAACATTAAAGTCCTCCAATACCTTCGAAGATCTAAAAACAAAATTCCTCGAAAGAAACCCAAAGAATGAGCCCAAAAGAAGCAAGGAAAACAATTCAATCAAATAAAAAATGTGAGGGAGCGCCGCCTCTCCATAAAACCAACCCTTTCTTAGTCCTCCCAACACCTATATATGCACCAACAAAGAAGCATCAACAATCAATAGTAGCACCAATGCCTGATCAAAAATTAAGAATAGATAAGCCCAAAGTTGCTTAGTCATCCAACAATGGAGAGACAAGGGATAACTAGTTTCACTCCACTCTAAACACATAATACAAATATCCGGACCGATACCTTATAAGGCCTCCTCAACTGCAACAAATCATTAGAATTAAGCCTATTAAGAGCACAATCTGCATGAAAGCCCTCATCTTGAAAGGAACCCTAGCCTTCCAACTGGAATTATTCAAGTGGAAAGAAAAAAGGTTTAGGGATTTCAACAACAGAGAGAAAAAGGATTTTGTGGAAAACAAACCAAAAGTATCCATGACCCAAATCCTTGAATCATTCATCTCCCAACAAATGGTCAAACTATCAACCTTTCTCTCATTGAGATTTCTAAAAATACGAAAATCTCAGGAAAGAGAGGCCCCCACCAAAGAAACAAAAGCATCAATAAAGGCAATAATGAGTGAAAGACCATTTGAAAAGATGAGGGACCAAAGACTCCAAAGGAACCTCACTCACCTAACTGTCCTCCAAAAACCAAAAATAAGATTCTCATTTCCAACTCAAAAACAGGTAAGGGGGAAGAATAAGTTAGCAGCTTGAAATAAGTTTTCAAAGGCTTGCACAAGAAGCATTGCCACTACCTCTAGTATCTCAACCATTATGATGCAAACCATACTTGCTTCTAATTTACCATGTGCCATAAGAAGTCAACCTAAAAGGAGAAACTCCATAGCTATTTCCCAACTAGAGATATACTTTTAGACACCACTTTTCAAGGCCTATACCCCCTTTCAAACTTGGGGGTCTTCTAACCCTATCCCAGTTAACAAGATGTTCCCTCTTCCCTCCCCTATACCCAACCACAAAAAATCTCTCAGAACTGAAGGAACTAATAGAAAGAACAGCATTGATGGGAGTAATACAACCTGCTAAGGATAAATATGCCCTCTTCCAGCCCTCCAACCTTAGTATCCACTCCACTTTCTCCACCACCAAATCCCAAAAAGTAGAGGAATTAGAATTACCTCCAAGAGGGAGACTGAAGTAAGTAAAAGGGGGTAGTCTAAAATGGCGCAACCAGCTTAAACGACAATACTCTCTCACACACTCCTTCCCATGGCCTAAATTTTCTCAAAAGTTTTAATTAAGCTTAGAAACCTTCCAAAATTTGACAACAGCATCTTCAAGAAAAAGAAGGGTTTCATTCGAAGATGGGACACTACAACCACCCACCTGCCTACCTTAAGCCCCTGAATTACGCTAAGGCCCTAAGCATGGGTAATCATGCTAGTATCCTACTCAACACATCAACTAATAACGTAAATAAAAAGGGGAAGGGAATCCCCTTGTCTTAACCCTCATGAGACCTTAAACCACTCCCTCACGGTCTGTTTGGCATCATTGCTGTTTTCTGCTTTCTGCTTACTGTTTCTGTTTCTGCACAGTAAAGAAACAGATTTTAAAAATAATAATAACAAAAATAATATAAAATAAAATCACAGAAATTTGTGAATAGCAGGGTAGGAACTTCTTAGTTCTTACAGCCCATCACAGTCCTGTCTGTGTGTTACTTTACCCATCATTGCAACGCCAATACCATCATCCACAGCACTGCTGTTGCTTGCATCTAGCAGATCTGGGTCTACCGTAATCAACAAAGAAAAAATAAAGAAAGGTCTATTTCAGATCATGCAAAGATGTGAAGAGAACATGCCATCGCCTGAGCTTCAATCACTGAGCTCTTTGTTCCAACACTTCCACTTGTCAATCGCAGATACCACCACCACAATAGAAATTGAATCTAGAACCAGAAACACCATCAACAGTGAGTTCACGCACTGCTGGATGCATACCACCAGCACCACACATGGTGCATGCACCAATGGCAGTAATCCTTTGTTGTTCCTTCACTTGTGCTGTTTCTTCTATGGCCATGAGAATTTGAACTTATCACGATATTTTGATCGTAATTTCGGGAAATCTTAGAAATTTGGGAAGAATTAAGCAACCAGCAATCAGATTGAAACTCAACTGTGATATTTTATGATTTCCTACAAGAAATTAGTTTTCTATGTGATACTCAAAGTTACCCTGCAAAATTGGAGATTTAAGTGTGAGAAATTGCATCCATCATAAGAAATCTGCATCAATCAGTTAAAATTTCAATAGCTGCACCATGAAATTGAAGAAATTTACTCTGCCAGCACCAACTGAATTTCTTTCATGAAATTTGTAAATTCCCTGCACAAATTTCAGAAGGAATTTGCATAGGCAAGCAAGAAACTCACCATCAATGGCAAAATACAGGTATTATTCATGATAGATTCAGACTTTTCAGTGAGAAATTGAAGGGAAATATAAGAAGGATCTCCTAGATTGCAAAGTCAGCCTAGGTATTACTTGGACTCCGCATAAATTGATTTAATGCTACTCATCTAATTGGAGAATGACTGTGCCAGTACTAGTGAAAAGTGGGGCATGTGAATCCAAATGAAATGCTGCGGGAATGGAATGGGCCAGGTACTTAAATATTACATTGCATCTGGGCCAGATTTTGGGTATTCAAAAAGATTCTGTTATGAATAAACGGCAGGCTTCAATTACCCAGCACATACAGGCCCAATGTACACAGCCCATTATATCCAATAGTATTCAGGCCCAAAATATGACTAAGCCACTGAATCAAAATCAAAAGTTTGTTGAAAATTCCTTCGTCAATGAATCTATTATTGAGGACCCCCTTGAGATGATGTCACCTCTATCCATTGAATATGTGCCTCCATCCCCAGCTTCTTATCCCTCCACATGATTCTTAACCAAATCCACTATGAAACATTTTCTGTCATTCTAGAATATGGATTCAATGCATACTATCTTGAGTTGCCAATGGATTTGGATACTAAACTGATCTCTGGTTTGGAAGACTTATTGTAGGATGACATTGGAGCCTTCTATGTTCCTTGCCATTGGAGATTTCTTTTGCCACTGACCCATTGTGATAAAGGATACAATGCAGTTCATGCCTACATGCCACCATTGATTTATTGATTGCATGCCTTTGCTCCAACTTATGGAGTTGCTGCTAGCGTGCCATTTCAAAACCCAAGGCCAAGTTTTGATGGCAGACCACTAATAAAGAATTTTAAGCTCTTGTACAGCAGTAGTAAATTTAGAAATTAAGATTTCTACTCTGCCTTAAAAACAAGGTTATTGTAGAAGTTTTGGTTAATTCAGGGTACTACAAGTTTTTTTAAATAGTTGCTTCGTAATTACTTGTTTTACTATAAATATTGAGTGAATAAGTACCTCTTTTAAGTGTATTGTGCAGTTAGATTGTCAGAACGCAGTTGTCAACTTTGAACCGAATTTCCTGTTGCTCTCTCTTGCTCTCCCCTACAGTCCTCTCTTATTCTCTTCCCCATGTATTATAAGTACTTTAGTTATGTGTATTGGGCAGGTAGATTGTTAGAATACAGTTGAAAACTTCAACTAAAACTTTCCTCTCTGTTATTTCTATCCTACGTTCCTCTCTTTTTCTCTTCTCCTTGTACTCTCTCCTCTTTTCCCACCGTCTCTCTCAAATCTCCTCTATTTTTCCTCTCTACCTTATTTTGGTAACATCACATTCCAATGAACTATGAGGTGATTCACTAATCCAACTCTCAAGCAAGAATTCACAAACTCTTGTGGTTCTCAGATTATGGGAGGAAAAGAAATTAATGAATAAATCAAGTACCCGCAGCTGCATCAAAATAGTGAGCACATGAGATGGTGCAAATCAAATATACATTTTGCATTAAAGATGGGGAAGATCATTCCCTAAAACAAATATGGGTTCAACTTGATTGGAAAAAGGTTTGTTGAATCTGCAAGGGGGGTGCTAATAGGCCATAACATCGAAGCTTTCTGAATTGTTTCCTTTTGTTCTTTTCTTTTATGTTTTTTTTTTTCTTTCTTCTAGAGTTATTTGTGTGAGAGAGAGAGAGAGAGAGAGAGAGAGAGAGAGAGAGAGAGAGAGAGAGGTTTGGAGGTTTGTCTGCGTGTCCACTGAAAGTTGGATTGCACAATTGGGGTCAACAGACAACTGATGCAATAGTACCAGTATCAAACTTCCATAAAATGCCACTGTTGCAAGTTTTAACCATCACTTGGAATTAGCTACAATTCTGTGTGATGATCTTCTCTGATTGTTTGGTGCACTAAATGATATAAGGTACTTCAGTTACTCATAGAAAATAGAATCATGCCCTGATTGCCATATTCAATCCACATAACCTATAGGATGCCATTAAAAAAAGTTAGGCAGCAAAATTTTCATTTCTCCATCAACATAACAGGTATATTTCACCCTCATAATATATGTTTGACCAAGACTCAACCACACAGTTAACCATTCAAGCAACCATAAAAATCTAGCTGGGCGTCCCTATGGTCTGATTGACATTAACCGAACTGCATAAAAGATCATGAGAACCACTATCCAAAGCTTTAAAGAGGGCTAGGAACAGAATAAAAAGAGTTGGATCAAAAATAAAACCTTGTTACATGGGGATCAACCATGCCTGAACCAGCCATTCTTCACCTCATCAAAACGGTGGACCCATTTCTCTCACCTATTTGAACCTGCTCTCTGGTTTTCTGCCATTTGAGAGAAAACCCGTGTTGCAATCATATTATCATCGAAAAATTGCGCATATGGGTGTCCTTTTGGAACAAGCCGCCGATATTTCTGAAACTGTTTTTCCGCCTCATCTTTCTTCCTCAGCAGAGTGTAAATAATCCCCTGACATAAATATGGCCTAAAATCTCTGGGCTCTTCCTTCACAAGCTCCTGATAAACCTTCAAAGCATCAGTATAATTCCCCTCAATTACCTTAACCTGCGCAATCAATAGCTTAAACTCCCTCACTACATCCCTCTTCTTCTCCTTCTTGCACCTCTGCATTGCCTCATCAATTCTCTTGATCACACCATTTAATTCTCCTCCAGATTCAGACTGCGCCATTACAAGCCCATGGTAAGCTTCAACACGAAGAGGGTCCCTCTCAAGTATCTCTTCAAACTCCATTTTCGCCAATTCCGCGTCTCCACTGTAGATATGAATGTGGGCTTTCATCAACGGCCACTCGCGTTCGTCGGGCTCAATTGTAATCAAACGGTCGATAATGTCTATCGCTTCGTTAATCTTGCGACTCTTGATTTTGAGCTCCATAAGGGACCTGAGAGAGTCCACATCATCTGGGTGCGACACCAAATACTCTTCCAAGGTTTTCTCCTTCTCTTCATCTGCCACACCATTCGTTGATTCTTTGGTGGGCTCGACGGTAGCGACTGGGGCGGCGAAGATGGGCTTGTGGATGGAGCGGGCCCAGAACAGAGCAGCGGCTGCTATGGCGATGCAAGTGGTTTTAAAGAGGGGACTGAGGGTTTCAGAGAATGGGGTTTTGGGCGAATTGGGGTTTTGGGGAAAACGATCGGAGGAGGATGACTGTGCGAAGGATGAGGCTCTGATAACCCGTAATCTGTTCGACGACGACGACGGTGTTCTGAGGGAGACTGAAGAAATGGGTCCTGAGAATGAGGCGCGGTGGTGATGAACCGGGAGGGGAAGTGGCTGTTGCCTGCTGCAACGGAGTTTGGCAAGAGCCTCCATAGCGATATGGTTTTATTATGCCTTGCGCGCAAGCAGGAGGGAGAGAGACAGGGGGAGGGGGGAGCTCTAAAACCCTGATGATGGCGCAGTGGAAGGGGTGAAAAAGAGGGTTGAATATCATCAAATAAGCAATTTCGCGAGGCTTCCGCCCGCTTTTCCCAAACCGGACTGTGGGCCTAGCAAAAAGAAAAAAAAGGTTACATCTCACCATGCCCCATGCGACATCTCACCATGCCCCATGCCATCTTATTCACAAGGTTAGAGTTGTTGTAAATGAAATGAAATAGAAATGCAAAAAGTTTGGAACTATAAAAAATTAGTAGTCTAGTTTTTCAGGAACTAGACGTTGTTAATTATCTTATTATCTTATTTTATTGTATATATCTTTATATAGACAAATACATTAGTATCTCAAAGGTTAATCACATAATAAACCATTATATAGACATACCAAAGATTGTAACCTATTATTTAGATAGTCGTTCACATAAATATACATGTTTTACAATACTTCCTCTTGAATGACTATACACTATAAATATATCTCATTCAAACTTTCGCTAAGGAAAATCTTGTGGGACAAAATCTTAACGAAAGAAAAAGAGTACAATATTCATACTTCCCCTAAAAAATGCAATCAATTAAGAAATGTCCTTAAATTGTACATGTTTCTTAAAAATTGAAGTTGACAATGCTTTTGTGAATAGATCTGTTGAGTTATCACTTAAACGAATTTTGCAAATGTTAACATCTCCTTTCTTCAGAAGTTCATGAGTATAAAAGAACTTTGGTGAAATATGTTTAGTTCTATCACTTTTTATGTACCCACCTTTGATTTGTGCAATACATGTTGCATTGTTCTCGTACAATATTGTTGGCGTGTCATTCTTCAGTGATAATCAACTTGTCCCTTTAATGTATTGGATTATAGTTCTTAACCATACACATTTACGACTTGCTTCGTGAACTGTCAATATTTCTGAATGGTTTGAAGAGGTAACAGTGATCGTTTGTTTTACAGATCACCATGGGATAGCAGTATCACCACACGTAAAAATATAGCCTATTTGTGATTGAACTTTGTAAGGATCATAAAGATGTCCAGCATTAGCATATCCTTTCAACACAAACTTACTCCTTTTGAGTAAAACAAACTCATATTAGATGTGTCGCGAAGATAACGAAAAACATGTTTTACTCCATTCCAAGGTCTCTGAGTTAGTGTAGAACTAAACCTTACCAACAAATTTACCGCAAAAGTTATATCTAGTCTAGTGCAATTTGCAAGATACAAGAGTGCTCCTATTGCACTAAGATAGAGTACTTCAAGACCAAGGATTTCTTCATCATCTTCTCGAGGACGAAAAAGATCCTTTTTCACATCAAGTGAATGAACAACCATTAGGGAGCTTAATGGATAAGATTTATCCATATAAAATTTTTTCAAGATTTTTTCTATATAAGATGATTAATGAATAAGAATTCCACTTGTTAAATGTTTAATTTAAAACCAAGGCAAAATTTTGTCTTCCCAAGATCCTTCATCTCAAATTCTTTCATTAAGTAGTCAACGGTAGTTGAGATCTCTTCTGGAGTTCCCACTATATTTATGTCATCAACATAAACTGTTGTTGCTGGGTAAATTCAGTGATAACCAATGAGGTTGCTCCCTGACCTCTGTTGACCTAAAATGGATAGAAACAAAAAGACTTGGAGGACCCGGGGTGTACTATGGGGGATCACTCTGATGCCTAAGTAAAAGAGATGTTCTAGAGAAGTTGAATGCAACAGCAGAATGGGTTCAATGATTTACCTTGGCCTCTTCCCCACATCCCTTCTTATAGGGGCTAGAATTGACCCTTGGTTTATCCATCTTTATTGCGCGAGGGCGTGAATCGCTCCCGGGTCAAAAAGTATCTACGTGCATCACTCGACTATTTAAGTCGTTGGCATGGATCTCTCCTCCTCTTTATTGGATTGGAGTTGATTGCTTTTTCCAGTTGGTTTGACTTGGGGGGTGCGGGCTAGGTGTTGACTCGTTCTTATTGGTTGGGTTATTTTGGACATATCAGTTGTCCCCCCCCCCCTCAGTTTCAAATTTCTAGATGGAATTTTGAAAAGTTGCGGCGTTCCCGCATTTTCTTCCTTATCTTCAAGATGCATAGGTATATACATATGATGTTCCTCCCTTCTCTCCTCTCTATATATATATATATATATATATATATATATATATATATATATATACATTTTTTTTTTTGGCTGAGGTGTTGCTCTAAGCCGAGCTGCTGCATGGAAATATTTGTCGAGCTACTCTTCCAACCTGTTCCATAAAGCGCTTTTGCCGAGCGGGATCTTGTCGAGCTGCTCTATGGAGCAGTTTTGCCGATCCGTTCTGTCGAGCTGCTTCATGGAGTCCTTTTGTTGGGCAGATGTTGCCGAGCTGCTCCTTGGTGTGCGTTTGCCGAACAGCTCTTGTCGGGCTTCCTCATGGAGCCAATTTGCCGAGCTGCTCTTGCCGTGACGCTTCATAGGCAAATTTGTCGAGCTACTTCATGGGTGATTTTGCCGAGTTGCTTCATGGGTGATTTTGCCGAGCTGTTTCATGGAGCACTTTGGCCAAGCAGATCTTGTTGACCTGCTTCATGGCGCGAATTTGCCAAGTTGCTTCATGGAGCTTTTTTATCGAACAGCTTTTACCGAGCTGCTTCATGGTGCAAATTTTCCGAGCTGCTTCTTGGAGCATTTTTACGAGCAACTCTTGTTGAGCTGCTTCATGGAGCACTTTGGCCGAGCAGATCTTGCCGAGCTGCTTCATGGCGCGAATTTGTCAAGCTGCTTCATGGAGCATTTTTACGAGTGGCTCTTATTGAGCTACTTCACGGGTGAGTTTGCCGAGTTGCTTCATAGAGTACTTTTGCTGAGCAGATCTTGCCAAGCCACTTCATGGAGCAAATTTGCCGAGCTGTTCTGCCAAGCTGCTTCATAGAGCGCTTTTGCCGAGCAAATCTTGCCGAGTCGCTTCATGGAGCAAATTTGCCGAGCTGTTTTGCTGAGCTACTTCATGGAGCGCTTTTTCTGGGTAGATCTTGCCGAGCTTCTCCTTGGTGTGCGTTTGCCAAACAGCTTTTGCCGAGCTTCCTTATGGAGCAAATTTGTCGAGCTGCTCCATGGAACACTTTTGTCGAGTTGCTTCATAGAGCGCTTTTGCCGAACAGCTCTTGCTAGGCTACCTTATGGAGTGAATTTGTTGAGCTGCTCCATGGAGCAATTTGGCCAAGCCGCTTCATGGAGCACTTTGCTGAGCAAATATTGCCGAATTGCCTCATAGAGCACTTTTTTGGGGCGAATCTTGCTGAGTAGAGTCATGTTCGTCAGTTGGCTTGACGAGTCGTGCTCGTCAGTTGGGCCTATTCCGCCTATCGAGTTGTACTCATTTGCTAGGCAATTGTTGGCCTCACGAGTCGTACTCGTCAATTGGGTCTATTCCGCCTACTGAGTCGTGCTCATTTTCTATGCTGTTGTTGGCCTCACGAGTCATGCTCGTCAGTTGGGCTTGTTCTGCCTAATGAGTTGTGCTCATTTGTTGGGCTGTTGTTGGCCTCACGAGTCATGCTCGTCAATTGGGTATGTTCAGCCTAATGAGTCATGTTCATTTGCTAGGCTGTTGTTGGTCTCACGAGTCGTGCTCGTCAGTTGGGCCTGTTCCGCCTAGTGAGTCGTGCTCATTTGTGGGATTGTTAGTCTGTCAGGCTCGACTGGGCTTTTCTCATTTGATGAGATGTTCTCATTTATGGGGGATGTCAGTTTGATGCTTTTTTCGAGGTGACGTTGCAGTCGTTTCGAGGCACCGCCCCTCTTGCAGAAGTGTAATAAGTGCATGTTAAATCAATCATACCTTGGGAAGTCGCGAATTCTTGGTATTGACATCATGGCAGCGCGCGTACAGAGATTTTCGTATGTACAGGGATTTTTGTGTCCTTTCCCTCTAGACGCAATCCCTTTTTGGCTTACGAGGTCTCTCGAGATTCCAACTCTCGGGGATCCGTGCAGCCTATTCTCTATAAAGGCAGGGCCCCCTTCATTTGCTTCTCATCTCATTCGAAGGGGTTTCTACTTGTCATAGGTACGCTCTCCTTTGACTCCTCTCCTTGCTTTTCTCCATCTTTGTGTTAAATTGCATGTTTGTTTTGTTGTTCTTTATGTTCTTCACTGATCTTGCTAGAACTTTGCTTGTTTGATCTTCTTTTGTTTGGTAGCTTTGTTGTTTTCACACAAAATTTATCCGTTTGATCTGTTTTGGCATCTTTTATTCCTTGTTTTTGTGGGAGGCTTGCCTATTTGATCTACTTGTAAAATCTTTGTCTCATTCGTTCTGCATTTTTCTTTTGTGATGGAGTCTTCCTCGCAACCGGTGAGGGCTCCAACTACTGTAAGGAACACTTGATGTGACCTGACCCCCTTAGATATACAAAATGTTCGATACTTTTTTGTCATCCCCTCTAATATTACTATTAGGTTGCCCGCCAGCACGAAGTCAGTTCTTGATCTGAGCTCTAAGGAGCTTTGCCTGTACATTGATTATTTGGACCTAGGTCTTAGACTCCCTTTTCCCCCCTTTATTTTCTAACGTGTTACGTTTTTACCGAATAGCACCGTCACAACTAGTTTCGAACTCCTACCTATCACTAGCTTGCTTTGTCGTCCTTCTGCTCCGACTAGGTCATCAGCTTACAGTGCCTCTCTTTCGGAGTTGCTTCCAAATGTGGACGCATTCTGTAGAGAAGGAGTTGTATTATTTCAACTCTTTGTCGAGTTATAAACTTTTTACCATGAGCAGCTCTTCCATACACAATTGGAAGTCTTGGTACTTCTTCGCCTCGGGAGAGTTGAACTATACGGGTTCTCTAGTTTGGTCTGCTCCTTTAGATGGTGATGTTCTTCTTCCTTACCTCATTTTTTTTTATACAAAGCTACGTGTGGGATACCCAATTACTTACTTGTTTTCCTCTCCCCTTTTGTTGTAGTTCGGGTGCACCACATTCTTCCGAGGCTTTCTCTCGACGACCAGGCCATTTTGAAGGAATTACGAGCCCTTGTTCAGCAGGGGATTGTCCCTCACAAGGAGCTACTCAAGGAGCGAGTCCTCGTGTAGTGGGGGATTAGCCCCGTTTCCCCAAGTCTTGTCTTGCCTTCGATTTCCATATATATACTCATATACTTTCGTAGTTTTTGGTGTTTTTATCCCCTTTTTGTACTTTTTTAGATATGGATTTCAAAAAATATGAATCTCTCATGGGGGAGGCCAAGAAGCAAAGAGCGAGTAGGAGTAGGAAGAAGAGAAGAGAGCTTGAAGGAGAATCATCTTAGAGAGATGCCCCTGCTGCAGGTGACAATGAGGCCCCCGTTGGGGAGAACCTCACGGCGGCACCTCCACCAGTCCTTGTGGCTTATAATGAGGCGATTTTTCATAAGCCGACTCGTTCTGCTTCCGCTCTACGTCGAGCGGTCCACGTGGAAGACTTCATGCAGGCTTAGTATTCTCTTCCCGACATGCTTTCGGCGAAGATTCAGCACACCTCTTATCAGGTATCGGATTAGTTTATGCTTCTTAACTAGTTTTTTCTTCTTTTTAGATGGAGTTTAACTAATCTATTCTCCGTTGTCTTTTCTTTTCAGCTGGCGACAATGGTGTTGGCATAGGAAGAGAAGGTTGCTGAGATGTACTGCTAGACTTTGGATGCGTGGGAAAAATATGTAGTCTCTCAAAACGAACTGTACTTCTAGACTTTGGATGCGTGGGAAAAATATGTAGTCTCTCAAAACGAACTCCATGATGTCGAGAACCAAGAACGGGTCCTCCAGTTGGAAATTGAGCGGATCCGTAGAAAGGAAATTCCCACTACTACCACTGCTGCTGCTACTGATGCGGCACGAGCCGAAGTAAAGCAGTACAAGGACTCTTCGCAATTCGTGATGGACACCGCCAAGACTTATCGAGTGGGGTTCAAGAGGTGCCGAGAACAAGTGAAGACTAAGCATCCTGATCTTCCTTTGGACGGTGTGAGTTCGCACAGTTATGGATGCGAGAGTCCAGACTTTGCGGAGGAGATGGACGAGGAGGAAGAGATGGAAGAAAAGGAAGCTGGAGAGGGGAGCAAAGCGAGCTAGTTTGCTGAAACTTCATTTGTCATTTTGTTCAACTTTATTGAAATAGTACAACTGTTGTAATTGGAATTTTATTACTATGTTGCATGAAACACTTATGAATAGTATTTTTTTAACATATCAGAGTTTCACGTATTATTAACCTTCTTTCCTCCTATGTCCTCTAGTTTGCATGTCCTTGGTTTTATCTCTGCTATAACTCGGTATGGACCTTCCCAGTTCGACTTTAGCTTTTATGAGCCTAAGTCTTGTGTGCCATTTCGCGTCTTCCTGAGAACCAAGTCTCCGGGCTGGAAGTTTCGCACTCTTACTCAGTTGTTGTAGTATTTTGCCACCCTTTGTTGGTAAGCCGTGACTTTTATACTGGCCTGATCTTGTCTCTCCTCCAGCAAGTCTATTTACGCCCCGAGCTCGTCATTGTTGTCTTGCTCGTTGAAGTATTGCCTTCGCCAAGAGGGGACCCTACTTCTACAGGTATAACTGCTTCTACACCAAAAGCGAGCATAAATGGGGTTTCCCCTGTTGCCGCTCGTTGGGTAGTGTGGTATGCCCAGATGATAGAGGGAAGTTCCTTTGTTCACCTGCCTTGCATGGATTCGAGCCACGTCCTCAAGCTGTACAGTATTGTGTGGTTCATGTTTTCCACTTGTCCATTGCTTTAAGGGTGTGCCACTGACGCAAATACGTGTTTAATGGATAGGTCCGAACAGAATTTTTTGAAGCGCTTATTGTCGAACTGTCTTCCATGGTCGGTGATTATGGCCCATGAAATTCCAAACCGGCAGACCACTGATGTCCAAACAAATCATGTGATGTTTCGCTCGGTTATGTGGACTAGAGCTTCGACCTCTACCCACTTAGTGAAATAATCAATTGCCACCACCAAGAATTTCCTTTGACCAGTTGTTGGGGGCAAAGGTCTCAAGATATCTATTCCCCATTGGGTGAAGGCATAGAGGCTAGTTAGAGGGGAGAGGGGATTGGACGGTATGTGTGGGATTCCCACGCACCGCTGGCACTTGTCACATTGTTTGACGAGCTCGATCGCGTCCTTCCTCATTGTGGGCCAGTAAAATCCTTGCCGCAAGGCTTTGTAAGCCAGGGCCCTATTGGCTAGATGATTTCCACATACCCCTTCATGGATTTCCTTTAGTATGTACTCTCCTTTTCAACGAAGGTACGGTAATGATAAGGATGGTCTATACAGCTCTTGGTTTATCAATGTGTATCTCGCTGCCTTCCTTCTCACCTTACTATACTCGTTGTTATTCCCTGGTAGGGATCCATCATGGAGGTATTGCAATAGAGGCACCCTCAAATCCCCTTCGTCGATTTCGGGTTCCAGCAGGTTAATGCTGCACTCCTCGTAGAGGGTTTTCCGACCTGCTTTAGGTAAATAGCATCGCTCCATTCCGAGCTGGTTGCTGAGGCCAATTTTGCGAGGGCATCAGTCTTGGCATTCTCAATCCTTGGAACACTCTCTATATCAAAATGAATGACGATCCTTGCGTATTCTTGGGCCTTGGCCAGATACTTCTTCATTTTTTGATCCTTAGCCTCAAATTCTCCTTTCACCTGCTCTACCACCAACTGGGAATCACTTGACACTTTGATCTGTGCTACCCCTAGTGTTTCTGCCAGGTGCAAACCTACTAACAAGGCTTCGTACTCAGCATCATTGTTCGTTGTTGAGAACCCTAGCTTTAGTGCACAAAGAGTCTTGGTACCATCCAGTGTCGTGAGGATAAATCCTGCCCCTCCTCCAGCGACGTTGGATGACCCATCAACGTGTAGTGCCCATGCACATGACTTTCCTGTCACTTTGGGGAGTCTTTCGACTGAGAAATCGGCAAGCACCTGGGCCTTGACAGTAGGCCTTGACAGTTATTGTTTGTCGAATTCACCAAATTCAATGGACCACTTCGTCATCCTTCCCGAGCTCTCTGGCCGTTGAAGAATCTGCCTTAGTGGTAGGTTGGTCAGCACAATTATCTTGTGGGCCTGAAAGTAGGGCCTTAATTTTCGTGCAGTATAGATGATGGAGAAAGCTGCCTTTTTAGCCGTACTGTAATTCTTTTCGGCTTCGCTCAGCACCTTGCTAGTGTAGTATATGGGTTGATGTTGCCTGCCTTCTTCCCGGACTAGAACTGAGCTGACCGCATTTGCTGTTGATGCTATATATAAGTATAGGTCTTCTCCTGTTTTTGTTTTCGTTAAGAGAGGTGGGGAGCTAAGGTACTGTTTGAGCTGTTCGAAGGCTTTGCTCTACTCCTCCCCCCTTTCAAATCCTCCTTGCTTCCTTAGTACTTTGAAGAAGGGTAAGTCTTTGTCTCCTGAGTAGGAGACGAACATGCTGAGGGAGGTTATCCTTTTGGTTAATACTTGGATCTCCTTTTTCGTCCGCGGAGCCTCCATTTCTAGCAGTGCTTGTATTTTTTCCGGGTTGGCCTCTATACCTCTGTGTGTCACTATAAATCTAGGGAACTTTCCTGTTGAGACATCGAGCACGCACTTTGATGGGTTTAGTTTCATGTGGTATCTATGCAAAAGTCCAAACGTCTCCCTCAGGTCTTCGCAATGCTTCTCTTCTTTTAAGCTTTTTACCAGCATGTCGTCTATGTATGCCTCCATAGTTTTTCCAAGATGATTTTTAAATATTCTGTTCACCAACCTCTGGTATGTGACCCCCCGCATTCTTTAATCCGAAGGGCATGATTCGGTAACAGTATAGCCCCCTCTCGTTGATAGAAGATGTTTTCTCTTCGTCAGCTTGATCTATGGGGATTTGATTGTACCCCAAGTAGGCGTCCATAAAGCTGAGAAGTTCATGTCCGGAAGTCGAATCTACCAGCTGATCGATTCGGGGAAGAGGGAAGCTATCCTTCGGACGTGCCTTATTTAGATATGTGAAGTCTATGTAGGTGTGCCATTTTCTGTTCGACTTCCTTACTATAACCACATTGCTTAGCCACTCCGAGTAGTTCACCTCCCTGATGAAGTTGACTTGCACCAGCTTTGTCACCTCCTCATCAATTACCTGGATTCACTCCATCGCGAAACTCCTTTTCTTCTGCTTTACGGGTTGGTGGTTAGGGTCAACCTGCAACCTATGTTCTATGATGGCAGGATCGATGCCCAGCATGTCTTCGGCCGACTAAGCGAACACGTCCGCGAATTCGTTTAGCAGCTTGCTTAGCTCTGCTTTCAAGGTGTCAGGCAGGCGACTCCCGACCTGTACACATCTCTCCTGTTGGCCGTTTAGAGGAACATGAGTAATGCCATCATCTACTATGCTGATTTGGGGATATTCCCCCCTCACTTCTAGATCTTCCACAATTAAGGTTTCTATCGCCTCCATTTTTCCTTTTAAGGCCATAACATAGCAGTTCTGAGCTGCCGCTTGATCTCCCTTGACCACCCCTGTCCCATGGGGCATAGGGAATTTCATTTTAAGGTGGTATGTCGATGTTACAGCCCAAATTGCATTAAGCAAAGGGCAGCCCAATATGATATTGTATACTAAAGGCCGGTCGACCACCAGGAACTCTATCAGTGAAGTAACTTGCTGCGGGGTTGTCCCCATTGTCACTGGTAGTGTGATCATCCCTATGGGATGAACTACAACTCCACGAAACCCAACTAGGGGGATTGAGATTGGTTTAAGTCGTTCCTTACCAATCTTCATTCCTTCGAGTACTGACCAGAACATAACATTTGTCGAGCTCCCATTATCTATCAATACGCGTCTAACTTTGTAGTTCGCTACCAACAGAGAGAGTACCAATGCATCGTCATGTGGCTGTTGTATTCCTTTTTCGTCTCTACTGTCAAAGATGATATCATCATCTTGTTTGTTTCTTTTGCTACTTGGTTCCCCTCTCTCTACTGAGTGCACTTGTTTAGCGTACCTTTTGCGGGCACCTCCACTAGGAGATCCTCCGAAGATCACTCCAATTTCCCCTATGACGTGCTCTTCCTTCTCTTTCGCATTGGGTCTCCTTTGCTCGTGAGGTTCCCTTTGTGGATCTTCTTTCTTTATAAACCTTGACAGGTATTCCCGTTTTATTAAGGCTTTAATCTCATTTTTTCAGCTAAATGCATTCCTCTGTGTCGTGGCCGTGATCCCTATGGAATTGGAAAAACTTGGACATGTTTCGTTTATGTAAAGGGGTCTGCATAGGTTTGGGCTACAATACATACTCCTTCTTTCTTATCTGCATCAGTACTTCAGAACGCGGTACATTTAAAGGTGTATAGATGGAGAACTTACTGGATTACCCTCTCACTTTAGGGTTAGAGAACAGCTTGCTAGTCTCGTGCCTCTTCGTGGATCTAGAGGATTCTCCCATCTCCCGGCTATTAGTTTTCTTTTTCATCTCCATGCGATTTCCCCTTGTGTCCATCATTTCCTCAAGGTTAATGTATTTCTACGCTTGGGCCATCAGTTTTCCCATGTCAATCGGAGGCTTCTTCCCTAAGGAGTACAGGAAGCTTCAGGGCTGAAGGGTCGTGGTCAGAGCTGCCAAGGCAACCCCCATGTCTAGGTTGTGAATTTCCAAGGTCACAACATTGAAGCGATGCATTAATTTTTTTAATGTCTCCCTAGACCATACTCATTAGGTGGGATGTCGTTTTGACGATCCTTAGGGATGATGAACAGCTGCTTCAACTTCGAGAAAAAGCCAATTGATCCAGTTCGTAGGGTCTGGTACCAATCTCTGGCACTACCTTTAAGGGTTGCTGCAAAATCTTGGCATACAATGGCATCAAGAGCGCCTTGCAGCTGCATTAAAACCCTGAAGGTATCCAAGTGGTCGATTGGATCGGAGAGACCTTTGTACCTTTCAAAAGTAGGCATCTTAAATCTACTTGGCAATGGGGCCTCCATCACTTCTCTAGTGAACGGCAACTCTGAGGATCTTGGAGACGCTTCCCCATAGAAGAGGTTCGTCTTGCCTTCTTTCATTATTTTTTTCTATCTGATCAATTTTCTTGATTCTCTCCTCCAGCTCAGAGGACCTTTGTTGGTTGATATCTACGCTATTTGCGTCTTCTACCTTTTTGGCGGGGAAGGTTTTATCCTCGCTCTCCTTTGGTTCCTCTGCTTTTTTGAGTGGATCGGGACTCACCTGTTGTTGACCGGGGGGGGGGGGGGTATGTCCTTCCTGACTCTTTTGCTACAAGAGTAGTTTGAACATATCCTCCATCTTCTTCTGGAAGGCAATGAACTCTTCTCTGGTGACTCCCGAAGGTACTGTGAGCGTGGAGTGGATGGATAGAGGTGACTCTTTTTTGGTGGGGCCAGAGCTAGAGCCGTGTGTGGTTGGCATTTTTTGAACATCGAAGGTCCAGAGCAAAAGATGAGTGCCTCTTTGGAGCAATTCCCACAGACGACGCCAACTGTTGCTGGGTAAATTCAGTGATAATCAATGAGGCTGCTCCCCGACTTCCGTTAACCTGAAATGGATAGAAACAAAAAGACTTGGAGGACCCGGGGTGTACTCCGGGGGATCACTCTGATGCCTAAGTAAGAGGGATGCTCTAGAGAAGCTGAATGCAACAGCAAAATGGGTTCAATGACTTATCTTGGCCTCTTCCCCACATCCCTTCTTATAGGGGTTCGAGTTGACCCTTGGTTGATCCTTCTTTATTGTGCGAGGGTGTAAATCGTTCCAGGGTCATAAAGTGTCTGTGTGCATCACTTGGCTATTTAAGCCGTTGGTGTGGATCTCTCATCCTCTTTATTGGATTGGAGTTGATTGCTCTCGCCAGTAGGTTTGACTTGGGGGGGTGTGGGCTAGGTGTTGACTCACTCTTATTGGCTGGGTTATTTTGGGCATATCAACTGCAACTATAGCAAATCCAGAATTTATCTTCTTAATGAAAACACAAGGACAAATAAGATTATTTTCATATCCAATTTTCAACAAATATTCACTTAGACAATTGTATCACATTCGTTCATATTGCTTCAATCCATACAAGGATCTTTGTAATTTAACATAATACATTTGTCATTGTTTTTTATTTTATGCTTCAGGCATTTTAAATCCTTCAAGGATTTTCATATATATATATATATTTATGTCATTATCCAATGAGCCATAAAAATAAGTTGTTACTACGTTCACGAGGCATATGTCCGTCCTTCAGAAACCGTTAAACTAATTAAAAATCTAAAAGTAACTACATTCATAACAGGGGAATAAGTCTCAGTATAATCTATAACAAACCTTTGGGAGAAACCTTATGCTACAAGACGCGTCTTGTATCTCACAATTTCATTCATTTCATTTCTTTTACGTGCAAAAACCCATTTATACCCGACAAGTTTGACATTCTCAGGTGTTTGGACTACTGGTTCAAATACCTTACGTTTGGCTAATGAGTATAGCTCAGCCTGTATTGCTTCTTTCCATTTTGGCCATTCATTTCGATATCGACATTCTTCTACAGTTTGAGGCTCAGGCTCATTATCATTAATAATTTCTAAAGCAATCGCATATGAAAACACATTGTCAACAACAACTTCATTTCTTCTCCGCATATTTCCAAATTTTAATGAGATCTCATAATTTTCCAGTACCGAAACCACTTCTGGTGTTGCTTCTGTGGAAATATGGGATTGTTGATCTATATTTCTTTTAACCTTTTCTTAAGTGTTAATGAACTCTTTTGGAGTGTCACTTTTATTCATTTCCTTTTTCTTTCAAAGAACAGTATCATTTACATCAATTGGTCTACCACACTTTTGGCGCACTTTAGATTCATTAGTTGCTATTCCCATTGGGTGTTCTTCATGAACAATCAATCTAGTAGGAATATTTGCGGCCAAAACATGTGATTGAGTGAACCTTTTGGTGTCTATAAAAACATTTGACAATTGATTTGCAGCATTCTAAAAATGAATTATTCTTTGAACTTCAAGTTCATATTGATTTGTGCGTGTATCAAGATTAGACAAAGTAGGCGTGTTCTAACAAATTTCTTATGTTTTTAATCCTTTGCCTTTGCCTTCTCCTAATGACGGGAAAACTGATTCATCAAATTGACAATCTAGAAATCTTGTTCTAAAAAGATCACTTGTTAGTGGTTCAAGATATCTAATGATAGAAGGAAAATCAAAACCAATATAAATACCAAGCTGACGTTGTGGTCCCATCTTACTTCATTGTGCAGGTGCAATAGGAACCTATACAGCACCACCAAAAGTTCTAAGATGAAATATATTAGGTTGGTGGTTACACACAAGTTGTGAAAGTGAAAACTTGTGATATGTAGTTGGTCTAATTCTAATCAAAGACGCAACATGCACTATAGCATGACCCCAAGCAGGTGCAGGAAGTTTTGATCGCATAAGCATAGGTCTAGCAATAAATTGTAAACGCTTAATGAAGGATTCCACTAAACCATTTTGTGTATGAATGTTAGAAATGGTGTATTCCCAAGAGGGGGAGTGAATTGGGTATTTAAAATTTATTCCTAGGTATATCCAAATCAGCAGTAGTAATACTCAACCTAGGGTCTGTTTATATACTCATAAACCTAAATGCGTAGATAAATGAAAGATGCTAAAATTAAATCATGCGCAACATTCACACAATAACATACATGTGTAGGAATATAAATTGGGAAAATATAAAACATGACACACATGATATGTTATCAGGGTTCGGCCAATACTGCCTACGTCTCCGCCTTGAGCTCACAAGCAAGAGGGTTTCCACTATGGCTCACTTAATGGGTGGAGTGGGACCGTTTACAACCAAGTCAATTAATGGGGCTGACCTCAACCTACAACTATACCTTACTAGGATGGTGCACCTAGCTTTCCTAACCGAGTCAAATTCAATTTGAAACTTTTACCAGGGCAAGTCTCCCTCTTCAGGCCCATGCTTGGAATACAATAATCAATATGAAATTACGTACAATTTAAATGCTTCTCTAATAAGCATATTTGCACTGATATCAATCAATGCACAACACACAGATATGAATTATAAGCTCAATGCCAAAGAAGTGTAATCACACTAAATCTGTGAATAGTCAATCAAGTGCAAGAGTGTATTCTCAAACTATCTTTGAAACAATATATCAATATACCTTAATCACAAGTAGGATTTCAAAGATATCTAAATATAACGATCAAATATCTCAAAAATGATTTTTGAAAATGTTATGCACAAGAGATATTTGAGTATAAGCTTGTAAAAAATATTTTGCTTCACAAATTACAATACAAGCTTAGGAGTCTTGTAATACAAATGCTAAGACTCTCAAGCTACCAAGCTTTCCCCACACAATAGATTTATTGATTAAATCAGGGGGGAAAACTTTGGACTAAACTCTCAATTGAAAAGCAATCACACAATCAAAACAATGAGAGTTATAGCTTTGTAGGATCTCTCAAGATATACTCACTCTAAAAGATTTTGCAAGGGAATAGTAAAAGGATGAGTATTTGGCTTAGTATATGAATAAAAGGCTCTGAAAAATTCAGAGGATATTTCGTTAATCAAATTCCTAATCTTGTCTTAATTTTTGCAAATAAACTCATATATATAGACACCTTCAAAATTTTAACCGTTGGGATATAGTGGGAATTATTAAAATTGTTTTAACCCAATTTAACTTAAATAACCTCTTGTTACTGGAATTAAAAATATAGCAACTCGAGAGGTTTGGTCGACCGTACTTGAGGTTCGGTCAACCCAATTGCCAGGTTCGGTCGACTGAGGCGTTTTTGAACTGTAGGTTTGGTCAACCGGACTTGAGGCGATTTTAGAACCTTCGAGGTTCGGTCAACTAGATTGAGTTCGGTTGATCGAACTTGGGTGTTCGGTCGACCAAGCCATTTTTCTACTATCAGTTCGGTCGACCATGGCATTGGGATTACCGCACGTGTTAATTCGGCTGACAAGGGCGTTGCTGCCAATTTTGAGGTCAGTCAATCGAAGGGTCAAACCATTGACCCTGGGGAGGTTCGGTCAACCGAAGTGCTCTAAGTGTTGGGTTTCAGTTGGCTGAACATGCCAATATTGTCCATTTCGGTCCTATTCTTCTTATGAAGTTGCCCCTATTCACATGATAATTAATTCTAAGATATATGGGGGTTTTTTCATGCAATATATTGGGACCTATGGTTAGACTAAGGTCTTTGAGCTTTTTAATTTATCCCAAAAATCAGGCGTCGATCGACCAATCCCTATGGTCCATCTATGGTCTTGAGCTTATAATTCCTACCATGCACGACGTGCATTAATTATTACAGACTGATAGATAATTATTATAGACTCGAATGATAAATATAAAAATATAATAAAACTTGAAACACAAATCGATCTTCATGCGCTGCTCCTTTGTAACTTATGGAATACGCCGGGGTATGCTCGTTCAGGTGCTCTTACGGCTTCCACATTGCATCATCATCTATGCTAACTAAAACATAAACCTACTCAAGTACTCAAAGCACATGGATGAGATACCGTGGTTTGTCATAATCAAAACAGGGATCTGACCAAAAAGTTAACAATGAACATGTGCAATAGAATGTTCAACACTTATTCCTATTGATATGCACGTCACGTCCCGAACCCGTAAATGGGTCCCATGTGTGAATATAGTAACCGAACCTGTCTCTGTATCAATTCAAGAATACATGATACAATGCAATAAGAGGGTCCGACCCCGTGAGGTACATGGATGCCATATACACATACACATATACATCCATACTCATTAGTTATGCAGCGAAAAATGCTTCATCTATCTATATAACATACCATACCAGAGTCTGTATAAACCTAGGATACACAAACCCATACAATATTAAGGTATACAATCCCATAAATACCGTACATACTCCGGGTGTCTACAAAAACCATCACGACAACCTGGTTTCAAAATCTTGTACCTAATTCGGTACTAATAACAGCTAAAGACACCCCCGCTTCCATTTGCTAGGATGCTAAATACGGCTACCTGATGGACCTGAAAACATTGTACATACATTCGGGGTGAGACACCTCTTAGTAAGGAAGAAAGCAGGTCATATCAGTGTGTGACATACCAGTGTTATTTTATGTAATACATAACACTATACAATACGATACAGTTCGAAACATTTCTATACAGTTCCATACAGTTCTAGTATTTTCACAAATTCATTCCAAAACATACGATACCCAAAACATATGGTCAGTGTCGTCACACTAATATGCAACTACGCTATGAAATCCAAAACTTCACAGCGATTACATTGTCAATATGATGTAGCTCACACAAGTATGCAACTACTCTATGAATCTGAAGTTTTGCAGCGATTACATTGCCAACGTGCAACTACTCCATGAAACCTGAAACTTCACAGTGATTACATTGCCAATACAGTGTAGCTCACACCCCTCGGTGACCAGCGGAGATACGTAGTGACATTTCACACCCTCGAATATAGAGCCGGACACTCTCGCCCACGATTTTCACACCAGTACATGGCGCAACGTTTGGTAATTAGCCGCCACATAGTTGTTTCGGCATACGGTAATTAGCCGCCACTAGCTGATTTCACAAAACCTAGAATCATTTTGGAGCTCACACTCCTATACATATCAGCGTACTGTAATTAGCTGCCACTCGCTATTTTACAAAATACTTGGAACAATTACATACAACACATACCACACTTATTTGGTTTACGACAAATCATATCGTTTTCCAATTCAAGTATACAGTTTATGCAAATATGGGTAACAATCATCTCAATAATACAGTTTAAAAAAAAGCGAATGGTTTTCCAAATAAAGTAGAGATGATACCCGAAATTGCCAAATTTTTACGAAAACTGTAACCCAAAAATCTCATATTTTTACCCGATAGATTTCCCCAAATAAGTTACCAAAACTTACATATGATCATAGCCTACAAGTTTACCAATCCTGATTTCGAAAATAAACTGATATAAACTGAATCCCCTTACCTTAACCCGAATTCCAATCACAAACTCTACGGTCCTCAAAACCACGAACCGAGACTCCAAAACCTACAAACCATAGTACAATACATGCTTACAATTCGTACTACTACACATATTCTGAATCAGATACGAAAACCGAGCCTTACCTCGATTTTTACCCGAAACCCGAAACTGCTTGAAACGAGATTCTGATCCACTAGAAACGTAGAGAATCCTTCCCTGATCCTCGCAGTAACATCATATTTATGAATTTGGCGATGAACGATGAAGAAATCAAGAGAGAGAGAGAGAGAGAGAGAGAGAGAGAGAGAGAGAGAGAGAGAGAGAGAGAGAGAGCTTCGAGTTGTAGAGAGAGAGAGTGAGATTTTTTAGCAAACTTAGCTTGGAAGCAACCCTTTTGGATATTTATAGCCCTTTGACTTGGGTGAATTCGTCGATGAATTGGCATCCTCATCGACGAGTCCGCCATTACCTTCGTCGACAAGACAGTAGCCTCGTCGACGAGCCTGATATTTCCAATTTTTTTCCGAACCTCTCGACATTCCCTCGTCGACGAGACACTAAATTTCGTCGCCGAGAACAGAAGGAACTTCATCGACGAACTCTGACTTAGTCGACAAAGCTCGCCCAAATTACCACTTTACCCTTCTTTCAAATATTAAATCCACATACTACGGTTCGGGTTCTTACAATGTAACAGTCATAAAATGCTTTTGAAGAAAATTCACCCACATTATCTAAACAGATAGTCTAAATGGAATGATCAGGAAAACTTGATCTTAACTTTATTATTTGAGTAAGAAATTTAGAAAAAGCAACATTACGAGTTGAAAGAAGACAAACATGTGACTATCGAGTGGAAGCATCAATTAAAACCATGAAATATCAAAATGGTACGCAAGATGGATGGATTGGACCACAAATATCTCCTTGTATTCTTTGCAGAAAAGATGGAGACTCTAAGGATAATTTAGATGGAGAAGGTCTAACAAGTAGTTTTCCTTGAACACAAGAAGTACAAAAATAATCACCAATTAAAAGAACTTTTTGATCCTATAATGGATGTCCATATGTATTTTCAGTGATTTGTCGCATCATAGTTGAATCAAGATGGCCAAGATGATCATGGCAAAGTATAAAACTTCTAACTCGGAGCACTTCTGGTGCATAAAATTTGATTCAACCATCCTTATTTTTGTGAAATATAGGCTAGATGAAAAACTTGAAAATTTTTCTAATATGATCATCTGGTTTGAAACTGTAGATATAATAAAAAGATATTCCATATCTCTTTAATTTTTGGTTTCAACATGATATCCATTGCGACGTATATCTTTAAAACTTAGTAGACTTCTTCGGGATCTACTAGAATACAACACATCATCAATATAGAATTTTGTCCCATTTGGAAACATAATGTGAACTCTTCTAGAGCCTTTTATTACATTTGTAGAGTCAGATATTGTATTAACATTAATTTAAGCTAATGTTAATTGCAAGAAATATTTTTTAACATGAAGAATGGTGTGAGTCGTGCCACTGTCTACCAAACACATGTCATCCCCCATTTTATCAAATTTATTTTATATGATCTAGTAAATGAAAAGTAAAATTTAAGAATTAGGAAAGATAACAAAATATTACCAAACATATTATATGTAAAACTTTTAATAAAAAAAATTACATAAGTTAGTTTTTTTTTCAAAATAACATAAACATGAAGATAATTTAATAGTAGACATTTCCATCCCTAATCAAATGATCAATTTTGCCACTAGGATCCTAAAAAAAATTAGAAACATCAAAATCAACATCCAAAGGAGACTCATACTTAGCATCAATGGGTTCAGACAAATTCACTTCAACATTTTTCCCATTTCCTTTTAATGATGCCTTGTAAAGATCAACTAGGTGTTTAGGTGTGCGACATATTCGAGACCAATGACCTTTTGTTCCACACCTATAGCAAATATTGTCATTATTTTGCACTTTGTTATTTTGTTCAAAGCTTTCTTTATTTTTTGCCCATTTATTTTGAGTCTTTTTAGCACCTTTGCTTTCAAACTTTGAAGGATGATCATCACGGGTCCAACAATTTTTCCTACCACGATCCCTTTTACCACCACGACCTCGTCCATGACCTTGAGAAAAAGCCATATTCACTTTAGGGAATAGTATTGAGCCAGTTGGACGAGATTGATGATTTTTTAACAAAAAATCATTATTTTGTTTGGCCACAAGTAAATAAGAAATTAACTCAAGATATTTTGTAAATCTACGCTCTCAATATTGCTACTGCAGGAGCACATTCGAGGCATGAAAAGTTGAATGTATTTTTTCTAACATATCATCGTCGGTAATATTTTCTCCACATAAATTCAATTGAGAGCTGATTTTAAATAATGCTGAATTATATTCACTTACAATTTTAAAATCTTGCAGTCATAAGTGTATCCAATCATATCGAGTTTTTGAAAGAATTACCATTTTTTGGTGTTCATATCTCTCCTTTAAGTTGTTCCAAAGGACTAATGAATCTTTAATAGTAAGGTACTCAATTTTCAATTCTTCGTGTAAATGGTGTTGAAGGAAAATCAAACATCTTACAGGGATGTTTGATTTCCTTCTTAAATTGTATTTCCAAATTTCATTATATTAAGGTGAATCTCAGCATCAAGTACCCATGACAAATAATTTCTTCTAGAAATATCAAGGGCAACGAATTCAAGCTTTGTGAGATTTGGCATCATAAAGTCACTTTGAAAACAAATAAAAATTCAAAGTTAGGTAAATATTAAATGGAAACGTTATTCTCACATATATCCCAACATAAAAATATTTAAGGACACATACTCAAGATAAGAGATATAGTTAACATATAAATATAGTTTGACGAAAAACTAAAGTTATATAGATAACAAATGTTCAAAGAAACAAGATTCTTATTTTAGAATAATACCAACGAAACTTGTTATACCATTAGAGACTTGATCGTACTGATAACGTGTTGTAAATGAAATAAAAGAGGAATACAAAAAGTTTGAAATTATAAAAATTTAACAGTCTAGTTCTTTAGGAACTAAATGTTGCTAATCATCTTATTATCTCATTTTGTTATAAAGCATGGTCTTATACAGGCAAATACATTGGCATCCCAAAAGTTAACCACATAATGAACCATTATGTGGGCATACCAATGCTTGTAACCTATTATTTAGATAGTCATCCACATAAATATACATGTTTAACAACAAGATTAGTTTTAGTAAATTAATTATAATTAACTATCCAAAAAGTTATATTATTACTATAAAATAATTAATAATACAAAATATTTTAGGAGTCAATAACAAAGAATAAATAAAAAATAATTATTTTTAAATTTTATCAAAATATTTATCCTTTTCTTATTGCATGTTGAATGATATTATTAGGAATATAAAAAATAATTATTATTCTTTTAATCTTAAAAATTTAAATTATGTTCTATTTTATTCCAAGGAATAACTATTCCGCATAATTAAATGAGAATTTATAAGTACACGTGATCTTATCATCATATGCCTCTAAAAAATTAAATTTTAATTTTTTAAAAATTTGAAAATTTTAGAGTATATAATTAATTATTATTTTTAACTCCTACACTATTAGTGATGATTTATTTAACAATTTAATTATCATGACTTTGAATTCCTAATGCATAGCTAGTTTTTGATTGGTTGTTTTTTAACTCGTGTTAATGACTCATTTAAAAATTTAATCATTTTTTATGATTTTGTATTTAAATTTTATTTTCAGATACATATGTTTCCAAACCTTATTAGTTAACTAATAATTTTTAATGTTATAAATCTCTTCCATTTATGTTTGAATCCGTCTTTTTTTTTTTTTTCTTTCTATACCAATACATAAAACAAACAACTCTATCTTCATTAGCCTTTGAGTGTCAAAACTAATTTTCTCTTATTTTTTAAAAATTTTAATATAAAATTAATTTTTGATTGGCTAGCTTTTTATTCCCATAACACTATTAGCTTATTTAATTATTTATTTTATTTATGTTTAAAAAGAATAGTTAACTTGCCTACTAATCTAAAAGACATGACTTTCACTTTATAGATCTCTCTCCTTCAAAATTTTCCTCCACCGGTAGTGATACAACTTTAACTATGATGTTTCGTCCATCTTTTATCATTTCTTGAGTTTGCATTGGTGCAGTTTTGGGTCAAGTTAATGCAGATTAGTCTATTTCATAACTGCTTAAATAACTTAATCTAAATATTCTAACAAATAGAGGTAGATCTAATGCTTATGTACTGATTTTTGCACTACTTTTTTGTATAAACTTGGAGAATGGGCAGTGGATAGGTGTTGCTCTCTATGGTCACTCCTCACTATTTGTACTATTTGTGAGTGTTATACTTTTGTAAATTCCCCCTTCCGGGATTTATCTTTATGTTTTCATCAATTTTTTTAATATTATTTTTGTCTAATTTGTGTACCTTCATAAACCTTTGAATGTCAAATCTAATTTTCTCATATTTTTAAAAATTTTAATATAAGATTAACTTTTGATTGGCTAGTTTTATTTATTCCCATAACACTATTGGCTTATTTTATTATTTATTTTATTTATCTTCAAAAATAGTAGTTAACTTGCCTACTAACGTAAAAGATCGTATTTTCAATTTATAGATCTCTCTCCTTTGTGATTTTCCTCCATCGGTAGTAATTTGACTTTAACTACGATACTTCATCCATCTTTTATCATTTTCTCGAGTTTGCATTGGTGCAATTTTGGGTCAAGTTAATGTAGACCAGTCTGGTTCAAACTGCTTAAATGACTCAATCTAAATTTTCTAACAAATGGAGAGGGATCTAATGTTTATGTATTGATTTTTGCACTACTTTCTTGTATGAGCTTGGAGAATGAGTAGTGGATAGGTATTGCTTTCTATTATCACTCCTCACTATTTGTACTATTTGTGAGTGTTATCTTTTTATAAATGTCCCCTTCCTGAATTTATCTTTATGTTTTCATCGATTTTTTTATATTCTTTTTGTCTAATTTGCATATGTTGGAATTAGTGTATTCCCAAGATGGGGGTGAATTGGGTATTTTAAAATTTATTCTTAGGTTCAATTTAAATTCACATTCAGTATACCTCAATCTAGGGTCTGTCTAAACGAATACTAATTGCCCAACAAGAATTTGACTAAGCAAATAATCAGAGCAAGTATGGCAGGCTCAGTTTTTCCCAATCATTCAAAATGATAAAATAAAAACATTCAAGTGCAAAAATTTAAATTACGAAAATTAAAATCAGGCACAAGAAATGTTATCGGGGTTCGGCCAACAATGCCTACGTCCCTACCTCAAGCACACAAGTAAGAGGATTCCACTAAGTTGCTCACTTACAGGTGAAGCAACACCGTTTACAACACCTTACCAGGATGGTGCACCTAATTCTCCTAACCGAGTCTGAACCAGTCCAATGCTCTCTTAACCAGGTTCGAGCAAATTCGGTACTATTCATAGGCCTAGTCTCTCTCTTACGATCACCCGTCAGGAATACAACAAATAATCAATAAATTTTGTGTGCAAATAAATGTGCTTCTAACACTAAACAGATGATGTACAACAATATGCTCAATATACTCACGTATGATAAGGAATTAATGCTCAAGTGAGATTTGGTCTAAACAATGTATCTACTCACAGCAAGCTATATATATATATGTATGTATGTATATGTGTGAGTGAGTGAGGTCTTTGATTCTAGAAGATATATTCACAGTGTAAGCAATCAAGGAATCTAAATAACCTTAATCAAATACTTCAGCAATATATTTAAAAAATGAAGCACAAAAGAGGTTATGGATTAAGTTTGCAAAATATTTATCAAGGATAAAGGCAAACTTTCAGTTCTTGCAATTTGTAAGCAGGAAACTCACAAGTTAAAATAATTTTCCCAAACAATGCTGATCAATCAATAACAATATAGAAAAAATTACCAAGCAAACTCTCAATGAAAATGAGTATAGAAATTTGAGAGTATATAGAGATTTGTGTAGGAAAATACTTGCAATAATAAAGTTCAAAACTCCCCTTCAACTTGCAATTAATTTGCAAGTGAGAAGTATAAGCAAATAAATCTTTTAAAAAGATTTTAGCAAGTAATGTAAGAGAGAGTATGAAAAGATTTGCTTGAAAATATGTTGTATGGACAAAAGGGAGTATAAGAATTTGAGAGGATTTTTCCTTAATCAATTTGCTAATCTCATACCAATTAGAGCAAATGGAGTGGTATATATAGTTTCTTCTCAAAAAATAATTGTTGGGACTCAAAGGGAATTTTTAGAAAAGTTTAATTAGCATTTTTACCCTAATTACCGCAATTATTTTAAGTGAACCCGAGAGGTTCGGTCGCCCGGCACCAAGGATCGATCTCCCGAACACTCATATTAGCTTATAGCCATTTTTCCCATTCAGTTGACCATGGCCAAAGGCCGATCGGCTGAGCTAGGTGATTTCCCAAACCTTCGTAGGTTCGGGCGCTCGATCATAAGGTCGGTTTGCTGAGGGTGAGTTCGGTCAACCGAAGGTATTTCGAACTGATGGTTCGGTCGGCCGGGGTAGGTAGGAAAAATCAACTTCAAGGTTTGGTCGACCGTGGACAATTAGTTCAAATATGGTTCGGTCAACTGAGCCCTAGTCAACGTGTTGACTTTTGACCTATTCGGTCGACCGAGGCGTTTATAATGCCTTAAGGTCGGTCGCCCGAAGCCCTTTCAAAATGCAAGTTAGGTCCTAATTTTTATTTAGAAGTCACCTCTATTCACATAGGTATAACTTTTAAGATATAGGGGATTTTTCATGAAGTGCTTGGGGACCTAAAGTTAGTCTAAGGCCTGAGCTTTTAAATTAAGCCCAAAAAATCTAACGTCGGTTGATTCGATCAACCAAAGTCTATGTAAGCCCTGTTTTTGTCCTTGAACTTATTCAACCATGTGTGAATAAGTTATAGCATTTAGGTTATAATGGTCAGCCTATGGTCTTGAGCATTTAATACTTATCATGCATGAGATGTAGTTATTACAGACCATAATATAAAAAGCTAAATGCAATTACAACTGAAATGAATAAATGTCTTTTTTCTTCTTTGCTCTTCTGTGTGGAATTCACCTGAAATGCATAATCTTTAAGTTCATTAGGCTTCCATTCACTTGTATTTTATGTCCGTGTTGAACTGTAAACTTGTTGACACACTAAGTGCACACATAAGATACAGATGCTTTGTCAGCATCAAAATAGGGATCAGACTCAAAAAGCCAACAACATAACCTCATAAGCATTTGAATGTCAAATAAAATTTTCTCTTATTTTTTTTTAATTTTTAATATAAGACTATTTTTTGATTGACTAGTTTTATTTATTCCTGTAACACTATTAGCTTATTTAATTATTTATTTTATTTGTATTTGAAAATAGTAATTATCTTGCCTACTAATATAAAAGACATGATTTTCACTTTATAGATCTCTCTCCTTCCTGATTTTCCTCCACTAGTAGTGATACAACTTTAACTATGATGTTTTGTCCATCTTTTATCATTTCTCGAGTTTGCATTGGTGCAGTTTCGGATCAAGTTAATGTAGATCAGTCTATTTCATAACCGTTTAAATGATTCAATCTAAATATTCAAACAAATAGAGGTAGATTTAATGCTTATGTACTAATTTTTGCACTAATTTTTTGTATAAACTTGGAGAATGGGTAGTGAATAGGCATTGCTCTCTATGATCACTTTTCACTATTTGTACTATTTGTGAGTGTTATCCTTTTATAAATTTTCCCCTCCTAGATTTATCTTTATGTTTTCATTGATTTTTTTATATTCTTTTGTCTAATTTGTGTACCTTCATAAGCCTTTGAATGTTAAATCTAATTTTCTCATACTTTTTAATTTTTAATATAAGATTAACTTTTGATTGGCTAGCTTTATTTATTCCTGTAACACTATTACCTTATTTAATTATTTATTTTATTTATATTTAAAAATAGTAGGTAACTTGCCTACTAATATAAAAGACATGACTTTCACTTTATAGCTCTCTCTCCTTCCTAATTTTCCTCGACCGGTAGTGATACAACTTTAACCATGATGTTTCGTCCATCTTTTTATCATTTCTCGAGTTTGCATTGGTGCAGTTTTGGGTCAAGTTAATGTAGATCAGTCTATGTCATAACCGCTTAAATGGCTTGATCTAAATATTCTAACAAATAGAGGTAGATCTAATGCTTATGTATTGATTTTTGCACTACTTTTTTGTATAAACTTGGAGAATGGGTAGTGGGTAGGTATTGCTCTCTATGATCACTTTTCACTATTTATACTATTTGTGAGTGTTATCCTTTTATAAATTTTCCCCTCCTAGATTTATCTTTATGTTTTCATTGATTTTTTTAATATTCTTTTTGTCTAATTTGTATACCTTCATAAGCCTCTGAATGTCAAATCTAATTTTCTCATACTTTTTAATTTTTAATATAAGATTAACTCTTGATTGGCTAGCTTTATTTATTCCCATAACACTATTAGTTTATTTAATTATTTATTTTATTTATATTTAAAAATAGTAGGTAACTTGCCTACCAATATAAAAGACATGACTTTCACTTTATAGATCTCTCTCCTTCCTAATTTTCCTCCACCTATAGTGATATAACTTTAACTATGATGTTTCGTCCATCTTTTATCATTTCTCGAGTTTGCATTAGTGCAGTTTTGGGTCAAGTTAATGCAAATCTGTCTATTTCATAACCACTTAAATGACTCGATCTAAATATTCTAACAAATAGAGGTAGATCTAATGCTTATGTACTGATTTTTGCACTACTTTCTTGTATGAACTTGGAAAATGGGTAGAGGATAGGTATTGCTTTCTATGATCACTCCTCACTATTTGTACTATTTGTCAAAGTTATCCTTTTGTAAATTTCCTCCTCCTGCATTTACCTTTATGTTTTCATCGATTTTCTAAGATTCTTTTTATCTAATTTGTGTGTGAATTGTGTGTTGCAATTTGCCAAAGTAAGCATGTGCGTGAAATCTCTTGCGACTTGCAAAAGATGTCCACTCTTGTGTGAGTTGGATGCCCATTTTTAGTCAAATTTCATATGTCATAGGATGGAAGAGATATGGTGATGACAATAATGAGTGAGCACGTTGTGATGCAATATTGATTAAGAAATTATGGGTTTTCAATGCATACTAGGAGGAATATGTAGAACAATCAATATTTTGCAACCCTAAACTTACACAATGCGATTTGATTTCAATTTTTTATTATTTTTATTATTTAATGTTTATGTTATTTTCAAATGAAAAATTATATTCAAGTACAATTTCATACTAAACCTAGTTATAAGGCAAATTGAGGTTAGGTTTAGTTCGAGTCCAATTCTAAGTTTAAACAAACTTTGATCCAAATTAACAAAACTAAATGGATGAATTTTTAATATAAGATTAATTTTTGATTGGCTAGTTAACTTCCCTACTAATTTAAAAGACATGATTTTCACTTTATAGATCTCTCTCTTTCCTGATTTTCCTCCACTAGTAGTGATTTGACTTTAATTATGATGCTTCATCCATTTTTATCATTTCTTGAGTTTGCATTGGTGCATTTTTTGAGTCAAGTTAATGTAGATCAATCTAGTTTATAATTGCTCAAATGACTCGATCCAAATATTCTAACAAATAAAGGTAGATATAATGTTTGTGTATTGAGTTTGCACTACTTTTAGTATGAATTTTGAGAATGGATAGTGATAGGTATTACTCTTTACGATCACTCACTATTTGTATCATTTGTGTTGACCTTTTGAGTTCGATCCCTAGTTTTGATAATGACAAACCGTAAGTTACTTATGTGTGTATTCAGTGTTTGAGCAGACTTAACATTTTAACACACATATAAGGAAGAGATGGAAGCCAGGAGGAACATAAAGACCATATCAGCCAGCGTATTCCATGACGAATCAGAGGAGAAAAAGAAGAAGACATTTGTTCTATATTGTATTGCATTTGCTTTTAATTATGGACTATAATAATGTATGACATGCATGATGTGATTGAAACCTCAAAGGCCATACAATGACCGTAGGGAACCACGGTCGACCGACGTTGGATTTTTGGGTCAAATTAAGCGCAAAATTGTAAATTGAAATGTCCTCGATTGACTGACCACCCTTGATTTATAATCCAACGGTCGATCGAACCACTGTTTGCTCGGAGTCAAAATGTTGACCATAGCTTGGTCGACTGACCCAACTTTGAACTGAGTGTCCACGGTCGACTCCGCTTTACCTTCCTTAGTCGACTGAGCCTGTAGTTCAAAATTTCTACGGTCGACTGACATTCTTTGATGACAGACAACCCTTTTGTCATGGTTGACCGAACCCACGAAGGGTTCTGGATTGCTTGCCTTTAGGTCGACCGACTTGATTTTCGGTCAACTGACACGAGCTGAAAACTGTTATTTTTGTTTTGAATGGTCAACCGACCCGAGCTTAGGTCAATCGTACCTCTAGGGGTGCCGAGTTTTTACCGCACTAATTTGGGTTAATTTTTTAATTAAACAATTTCAAAATGACGAGTGTGTCCCCAAACGGTCATAATTTTCCAAACTCTATATATACCCCCTTTATAAGACAGATTAGTAACTTTGATTAACTTCAAAATCCTCTCAAATCTTTTTTTAATCAAAGTTCCCCCACATTCAATTTTATTTTCAAAAATCATTTTTGGGGGCAAAATTTTATACTCTCCTACTCTCTTCCCTTTGTTTAGAAATATTTTGGAAGAGAGAATATTTGTCTTGGGCATTTAATTTTTATTTTAATCATTATACTCTCATCCATTTCTTACTTTTGAAAATCTACTTTTGAGAGTTGTTTATAGTCTTTCCCATGCATTATTATTGATAAACATTTCTTGGGAAAACATGTTATTGCTTGTGAATCTTACACATCTATTGCAAGATTCAAAGGCTCATGTAGGTTTGCTTGCAAAAATCTTTTTTGAGCTAAAACATGGCTTCCCTTGAACATTACTTGAACAATTATTTTGGGAAGATTTTTGGGGTATTGAAAGGAGAACTTTAAGCATTTTTTACACATAATATCTTCGTTCGAAAAGTCTATCATATTATTGAGAAAATCATTTATCATACTCTCCCATTTTTAATTAGAAAATATTTTTGAGTGAAAAATACAAATTCTCACTTAAGCTTAAAATCATATCATATGTGAATGCATTGAACTACATTGTTGTACATCATCTGCTTAGTGTAGAAACAAGTTATTTGTACAAAATTTCATATTTGTTGTATTCCCGATGTGTGGTTGGAAGAGGGAGACTTGCCCTGTGAAAAGTCTTAGATTGCTTAGACCCAGTTAAGAAAGCACCGAATGGTTTGGACCCAGTTAAGAAAACCAGGTGCACCGTAAGGTGTAGTTGTAAAGGTTGGAGTCAGCCCTGTGAATGTGATTTGGGGTATTCCCTCACCCAGTAAGGAGAGGTAATTGTAATCGGTGCCACTTCACTCGTAAGTTGGCATTAGTGGTGAATCCTCTAGCTTGTTAGCTTGGTGTCTCCTACCATTTATGCATTTTGGTTCTTTTTTTGCCATTTCCACCATTTTGGGTGATTAGGAATGATTTAAAATGGTCAGTACCAATTTGAGTAAGTTTCAAGTTTTGCACATAAAATTCAAGACAAAACCCCTATTTATATGTTTTTTTGTTGACTCACTGCACCTTCTTATTTTTCTTCATTTTTTTATAACAGTTCGGCAACCGGCCTATATCCACTCTCTCAAGACCAATCGTCTTGAGGTTCCACTTATTCCCCTTTTTAAACGTTGGCGAGGGCACCAATTAGACCCCTTGTTTTGAAGGAAATAAAGAAACCAAAATATCTTAATTTGACAGAGGCAAGGACACCAATTTACAAAAGAAATTACAATTCAAATATCCTCACAAGGAAAAATTTATAACTCAAAGTTCAAGACAAACTTTCAAGGAATAATCAAATATAAGGCTCAAAAGTTTTTTTTGTTCTCTTAAAAGTAAGCAAATACAACATAAAAATAAATTAAGAGAAAATTTAAGGTTAGAGCACTTGCTAGATCAATGTATGTTAGTTCTCTAATGTTCTCAAGGCTTAGGAGGACATATATATAGAGCTTTGATGAAAACTAGTTGTTTTCTGCTTGTTAGAGACTTTTTGCTGGTCAAATCGATCGATAACTTACTGAGTCCAATTAATTGCTTACTAGCCATTAGAGTAGGAATTAAAATAGGTAATCTAACCTCATCTAGGATGAAGTAGGTTAGTAGCCTTTTCGTTGATACATTTCAACCAATATCTCCATCCTATTTAATTTCTCTTCTCGAGTTTGCCATTCATGTCTAAGTGATTTGATGCTTCACTTCGATAGAGATGAGTCTTTAAACTGTGTTGACTAAGATTTTGTGGATATTAACCAATCATCTTTATATAGGGAAGACATATCCAAGATAATTTTATGCTTGCTTAGGAATTACTAAATCAATATCATTTGAACAAGTAACTACAAAGGATTTCCTTGAAGGTAAATTTAATGAAGGTGTAAGGCTCAATGCATTAGGCTTTTTATTCTTAATCTTCTTGATTGTATTGAGATCTTGAAGTTTTTCAGAGACTAGATTAAGGAGTGTATTACTTCTCCCAAATATTCTATCACAATAAATGGAGCGATATAAGATATTTTAAAGGGGCTAAAGGGATAAGATAGGATGATCCTTGTCGACAGTCATTTTTTACCCAAATAATTTCATAACTTAGCTAAATATTCAAAAAATTATTCTAAAAAAATAAAAACTGAAAAATGTTGCACAAGACAGTTAACCGACCACTTAATGGCAATTGACCAATTGCCTTTCCTTCCCTTTTTTGCACGTATGCATGAAGATTTTTTTGGTGCTAGTCGAGAGTGATTGACCATCCTTCATGGGGCAGTTAACCAATTTAGGTAAAATTCAAAATTTAAATTTGTTTGATTTGATTTGTTGATCGATCTAGGTGTGCCAAGTGTCTTGGTCATTGCCAAATGTCAAGCAACAACCAAGGTCATTTTTTGGTTGGCAATTGGTGGTTATTGTTGACTTTATGAGTCAAATCCCATTTTGATAATAACAAATCACTTAGTATCTTACCTATGCATTGAGCTTTTGAACATGATCATTACTTAGCACACGCTGATGGTAAGGTTGCTATGGAAGCCATGAAGAACTTGAAGCTCATATGGCTTGGCTCAATCCATGGAAGTAGAAGAGCAAAAGGATGAAGATAATTCAACATTTTCAATTGTAATTTGTATTTAGTTTTATTTGTGTTTACATATCTCATATGATATATTTGAAAGCTCAAAATGACGAATAAACGGACCCTAGGATGCATATTTTTCTTGAAATATTCATATGCACTTGATCTAGGTTGATTCGACGACTCTGTCGGGGCAGGCTGACGCTCTAGCGCTCAATGGGCAGATTTTTTTTAATAACTTACCTTTTTAATGATCCAACGGTTGGAGAGCATCCATATGCCGAGAATGCCTATATATTTCAACCCTAAATCTATTTTATAAACTTTTGCCAATATTATCTTATACTAAAACTCTTTTGGGCATTCTCTACTCTCACGTTCAAAGGGTTTTCACTCATATCTTGCAAGAATCATTGGTTTTGAGGTTTGGTAAACAAGTTCTTAGTTTTAAGCATTCAATCTTCTCGTTAAAGTCTATCTACTCTACTACTTATTTTATTTAAAACTTTTATTGAGAGGAAGAACACTAGTCTTTCATCTATTCATTATTTGAAAAATCATTTTGGGAAAAAGTTTTTACTAAAGTTTAAATCTTTGAAAACATTCACTTTTATATTTTATTCAAAGATTTCATCTTGTTTTTATCATTGCAAAAACTATTTGAGAGCAAACCCTAAAATCTCCAAAATAAATATTTTTGGGAAATCTTTTTCTAGAGAAATATTAAATAGGTTTTAGACCTTTGGAGCAAACTTAACATATATTTTTACAAATCTTGTGTTTGCTTCTCTTTTACCTTATCTCTTTTTATTTCCACTTGCATTTGGTTATTTATTTCATATTTGCTATTGTGCATGTCTTAAATATTTCATGAACTTAAGATTGATTAGGTAATACTGAATTGTTTGAGATATCCAAAGCTTGAATTTATTAGGTTGTGTAATACTAAAATCTATGTATCTTCAAACTTGTGCTTGTATGGTTGATTTTCAAATTAGAAATTAAGAGATCGAAAATACATTTTAAATACCCAATTCATCCCCCTTTTGGGATTACACCTAAATTTATAGTTATGGTGGTTGATATTTTGAATTTTAAATTCAAAATCTCCAACCTCATTTCCCTCCTCCATGCATGGTTTATAAATAGACCATGCATGATTTATTTCAGGAATGTCCAAGAGGGGTATAAGGAAGAGAAATACAGAGAGTTTGAACTGTTTTGGGGGTGAGAGAAGGAGTACCATTTTGGGAGAAATTTTGAAGAGATTGCATAAATTTTCTTTCTTTTCTTTGGGTTCTTTTGGGTGTGTGCACTTAAAGAGTGAATGTCCCACTTGAAATACATTGTTGCACGTCTTCGAGTCAGTCCTATTACCCTACTTAGATTTATTTTTAAGTTTCATTATTATTTTGGCATGAACTCATGTATCTTATTGTGAAGTGTGCTTCTATCATGCAAATTTTCAATTTTTTTTAGTGTCTTTGTATGTTTTTTTTGTGTATTCTTAATGTAGTAAGAATAGTCTACATGCACTATGCCAAACCACATTTGGTTTTGGCATCTCATTTTGAAAATTTTGCATACTTGATTTAGGAAAAAAAAAAAAAAAGGATTTCATCATTCATTTCTTCATATTTGTATGTATGTATGTCCAAATTTCATATTAGGATGTCATTTAGGATACAAGAAGGTGAAGTTCATGCATTAAAATCATTAAATTAAATGAAGATTTTGAAACAAGTGCAAAAGTATGTACAAACAATCGACCAACCTCAAAGCACAATCAATTAGTCTTTAAGGGTGGTCGACCGCCAAGTCCAAAAACCAAAATTTGGCCATTTTCTCTATATTTTTCTAGAATTTTAGTGATGTTGATGAGTCAAAACACTCACTGGAGTGTATGGTCTAGTCTGATTACTAATATTTTGATATGTTTTTATTGTTTTCTCCATAAAAAACCAAAAAAATTATTTTCAAAGTGTTTTCAAGTGTTCTCTAAAGGATTTTAAAATTCAGGAATGAATGCCTATGATATGGCTTTTGGGCATTTTCTAGATGCTCTCAAGTTCATTCTCTAACAAGATTTTGAGGCAAGTTTATGGTTCTCCAACCTAAAAATTAGTTTTTAAGTTAAATTATAAAATTGAAAATTTTCAAAGTAATCCTATAAAGTGGTATGAGGGTGTAGTGTTTAATTTTATAAATTTAACAAGGTTTCAAGACTCTACCAGGGTTTTCTAAAAAATCAATGTGTTCAATAAAATATGGATTTTTTCAATCAAAGACTTTAAGTATTTTCAATAATCATTAAAATGTTTTCTAATTTTAAGATTTGAAAATGTTTTGATGAACAATAGATAACTTGATTTCTCTCTTGAGGATATGTAGGCAACCTACTTTGGTGGATTCAGTCATAACAACCAAAAAAACTAAAAAATCCTTTTGTTTTTCTTTTGAGTTTGTGAGGATGTTTGTTCATTTTGAAAATGCACCAAAGCAATAAGGTCTCCATGAGGCTAAATCCTCTACAAGGACCTTATGAAAGCCTTTTTCAAAGGGGGTTAGGTAATAAAAATTTTCTATAAAAAAATAGAAAGGGAGATTGTCTTCTATAGGTAGTCGACTACTCATTAGAGGATAGTCAAGCAGCCTTGAGAGCAATGCAGGTCGACCGACCTCTAAAAGTTGCCGACTGATCGTAGCAACCTCCTATCTTTTATGATTTTTTAGCACACTTTTATCATAGAAAATTGGTTTTTCTTGAGGAAGACACGTACAAACGAGGTAAGAATGGCAACAATTCATAAAATAGGTGCTTTAAGGTGTTAATCTTTTAATTCATGTGAAAAGAATTAGGAGATTACGTTCCCTATACACAATTGCACTCCTGAACATAAAAATCCTTCAAAAGGATTTCCTTTATTTTTACTTTTCAAAAAACTAAAATAAAGAGAACTTCATTTTCTAAAATAAAAGGGTAGGTCAATGGTTTGATTGTCCATACTTGGTTTTCAAAACGGTCATAAAACTAGTTGGCAACCAAACGGGCCACCTGGGCCCTATGACAACAATTCTATTTCACCCTATCTCTTTGTGATGATTATGGAAATCCTTACTAGGTTATTGAAGCAAGCGACAAAGTATGGACAATTGTTTCTCTGTGCTAATGCAAAAAGATAAAATTTATACATCTACATTTTGTTGATGATATGTCAATGTTGGCAAAGCGAGATATTGAATAAGCTACTTGCTTCAAAAAAAAAAAATTTCTATCAAATTTTTACATGATTACAGGGCTAAAGATTAATCCTTAAAAATTAGAATTATTCTATTTAGGGTTGAATGAGTTTAAACTAAAACTGATAACACAAACTTTGGACTTTTCAATTGGAAATCTACAAGTAAGATATTTGGGACTTTCCTTATTCTCAAAAAGGTTAATGAATGTAGATTGTGAGATGCTGCTAGATAAAATAATAGAGAGAATGAATAAGTGGACACACAAATTGTTGTCCTATACATTTTGATTACAAATGTATTAAGATAGATTTATAAAGTATTTGTGCTTATTGGGCATCCTCAATATATTTTTCGAACTTTGTTGTAAAAGATTTGGAAAGGAAATTTGAAGTCTTCTCATGGAAAAGGAACGAAAGGAAATATGTTTCTTGTAAAATGAAATAGAAGGATGTATGCACCTTTAGAAGGATGAGGTCTTGGGTTAAAGTCATTGTCTGAATGTGTATGATTAAAAATCAAACACCTTTGAAATAATAATGTGAATTTAGATGGGGAGATGGTGCATTGGTTGTGAATGAGTTCGGTATGCCAACCCTTGTTAGATTTGCAAGGATAGGGATAGTGAGAATCATAAAAGTCATAAAAATCATAGAAAGAGAGAAAATAACTGATTAGAAGAGAGGGAAAGATAGAGAAGGGATAGATTAAAAGGATAAAAAAAAGTGTGTGTGTGTGTGGGAAAGAGAGAGAGAGAGAGAGAGAGAGAGAGAGGGATAAAAGACACTAGGACTTGTTTAGCACTAGGCTAGTTGTATAATGTGTGTAAATTGGTTGAAAGATAATTACAAGACAAGTTACACACTTATTTATATCCATTCAAAGTCAAACTTAAAATTACAATTAAAACCCGACTTGTGCCCAAATCATTACTACCCTTAAATTGTATGGTTACAAATCATAAATTCAAAAGAACAAATGTAGTCATAATTTTTAGGAGTTATCAAACATTAAACAACCTAATTATTATAGTTGACTTCTTTTGGTTTCACCTAGGTGGCTAGGTGAACTTTATCACCTTGTTGACCACTTGTCACTCTTCAGGTTTGGTGATAAATTTTTTGCCTTGCCTGGTGATTTGGGCGACTACCACATGCCTATGTGATGTTAGTTGTACTCTAGGATGAGCATAAAGACGACATAAACAATGCTTCCCACAACTACTCCACTTAGTTGCACTTGATGTTTACAAATGAGCAATTACCACTTATTTATTTATTTATTTATATTTTGACCTAAAATATGTATTATTTCTTATGTATTTCTAGGCTAAATAGTTTCCTGATAGGTTGATTTATTTACAAGTATTGCCCCCTAAGCACGTTGGACTCGAAGCAAGATTTGACCTATAAAGGGTGAAGAATAAAACTTGGTTAGCCTACCAAATTTGGGCCGGGCTAAAGGATGTCTCTTGCCTAAATCAATGTTTTCACTAATGAATTTAGAAATCTCAAAATTAATCATGAGATTATTTTGATCCTCAAGATTTTCTTGGCCTTTATCATAGAAAAACTTTGAATCCTTGGTTGACAAGAAGTTATTGAATTTTTCATATTTGATTGTGTTGGAATCCTTTTCCTCCATATTACAGTTTGCCTTTAAAGAGCCCTTATGACTTTTATGGTGGTAGGCTCAAATCTTCTTCTTCTATTATGCAATTAGCCAACTAAAGATTTTGATGATCCTCTTAGTTGATGATGCCTATAAGAAGATTTCATTGTTCCTTACATTTCTAAGTCTCGTTAAAGTTGAGATTAATTTGGTATTGCTCCAATACCAAGTGAGGAATGGTGTGATCCCGAGAGAGGGGGGGGGGGGTGAATTGTACTTTTAAAACTTTTACAAATTAATTCAATTGATTCACCAAATAATATCCCAATCATATAAAATGAAACGTGTATGTAAATTAATCACAACAATATATAACCAATCATACACATGGGGAAATTAAAGTGTGGAATTTAAATAGAGTAGGGAAGAGAGAATGTGTAATGACCCGAAGCATAATGGTATTTAAATAATGAAGAGGAAGGAAAATGGAAACAGAAACAGAAATGTCGCATTCGTCAATGACATTGCACTTTGCATGTAATAACCCGAAAAATTAGAAGGGTTCTCATTGACGATCACAGGGGATTCGTCGTCGAGGATATAAGAGGAGCTCGTCAACAAGGACAGGTTTCGTTGACAAGAAAATACCGAGAGAGGTTTTTAGGCAGTTTGAAATTCGTCAACGAGGGAGGAAGTTTGTCGACGAAATTCCTTAAGGACTTGTCGACGAGATGACGTGTCTCGTTGACGAATCCAGGGCTATAAATAGTGAAAACCCGGGTTAATTCGCAGAATTTGGCGTAAATTTTCCCCCCTCTCTCTCTCCAAAACGCACCCCTCTCATTCTTTCTTCAATTTCAGCTCCGTTTCTCGTCGAATCGAAAATTCGAGGCCACCACAACGCTCCTGGTGAAGTTCTCTAAAAGACCTCTGGAACTGATTATTGGTAGAAGTGGTTTGAAATTCATCCTAAATTCAGCGTAAGGTGTTTTATTCAGAATATGCTTTCCCTGCAGTTGCTGATGTTTTGTTTTGGGGGATGTTGTTTTCAGGGCGCTGAGTGGAGAACCCTGCGAGTGTAGGGTTAGAGTTCAGTGAGGGCTTTTTAGAAACTAGGTAAGGGAAATATGCTATACTAGGAGGTTTGATTATACTAACATGAATTTTTCATATATGCATGTATACTAGTTATTATGTAACTTTTACATAATATGAGATTTTAAAGTATGTGTGGCCTGAGAAGATATTATTTAATGTAGAATTTTATACAGTTTTTCCAGGATATAATGTTATACAGAATATACAGTTTTAGTCGGATATTCACTGATATTATACAGATAGATATAAGTACATATACAGTTTTATATAGATAGCTTCACAAATATATATATATATATATATATATATGTGTGTGTGTGTGTGTGTGTGTGTGTGTGTGTGTGTGTGTGTGTGCGCACAGATATTTATTCAGATTAGTATACATAGTATTTATAGAATGTTATGTTTTCCTAAATGCCATAACACCCAAAGAATATAGACAGATTACACAGATAGAAAGTATAGACAAATTATACAATTATAGCATAAAGATGCTACAGATATTACAGTATTTACAGTTCAGATTAATTGTGTTATGGTTATTTTGGAAACATAATGAAAAGAGTAAAAAGAATATAGTATATATGTATATAGTATCAAATCCTTGTGGAAAGATTATAGACAGATACAGTTACAGAGCACAGTACCGTTGCTTTATAGAAAATAGAGTGCAACCACATATCTTAGATAGTGTGTGGATACCATCAAATTGTGCTCGGAGAGGATGCAGCTCCCCAGTTCACTAGGTTGAGGGGGCCAGTTTGACGAGGTAGCAGCCAGTCCTATGCTTAGGAATAGATGCAGTTTGGGCGGGCTGAGGTAGTGTAGAGTATGATAACTTACCTGGAGGGCTGACTTGAGTTAAGTCCCGCCTACGGGCAGCACAACCTTGTCATGAGGGGTCAAATCATGACATACATAGTCTTAGGGAAAGAGCACATTTATGTATATGTATATGATATACAGTTTTAAGCTACTATACATGTGTTTTACAGATTTTCCAGATCATGTAGTTTTAAATACTATTATTATAGTTTTACGACTTGGTCTCCACACACTAGTAATAGCATATTTTCACTTACTGAGAGTCGTCTCACCTCATTACTTTACCACTTTTCAGGTGAGCCAGTTAGGCGAGCAGATCATGCTCGCGGATACAGAGTTGACTTGGTTACCCTGGTTGTAAGGTAAGTTTGTGGCAGGATTTTGTATTTTTGGGGTAGATGATACTGGAGGGAGTTATTGTATATGACTATGGTCTGAATGTACTGAATTATGATATTGTTTAGTATATATGGTTGTATGACTTGTATATCCGTTGCGTAGATATGGTGTTATATATATATATATATAAATGTTTTAATTTTGAGGTCGTTACAGAATGAGACTGATATTTTAATACGGTTCGGTTATACCAGCCTACGTCCTCACCTTGAACAAACCACCCAAAGATTCCACTAAATCTACTCACTTAGCCGAGTGGAACAAAGTCGTTACACACTCCTTCAAATAGAATGGAGCCCTTCTCTCTAAGTGATACCCCATGCTTAGTAAACCAGTCCTCTTAGGCGGACCGACCTCTCCAAGTGATTTCCCCTCACTTGACACTCCTTCAATAGGATGAAGCCCTCCTCTCCAAGTGTTATACCCGCACTTGGCCATGGTTCACAATCCGAACTGCAAAGGCAAATGAAAAATAAATTTTTCGTACAATAGACAATGCTTCTAGCAAGCTGATTTGTACACATTTAAAATCTAAATGCACTCTCAAATGATTTTATAAATGAAGCTCAATAGAGTTGGGTAATCCTCACAAAAATATTTTTCAAATAAATGAATAAAAGTATAGAAATAATTTTTCTCAAATAATCTTTGAGATATGAAATGTAAGAAGCCCTCTCAAGCAAGTATTTATACAATGAATATATGCTCAAGGTTCTCTTCAATCTCAAAAACAATATTCAAAAAAAATATAAAGGAGAAGCTAGGGTTTAACTCTCAAGATGATTTTTACCAAGAATGATAAATATAAAAAAATGTTTTGGCTCAAGAATGACCTTTTGATAAAATCAAATGCAAGGAACTTTCAAGCAATATAAATATGAATGAAATTATATGCTCAAGCGTTGCAAGAACCCCTTTAGAAAATTTTCCCCAAAAATATTTTCAAGAAGAAGAGTAGGAGAAATTTGAAAATAATTTCTTTAAGCTTTGACCTTTGGAATCTCAAGAACAAGAAACCCTTCAAGCAAGATATATGAAATTGATATATGCTCAAAGCCTACTTGTATAAGCCCAAGATTTTCTCCCAAAAAGAATTTTCAAAATGAAGGAGTTGGAGAAATATAAATATGATCTTAAAAAATAGAGTACAACAATGAGAAAGAATTAAAGAACAAGTAAGAATACTCTCAAGGGGTTTTTCTAACATTTTTCAAGTGTTTAAACTTGTATGTATAGGCAAAAACCCAATATAGCCATTATATGACTGTTGGGGCTTCAAAATAATAGTTTATTTTGAAAACTAGTTGTTTTTCAGCCGTTTGGGCGTTTCTACGCAGACACCCTTCATTTTTTTGGACATAATGTTTTATATACACTCAAAATTAGACATTCATGGTTTTAACAGAAATCAAAGAGAAAATCTCAAAAATTTTTATTGAACACTTTTTCATATGAGAAGTGATTGATTGAGAAAATCGCTCATCATTTAGGTGGCAGAAACATCAATGAAATTTTCTGTTACGGACACCTTTAGTAATTCGAGCATTACTTTTTCTAGAAAACTCCAAATGATACTTTCTTGGTATCAAAAGAAAGATAAGAGAAAATCCCACAACTTCCATGTTGAACATTTTTTAAGATGAGAATGGATTGATTGAGAAAGTGCTTATCAATTCAATGGAAGAAATATGAGGGGCATTTTGAAAAACTTGTTTAATGCTACTGACTTCCATTAGTTGACGAGTACCTAGAACTAGTCGATGAGTGCTCTATTTTTCCATGCCAATGAGCCTTAAAAGAGCTAACCCCATGCTAGGACAAGTGTTTATGATTTATATAAAGTATAATGAAGATTAAAATATGTCTTAATGAGTTTTGGCTAGTGATTTGATTTAAAAACCATTTCACAACATTTTAAACACTCTAACTCAAAAGGTTTTTCGTGAAAAGTTGGAGTTCTTAGGGTCATTCTAAGGTCTTGGTCATTTTGAGAGTTTTTAGAGAGAGCTTCAAATTAAACCATATGAGCATGCAAGCACAAATGAAACCTAATTACTATTACAACTTAAAAACAATCAAAAGTCTTCCAGCTTTTGCTCTCCTGATGTCCATAGAATACGCTAAGAAGATGTGATCGTGTACGTGCTACATGGCTTCCATTTTGCATCTATCACTTGTGCTATCGTATAGATAAACCTACACCGTAACGACTTGAAATTTCTGCTATTTTTTTTTCCACATAAAAATTATCATAATAACTTGATACCAATGCATACTAATTAAGTCAAAGTCCACCCAGACCCATAGGTATCGGGGATATACCTGTCTATACATGCATATCGTCTATGCAGCGAAAACTATAATTTACACAACCATACATATACAATACCAGAGTTCTACTAAGTCTATAAATACACATATAGTCATCCCTAAAAAGAACCATAATATCCTAGGGGCACCCTAAAAATCCATCTTAAGCACAACCCCACAACTAACCCTTCGCACAGGGTAGTGCAAAATATCCTCCTCTATCTTAGAGCTTGGTTTGCTCTTTTATCTGGATTTCTTGAAATGTTTGTAATGATGGGGTGAGACACCTCTCAATAAGGGATATAAACAAATATCAGTGTATGGCAATGTAAGTATCATTGTTATATAAATATATACTAAACATGGTATATTATATCTATTAAAAAAAGAAAACCTGCACATAATTCAACTGCATTTGATAAATCTGATAAAAAAATTCTGTATGTATATATATATATATATATATATATATATATATATATGTATGTATGTATGTATAAATCATATTTCATATAACATTTGTATACATAAAAATCATCTACTATATCTGCATAATACTGAAATCACATCCTAGATAGATAGCTAGCTGATGTTGTTAGCTTTGGTGCAATCCCAAGAGGGGGGTGAATTGGTATTTAAAAACTTTTATCCCCTTGGTCAATCCACTGATCAATAGTATTACACAAGCCTAAGGTCAATCTAGTGTATGTAAAATAAATGAATGCAAATATACAATGGAATTTAAACTGCAATAGAAATTTAATCAAACATGCATAATAAAGCAGTAAAGGAGACGACACCCAGAAAATGTTATCGAGGCTTGGCCAAATTGCCTACGTCCCCGCCTTGGCTAACAAGCATAAGGATTACCACTATAGGCTCACTTAACGGGTGGAGCGACACCTAAACAATTAGGTAAATTAGCACAGGGCTGACCACAACCTTTACAACCAGGTCAATTAACACAGGGCTGACTTCAACCTACAAAATGCTTACCAGGCTAGATTACCGCCCCTTCAGGCCACGCCTAGAAATACAACAATGTTCACTCAATCAAATGGTATAGTGATTGTGTTTTCATGTAAAGCAGATATGTACCCAATACACGCAAGAAAAAATCAATCCACACCAAACATGTATGAACTATAAGCTCAGTGGTGTATATGTGCTATCTACACTCAATATAATATAATCAGTATGATGCTCAAGAGTGTTCAATACAAGCAATATCTTGGAATCTAAGGAAAGTACTTCAATAGAAAATCAATATTCCAAAGATACGAATCAGATAATCAAACTAGTTCAAAAGGGTTTTCTTCAATGTAATATGCACAATACTAGTTTGAAAATATTTGCTTATTTGAAAAAATATTTGCACAAACAAAAATCAAGCTATTGGACACTTGCAACAAGATGCAAATATCCTAAGCTTACTTAGTTTATCCTTACACAAGATTTATCAAGTTAAATTTATGGGATAAACCATGCCAAACTCCCCAAAATCAATATCAAATATTCAAGCAAGGCAATGGGAGTATTAGCAATACCTAATAAGTACTAGCACACACAAAATATACTCCCAATGCTAAAATGTATCAAGGGAATGAATATACGTGAGTATTTGGAGTGGAATAGGCTAAAATAGGTTTTCGAGATTGAGAGGATTTTTGCTAATTATTGTGGCTAATCTCTTGCTAATTATTGCAAATGAAGCTTTATATATAGAGATAGGAAAAATTATAGTCGTTAGGACATGTAGGGTATTATTATATTTGTTTTAAAACATTTTAACCTCATTAACCCTGTTTAAAAAATTAAACTGTAGTAAAAAAGTAAGTCCAACCTGAGAGCACTTGTCGACCAGGATGGATTCGATCGACCGAAGTTCTTATGGCTCGGTTGACTTGGCCAAATTTGAACTTCATGGTCGGTCGACCGGACTGATATGTCCGAGGTGATTTTTCAAACTTAGCGCGGTTCGGTCGACCATGACTATAATGAATTAGACTGGTCGGTCATCCAAACCGTTGGATTCCCACACGTGGGAACTCGATCGACCAAATTGGTGCAATACAAATTTTGCTCGGTCGACTAAGAAGTCAAACTGCTGACTTCACAGGGGTTCGGTCAACTGGGGTCAACTGAACTATCATAGCTCGGTCGACCATATGATACCTCCAATTGGTCCTGCACAAAAACTCATTAACCATTAAACATCATAGTATTTGTCATAATCAAAATGGGATATGACCAATAAGGTCAACAGATGTCATGTATTACCCCCACATGACTGGGTTGTGCAACCCGTAGGTAGGACCTAGCAATGGCTGGCCTACTACGCTAGGCCAAACTATCAATTCTATAAGTACGATTGACTTGCCCAACCTAGTTCAGACTACCAAGGGGCAATTACTCCCACATTGATGCACAATTGACTATCCAAACTCCCACACTCTATCTGAGATGTGTGGTAGCACTGCCTGAACTGATAGCTACAGTACCGTGCCATGAATCTAGATTAAGTCATCCAGGCTCTGCTATCATATAATACATTTTTCATAATATAATTTTTTTCTTAAATAATATTTTCATATTTCTAAAATAAAAGTTGTCATTTCATAATTTCTGAATAAACTTTCATATTAAAACTGATCACGACATCTGCGCTGGCTAAATATCTTGGCATCTGTGCCGGCTAATTAATACGACATCTTCCCCGACTAAAAGTTACGACATCTGCGCCGACTAAATTTCATAATATAGATGAAAATACAATTTTTGTACTATTTATAACTATTCTGAAAACTGCCATTAAAACATGCTTGTTCTATGTTTTATGAAATATTCTAACATGCTATTAATTGTAGTAAACATCTATACTCATGCCACACATAAGTGAGTACTATACTATAACATATTATCTTACCTGAAAACATATAATTTTCTGACAAAATAATATTAAATCTGTTTTTCAAGGTCACCTCACTTTCATCTCAGTATTCCCAAAACTATACATAATTTCTGAATAAAATACTGAATATTGAATAATGCATTTATGAAAATACCTGACTTACTTTATGCCCTTACCTGTTTCCTGGGAACCTGCTAAAATCCTAAACCACGCGTACGGTGTCCCAAAACTCCAAATCCTGAAATCAAATTAGCTCTAATTTAATCAACTCAAACCCAAATATAAAACCATATAATACATTTCCTGGGTCCAGAAACACCTAATAATCATATAAATACTAAAATAACTCACTTACCCTGATTTAGGGATGGAGCCTAAGATCTCCAAACCAATAATTTGCTCCGATTAAATTGTAGAGAATTTCCCTAGGATCAACGTGGTAACTCTTGATTGTAAAAATGGGGAAAAAATGGAGCCGAATCTAACGAGAGAAGGAGGGAGAGCTAAGTCTAGGGAGAGAAGCAGAGAAAAAACTGAATCCCTCACTAAAAATATGATTTTTGCATATATATATATATATAGACGGTTGGCCATGTGGCTTTGTTAATGAGACATGTGTACTCGTCGACGAGTCACAGAAGCGTGTTCGTCGATGAAGATAATGAGTTCGTCGACGAACTCCTTAATTGTTTGAATTCCCTACTCTTAGTATCTTCTCGCTGAGGAGACACGTGTGCTTCGTCGATGAGATCAAGAGGGATATTCATCGACGAGAACCGTAGGTTCATCGACGAATGCCTGTTGATGCTCCTTAATATAATTTCTTTTTCCTTCTTTTCTTTTCCTTTATTATTTTATTACTATTATTTTTCTAGGTCTCTACATTCTCCCCTCCTTTTAAAAAGTTCGTCCTTGAAATTTTCTATCTATGCTATACACCATTCTCTGAGGAAAAATTTGCTACTTATTTTATTATTTACCCTCACTTATGGCGGAGGAATACCGTGGTTACATTTATGGTCCTGGGGGATTACAATAACAAACTAAAATTCTCTCAAAACCAACAAAATAGAAAACTATTACACACACTGATTAACCTACATAAAATAAAATCTATTTACATAATTTCCTTACCTATATTATTATCCTTTCCTGGCTAGTACTGGACCCATTAAAACAAATATAGGTATTTCTAGAGCATCTCCTCCTCCAGCTCCCACGACGCTTCCTCCACTGTATGATTCCTCCGCGGGGTTTTTACTAGTGGTATTTTCTTGGTGTGTAACTCCTGTTCCTTCCTACTTATAATCTGCACTTGTATTTCTTCATATACCAAAGTATTTCTAAGTTCTATCTCCTCAGAATTGATCACGTGGGAGGGATTTGGAATGTATTTTCTCAACATAACTACATGGTACGTCATGAATCCTGGATAGTGTTGGTGGTAAAGCTAACCTGTAGGCAATTGGAACCATTCTCTCAAGTATCTCGAATAGGCCAATGTACCTAGGGCTCAACTCACCCTTCCTCCAAAAACTCATAGCTCCCCTCAGAGGTGCTACTTTGAAAAACACATGGTCTCCCATATCAAACTCCAACTTTTGGTTACAAGTATCTGCGTAACTTTTCTACTGACTCTGGGCTGCATTGATTCTTTCTCTAATAAGTTGGACGTTATCATACGCCTGCAGCACCAATTTTGGCCCCAGAACTCATCTTTCACCCATTTCATCCCAATATAGAGGAGAGTGGCACCTTCTACCATATAGTGCCTCATAAGGTGCCATCCCAATGCTGGCCTAATAGCTGTTGTTATACATGAATTCAACCAGCGGCATAAACTGGGTCCAATTACCCCCGAAGTTCAGAACATGCTCTTAGCATATCCTCTAGTATCTAGATCGTCCTCTCTGTCTATCCATCAGCTTGAGAATGGAAGGTTGTGCTGAATGATAACTGAGATCCCAAATCCCCCTACAAACTCTTCCAAAATCGTGATGTGAAATGTGGATCTCGGTCTGAAACTATAGATATTGGCACTCCATGGGGTTAAACTACCTCATGTATGTATAACTTTGCCAATATGCTCATAGAATAGTTGACTTTAATAGGGAGAAAGTGAGCAGTCTTCGTCTGTCGGTCTACAACCACCCAAATGGCGTTCTGCCATTGCAATGCTGACGGTAACCCTGTAACGAAATCCATAGATATATGATCCCACTTCCGTTCAGGGATATAGAGTGGCTGCAACTGTGTCGTAGGTCTTTAGTGCTTAGCCTTTACCTATTGGAATGTCAAACATCGCTCCACAAACTCGGCTCCCTCTTAATACCGCTCCACCAAAATGACTTTCGGAGGTCCCGATACATCTTAGTGCTGCTAGGATGCACTATGTAAAGGGATCAATGCGCCTCCTCCATGATAGTTTTCTTAATTTTAGCATCTGTAGGTACGCACAATCTGGTACGAAACCTCAAAGCTCCATCATATGAAATACTAAACTCCTCTCACTGACTGTCCTATACTTTATCCATTAGCTTTACTAATTTTGCATCATCTCTCTGAATAGCTTTAATCTTTTCTTGCAAGGTAGGCTATAGTACCAAATTGGCAAATAATACCCGGTGATCACCCTCTACCAGTTCCACACCAAGCCTTTCCAAATCCATCTAGATTGAATGCTGGATCGTCACTGTTGACAATGCTACTCCCATTTTTTTTTGGCTCAGAGCATCAACCACCACGTTTGTTTTCCCTAGGAGGTAGTTGATAGTGCAATCATAGTATTTAATGAGTTCTAGTCATCACCTTTGCCTCATATTCAGTTCTTTTTAGATGAAGAAATACTTCAAACTTTTATGGTCAATGAAGATCTCGCACTTCTGACTGTACAAATAATGCCTCCAAATATTTAAGGCATACACCACTATAGCAAACTCCAAATCATGTATCGAGTAGTTTTTTTCATATTCCTTAAGTTGCTGTGAGGCGTATGTAATAACCCTCCCGTGCTGTATTAATGCACACCCAAGTCCTTTCTGGGATGCGTCACTGTATATAACAAATCCGCCCACTCCTGATGGAATCGATAATACTGGTGTAGTGATAAGTAGCTGCTTCAACTCCTGGAAGCTCTTCTCACACTCATCGGCCCATTCAAACTTTTCATTTTTTCTCATGAGTCGTGTTAGTGGATCCGATAATCTAGAAAATCCATCCAAAAAACTTCGGTAGTACCCTGCCAGACCTAAGAAGCTCTTGATCCCTTGAACATTCCTCGGTCTTACCTAATTTACCACCGCTTCTATATTACTTGGATCTACTGATATGCCGTCCCCGAAGATCAAATGCTCGAGGAAAGTGACCTGCCTCGGCCAAAATTTACATTTCTTAAAGTTGGCAAACAACTTCTTTTCTCTCAACACCTGCAATACTAGCTTCAGATAATCTTCATGCTCCTCAAAACTCTTTGAATAAACCAGTATATCATCTATAAAGACCACAACAAACTAGTCCAAGTACTGATGAAATACTCGATTCATTAGATCCATAAACGTTGCCGATGCATTAGTCAAACCAAATGACATAACTAGAAACTCGTAGTGACTAGGGGTGAGCATAATTCGGTGAAAACTGAATTAACCGATTGAAATTGGTCGGTTCGGTTCGGGTAAAAAACTTGGTTCGGTTAGGATTTTACAAAAATTCGGTTAATCGGTTTCGGTTCGATTAACAACAAAAAATAATTCAGTTAACCGATTAACCGAATTATTAATTAATTAAATTTTAAGTATAAATTATGAATATAATTGTTTTTTATTATGAACATGGATATACCTTGTGGAAATTAATGTTGTCGTCGAAGGGGATGACAACGTCGACAATAAATATTTTCAGCGAAAATTTTTTTATCTTTTTTATTTTCAACATTTCAATAATAACAAAAACATCGCCTCTTTTTTATTTCCACTTGATTTGCTAAGACCTAGAATAAATAAATAACTAAAAGTTATTGCACCTCAAAATAAATAAGCCTATGTGATAGAGTAAATGCATTGACACAATTATTAAAATAAATTAGTTATGAAATTTTTATTTAATGTATAATTGAATAAATTTGTTTAAAATTGGTTAAAATCGGTTAACCGAATTACCCGAATTGGTAATTTGGTCGGGTTCGGTTCGGTGTGATTCAATAGTTCGGTCGGTTCGGTTAACAGCATTATTTAACCAAAATTTTCGATTAATTCAGTTAATTACCCGAATTTGGCCGAACCGACCGTTTGCTCACCCCTAGTAGTGACCATATATGGTCTTGAGTGCTGTCTTCTGAACATCCTCAGCTTTAACTTTCACCTGATGGTATCTCGATCAAAGATCAATCTTGGAATAGACCTGGGTCCCTTGAAGCTGGTAAAATAAATCATCGATTCTAGGAAGAGGGTACTTATTCTTAATCGTCATTTTATTTATTTCCCTATAATTGATGCACATTCACATAGTCCCATATTTCTTCTTTACAAACAAATTTGGCACTCCCCAAGGCGACATGCTAAGTCTGATAAATCCTTTATCTAATAACTTCTACAACTGGACTTTCAGCTCTTTTAGTTATGCTAGAGCCATCCTGTAGGGTGCTTTAGATATTGGTGCTTATCTTGGAAGAAGATCCATAGTAAACTCAATCTCTCGATCTAGTAGTAAACCAGGTAATTCCAGTAAACCAGGTAACTCTTCTGGAAATACATCTAAAAATTCTCCAACCACTAGAATATCAACAAGCTTTAATTCTCCCTCTAACGTCTCCTTTACATAAGCCACTTACCCCTGACAACCCTTCTGAAATAGCCTCCTCGCCTGAATAGCTAACACTAACTATGGTGAGGCGAGCACACGCAATCCCAAAAATTTGAACTCCTGCTCTCCTGGTGGAATCAAAATTACCTCTTTTAATGGCAATCAATGCTGGTGTAGTTAGCTTGCCAGCCAATCCATACCCAATATTATATCGAACCCCTGTATATCTAATATCATGAGATCGACTAGTAAAATTCTCTTTTGAATGCCCGCTGGATAGTTTTTAAGCACTCTTCAACACCTCACTTCTAATCCAGTCAGCGTGGCTACTAACAACTCAACATCTAACAACTGTGTCTCAATCCCAGATAGTTTGACATACCCTAATGACATGAAAGAATGGGTAGCACCTGAGTCAAACAAAAAAATAGCTTTATATGGTAAAGCAATAAGAATACGTGTCACAATGTCACCTGCAGCCTCGATCTCCTGCGTCAATGCATAAACCCTCGCCGGGGCTGCATTCCTATACTTGCCTTCACGGGGTGCCTGATGACCTCCTCAAAAAGGTCTAGAAGCTGGTCCATGAGTCAACGGTCCGGGACTTGCTCGTGCCATATGGTTGGGTTTCCCACACTGGTAGCAAACGTTCTCTCCCATCTGGCATTCACCTATGTGTCTTCAACCACACATAGGGTGGATGGGATAAGTCTGCTCACCCTGAAAACCACGGTGTCCCATCATCTACCTCTGGTCCCCGGTATATTGATCTCCCCTCCATGGGCCCTGGCTAGAACCCATCTGAAATCCTAGAGGCATGAGCCTCTTTGTCTAGCTCGGTGCTCCCATATCCCTTTTATTGCTCTCCTTTGCTACTATGGCCCTGTCTATTGGTTTAGAGAAATCCTGCACCTTTAGAACTGCCACATGTTTAAAGATGTCCTGTAACATCCTCAAAATTCTTACCATTTATATATATACATATATGTATTTGTGTATCTGCATCCATACCTAAGCAGCGGGAACACATTTCATACAACCATTCACATATATACTATACAATACCAGAATTTAGTATATACGAACCATAGCCATAAAAAAATACCCCTCCAGCATCATCTACCGAAAATATACACAACTCTATCAACAACTCACCCTATAACCAGAGCAATCAAAATACTCTCTATCCGCGAGCCTGATCTGCTCGCCTAACTGGCTCACCTAAAAAATGTTAAAGTAATGGGGTAAGTCGACGCTCAGTAAATGGAACTATGCTATTACTAGTGTGTGGCAACTAAGTTAAGAATACTTTTTTAAATAACAACTGAACTGTAATGAAATAAATAATCTGTAAAGCATATCTCTCTTTTCACAATTTAAAATATAATTGTATCATCTATATTTTCTACTTTCCATACTGATAATATCATACTATACTCATCATATACTGTAAAACTGTATACATATACATAACTGTGCTTTATCCCTAGGACTCTATACGTTATGATTTGACCCCTCATGACAGGACTTCATCTAGTCGGCCCTCTAGATAAGTCAATATACTCTACACTACCTCAGCCCGGCCAAACTGCATCCACTCCTAAGCTTAGGACTGGCTACTACCTCGTCAAACCGGCCCCCTCCACCTAGTGAACTGGGGAGCTGCAACCTCTTCGAGCACGGCTGACGGTACCCACACATTATCTGAGATATGTGGTTGCACTCTATCTGTATATAGCAATGGTACCGTGCTCTGTAATCTATATTTGTACTGTATCTGTCTATAATCTTTCCACAGGGATCTGATACTATATACATATATACATATATACTCTTTTACTATTTTTCTGTATTGTAAATACTGTAATCTCTGTATATTGTATCTGTAGCATCTTGATGCTACCTCTATATATCTGTCTGTATACTCTGTCTATATACTCCGTCTGTATACTCTGTATGTTATGGTAATAGGAACATGATATGCTATAACATTGTATATACTGTTCTGTATAAAACTGTAATATATATACTGATCTAAGTAAAACTATATACATGTATATGTATATATATCTGTTTCATGAAACTATTCATATAAAAGTTATATATGCATGTAAATTTCTCTGTATAATCTCTGTGAATATATATCTATGTTTGTATATTCTGTATAACTCCATATATTGGGAAAAACTATATAAATTGCATATACTATCTATATCTGTGTATTCAGTATAGTATGATATTCTATAAAAGTTATATGAGTTTTTCATCACATGAAGAATCTACTCAGGCCACACAAACATTTAAACTCATATTCTATAAATACTATATAATAAACTGGTCTAAATATATATCTATGAAATTTCTGTTAGCATTATGAAAATTCCTAGCATAGCATATTTCCCTTACCTTAACTTTGTAAAGCCCTTATAAAATTCTGGCTTTATACCCGCAGGGTTCCTAACTCAACATCCTGAAAACAAAATTCCCCAGAACAAAACATTAGTATTTTCTTACCTACAAAATTTCTTATAACTGAGGGAAAGGCAAATACTGAATAAAATGCCTTATCCTGATATCAGGATGAAATCCAAACCAACTTTTCCAACGATCAGCTTCGGCAGACTTGTAAAGAACTTTGCCAGGAGCGTTGTGGTAGCCTCAGATCTTTGATCTGGCGAGAAACAGGCCCGAAAACGAAGAGAGAAGTGAGAGAGATCGTAGAGAGAGAGAGGAGAGAGAGAGGAATCCTAAAATTAGATAAAAATCCGAGTTTTCCACTATTTATAGGGTCAGATTTGTCGACGAGACACATCACCTCGTCGGCGAGTTCTTCAATAATTTCGTCGACAAACTTCCTCCCTCGTCGACGAATTTCAGGCTGCCCCAAAACCTATCTCAGTATTTTCTCGTCGACGAGACGTGGCTTCATTGACGAAGTCCCTTATGCGCTCATCAACGAATCCCCTGTATTCGTCGACGAACCCTATGTAAAAATTTCAGGTTGTTACATTCTCCCCTCCTTATAAAATTTTGTTCTCGAAATTTACTATTTGTATCCCATCTATACACTCCATCATTCCGTAAAGGAAAAAGGTCTACTTATTTTATTACCTACCCTCACTTGTGGCGGAAGAATACCTTGGTTACATTTATGTCCTGGGAGATTACATATATAAAACTAAAAACTATCTACTAACTAAAATCAATACATGTACCTGTAAGAAAAACTTATCTAACTATTATACTTTACCTGAGTACCTCTATTCCTCTTAGAACAACTGTGAGTATCTCTGTCTGATCTGGTCCTCGAGCTCCCAAGAAGCTTCCTCTATAGCATGATTCCTCCACAAAACTTTAACTAACTATATTTCTTTAGTGCGTAAAGTCTGAATCTTTCTATCCAAAATCTGTACTGGTACTTTTTCATATGCCAATGAATCCTTAAGCTCTATCTCTGCATAGCTAATGATGTGGGATGGGTCTAGGATGTATTTCCTTAACATAACAACATGAAACACATCATGAATTCGAGCTAAAGCTAGCAGCAAAGCTAGCCTGTAGACAAATGACCCTATTCTCTCAAGTATCTCAAAAGGACCAATATACCTAGGGTTCAACTTGCCCTTCTTTCCAAACCTCATAACTCCTTTCAGAGGAGCTATCTTAAAAAATACTCGATCTCCCACATCAAATTCCAACTCTCGGCGGTGAGTCTCTGCATAGCTTCTCTGCCGTCTCTGTGCTGTACTTATTCTTTCTCTAATTAATTGAACTTTGTCGGACGCCTGTTTTATTATCTCGGGACCCAAAACTAGCCTTTCACCTACTTCATCCTAGAAAAGAAGAGAACGACATCTCCTGCCATATAACGCCTCGTATGGAGCCATGCCGATGCTAGCCTGATAGCTATTATTGTAAGCAAACTCAACTAACAACATGAACTGAATCCAACTACCTCCAAAATCAAGCACATAAGCACGAAGCATATCCTCTAGTGTCTGAATTGTTCTCTCAATCTAACCATCTAGCTAGGGATGAAAAGCAGTGCTAAAAGCTAACTGCGTAGCCATAGCCTCTTGAAAACTTTTCCAGAATGGTGAAGTAAACTGAGGATCTCGGTCCGAGACTATGGATACTAGTACACCATGAACACGAACTATCTCCTGAACATATATTTCTACCAATCTGTCCATGGAATAACCGATTTTAATAGGGATGAAATGAGTGGTCTTCGTCAGACGATCTACAACCACCCAAATCACATTCAGTCCCTATCGTACTGGTGGTGACCCCGTAACGAAGTCCATCGAAACGTGGTCCCATTTCAACTCTTGAATGAACAATGGCTGCAACTGTCCTGCTGGTCTCTGGTGCTCAACTTTAACCTGCTGACACATCAAGCATTGCTGAACAAATTCAGTTATCTCCCTCTTCATTCCACTCCACCAGAAATACTCTCGTAGGTCCCTATACATTTTAGTACTACCAGGATGGACCGTGTATAGGGATCCATGAGCCTCCTCCAGTATAGTTCTCCTGATCTCAGTATCTGCAGGAACACATAGCCTAGTACGGAATCGTAAAGCTCCATCATCTGATATGCTGAACTCCTCACCCTGACCATCACGTACTCTAGTCATCACCTCTGCCAACTCTGCATCATCACCCTGGGCTGCTTTAATCCTCTCGTAAAGTGTCGGCTGAACCACTAGACTTGCAATAACTACCTGAGGACTCTTCTCCACCAATTCTATACTGAACCTTTCCAAATCCACTAGAATTGAGTGCTAAATCTCCATAGTTGCTAGTACGGATCCCCCTGATTTCCTGCTCAGAGCATATGCCACTACATTTGCTTTTCCTAGGTGGTAACTAATCGTGCAATCATAGTCTTTAATAAGTTCTACCCACCTTATTTGCCTCATATTCAACTCTTTTTGAGCAAAGAAATATTTCAATATCTTATGATCCATGAAAATCTCGCACTTTCCACCATATAAATAATGCCTCCAAATCTTGAGAGCATACACCACTACAGCAAGCTCTAAATCATGGGCAGGATAATTTTTCCTATGTTCTTTAAGCTGCCTAGACGCATATGCAATAACCCTGCCGTGCTGCATCAACACGCATCCAAGACCTTTCAAAGAGGCATCACTGTATATTACGAAATTGTCCTCCCCTGATGGAATAGCCAGTATTGGAACTGAAACTAACCGCTGCTTTAACTCTTGGAAACTCTGCTCACAGTCATCAGTCCATTCAAATTTTACGTTTTTCCTCGTAAATAATGTTAATGGACCTGATAGCTTGGAGAAACCCTCCACAAAACGCCGATAGTAACCGGCTAATCCTAGAAAACTCCTAACTTCCTAAACATTTCCCGGCCTTTCCCAACTCACCACTACCTCTATCTTATTTGGATCAATTGATACTCCTGTTTTTGATATCACATAGCCGAGAAAAGTAACCTACCTTAACCAGAACTCACATTTCTTGAATTTGGCATATAATTTCCTTTCCTTTAATACCTGCAATATCAGCCTCAAATGATGCTTGTGCTCCTCAAAACACCTCGAGTATACCAGTATATCATCAATAAACACAACCACAAACTGGTCCAAATACTAGTGGAACACCCGATTCATCAAATCCATGAAAACCGCTGGTGCATTAGTCAACCCAAATGGCATTACTAAAAACTCGTAATGCCCATGCCTGGTACAAAATGTGGTCTTCGAAATAAATCATCGATCCTAGGGAGAGGATATTTATTCTTGACTGTCAGTTTATTTATCTCCCTATAATCAAGGCATAATCTCATGGTTCCATCTTTCTTTTTCATGAACAGAACTGGCACTCCCCAGGGCAACACACTAGGCCTGATGAAACCCTTATCCAATAATTCCTATAGCTAATATTTCAATTCTTTCAACTCGACTGGAGCCATATGGTATAGTACTTTAGATACTGGTGCAGATCCCGGTAACAAGTCTATAATGAACTCAATCTCATGATTAGACGGCAAACCAGGTAATTCTTTTGGAAATACATCTGGAAACTCTCTCACTACTGGTATGTCAGCTTATCTCAATTCTTCTTTTAGAAATTATTTTATGTATGCGACATACCCCTGACAACCATCCTGTAGCAGTCTCCTCACCTGAATAGCTGACACCAATTGTGGCGAGGCGCACACGCTTGAACCCGTAAATCTAAATTCTCGCTCACCCGGGGGTCTAAAAATTACTTCTTTCTGATGACAATCAATACTAGCGTGATAAATAGCTAACCAATCTATACCCAGTATCACATCAAATCCCTTCATATCTAGGACCACAAGATCGGCTAAAAGCACTCTCTCTTGAATACTTATAGGAAAATTCCGAAGTACCTTCCTGTATCTAATCACAGATCCCGTCGGCGTACCCACAAACAATTCTATATCTAATGGTTGTGTCTCTATTCCAGCTATTTTCACATATCCCGCCGATATAAAAGAGTGGGTGGCACCTGTATCAAACAAATCAATCATCTTATATGGTAAAGAAGTAAGAGTACCTGTGACCACGTGTCCAGCTGTCTCAGCGTCTCCCGGTGTCAACGCATAGAGCCTCGCCAACGTAGTGTTCCTCTGCTGACCACTGCGGGGCGCTTGATATCCACCTCGAAATGGTTTGGGAGCCTGTGCATAATTCGACGGCATCTAACATGTTCGAGCCATATGACCGAACCTCCCACATCGATAACAAACGTTTTCCCCCAGTCGGCACTCACCAGAATGTCTTCATCACATCAAAGACAAATAGCAGGAAGTTGTTCGCCCTGAAATTCACCATGCTCTACCATCTGTCTCTAGCCTCCACCAAATCCACCTCCTCTCTAAGGGCCTCGGCTGGGACCTGCCTGAAAACTTGAGGGCGCAGCCCTCTTCTTCTGACTTTGCGTCTCCGTATCTCTAGATAGACTCTCATCTGCTATAGTGGCCCTATCAACTAATTCTGTAAAATCCTGAATCCTCAATACCGCCACCTGCCTGTAAATATCACGCCTCAAATTTCTTTCAAACATTCTAGCCTTCTTTGTTTCATCTGGGACAATATAGGGGCAGAAACAAGAGAGCTTAATAAATCTCGCCGCATACTGCGGGACAGTCAACGACCCCTGGGACAGACTTAGAAACTCCTGTACTAGAGCATCTCTGACTGAAGCAGAATAATATCTATCAAAGAACATGTCCTTGAATTGGGCCCAAGACATCTGTACTGGTATAGCCCTGCTCCTCCAATAACGTGGTGGCTGCCCACCATCTCTCGGCCTCCCCCGCCAACCTGTACATAGCATATAAAACTCTCTGCTCATCGGTGCAATGGACTACTGTCAGAATCTTTTCTACCTCCTACACCCAGTTCTCCGCAACTGCAGGATCAATCGCTCCAAAAAAAG